>NW_027514551.1:4494500-5138500 GCF_048772815.1 Callospermophilus lateralis
ATTTGTATTCGACACTTTTACATTATTATTTCTTCAGTTTTTGCACATCATAGGATATACATTTCATCCACAAGTTCACAAATTTGTAGGCATTTGTTTCAAATTTAATCACTTTTTGCTTCAGAACACATGTATTGTCAGGGTTTCTTTATTGGTATTTTCATGAGTCTTCTTTCCAAACACATTATTTCCATAGTCACTTTTGAAGCAAAACTCACACACTCTTCATGATAAACCAAAACACGAATATTACCATTAGATGTATAACTGCTTGGAATGAATGATTGTATATCAATATACGATTTCCTGTGATTTTTCAGATATTAGATCAATTCATTTTTTAAAGTTGAAAAAAGTTATATTATTTATTCACATTACGGTCTATTCATTCTTTATCTCTATATTCATACACACAGGGTACACCTCTTTGTACCCCCGATTCTAATTTTACATCTTCAATATATTGCTTGCAGAAATGGTGGAAGACATACTCATGTCACCTGATGTACATATACATTTCATCAAAGTAATATTCTGGACAAAAAAATTGTAAAGGTCAAATTTATGATTGTACCAAAGCCTAAATGTAAAGTGTACATGAATTACTAAAAACATCCATGTCCAGGTTGCCTAATGCTGTCAATTGTCAATCCTATTGGTGACTACATATTTGTTTCTTCCTAATTTATATATTCAAACTCAACCCTGTTGGAAATGTCTAATCCTATCACTCACTTTATACTTTGCCTGATTTCATAATGTTTCTATTGATATCTGCTTTTCAACAAATTTTCCCAAGTTGATCCTAGTGACTGACACTTCATATGTGCTGACATTTACATTCACTCTATAATCGAAACCCTATTGCTAAAGAACTTTTGG
Source organism: Callospermophilus lateralis (assembly GCF_048772815.1). Taxonomy (NCBI): domain Eukaryota; kingdom Metazoa; phylum Chordata; class Mammalia; order Rodentia; family Sciuridae; genus Callospermophilus; species Callospermophilus lateralis. Next base: position 4,495,383 of record NW_027514551.1, read on the forward strand.
TCCAAATCCTATACTCACTCTTCTTTCTAAACCTACCGACTATCTTCCTAATCCTACCGACTATCCCTTTTTGACTGGATGTTCTCTTCTACATTCAATAAAATGTCCTATGCCGTTGTATATTGAATTATCTGAGACAATTTTGCAGAGCATAATTCAAAGCTAAGTATCCCAATCAAGGGCCCAATGTCCTTCTGGGCTTCAAATCATACCTAGATTTCTGTTTTCATACTTATATTTCACCTCTATATTCTTGTAAATATCGCAGGTTCGCAATAGCATTATTCATCGCACAGAATGATTCGTAACCCAAATCAAACCTGTTATTAACCCTAAACATACTCTGTTCCCTCAATCTCATTTTACAGAAGAGCAGGGACAGAGTGGTTTTTACAATACAGGAAACTTGGGGACCTTCCACCTGCTGAGAACTTCAAAGGTCCATGCAGAAATGATACCTGGAGAAGTTGTAGGCAGGTATGAAGGACCTGAGAGAGCAAAAGTCATCTTCCATGGCAAACAACCTGGTCAGGATGAAGGAATATGTATGAATCAGCCTCTCTCTTCTTATTGTAGAGAAGATGGACCAAACCAGGCCTGTGTGGAGAGCTGTTCCTGGGTGCCAATGGTTGATATACCATACTACCTTGTGAAAGTGTCACAGGAAGTAGGGGAAGGCTCCATCTCATGGGACCTTTGGAAGCAAGTGTTAGGACAAAGTCGTTGCCAAGGCAGTGACCTCATTCAGTTCCAAAGAAAGTGACATACCTCATTTCCTTGGTGATGGAACTGTCTGAACTTGGTATCCAAAAAGCCAGGCACCAAAAGGCAGTCCCAGTCCCAGTCCCAGTGGGCTCACTTGTTTGGATTTACCAAGGACAGAGTCAGTTTTCTTGGTACCTAATGATGTGAGGATGGCCAAATGCCAGGAAAGCTCTGAAGATGGACCTTTCCTGAGAAAGCAGATAGTGGTTCACCACTGGCTCTTGACAACTGCACAGAGTTGGCCAAGGAAACCAGATCTGAGAGAAGACAGACCATTTCAGGGGAACATAGTATGGCCCACCAGTCAGAGGACACTCTGGATAGTCACAGACCTACTTGGGTGAAGGAGGTGCCTTTGTGGGAGTGTGTGTGGTTTTATTGTTTTGTCTCATGTTCTGAGAATAGATGGGAAAGGCGGTTTGGTTTGGAGTGGACAGTTTCTAGTAAGTTGTTTCACAAGGTGAGTGTTTCTATGTCTGTGTATCCCACTGTGTCCATTGTTGTAGACATTGGAAAAGAGAATGCATTAATGGATGTGTCCTGTCAAGTGTAAATCTTCCCATATTTCAACCTGCCCAATATATGAATGGAGTGCAGCTTGTCTTGTCGATGTGCAACACCTGCTATCTTTCTAAGTTGCTGTTTTCTTCCTGAATTCTGGCCACTCTCTAGAATAGGCTCATGGATTTGTGTTCAAAATATGTACCACCTCCAACTCTGTGACATGGCCATGTACTGGATAGCTGAAGAGAATTGCGAGCATCTCAGAAAACTCAGATATCAGTGTGACCAGGAAAGTCTCAGTGGAGAAACCCTGCTTTGGGCCTTTTGCTTACTTATTGTTGTTTTTCACTGAATGTCAGGAAATTCTTTGCCTCAATCCACCCCTTTGTGAAGCCTGAAGTAAACAGTTTTCAAATGGAAATGAATGGCATCACCTGTGGCTCTTTGCTTATTTGCTTTGGGAAGGGATGTGTCTGAATTAGTCTCTTGGCCATGTGTGTGGCTTTGAGTTAGATTCTCAGCACCTGATGCATCTAAAGAATGATCCCATGTGTGCATCCAAAACCATAATGGCAAAAAAATCATTCATTATGGATGAAGTCTCTTGCCTTCCTCTGTTAGGTTCCTGAACTCCATCAAGTGAGAATAGGGATTCTTTGGGTCAAATGAGTTCTTCAATTCCCTGCAGAGGTGCTTGGGTTTTCGAGTAACTCCAAAACACATAAGAAATTGATACCTGAAATCAGTAGGCCTTAAATTGGAGAAACACAGAAGTATTAATGGCAGGCTTATTTGATCACTCCTGGTTCACAGAAACGGTGTCCAGGCCACCCTGACTTTAGGCAAATGAGGAAAAACCGCGCTGATTTTGGACACTGTCTTGGCTTTTCTCATGACTCCAATTCACATAAAGAATCTAGACCCCACAGACAGAGAGCCTCAAATTGGATAAGCGGAGCAGTATTAAGGGCAGGCCTCTTTGATCACTCCAGGTTCACAGGAAGGGTGCCCAGGCCACACTGAAGTTAGGCAAAAGAGGTGCAAGAAGCTTATTTTGGACATTTTCTTGGGCTGCACAACTCATGGAAAACTCCAGGAAGAGGTTATGATTAGTGTCTATATGGAAGAAGAATAGGGCCATGAGGGAATATTCTGGTTTTAATTGTTTTCATTTGAGTCGCGGTTGGAAGAGTTGTCTGGGTCCACCTGGACTTGAACTCTGGTGTGATTATCCTTATAGACTGAGTTCTGGAACTGACCTGAGAGAAGTATTGCCATGAATTGTGTTGGGATTTTAGGAGGCCAGGCATGAAGTTGCCATTGGAACCTGAGATCTAGGCACAGGTTGGCTTTCCACAGAACACTGCGAATCTCAGCCAGGATATTACATGATTTTATTCTGAAAGACTTGGCATGCATTATAGAGATTCAAAACCCACATGGACCTCGCTTTATAGACCTCAATTGGCCTCGCTTCATGTGACTTTTTGGCCACTCATTGGGTAGCCTTGCATGTGAGAGTACTCCAGAGCTTTGCCTGAAATTAGTTTCCTAACCCTTTAAGGGTTCCTGAATGAATTGAAACCCACAGTGCCTCCAAATTCATCCATGAAAAATTGCTAGATAATTACCATGAAATTTTTAAAATTCCCATGACCAGATGTCACTGGAGAACCTTTGATGTCCTGTTGATGATCATGAATATACCAGACAGGGCCTTGATTGACTGGGTTTCATGAAAATGGTGTAGAACAGAGATGCTAGTAAGTAGGAGCCTGGTGAGTAGTGGGCCTAGAGAAGTGTTATGCAAGTGAGTGATAAAACATCTGTGGTGGGGCCATGTGGATCTTCCATTGGCTTCCAAATGGCTTGAGACTGACATGTTGCAGCCATCAGACCCATATACGTAAAGGCATATTTTTATATGGAGAGGTTTTAGGGCAATGTTCAGAATCATGTTGCTATTGTCAAGGGGGCAAGCTACGTGGGATAGAACCCTGGTTGGTGCATTCTCCTGGAGACCATGCCCACCACAGCTGACAGAACTCCCTTCAGCACTGTCTGCCATTTGAACTCATTGTATTTCATGAAGCAAATACCAAACTCCCAGTGCAGCAGCAAAAAACACGACGATAATTGGAGGATGACCAAGTTGTGTCACAGTCCACACGGGGAGACACTTAGCCCTCAGTGGCCACAGTTTACCTACAAAGAGAGAATTCAGCACTGCTGCCTCATTTTTATTGGAAAATAAATAACCATGTCCTCCAGGTCACATAGAAGCAGATCGAGCTTTAATTGTCTCACTACAAATAAAGCTAAAGCTAATGAAAACAACATATTTTTAAAGTGCCCAACCTCAAAGGCAGGTTCTCAAAAAGTCTTTAGGCGAGCAGAGCTCCATGTTTGTGGAGTGTTTACCCTGTCTCTTACTTTTGGAAACTCCTCTACCACCTCCAAAGATGTGAAATCTGGAGCATTTTCCATTCCTGATAGGTATTCACAGATTTTCTAACTCTTCTCCTCTAATTGTGTCTTACTTGGGGCGAAGGTAATGTCAAGGCATTGTTCTGGAGGAGAGTGGGAAGAATTTTCTGTAGCATATATTTGCATACACATTGGATTCAGTTTTCTATTTTCCATTCAAAATACTGAATCCCTGACTCTAACCCATACCCGACCAGACTCTGACTACTAATTCTAATATGATGGAGAAAACTAACCCAAACAGAATAGAAATACAAGCAGTTCAGAGTAGGCCTGGTGTGTTGTTGGAGTTGCCTTTTGCATGATACAGAGTTGGAGTTATGAATCTAGTCGATTTGTTCTTGAAATAGTTGTCCATGTATTTTTAAGGTTAACAAATATGTGAATTCCTGTCTCCCTTTCTCTGTATTCTTATATGCACATATAGATTCCTACCTGGTACCACACGTACATTCTTGTGAGGTGGCTGACTTGGCAGATACAAATTGTTAGAAGAGATCACTCCTACTAAACTTGTTGGAATTGGATATTTAACCTATGGGGGAGCTTGCTAGTTGAACAGCATTATACATAAATCCATGTTCAGTAAAATTAATATTTTTAGATCTCTGGATGATGTATATTTTATAATAAATTTTGATTGACATATATATTGCTACTTTTTTGTCTGTGTGTGTGTTTTGTATATATATATATATATATATATATATATATATATATATATATATATATATACACTCTCGAGATTTTTCAAAATATGAAATATATGTGTCTTATATACACTCCCTAAATTCATTCATGTTTATGTATGTGGATTTATAATCAACTATTCACAAGATTATTCTGAGAAATATTCATCCACCTGAAATTTGCCTAATGATCTCAAATGTCAATCCTATTTGTGACTACATATTTGTTTCTTCCTAAGATTATATATGTAAACTCAACCCTGTTCAAAATATCTAATCCTATCACTCACTTTATACTTTGTCTGTTTTCGTAATGTCTCTATTGATATCTGCTTTCCTACATATTTTCCCCAGTTCATCATTGTGACTGACTCTTCACCTGTGCTGACATTTACATTCAGTCTCTAATGGAAACCCTATTGCTAAAGAACTTTTTTTCCAATTCCTATACTCACCCTTCTTCCTAAAAGTACTGACTATCTTCCTAATGCTATAGACTATCCCTTTTTGACTGGATGTTCTCTTCTACATTCAATCATCCAAGTAAATGTGGGGCGAACTTCAGAGGAGGAGACAACCAACAGACTATCTCATGCAACATCAAAGGGTTTTTTGGGTGTCCAGCATGCTGGGGCTCAGAGATCACTTGAATTGAGCAGATAGCCCTGAGAATAGCTTAAGTAGAGCTTATATACTTTCCCTGGAGAGGGCAGGGAGGGAATTTTATTGATGGGTCAGGGCGAGTGGGTGGTTTGCGTGCAACTGGGTGAGGGAGTACATTCTGCAGTTGCGCAGTTGGGGACAGAACATTCTGGGAACAAGATTTGGAAGCATTTCTCAAATTTCAACAGTGTTTTGTTAAGCATACAGAAAAACAAGAAGTGACAAGTACCTATTTTATTAACCTTTAATTCCCCACTTCTTCTTCTGGCTACTTTTAATCATAAAAATGATCATTGGAGGGTGTCACATTCTACGTCTGCTAGTGGGGTATTATCATAAGTTTAACTCGTCCAATTTGAGCCTGGAGAAAAGAAATTACACGGTTGAGCAAACAGGGTTTTATAGTTAGCAATAATATGAGGATTATTATTGGACCTGCCAGGTTGATAAAAACGTAGTTAACCAGGAGGTGTGTGTGAACCAAGACTCAAGCCACCCTTTTTGGGCCTCTCTCTCTTGTTGATGCTCTTCAAGGTGTCTTTTAAATTTACTCATAGATTTTATTACAACTCCAGTATGGTCAGCATAAAAACAACATTCTTCCCTCAATGCATCACAAAGGCCCCCTTCTCTAATAAAGAGGAGGTCCAACCCTCAACTGTTCTGTAAAACAACTTCAGAGAGAGAGGTTAAAGATTCATGAAAAGCTCTGATGGGGGTTTCTAATATCTTAGATTTGCTCTATTGCTGCTTCTAATTGGGTCATTTGTTGTGTCCCATGGACAATGGCAGTGGCTCTTGTGCCCACCCGTGCAGCAACTCCTATTCATAATAGGATGGCTAAAGTGAGCGATACATGTTCCCAGTGGAACCGGTTGTATGCCCCCCCCATTTGATGTTCAAACGAACCTGCATCATGATAGAGCACTCTGGGAAACATCTGCACCATGTCAAAATTAATCCCATCTGTTGACCATTTCATGAAAACATAAACAATGTTTAAGTATATAGAATTATGCTGTTGTAGGGACAGACAAGGCAAGGCAACTAAGATATCACTGAAGACAGGGAAACAGTCCTATTTTGTTGCAACCGGATTCAGAGGGCATTGCTTCTGTTGTAATCAATTAATCCCCTGAAACTCAAGTTTACGTAGTTTCAGAATTTTGTACCCAGCATATAAGGATGGGGCTTAGAAGTTTACAGTCTGCAGAAGTTCAAAAAAGCAGTATTTGTTTCTGATTTTTCCTCTGTTCTGGGCAAGTTAAATTTTCAAAGACACAAGGGAGGGGGAGAGCTTTTTATTCCCTTTCTTATTTTCCCCCTGCCAGCTGTTACAACGGAGCCCATTTGGTAATTTCTTTATCTTAGAAATGTAGCCATTTCTGTGAAGCCCCAGCTGAAGGCCAGAGGCCTTGTTCACATATTTTGTGAAAAACAAGTTAGGGGTTGTCTAGCTTAGAAGTACTGAGTTTTTTAGCCAGTGGCCAAGTAGAACAGGGCAATACAAAAAGAGAAAGTTTATCTACATTGAACTCTTTATAGAAACTCTATGCTTAAAGTTCTAAATTCAGCCATGGTGAAGACTTCTGGAGAAGGACATTTAAGACTTTTCTGTGGGCCTGGTACAGAGGGGGAATACGGGGAAGGTGGGGCTGAGAGAAGCTCTGAGGATCTGAGAATGAGGAAAAAGAGAGATGTAAAAGAATAATTGGAAAGGGGTTTGGGAATTTCCTAGCAACAAAACTTCAGCAGTAGAACAGGTAGAGCAGAGCAGAAAACGGGAGTGAGTATCCCAAAATTCTGTGAGGGACTTTAAATTTTAGTAACCTGTTTTCAGTGATGACAAAGCAACTTTAATGGCCATTTATATTACATCTTGGATAAGGGTCTGAGAGCTCTCCTCAGCTCGTTTGAGCTTTGGGTTAGCTGGAAAGAGGACCTGGTGGGACCTGGTGAGGGCACTGACAGGAGAAGAGAGGAATGAGTCGGTGGAGGGGTACCTCAGTACCTGCTACCTCACTAGTGGGCAATTGTCTGAGAACTGGTGGAGGTTTGGGTTTCTGATCTAGTAATTGGAGGGGAGAAATCAGGTTGCTGAGGTGGGAGTGACAGCAGAGAGTCTGGAGCAGAAGGCTGAGGATAAAAATCTATTGGAGAAGCATAGTTCAGGATGTGAGTGAAGGAGGGAAAAGGCTTCCACATAGGGGAATCTCCTTTCACCCTTTTGAGCACTTGCAGAAGTTAAAAAGGTCACGCAAAATTTGAGGATCTAGAGACCCCTCTGGGGGCCATCCTTTTTCTGTTTTCTACTTGGTAATATGGCCAATGCTGTGTACTGAATTTGATGAAGTATTGGGGTTCCATCAGGCAGCCCCTGTATGATCACATCTCCATGAAATACAGAAGAAGTCGGCTTTTCCCCCACACAGCCGTTACTGTTTGTGGCTTTGATAGTTTGCCGGGCAAACATAGTAATCTAGGCTAGCCAACCGCATCTGGCTCACGTGTCCCTACATCCATAATGTTTGTTTCCATTATCTATGGTACGGAAGGAATTTAATGGTATTTTAGTGGGATTTTCTTCATCAGGGATATCCCAATAAAAAAGACCTATGGCCAGCTGACAAATGTCTGGGTGGAGAGATGGCCACCAGGTCTCTAAGGGGGCTGTATGCAAGATAGATTATACTCTTTTCCAGTAGGATTTGTGATCAGCCATCGCTGCTTAACAGGTTGATGAGGGTTAGGACTACTTGTGGCCAAGGGGAGAGTATATAACCTTATCCACATGGCGAATACACAATTTGAAACTGTTACCAGTCTTTTCCAGTTTCCAGAAAGATTCTGGACAAGGAGCAGGCTTGAGATGAGAGGCATGGATCCAGGAAGTGATTCTGTATACCTTTACCACTGTAGGTGTTATAAGTAGCACCTGGTATGGTCCTTTTCAGCAGGGTTCCAGGGATGACACCTGATGTCATCTTACATACATGAAGTCTCTTATTTGATATGGATGTGGAATCCCCTGGTACACAGTTTGGTAGGCAGTGGCCAGCTATTTTCACAGGTATCACTGAGTTCTTTCAAGAGCTTTAAGTCTGCCAACCAAGAGGGTGTGAAATGGATCCTTAGGTCTTACAGTTGGGCTTAGGACCCTTAATGGACGAGGGCCACCATAGAGAATTTCTCAGGGGGTAAGGATACTCAAAGAAACAGAAGGATTTTTTCTTGCATGAAACATTGCATAAGTCAGGAGCATAGTCCAATCTTTTATGCTGGTCTCTAAGCTTAATTTCGTTAAGGTCTCTTTAATTGTTCTATTCATTCTTTCTACTTGTCCTGAACTCTGGGGTCTATAAGCACAATATAACTTCCAATTAATCCCCAGGTTCCTGGCTAACCCCTGACTTACCTGGGCCATGAACATCGGTCCATTATCAGATCCTATTACCGGCTTAGCTTCCTCCAATGGTAGAGAGGCTTAGTCAGAAGCAGGGGAATCACTTAGAATGTGTTGTGTGTTTGGGGACGAGGGCAGTGGATAAGGAGGGGAAGAAGAGTCCAGTAGAGTCAAATCTTGTGACTCAGGGAGAACAGAGGGTGGAGGAGGTGGAAGAGGTGAGGGTTTGAGAGATCATGGGGGAAGGAGTATGAGCAGAGGCATGGGCAAGGAAAGGCTTCACCCATGGAGGAGGAGATTTGCAGAGGTCGGCAAAGTTAAGATATATGGCTGTTGATCAGGATGGCTATGTGGCCCTGGCTGAAAGACAATATCTCTGACTTTTTAAATTAGTGGGAAGTAGAAAGATATTTCTAGGGGCCATAAGACTCCAAAATGGGCCATTCTGAGGCACAGAGAGTCTGCCAGGTCTAGCGTTTTACTAAAAAAAGAAAGATACTGAGCCCTTAAGCGGACTTTGGTTCAGTGATCAAGGGTCAGGGACAGAGGCATTGAAGTGCTCTGTCCCATAATGAAAGGTACACAAACAGTAAAAGCAAAGTCACATGACACAGATAAGACAAGACCATGAAGACAGGCAATGGACGTCCAACACTGAGACCAGGAATGCGTAGCCGGCAAAACCCGATAGGATGGCAATACCTAATCTAAAACAAAATATCACTGAGTCGATGAAGCAATTGTTCCTTGATTCTCCGAGTCCTCTGCGGGGTCCCCCAGGGAGGTGCCCTATGTCTCTGTGACACGTCTCTCAGCCACCGTCGGAGAGACCCCAGGCTCTTCATCGCCAGCAATTTTGCCAAGCCCTAACATGACACCTGAAACCAGAAAGAGGCGCCTTACTTGCTCCGAGAGGAGCCCATTGGGGGTCTCTCATCCGCCACTGCCAGAACTCGGTGGAACCTCAATATGTAAAGGTCAGGCGAGTGTCGGAGGAACAGACTACCAAGAGACTGTCTCATGCTACAGCAAAGGGTTTTTTTGGGGTCCAGCTTGCTGGGGCTCACAGCTAACTTAAATAGATCAGAGAACTCTGAGAACAGCTTATGCAGAGCTTACATACATTTCTTGGAGAGGGAAGGGAGGGAAGTTTACTGATGTGTAAGGGTGAGTGGGTGGTTCGCGTGACACCGAGTGAGGCAGTACATTCTGCAGTTTGGCAGTTGGGAACAGTACATTCTAGAACAAGATTAGCAAACATTTCTCAAGATTTCAACAGTGTTTTGTTAAGCATACAGAAAAACAGGAAATTACAAGTACCTATTTTATTAACCTTTCACTACCGACTATCCCTTTTTGACTGGATGTTCCTTCTACATTAATTCATGCAAGGTACAAGGACCTATGCCATTGTATATCGATTTATCTGAGATATCTCTGCAGAACATAATTCAATGCTGCGTATCCCAATCAAGGGCCCAATGCCCTTCTGGCCTTCAAATCATACTTAGATTTCTTTTTTCATACATATATTACACCTATATATTCTTATACACATAGCAAGTTCCCAATACCATTATTCATCCAGCACAATGATTTCTAACCCAAATCAAACATGTTTTTAACCATAATCATACACTGTTCCCTCAATCTAACTTTATAGAAGAGCAGGGAAAGAGTTGATTTTACAATAAAGAAATGTAGGGAAACTTCCACCTGCTGAGAACCTCAAAGGCCCATGCAGAAATGATCCCTGGAGAAGATGTAGGCAGCTATGAAGGACCTGAGAGAGCAAAAGTCATCTTCCATGGCAAACAACCCGGTCAGGATAAAAGGTTGTGTCTGAATCAGATTCTCTTCTTAATGTAGAGAACATGGACCAAAACAGGCCTGTGTGGAGATCTATTCCTGGGTGTCTATGGTTGATATACCATTCTAACTTGTGAAAGTGTCACAGGAAGTAGGGGCAGCCTCAATCTCATGGGACCCTTGGAAGCAACAGTTAAGACAAAGTGGTTGCCAAGACAGGGACCTCATTCAGTTCAGGAAGGAAATGACCTCACCTCACTTCCTTGGTGATGGAACTTTCTGAACTTTGGATCCAGGAAGCCAGGCACACAGAGCCAGTCCCAGTCCCCATCCCTGTGGTTTCACTTATTTGAATTTACCAAGGACAGTCAGTCTTTCTTGGTACCTTCAGACGTGAGAAGAACAAATGCCAGGAAAGCTCGGAAGCGTTGCTTTTCTTGAGAAAGCAGTTAGTGGCTCACCGTTGGCTCCTGAGAAGTTCACAGAGTTTGCCAAGGAGACCAGATCTGAGACAGGACAGGCTATTTTGGGGGAACATATTATGGCCTACAAGTCAGAGGACACTCCGGATAGTCAAAGACCTACTTGGGGGAAGAAGGTGCCTTTGTGGGTGTGGTTGTGGGTTTGTGGTTTTGTCTCATTTTCTGAGAATAGGTAGGAAAGTCAGGTTGTTTCGTTGGAAGTGGACTGTTTCTAGTAAGTCGTTTAACATGGCGAGTGTTTCTCTGTCTGTGTATCTCACTGTGTCCGTGGTTGTAGACATTAGAAAAGAGAATTCATGAATGGATGTGTCTTGTCTAGTAGAAAGCTTCTCAGCATTCATATTGCCCCATTTATGAATGGACTGTAGCTTGCCTTATTGATGTGCAACACCTGCTATCTTCCTAAGTTCCTGTTTTCTTCCTGAATTCTGGCCAATCTCAAGAATAGGCCTATGGTTTTGTGTCCAAGATATTTACCACCTCAAAGCTCTGTGACATAACAATGTACTGGATAGCTGTAGGGAATGGGGAGCATCTCAGAAAACTCAGATATCAGTGTGACCAGGAAAGTCTCAGTGGAGAAACCCTGCTTTGGGCCTTTTGCTTACCAATTGTTCTGTTGCCCTGAATGTCAGGAAGGTCTTTGCCTCTGGCCACCCCTTTTTGAAGCCTGAAGAAAGCAGTTTTCAAATGGAAATGATTGGGCATACCTGTGGCTCTTTTCTTAAGTGCTTTGAAAAGGGATGTGTCTGAATCAGCCCCCTGGCCCTGTGTGTGGCTGTGACTTTATATGTCGGGAGCCATTCTCACACGTGACTGGGTGACTCCCGGTTAGGGTCTGAGGCGCTCTGGCTGTGTCGGAGCTTTCCCGGCCCTCTCCTGATGAGAGAACCTGTCCGTGTGGGGGTGTAACTGACCACTGACCCCGGAGGCCCAATCACTGACCCTGACCTTGGAGTGCGGCCCCCCTTCAACCTTCATTGGATGGAATTATCCCCTGAATTTCTTGCTCCCCAATAAAAGGCTACTCCCTGGCGTGCTCTCTCTCTCTCTCTCCTGCTAGCCCTGAGTAATCCTTGCTGCCCTGCCGGGCGGTTAGTGGAGGGAACCAGAGAGGGGAGCCGTCTCGGACCTGGTCATAGAAAAAGGTAACTGAGTCTGTGTGTTTATTTCGATCTCGCTAGCTAACTTTTATGCCAAGAACCTCATTAATGAAACCATTGCGCTGGCCGCGTGGTAGAATTGGCGATTCTCAGCACCTGATGGATCTAAAGAAAGTTCCCATGTTTGCATCCAAATGAAAAATGGCCAAAAGAGCAGTCATTGGGATGAAGTCTCTTGACTTCCTCTGTAAGGTTCCTGAACTCCCTCAAGTGAAAATAGGGATTCTTTGGGTCAAATGAGTTCTTCAAAACCTGCAGAGGCTAGCCCATAGGTGTTTGGTTTTATCATGACTAAAATTCACATAAAGAATCTAAACCCCACAGTCAGTAGGCCTCAAATTGGAGAATTGGAGTGGTATTAATGGCAGGCCTATTTGATCACTCCTGGTTCACAGGATGGGTGTCCAGGCCACCTTGACTTTAGGCAAATGAGGGTCAAAGGAGCTTATTTTGCACACTGTCTTGGTCTGCGCCCCTCATTTAAACATCCAGCCAAATTATGATGAGTGTCAATATGGAAGAAGATGAGGGCCATATGGGAGTGTTCTTGTTTTAATTGTGGTAATTTGTGTGGTAGTTGGAAGAGATGACTGGGATCACCTGGGCTTGAACTCTGGTGTGATTCCCCTTAAAGAATGAGTTCTGGATCTGACCTCAGAGAAGTATTGCCGTGAATTCTCTTGGGATTTTACTGGGCCACGCGTGAGAATCGCCTTTGGAAACTGAGATCTAGGCCCAGGATGGCTTTCCACGGAGCTCGGGGATTCTGAGCCAGGATATCACATGATTTACTTCTTGAAGACTTGGCAGCCCTAGTTGAGAGTCCAAACACATATGGACCTCACATTGTAGACCACAATGTGTCTGGATTCATGTGACCTTTTTGCCAGTCTTTTGGAAGGCTTTTCTGTGAGTGTTCTCCAGAGCTTTCTTTGAAATGAGCTTCCTCACCATTTAATGGTTCCTGAATTAATTGAAACCCACAGTTCCTCTAACTTCATTTTTGAAATATGACTAGATTAATACCATGAAATTTCTGAAATTCCCATGACCAGGTGGCACTGGATAAACTTTGGATTTCCTGTTGCTGATCATGAGTGTACCAAAGAGTGCCTTGATTGACTGGGTTTCGTGAAAATGGTGTAGAACAGAGATGCCAGTAATTTGGAGCCTGCTGAGTAGTGGGCGTAGAGAAGTGGACTGTAGGTGTGTAAATAAATATTTTTGGTAGGACCACCTGGATCTTCCATTGGCTTTGAAAGACTTGCGACTGACATGGTGCAGGCAGCAGACCTTTATATGTAAAGGCATCTTGTCATATGGAGAGGTTTCAGGGCAATGTTCAGAATCAGGTTGCTATAGTCAAGGGGAAAGCTATGTAGGATAGAAGCCTGGTTCGTACATTCTCTTCACGACCCTGACCAACCACACATGACAGAACTCCTCCAGCATTTTTATCCCAGTTGAACTCCTTGTATTTCGTGAAGCAAGTACCAAACTCCCAGTGCAGCAGTAAGAAACACCCTGGAAAGTGGAGGATCACCAAATGGCTTCACAGTCCACATGGGAGACACTTCAGCCCAGTGGCCTCAGTTTACCTACAAAGAGAGAATTCAGCACCGCTGCCTCATGATCATTGGAAAATAAGAAACCATGTTCTCCAGGTAACATAGATGCAGACCCAGATTCCATGGTGTCACTACAAACGAAGCTAAATCTCCTGACAATTACATATATTTCTTGTTCCCAACCTCAGAGGAAGTTTCTCAAGAAGTCTTTAGGCCAGCACAGCTCCATGTTTCTGGATTGTTTACCCTCTCCCTTACTTTTGGAAACTGTTCTACCACCTCCAGTGTTGTGAACTCCTGAGCATTTTCCATTCCACATAAATTCACAGATTTTCTAACTCCTCTCCTCTAATTGTGTCTTACTTTTAGCGATGGTTATGTCAAGGCATTGTTCTGGATGAGAGAGGGAAGATTTATGTGTGTCACATTTTTGCATACACATTAGATTAATTTTCCTTTTTTCCATTTGAAATACTGAATCCCTGACATTAACCCATACCCTACTAGACTCTGACTACTAATCCTAATATCATGGAGAGAAAGAAACCTAACCGAATAGAAATACAGGCCTTTCATAGGAAGCATGGTGTATACTTTTATTTGCCTTCTGCATTATCAAGAGTATGTGTTTTAAATCTAGTCAACTTTTCATTGTAATATTTCTCCATGATTTTTTAAAATTATCACATATATAAATTCCTGTCTCCCTTTCTCTGTATCCTATTCAGCCCATGTATTTTTTTATGCATATATATAATATCCTGCCTGGTATCACACGGACATTCCTTTGAGCTCCCTGACTTTGGAATATAAAATTGTGAGAACAGATGACTCTCCCTAAATAATGATGGAACTGAAAATTCAACCTATGGGTGAGCTTCCTAGTGAAAAACACTATACATAAATCCATGTTCAGTAAAATGAATATTTTTGGATATGTGGATGAATTATATTTCATGATGAATTTCGATTGGCATATATATTGCTAAATATTAATGTGTGTGTGTGTGTGTGTGTATGTGTGCATGTGTGTGTGTGTGTGTGTGTGTGTTTGTGTATTTTTTTTAAATTTGGAAAAAATATATATGTGTGTATATATATATATATATATATATATATATATATATATATATATATTTTTTTTTTTTTCTCCAGATTTTAAAAAAATATGAAAAATATGTATCTTATTATACACTCCCTAAATTCATTTATATTCATGTATATGGGTTCAAAATCCAATCTTTACAAGATTATTTTCAGCAATATTTATATTCCTGTAATACATATTTGTTTCCTACTACTGAAAACTAAGTTCAGTAGGTGGTGCATACAAATCCTAATATTTCTACAGTACCTGACCCAGTTTAACATCAATGCAAGTAGATTGCTATGGGACATGATGTGTATTTTGAAGTTCATTTTTATTCAACACTGGTATATTACTATTTTATCTGTTTATGGACATCATAGGATATATTTTTTCATCCACAACTTCACAAAATTATAGGCATTTGGTTCACATTCATTTACTTACTACTTAAGAACACATGTATTCCTCCATGTTTCTTTACTGGTCTTTTCACTAGACTTCTTTCTAAACACATTATTTTTGATTCCATAATCATTTTTGAAGCAATACTCACCCTTCACGATAAACCGTAACCCTAATATTACCATTACATATATAACTGGTTGGAATGATTGTATATATATCAATATAAGATTTCCAATATATTTTCAGATGCAAACTCAATCCATTATTTAAAGTTGGAACTAGTTATATACTTTATCACAATATGGTCTATTCATGCAACATCTCAATAATCATCAACACAAGGTACACCTATTTGTATCACCAGTACTAATTTATAAGTTTCCAGAATATTACTCCCCATAATGGTGGAAGAAATACTTATGTCACCTTATCTACATATACAATTTATCACGGTAGTATTCTGGACACAAAATGCAAAGGTCACACATATGATTGTACCAAAGCCTAAATGGAAAGTGACCATGGATTACTAAAAACATCCATGTCCAGTTTGCCTAATGCTCTCAAATGTCAATCCTATTGATTACTACATATTTGTTTCTTCCTAAGATTATATATTCAACCTCAAGCCTGTTGAAAATGTCTAATCCTATCACTCACTTTATACTTTGCCTGATTTCCTAATCTTTCTATTGATATCTGCTTTCCTACATATTTTTCCCACTTCATCATTGTGACTGTCTCTTCACATGTGCTGACATTTACATTCACTCTCTAACTGAAACCCTATTGCTAAAGAACTTTTGGTCCAACTCCTAGAGTCACTCTTCTTCCTAAACCTACTGACTGTCTTTCTAATCCTACAGACTATCCCTTTTTGACTGGATGTTCTCTTCTACATTCAATCATCCGAGGTACACGGTCCTATGCCATTGTATATCGATTTATCTGAGACCTCGGTGCAGAACATAATTCAAGCTAAGTATACAAATCAAGGGTTCTGTTGCCCTGAATGTCAGGAAGGTCTTTGCCTCAGGCCACCCCTTTGTGAAGCCTGAAGAAAAAATTTTCAAATGGAAATAAATGGACATCACCTGTTGCTCTTTGCTTAATTGCTTTGGAAAGGGATTTGTCTGAATCTGCCTCTTGGCCCTGTGTGAGGCTGTGGCTTAGATTCTCAGCACCTAATGGATCTAAAGAAAGATCCCATGTGTGCATTCAAAACCAAAATGGCAAAAAGAGCAGTCATTGTGGATGAAGATTCTTGCCTTTCTCTGTTAGGTTCCTGACCCCCTTCAAGTGAGAATAGGGATCCTCTTTGTCAAATGAATTCTTCAATGCTCTGCAGATATGCTTGGGTTTTCTCATGACTCCAAATCACATAAAAAATCTATACCTGACATTCAGTAAGCCTCAAATTATAGAAACAGAGCGGAATTAATGGCAGGCCTTTTTGATCACTCCTGGTTCACAGGAAGGGTGTCCAGGCCACCCTGACTTTAGGGAAATTAGAGGCAAGGGAGCTTATTCTGGAAACTGTCTTTGGTTGCGACCCTCATGAAAACTTCATCCAGAACTTTTGATGAGGGTCTTTATGGACGAAGATGAGGGCCATGTGGGAGTTTTTTTGTTCTAATTGTGGTCATTTGTGTGGGGGTTGGAAGAGATGACTTGGTCCACCTGGGCTTGACCTCTGGTGTGATTTCCCTTAGAGCCTGAGTTCTGGAACGTACCTCATAGAAGTATTGAAATGAATTGTGTTGGTTTTTAGGAGGCCACGCATGAATGTCACCCTTTGAAACTGAGATCTAGGCCCAAGGTGGCTTTCCACAGAGCAATGGGAATCTCAGCCAGGAAATCACATGATTTTATTCTGAAAGACTTCGCAGCCATTGTTGGCCCTCGGAAGCAAGAAGGAGTGGCCATACTCATATCGATTAAAATCAACTTAAAACCTAAGTTAATCAAAAGTGATAAAGAAGGACACTATATACTGTTAAAAGGCACCATTAACCAACAAGACATAACAATTATCAATTTGTATGCATCAAACAATGGTGGTGCAAAGTCATAAAACAAACTCTCCTCAACTTCAAGAGTCATATAGGCTATAACACAATAATTACGGGTGACTTCAGCACACAACTCTCGCCATTGGACAGATCCTCTAGAGAAAATCTGAATTAAGAAACTATAGAACTTAATAGCACAATCAATAACCTAGACTTAACCAACATATATAGAATATATCAAACATCATAAAGTGGATACATGTTCTTCTCAGCAGCACATTGGTCCTACTCAAATATAGACCATATATTATGCTATATGGAAACTCTTAGTAAATATAAAATTATGGAGATAATACCATGCACCATATCTGATCATAATGGAATGAAACTTGAAATTAATGATTGAAGAAGGAAGGAAAAATTCTACATCACATGGAAAATGAACAATATGTTACTGAATGATCAGTGGGTTACAGAAGACATAAAGGAGGAGATAAAAAATTTCTTAGAGACAAATGACAATACAGACAAAACATACCGGATTCTATGGAAAACAATGAAAGCAGTTTTAAGAGTGAAATTCATTTCTTGGAATTCTTTCCTCAAAAAAAAAAAAAGAAATAAACAACAAATAAATGATCTCACACTACATCTCAAAAACCTAGAAAAAAAAAAAGCAAAACAGCAAATGTAGTAGAAGACAAGAAATAATTAAAATTAGAGGAGAAATCAACAAAATTGAAACAAAAAAATTGAAAAAATAAAAGTTGGTTCTTTGAAAATAAATTAAATCGACAGGGCCTTAGCCATGCTAATGAAGAGAAGTTTAGAGAGAACTCAAATTACTAACATATGGGATAAAAATGGCAACATCACAACAGACACTACAGAAATTCAGATGATAATTAGAAAGTATTTTGAAACCCCATATTCCAATAAAACAGAAGATAATGAAGATATTGATAAATTTCTTATGTCATATGATCTGCCAAGTTTGAGTCCGGAAGACTCACAAAATTTGAATAGACCAAAAACAAAAGAAGAAATAGAAGAAACCTTCAAAAGACTACCAACCAAAAAAAGCCCTGGACCAGATGGTTATACAGCAGAGTTCTACAAAACGTTCAAAGATGAATTAATACCAATACTTTTCAAGCTATTTCAAAAAATAGAAAAAGAAGGAGTTCTTCCAAATTCATTCTATGAGGCCAACATCACCCTGATCCCAAAACCAGACAAAGACACTTCAAAGAAAGAAAACTACAGACCAATATCTCTAATAAACTTGGATGCAAAAATTCTCAATAAAATCCTTTCAAATAAAAAACAAAAGCATATAAAAAAATTGTGCTTCATGATCAAGAGGGATTCATCCCAGGGATGCAAGGCTGGTTCAATATACGGAAATCAATAAATGTAATCCATCACATCAATAGACTTAAAGAGAAGAACCATATGATCATCTCGATAGATGCAAAAAAAGCATTATACAAAGCACAGCATCCCTTTTTGTTTAAAACTCTATAAAAACTAGGAATAACAGGAACTTACCTCAACATGGTAATAGCTATATATGCTAAACCTCAGGCTAGCATCATCCTAAATGGAGAAAAACTGAAGGCATTCCCTCTAAAATTTGCAACAAGACATGGATGCCCTCTATCACCACTTCTATTTAATTTAGTTCTTGAAATACTATCCAGAGCAATGATACAGACAAAGGAAATTAAAGGCATAAAAATAGGAAAAGAAGAACTTAAATTATCGCTATTTGTGGATGACATGATAATATATTTAACAGACCCAAAAGGGTCTACAAAGAAACTGCTAGAGTTAATAAATGAATTCAGCAAATTGGCAGGATATAAAATCAACACGCATAAATCAAAGGCATTCCTGTATATCAGCAACAAAACTTCTGAAATGGAAATGAGGAAAACCACTCCATTTACAGTATACTCAAAGAAAATAAAAAACTTGGGAATCAACCTAACCAAAGAGGTGAAAGATTTATACAATGAAAACTACAGAACCCTAAAGAGAGAGATAGAAGAAGATGTTAGAGGATGGAAAAATATGCCCTGTACATGGATAGGCAGAAATAACATCATCAAAATGGCGATATTACCCAAAGTTCTCTACAGGTTTAATGCAATGCCAATCAAAAACCCAATGGCATTTCTTGTAGAAATAGATAAAGTAATCATGAATTTCATATGGAACAACAAAAGACCCAGAATAGCGAAAGCAATTCTAAGCAGGAAGTGTGAATCCAGAGTTCAAACTGTACTACAAAGCAATAGTAACAAAAACAGTGTGGTACTGGTATCAAAACAGGCAGATGGACCAATGGTACAGAATAGAGGACACAGAGACATATCCACAAAATTACAACTTTCTTATATTTGAAAAGGGGCCTAAAAGCATGCAATGTAAGAAGGATAGCATCTTCAACAAATGGTGCAGGGACAATTGGAAATTCATATGCAACAAAATGAAACGGAATCCCTTTCTCTCACAATGCATAAAAGTTAACTCAAAATGGATCAAGGAGCCAGATGTAAAATCAGAGACACTGCGTCTGATAGAAGAAAAAGTTGGCTACGATGTACATACTGTGGGGTTGGGCTCCAAATTCCTTAATAGGACACCCATAGCCCAAGAGTTCATAAAAAGAATAAACAAATGGGACTTACTTAATCTAAAAAAGTTTTTTCTCAGCAAGAGAAACAATAAGAGAGTTAAATAGAGAGCCTACATCCTGGGAACAAATTTTTACCCCTTACACTTCAGATAGAGCCCTAATATCTAGAATATACAAAGAACTCAAAACAATTAAACAATGAGATAACAAATAACCCAATCAACAATGGGCCAAGGATCTTAACAGACACTTCACAGAGGAGGACATACAATCAATCAACAAGTACATGAAAAAATGCTCACCATCTGTAGCAGTCAGAGAAATGCAATCAAAACCACCCTAAGATACCATCTCACTCCAGTAAGATTGGCAGCCATTATGAAGTCGAACAACAATAAGTGTTGGTGAGGATGTGGGGTAAAGGGTACACTTGTACACTGCTTGTGGGCCTGCAAATTGGAGAGTCCAATATGGAAAGCAGTATGGAGATTCCTGGGAAAGCTGGGAATGGAACCACCATTTGACCGAGATATCGCCCTTCTCAGACTCTTCCCTGAGGATCTTAATAGACAGCAGTATAAGGATACTGCCACATCGATGATCATAGCGGCACAATTCACAATAACTAGACTGTGGAACCAAACTAGATGCCCTTCAATAGACGAATGGATAATAAAAATGTGGCATCTATACACAATGGAGTATTACACAGCACTGAAAATGACAAAATCATAGAATTTGCAGGGAAATTAATGGCATTAGAATAGATTATGCTAAGCGAAGCTATCCAATCCTTAAAAAACAAATGCCAAATGTTTCCTTTTATATAGAGAGAGCAAATAAGAACAGAACAGGGAGGAAGAACATGAGAAAAATATTAAAACTAAACAGAGATGAGTGGGGGGAGAGAAAGGGAGAGAGAAGGAAAATTATATGGAAATGGTAGGAGACTACTCAATGTTACACAAAATTACATATAAGAAGTTGTGAGGCTAAAGAGGGGAAAACAAGGGAGAGAATTAAACAACAGCAGATGAGGTAGAGAGGGAAGATGGGAGGGGAGGGGGAATAGTAGGGGATAGGAAAGGTAGCAGAATTCAACAATAACTAGTATGCTATTATGTAAAAACGTGAGTGTGTAACTGATGTGATTCTGTGATTTGTATTTGGGGTAAAAATGGGAGTTCATAACCCAATTAAGTCAAATGTATGAAAGATGATATATCATGAGCTTTATAATGTTTTGAACAACCAAAAAAAAGAATTGAATTTCCAATATTTGAGTCATATAACAACTTTATTTTTTAATAAAATTGTCTTTTATTTGTTATCTTACTTGCTGGTATCTGCCTTTCTGTTTTAAAAAACTATGTGCTTTAGCCATTCATCCATGTAATATGTAACAGAAAATTTTGAGTGTCTCCATATAACCAGATTGGCAAGGCATCAAGGTTTCCTTCACAAACAAGGTGAAGGCTTTGCCATTAGAAATTTAATATTCTGCAAAACAATTTTTTAACTTTCCAATTAAATTTCCAAAAAAAATTAGAAAAAAAAGAATCTAAACCCCACAGAAGAAGGCCTCAAAGTGGAGAAGAGGAGCATTTACGGCAGGCCTATTTGATCACTGCTGGTTCACAGGAAGCGTGTCCAATCAACGCTGATGTTAGGCAAATGAGGGGCAAGGGAGCTTATTTTGGGCACTGGTTTGGATGTGCCCCTCATGGAAAACTCCATCCAGAGGTTATGATGTGTGTTTATATGGAAGAAGATGAGGGCCATGTGGGAGTGTTTTGGTTTTAATTGTGGTCATTTGTGTGGTAGTTGGAAGAGATGACTGGGTCCACCTGGGCTTGAACTCTGGTGTGATTCCCCTTAGAGAATGAGATTTGGAACTGACTTCAGAGAAATATTGCCATGAATGTTGTTGGGATTTCAGGAGGCCACGCATGAGAGTCGCCCTTGGAAACTGAGATCTTGGCCCAGAGAGGCTTTCCAGAGAGCACTGGGAATCTCAGCTAGGATATCACAGGTTTTATTCTGAAAGACCTGGCAGCCATCGTTGAGAGTCAAAACACACATGGACCTCACATTGGAGACCTCAATGGGCCTGGCTTCATGTGACAATTTGGCCACTCTTTGGGAAGCCTTGCCTCTGAGAGATCTCCAGATCCTTCATTAAAATGAGCTTCCTCAACATTTAATGGATCCTGAATGAATTGAAACCCACAGTACCAACAACTTCATCTGTGAAAAATAGTTAGATAAATACCATGAATTTTTAGAAATTCTCATGACCAGGTGGCACTGGAGAACCTTTGGATGTCCTGTTGCTGATCATGAGTATACCAGACAGTGCCTTGATTGACTAGGTATCATGAAAATGGTGTAGAACAGAGATGCCAGTAAGTTGGAGCCTGATGTGTAGTGGGCCTAGAGCAGTGGTGTGCAGGTGTGTGATAAAACATCTGTGGTGGGGCCTGTGGATCTGCCATTGACTTTCAAATGCCTTGACACAGACACGGTGCAGCCAGCAGACCCTTCTATATAAAGGCATCTTGTTATATGGAGATTTTTCACGGCAATGTTTAGAATCAGGTTGCTATGGTCAAGGGGCAAGCTATGTGGGATAGAAGCCTAGTTGGTGCATTCTCATGCAGACACTGACCCACCACACGTGACAGAACTCCCTCCAGCACTGTGTCCCACTTGAACTCCTTGTATTTCGTGAAGCAAATACCAAACTCCCAGTGCAGCAGCAAGAAACACAATGAAAAGTCGAGGATGACCAAATGGCTTCACAGTCCACATGGGGTGACACTTAGCCCCCGTGGCCATAATTTAGCTACAAAGAGAGAATTTAGCACTGCTGCCTCATGTTCATTGGAAAATAAGAAACCATGTCCTCCTGGTCACATAGATGCAGACCTAGCTTTGATGGTCTCACTACATCGGAAGTTAAAGCTCCTGAAAACAACATATATTTCAAGTGCCCAAGCTCAGAGGCAATTTCTCAAGAAGTGTTTAGGCCAGCAGATCTCCATGTTTGTGGAGTGTTTACCATGTCACTTACTTTTGGAAACTGCTCTATCAACTCCAAGGTTGTGAACTCCTGAGCATTTTCCATTCTAAATATATATTCACAGATTTTCTAACTCTTCTCCTCTAATTCTGACTTACTTGGGGCAAAAGGAATGTCAAGTCATTGTTCTGGATGAGAGAGGGAAGATTGTTTTGTAGCACATATTTGCATACAAATTGGATTCATTTTCCAATTTTCTGTTTGAAATACTGAATCCCTGACACTAACCCATACCTTACTAAACTCTGACTACTAATCCTAATATAATGGAGAAAAATAACCCAAACAGAATAGAAATACAAGCATTTCAGAAGAAGCATGGTGTATAGTTGGAATTACCTTTTGCATGATATAAGGTAGGAGTTATAAATCTAGTCAATTATTTGTTGAAATAATTTTCCATGTGTTTTTAAAGTTAAGAAAAATGTGAATTCCTGTCTCCCTTTCTCTGTAGCCTATTAAGCAAATGTATTTTTATATGCACAAATAGAATCCTACCTGGTTTCACATATACATTCTTGTGAGGTGGCTGACTTGGCAGATACAAATTGTGAGAAGAGATCACTCCTCCTAAACGCTGTTTTAACTGAAAATTCAACCCATGGGTGAGCTTCCTAGATGAACAACACTATGCACATATTCATGTTCAGTAAAATGAATATTTTGGGATATGCGGATGAGTTATTTTTCATGATGAATTTCAATTGGCATATATATTGCTACATTATAATGTGTGTGTTTGTGTGTCTATATATACATTATATATATATATATATATATATATATATATATATATATATATATATATTCTCCAGATTTACCAAAATATGAAATATATGTGTCTTCTTATACACCGCCTGAATTCATTCATATTCATATATGTGGATTTATAATCAACTTTTAAAAAGTTTATTCTCAGAAATATACATCCACTGAAATAAATATTTGTTTCCTAGTACTGAAAACTAACTTCAGGGAAGGGTGCTTACAAATCCTAATATTTCTACAGTAACTGACCAAGTTTAACATCAATGCAAGTAGATTCCTATTGGATATGATGTGTTTATTAAAGTTCATTTTAATAAAACCTGGTACGTTATTATTTCTTCAGTTTATAGACATCATAAATTATATCCTTTCATTCACAAGTTCACAAATTTATAAACATTTGGTTCACTTTCAATCACTTCCTCCTTCAGAACACTTATATTTCTCCATGTTTCTTGACTGGTCTTTTCACTAGACTTCTTTCTAAAGACATTATTTTCGATTCCATAATCATTTTTGAAGCAAAACTCACACACTATTTATGATAAACGGTAACCCTAATATAACCATTAGATATATAAGTGGTTGGAATGAATGTATGTATATCAATAAATGATTTCCTCTATTTTTTCAGATATCAATACAATCCATTATTTAAATTTGGAACCAGTCATATAATTTATTCACAGTATGGTCTATTAATGCATCATCTCTATATTCATCAACAAAGGGTAAGCCAATTAGTATCCCCAGTCCTAATTTATATCTTTTCAAAATATTTCCCCCAGAAATGGTGGAAGAAATACTCATGTAACCTGATCTTCATATACATATTATCACAGTAATATTCTGGACACAAAATGCGAAGGTCACCCTTATGATTGTACCAAAGCCTCAATGGAATGTGAACATGGATTACTAAATATATCCATGTCCAGGTTGCCTAATGCTCTCAAATGTCAATCTTATTGGTGACTACAATTTGGTTTCTTCTTAAGATTATGTATTCAACCTCAACCCTGTTGAAAATGTCTAATCCTATCACGTTATACTTTGCCTGATTTCCTAATGTCTCTATTGATGTCTGCTTTCCTACATATTTTCCCCAGTTCATCATTGTGCCTGACTCTTCACATATGGTGTCATTTATATTCACTCTCTAACCAAAACCCTATTGCTAAAGAACATTTGGTCCAAATCCTAGACTCACTCTTCCTTCTAAACCTACTGACTATCTTCCTAATCCTACACACAATCCCTTTTTGACTGGATGATCTCTTCTACATTTAATCATCTGAGGTACAGGGTCTTATGCCATTGTATATCAATTTAACTGAGACCTCGGTGAAAAACATAACTCAAGCTAAGGATCCCAATCAAGGGTCCAAATCCTTCTGGGCTTCAAATATTACCTAGATTTCTGTTTTCATACTTATGTTCTACCTCTATATTCTTATAAATATCGCTGGTTCCCAATACCATTATTCATCCAGCAGAATGATTTCCAACCCAAATCGAACATGCTATTAATCCTAACCATACAATGTTCTCTCAATCTCACTTTACAGAAGAGCAGGGACAAAGTTGGTATTACAATACAGGAAGTTAGGAGATCTTCCAACTGCTGAGTACCTCAAAATCTATGCAGAAATGATCCCTGGAGAAGATGCAGGCAGCTATGAAGGACCTGAGAGAACAAAAGTCATATTCCATGGCAAAAAACATGGTCAGGATGAAAAGATGTGTCTGAGTCAGCCTCTCTATTCTTAATGTAGGGAAGATGGACCAAACCAGGCCTGTGTGGAGAGCTGTTCCCAGGTGACTATGGTTTCTATACCATTCTAACATGAGAAAGTATCACAGGAAGTAGGGCAGCCTCCATGTCAGAAGACAATAGGAAGAAACTGTTAGGACAAAGTGGTGGCCAAGACAGTGACCTCATTCATTTTCGGAAGGTAGTGACCTCACCTCACTTCCTTGGTGATGGAGCTCTCCGAATTTTGTGATCCAGGAAGCAAGGCACCCTGAGCCAGTCCCAGTCCCAGTCGCAGTGGGCTCATTTCTTTGGATTTTCCAGGAACAGAGTCAGTCTTTCTTGGTACCTACTGATGTAAGGGTTGCCAAATACCAAGAAAGCTCTGAAGAGGGGTCTTTCCTGAGAGGATAGGAATTGGCTCACCCCTGCATCCTTACAACTTCACAGATTTGACCAAGGAGACCAGATCTGAGACAGAAAGGCCATTTCTGGGGAACATTGTATGTGCTACCAGTCAGAGGACATTCCAGATAGTCACAGACCTACTTGGAAGAAGGAGGTGCATTAGTGGGTGTTGGTTTGTGTTTGTGGTTTTTTCACATGATCTGAGAATAGGTAAAAAAGGAGGTTTGTTTGGTTTGGAGTGGACTGTTTCTAGTAAGTCATTTGACAAGGAGACTGTTTCTGTGTCTGTGTATCCCATTGTGTTTTTCTTTGTAGATATTAGAAAAGAAAATAACTCATTGGGTGTGTCCTGTCTAGTAGAAAACTTCCCAGTATGCATCCTTCCCAATTAATGAATGGACTGAGGCTTGCCTTATCCATGGGAAACACCTGCTATCTACATAAGTTCTCATTTTTTTCCTGAATTCTGGCCACTCTCAAGATTAGTATCATGTATTTTTGTACAAGATACGTACCACCTCCAAGCTCTGTGACATGGCCATGTACTGGATAGCTGAAGAGAATGGCGAGCATCTCAGAAAACTCACATATCAGAGTAACCAGGAAAGTCTCCTAGGAGAAACCCTGCTTGGGGGCTTTTGATTACCTATTGTTCTGTTGCTCTGAATGTCAGAAAGGTCTTTGCCTCAGGCCAAACCTTAGTGAAGCCTGAAGAAAAGAGTTTTCAAATGGAAATGAATGGGAATCACCTGTGGCTTTTTACTTTATTGCTTTGGAAAAAGATTTGTCTGAATCAGCCTCTTGGCCCTGTGTGTGCCTGTGGTTTAGATTTTCAGCACCTGATGGGTCTAGAGAAAGATCCCATGTGGGCATTCAAAACCAAAATGGAAAAAAGATCAGTCATTTTGGATGAAGCCTCTCGCCTTCCTCTGTAATATTTCTGACCTCCATCAAGTGAGAATAGGGATCATTTGTGTCAAATGAGTTCTTCAAAGCCCTGCAGAGGCTGGACAATAGGTGCTTGCGTTTTCTCATGACTCCAATTCACACAAAGAATCTATACCCCACAATCAGTTGGCCTCAAATTTGAGAAGTGGAGCAGTATTAACAGCAGTCTTATATGATCACTTCTGTTTCACAGGAATGTTGTCCAGGCCACCCTGACTTTAGGCAAATGAGGGGCAAGGGAGATTATTTTTGACACTGTCTTGGGCTGTGCCCCTCATGGAAACCTCCAGCTAGAGTTTATGATTAGTGTCTATATAAAAGAAGAAGAGGGCCCTGTGGGAGTGTTTTGGTTTTAATTGTCATCATTTGTGTGGCAATTGGAAGAGATGCCTGGGTCCACCTGGGCTTGAACTCTGTTGTGATTCCCCTTAGAGACTGAGTTGTGGATCTGAACTCAGAGAAGTATTGCCATGAATTGTGTTGGGATTTTTGGAGGCGACGCATGAGATTCGCCATTGGAAACTGAGATCTAGGCCCAGGGTGACTTTCCACAGAGCACTGGGAATCTCAGCCAGGATATCACAAGATTTTATTTTGAAAGATTGTCAGCCATAGTTGAGAGTCAAAACACACATGGTATTCACATTGTAGACCTCAATGGGCCTGGCTTCATGTGACCTTTTGCCCACTCTTTGGGAAGCCTTGCCTGTGAAAGTTCTCCAGAGCTTTCATTAAAATGAGATTCCTCACCTTTTAATGGTTCCTGTTTAAATTAAATCCCACAGTGCCTCCAACTTCATTATTGAAAAATATCTAGATAAATACCATGAATTTTTTGAAATTACTATGACCAGGTTGCACTGGAGAACCTCTGAATGTCCTGTTCCTGATCATGATTGTACCAGACAGTGCCTTGATTGACTGGGTTTCATGAAAAAAGTGTAGAACATAGATGCCAGAAAGTTGGAGCCTGCAGACTAGTGGGCCTAGAGCAGAGGAGTGTAGGTGTGTGAAAAAAACATTTGTGGTGGGGCCACGTGGATCTGCCATTGGCTTAGAAAGACTTGTTACTGACATGGTACAGCCAGCAGACCCTTCTATGTAAGGGCATCTTGTTATATGGAGAGGATTCCTGCCAAAGGTCAGAATCAAGTTGCTATTGTCAAGTTGAAAAGCTATGTGGGATTGAAGCCTCACTGGTGCATTTTACTAACCCACCACACGTGAGAGTACATCCTCCAGCACTGTGTCTCAGTAGAACTCCTTGTATTTCGTGAAGCCAATACCAAACTCACAGTGCAGCAGTAAAAAACACCACGAAAGTGGATAATGACCAAATGGTTCTACAGACAACACAGTTAGATACTTAGACCCCAGTGGCTAAAGTTTACCTACAAAGAGAGAATTCAGCACTGCTGCCTCATGTTCACTAAAAAACAAAAAACCATGTCATCCAGGTCACATAGATGGAGACCCAGAATTGATGGTCTCACTACAAAGGAAGCTAAAACTCCTGACAACAATATATATTTTAACTGCCCGACCTCAGAGGCAGTTTCTCAAAAAGTCATTAGGCCAGCAGAGCTCCATGTTTGTGGAGTGTTTACCCTCTCCCTTTTTGTAACCCGTTCTACCTCCTACAAGTTTGTGAACTCCTGAGCATTTTTCTTTCCACATATGTATTCACAGATTTTCTAACTTTTCTCCACTAATTGTGTCTTATTTGGGGCGAAGGTAATGTCAAAGCATTGTTCTGGATGAGAGTGGGAAGATTTTTGTGTAGCACATATTTGCATACACATTAGATTCATTTTCATATTTTCCATTTGAAATACTGAATCCCTGACACTTACCCATACCCTACTAGACTCTGACTACTAATCCAAATATGATGGAGAAAAAGAAACTTAACAGAATAGAAATACAGGCCTTTCATAGGAGGCATGGTGTATACTTGGACTTGCCTTCGGCTTTATCAACGGTATGTGTTATAAATATAGTCAAATTTTCATTGTAATACTTCTCCATGAGTTTTTAAAATTAACACATATGTAAATTTCTGTCTCCCTTTCTCTGTAGCCTATTCATCACATGTATTTTTTAATGCATCTTTAGAATTCTACCTGGTATCACATGTACATTCTTGTGAGCTCGCTTATTTTGGAAGATACAAATTGTGAGAAGAGATCACTCCCTCTAAATACTGATGGAACTGGAAATTCAACATATGGGTGAATTTCCTAGATGAACAATATTATGCATAAATAAATGTTCAGTAAAATGAATATTTTTGGATACGTGGATGATATCTATTTTATTATGATTTTCGAATGGCATATATATTGCTACATTTTAATGTCTGTGTATGTGAGTATCTATCTATCTATCTATCTATCTATCTATCTATATAGATATAGATATCTACTCTTTAGATTTTCCAAAATATGAAATATATGTGTCTTATTATACACTTTCTAAATTTACTCATGTGTGTGTATGTGGATTTATAATCAAATTTTCACAAAATAATTCTTAGAAATATTCATCCACCTTAAATACATATTTATCTCCTAGTACTGAAAACTAAATTCAGTGAATGGTGCATACAAATCGTAATATTTCCACAGTGACTGACCCAGTTTCACATCAATGCAAGTAGACACCTATGGGACCATGATGTGTATTTTGAAGTTCATTTTTATTCAACACTGATACATTACTATTTCTGCAGTTAATGGACATAATAGGATATATTCTTTCATCCACAATTTCACAAATTTATAGGCATTTAGTTCACTTTCAATCACTTCCTACTTCAGAACACATGTATTCCTCCATGTTTCTTGACTGTTCTTTTCATGAGATTCTTTCCAAACACATTATTTTTGATTTCCATAATCATTTTTGAAGCAAAACTCAGACACTCTTCATGATAAACCATAATGCTAATATTACCATTAGATGTATAACTGGTTAGAATGAATTTATGTATATCAATATAAGATTTCCTATATATTTTCAGATATCAATTCAATCCATTATTTAAAGTTTGAACCAGTTATATTATTTATTCACAGTATGGTCTATTAAGGCATCATCTCTATATTCATAGACCGATGGTATACCTATTTGTATCCCAAATACTAATTTATAAGTCTTTAAAATATTGCTTTAAGAATATTGGAAGAAATACTCTAGTCACCTGATATACATATACATTTCATCACAGTAATATTCCTGACACAAAATGCAACGGACACACTTATGATTGTACCAAAGCCTATATTGAAAGTGAGCATGTATTACTAACAACATCCATGTCCTGATTAACTAATGATCTCAAATATCATTCCTATTGGTGAGTACATATTTATTTCTTCCTAAGATTAAATATTGAAACTGAACCCTGTTAAAAATGTCTCATCCTATCACTCACTTTGTACTTTGCCTGATTTCCTAATGTCTCTATTGATATCTGATTTCCTACACATTTTCCCCAGTTCATCACTGTGACTGACTCTTGAAATATGCTGACATTTACATTCACTCTCTAACAAAACCCCTGTATCTAAAGAACTTTTGGTCCATCTCCTAGACTCACTGAAATGGGTTCTTCAAAGCCCTGCAGAGGGTAGCCCATAGGTGCTTGGGTTTTCTCATGACCCCAATTCACATACAGAATCTATGCCCCACAGAGAGTAGGCCTCAAATTGGAGAAGTAGAGCAGTATTAATGGCAGGCCTATTTGATCACACCTGATTCACAGGAAGGGTTTCCAGGCCACCCTGAATTTAGGCAAATAAGGGGCAAATGAGCTTATTTTGGACACTGTCTTAGGCTGCGCCCCTCATGGAAACCTCCAGCAAGAGGTTATGATGAGAGTTTATATTGAAGAAGATGAGGGCCATGTGGGAGTGTTTTGATTTAATTGTGGTCATTTCTGTGGTAGTTGGAAGAGATGACTGGGTCCACATGGGCTTGAACTCTGGAGTGATTCCCCTTAGAGACTGAGTTCTGGAAATGAACTCAGAGAAGTATTGACATGAATTGTGTTGGGATTTTAGGAGGCCACACATGAGAGTTGCCCTTGGAGACTGAGATCTAGGCCCAGGATAGCTTTCCAAAGAGCACTGGGAATCTCAGCCAGGATATCACATGACTTTATTCAGAAAGACGTGGCAGCCATTGTTGAGAGTCAAAACACACATGGACCTCAATTGTAGACCTCAATGGGCCTGGCTTAATGTGACCTTTTGGCCACTCTTTGGGAAGCCTTGCCTCTGAGAGTTCTCCTGAGCTTTAATTGAAATAATCTTCCTCACCATTTCATGGTTCCTGAATAAATTGAAAGCCACAGTGCCTCCAACTTCATCCTTGAAAATTGGCTATATAAATACCATGAATTTTTTAAATTCCCATGAACAGGTGGCACTGGAGAACCTTTGGATATCTGTTGCTGATCACGAGTGTACCAGACATTGCATTGATTGACTGGGTTTCATGAAAATGGTGAGAACAGAGATGCCAGAAAGTTGGAGCCTGCTGACTAGTGGGCCCAGAGCAGTGGTGGGCAGGTGTATGATAAAACATCTGTCGTGGGGACACGTGGTTCTGCCATTGGTTTCTGAATGACTTGTGACTGACATGGTGCAGCCAGCATAACCTTAGAAGTAAAGGGACCTTGTTATATGGAGAGGTTTC
Organism: Callospermophilus lateralis; assembly: GCF_048772815.1. Taxonomy (NCBI): domain Eukaryota; kingdom Metazoa; phylum Chordata; class Mammalia; order Rodentia; family Sciuridae; genus Callospermophilus; species Callospermophilus lateralis. The sequence continues at coordinate 4,526,727 of NW_027514551.1, forward strand.
AGGGCAATGTTCAGAATCAGGTTGCTATGGACATGGGTGCAAGCTTTTTGGGATAGAAGCCTGGTTGGTGCATTCTCCTGCAGACCCTCATCCACTACACGTGAGAGTACTCCCTCTAGCACTGTGTCCCAGTTTTTCTCCTTGTATTACGTGAAGCCAATACCAAACTCCCAGTGCAGCAGTAAGAAACACCACGAAAAGTGGAGTATGACCAAATGGCTTCACAGATCACATGGTTAGACACTTAGACCCCAGTGTCCTCAGTTTACTAACAAAGGGAAAATTCAGAACTTCTGCCTCATGTTCAATAGCATATAAGGAACCATGTCATCCAGGTCACATAGATGCCGACCCAGGTTTGATGGTCTCAATACAAAGAAAGCTAAAGCTCCTGACAACAACAAATTTTTCAAGGGCCCAAACTCAGAGGCAGTTTCTCAACAACTCATTAGGCCACCAGAGTTCCATGTTTGTGGAGTGTTTACCCTGTACCTTACTTTTGGAAATTCCACTACCACCTCCAAGGTTGTGAACTCCTGAGCATTTTCTTTTCCAGATATATATTCACAGACTTTCAAACTCTTCTCCACTAATTGTGTATTACTTGTGGCGAAGGGAATATCAAGGCATTGTTTTGGAGGACAGTGGGAAGATTTTTGTCTAGCAAATATTTGCATACACATTAGATTCATTTTCCTATTTTCCATTAGAAATACTGAATCCCTGTCACTAACCCATACTCTACTAGACTCTGACTACTAATCTTAATATGATGTAGAAAAAGAAACCTAACAGAATAGAAATACAGGCCGTTCATAGGAGGCATGGTGTATACTAGGACTTGCCTTCTGCTTTATCAAGTGAATGTGTTATAAATCTAGTCAACTTTTCATTGTAATACTTCTCCATGAGTTTTTAAAGTTAACACATATGTACATTTCTGTCTCCCTTTCTCTGTACCCTATTCATCTCATGAAATTTATTATGCATATTTAGTATCCTACCTGGTATCACACGTACATTCTTGTGAGCTTGCTGTTTTAGGAAGATACAAATTGTGAGAAGAGATCACTCCCCCTAAATACTGATGGAACTGAAAATTCAACATATTGGTGAATTTCCTAGATGAACAGCATTATACATAAATCCATGCTCAGTAAAAAGAATAGTTTTGGATATGAGGATGATATATATTTCATGATGAATTTTGATTGGCATACATATTAATGTCTGTGTTTGTATCTTTATATATATATATATATATATATATATATATATATATATATATATATATTTTTTTTTCCCTCCAGATTATTCAAAATATGAAATATATGTGTCTTATTTTACAGTCACTAATTTAACTCATGTTCCTATATGTGGATTTATAATCAAATTTTCACAAAATTATTCTCAGAAATATTCATCCACATGAAATACATATTTATTTCCCAGTACTGAAAACTAACTTCGGTGAAAGGTGCTTACAAATCCTAATATTTGTACAGTAACTGACCCAGTTTAACATCAATGCAAGTAGACACCTATGGGACCATGATGTGTATTTTGAAGTTCATTTTTATTCAACACTGATACATTACTATTTCTGCAGTTTATGGACATTATAAGATAATACTTTTCATCCACAAGTTAACAAATCTGTACGCATTTGGTTCACTTGCAATTACTTCCTGCTTCAGAATATATGTATTCCTCCATGTTTCTTGACTGTACTTTTCATGAGATTATTTCCAAACACATTATTTTCGATTTCCATAATCATTTTTGAAGCAAAACTCCCACACTCTTCATGATAAACCATAATGCTAAAATTACCATTAGATGTATAACTGGTTAGAATGAACTTATGTATATCAATATAAGATTTCCTATATATTTTCAGATATCAATTCAATCCATTATTTAAAGTTTGATCAAGTTATATTATTTATTTACAGTATGGTCTATTAAGGCATCATCTTTATAATCATAGGCACAGGGTACACGTACTTGTGTCCCCAATACTAATTTATAAGTCTTAAAATGTTGCTTTCAGAAATGTTTGAAGAAATACTGTAGTCACCTGATATACATTTACATTTCATCACAGTAATATTCCTGACAAAAAATGCAACGGACACCCTTATGATTGTACCAAAGCCTAAATTTAATGTGAGCATGTATTACTAACAACATCCATGTCCTGATTAACTAATGATCTCAAATATCATTCCTATTGGTGACTACATATTTGTTTCTTCCTAAGATTATATATTCAAACTCAACCCTGTTAAAAACGTCTTATCCTATTACTCACTTTGTACTTTCCCTGATTTCCTAATGTCTCTATTGATATCTGCTTTCCTACACATTTTCCCCAGTTCATCACTGTGACTGACTCTTCACATATGCTGACATTTGCATTCACTCTCTAACCAAAACCCTATATCTAAATAACTTTTGGAACTATCCCTTTTTGTCTGGAGGATCTCTTCCTCATTCAGTCATCCAAGGTACAAGGTCCTATGCCATTGTATAACGATTTATTTGAGACAACTTTGCGGAAATAATTCAAAGCTAATTATCACAATCAAGGGCTCAGTGTTCATCTGGGTTTCAAATCTTTCCTAGATTTCTGTATTCATACTTATATTACACCTATATATGCTTGTAAATATCGGAGGTCCCCAATACCATTATTCATCTCGCAGAATGATTCCTAACCCAAATGGAACATGTTATTAATCCTAACCATGCACTGTTCCCTCAATTTAACTTTACAAAGACCAGGGACAGAGTTGGTGTTATAATACAGGTAGGTAGGGGATCTTCCACCTGTTGAGAACCTCAAGTTCCGTGCAGAAATAAACCCTGAAGAAGATGTAGGCAGCTATGAAGGACCTGAGAGAGCAACAGTAATCTTCCTTGGTAAAATACCTGGTCAGGATGAAGCGATGTGTCTGAATAAGCCTCTCTTTTCTTAAAGTAGAGAAGATGGACCAAACCAGGTCTGTGTGGAGAGCTGTTAACATGTGCCTATGGTTGATATACCATTCTATCTTGTGAATGTGACACAGGAAGTAGGGGAAGCCTCTCTCTCGTGGGACCCTTGGAAGCAAATGTTAGGATAAAGTGGTTGCCAAGATAGTGACCTCATTCAGTTCCTGAAGGAAGTGACCTACCTCACTTCCTTGGTGATGGAACTCTCTGAACTTGGGATCCAGGAAGCCAGGCACTCAGAGCCAGTCCCAGTCCCAGTCCCAGTGGGTTCACTTGTTTGGATTTACCAAGGACAGAGTCAGTCTTTTTGGTACATACTGATGTGTGGATGGCTAAATGCCAGGAAAGCTCTGAAGAGGGGCCTTTCCTGAGAAAGCAGGTAGTGACTCACTGATTGATGCTGAAAACTTTACAGAGTTGGTAAAGGAGACCTGATCTGAGACAGGACAGTCCATTTCGAGGGAGCAGAGTAAGGCCCATCAGTCTGAGGACACTCTGGATAGTCACAGACCTACTTGGGGGAAGGAGGTGCCTTTGTGGGTGTGGGTGTGAATTTGTGTTTTTTTATCATGTTCTGAGAATAGGTAGGAAAGGCAGTATGTTTGGTTTGGAGTGGACTGTTTTTAGTAAGTCATTTGACTTGGCGAGTGTTTCTATGTTTGTGTATCCCACTTTTTCCGTGGTTTTAGATATTAGAAAAGTGAATGCATCATTGGATGTGTCCTGTCTAGTAGAAAGCATCTCAGCACACATCGTTCCCAATTTATGAATGGACTGTGGCTTGCCTTATATGGACAACACCTACTTCTTTCCTTAGTTCCTGTTTTCTTCCTGAATTCTGGCCACTCTCCAGAATAGGCTCATGTTTTTTTGTCCAAGATATGGACCTCCGTCGAGTTCTGTGACATGGCCATGTACTGGATAGATGAAGGGAATTGGGAGCATCTCTGAAAACTCGGATATCAGTGTGACCAGTAAAGTCTCAGTAGAGAAACCCTGCTTTGTGCCTTTTGCTTACCTACTGTTCTGTTGACCTGAATGTCAGGAAGGTCTTTTCCTCAGGCCACCAGTTTGTGAAGCCTGAAGAAAAGTGCTTTCAATTGGAAATGAATGAGCATCACCTGTGGCTCTTTGCTTAATTGCTTTGGAAAGGGATGTGTCTGAATCATCCTTTTTCGGCTCTGAGAGAGGCTGTGGCTTTGATTTTCAGCACCTGATGGATCTAAAGAAAGATCCCATGTGTGCATCCAAAACCAAAATGGCAAAAAGATCAGTCATTGTGGATGAAGTCTCTTGCTTCCTCTGTTAGGTTCCTGACCTCCATCAAGTAAGTATAGGGATCCTTTGAGACAAATGAGTTCTTCAAAGCCCTGCAGCAGTGCTTGGGTTCTCACATGACTCCAAATCACATAAAGAATCTATACCTCACAGTCAGTAGGCTTCAAAATGAAGAAACAGAGCAGTATTACTGGCAGGCCTATTTGATCAATCCTGGTTTACAGGAAGGGTGTCCAGGAAACCCTGACTTTAGGAAAATGAGGGGCAAGGGAACTTATTTTGGACACTGTCTTGGGCTGCGCCCCTTATGGAAACCTCCAGCCAGAGGTTATGATGAATGTCTACATGGAAGAATATGAGGGCCATGTGGGAGTATTTTGGTTTTAATTGAACATATTGTTAACCCTAACCATACACTGTTCCCTCAATCTAAGTATTCAGAAAAGCAGGGACAGATTTGGTCTTACAATACAGGAATGCAGGGGATCTTCCACCTGCTGAAAACTTCAAAGTTCCATGCAGAAATGATCCCTGGAGAAGATGTAGGCAGCTATGAAGGACCTGAGAGAGCAAAAGGCATCTTCCATGGCAAACAGCCTGGTCAGGATGAAGGGTTGTGTCTGAATCAGATTCTCTCTTCTTAATGTAGAGGAGAGGCCTGTGTGGAGAGCTGTTCCCAGGTGACTATTGTTTCTTTACCATTCTAACTTGTGAAAGTGTCACAGGAAGTAGGGACATCCTCCATGTTATGAGACCTTAGGAAGCAAATGTTAGGACAAATTTGTTGCCAAGGCAGTGACCTCATTCAGTTACTAAAGGAAGTGACCTCACCTCACATCCTTGTTGATGGAACTCTCCAAATTTGGGTTCCAGGAAGCTAGGCACCCAGGCCCAGTCCCAGCACCAGTTCCAGTGTTCTCACTTGTTTGGATTTTCCAAGGACAGAGTCAGTCTTTTGTGGTACCTACTTATGTGAGAATGGCCAAATTCCAGAAAAATTCTGAAGAGGGGCCCTTCCGGAGAAAACAGGTAGAGGCTCACTGCTGGCTCCTGACAACTTCACAGAGTTGACCAAGGAGTCCAGATCTGAGACAGGACAGACCATTTCTGGGGAACATAGTATGGCCCTCCAGTCAGAGGACACTCTGGATAGTTCCAGACCCACTTGGGGGAAGGAGGTGCCTTTGTGGTTGTGGGTGTGGGTTTGTGGTTTTTTATTTTGTTCTGAGAATAGTTAGGAAAGGGGGTGTGTTTGGTTTGGAGTGGACTGTTTCTAGTTAGTCCTTTGACAAGGCGAGTGTTTTTAGGTCTGTGTATCCCACTGTTTTCGTGGTTGTAGACATTAGAAAAGATAATGCCTCAATGGGTGTATCCTCTCAAGGAGAAAACTTCCCAGCATTCATCCGGCACAATTTATGAATGGAGTGTGGCTTGCCTTATCAATGGGCAACACCAACTATCTTCCTACGTTCCTGTTTTCTTCCTGAATTCTGGCCACTCTCCAGAATAGGCCCATGATTTTGTGTCAAATATATGTACCACTTCCAAGCTCTGTGACATGGCCATGTACTGGTAGCTGAAGGAAATGGCAAGCATCTCAGAAAACTCAGATATCAGTGTAGCCAGTAAAGTCTCAGTGGAGAAACCCTGCTTTGGGCCTTTTGATTACCTATTGTTATGTTGCCCTGAATATCAGGAAAGTCTTTGTCTCAGGCCACCCCTTTGTGAAGCCTGAAGAAAACAGTTTTCACATGGAAATGAATGGGCATTACCTTTGAGTTTACAATAAAACCTTCACAGATTTGGCTCTCATTAAGTTAAAAATACTTTTAGATTGTATCTCAGTGTAAAAAGTAACATGGAACTGTACATATCTTATTGATAACAAGTCCAATTATAGAACACAAATGATATACATAAATCTCCAACATGTTTTTCTTTTAAGCCTAGAATTACCATACAACCTTAGAACACCAGCTTGATACAATGGTCTTTGCAAGCTTCTAACTTACAGACTTGTATACCTGGAAGATATGAACACATTAACACCACAATTACATTGATGTTTTTGTATTAAACAAGTTTAGATTTTAAAGAAATAACATGGCACAGTTTTATAAAAACAGTACTTGTTTTACCAGCTGTTTAATTTTTTAAGATTACTTGCTCAAAACTTACACATATAACCAAGTTACACACACCTTTTTTTATTATTTACTTAAACCCTTTTAATTACTTAATCATATAGACTCTCTTATCCAGAAACACGTGTTTCCTCTATTATATCTATATCCAGAACCTTTTAGTTTCTCTTTTCCATCTACTAACCTCTTTCTGTTCACATTTCAATACAATGCTTTTCAATTTCTGAATTTAAGCAGATTATTTTATAGACATCTACATTTTATTAGGGCCTTTTTGAAAACCTAGAAAACTTATTGGCCTAATTTTAAAGACATCTTTATTTTTATCTGTTTACCCAATTTGAATTAAAACATATGAATCACGTGAATCAAAGACATTTGGATACATTTTTAAATTTTTCATGAGCGCTCCTCATCTGTCAATTGTCATATCCCTGCATGATATATGGACATATACACATACAGACATACCAACATACAACACGTAACACAAATGTAACACATAACACAATAGTAAAGGCCTTGTAGCTTTTTTCAGGTGAAATCTCCATTGCAATGCTGAAAACTCCAGAGTCGATCAAAAATAGAACTGATCAGAAAACATTAACCCATCAGCAGAATCAAGATCATGAGCTCAAAAAAAAAAATTACAGAATCTAAGAAAAGCAAGAGTCCTAAAAATGATGACTGGCCAGTAATTAGTAAATACCATATTATATACTTTTTTGGTTAGGTCTAGTTTGAGTTCAGGTAAAAAGACACATTTACTCTTTTTATCTGTCTCCTGCTGAGTGCTGCAGGCTTCTTTTATTTGCATATCAAAGTAAGTCCTGGCTGAGGTCTGGAAAACTGGAAAGACTGGAATTCTGAGAAGAAACCTCACGCCTAAGGCATTTATCTTTAAGTCATAATTTCCAGGTTTGGATGTTGAAAATTTTGATGCAAGTTTAAGATGTAATTCTCAAAATTTTATTTCTTTAGATTTTTCTACACTAGAAAAACTTGCTCACACAAAACTGAAAAAAGGATCATTTTTTGATAATATTAATGCCACCATCAGAAGAAGTTTCTATAGGATCATTAAGCCCCTTTCTTTCTTATGAAGTTTCTAATAGTATTAAGTTAAATTAAATTGGCTGAAAAATTTTTAAAAAGAACCACATGCTACCATGTGTATCCAAAATTAAGCTTTAAAAATTTCCAAGACTGTTGCTAATTAATGTCATTTCAATAAGCCAGACCAACGTTTTAATTTAGTACCATTTTTTAAAATCTTACACACTGATGGGAATAGATACCATATCATAATTTATTATCTCTTCCCAAGTTAATGCACTGATATATCTAGTGAAATTTTTTCAGGCTGTCTAGTTCATAATTAAAACTCTTTATTTTTTTTTTTTACCCTAAGTATTTAAGTTTCCTAGCATGAACTACCTGAAATCAAACTAAACAATTGTTTAAACCCAACTTTTAACTGTAAGATAGTGCAATGCTTTAGAAACCCATTTAGATACCAGGTGGTTAAAATAAAAAAATCATTTCTAGATACACATTCACCCTAGATCATCCCCAAGAAACAATCTATAATATCAACATATTAATGCATTCATTGTCCCTTTTGTTAAGTAAACAGAGGTGGAGAAATCCTTAAAGTGCACGTAAGGAATAAGGGAGTTCCCCACAGCAAAATGGATCTGTCAGCTGCTGGGAGTCCCTTAGCCTCACCATTTACTTACAGGATTAGTTCCTCTGGTTTGCTTTGACCCCAGGCACCAGGCATATTCTATGTCTCCCAACTTTGCAGTAGTCAGCTCCCAAAAATTTCATTCTCTGCTTCAGTTGTTTTGAGTGCTAGGCTTCCCCAAGAGGGCAGAGTGGGGTTTATTTAAAGTCCCCTCTGGGGTGTCAAAATTTATGACTGAAGGCTTGGTTCCCATCCCAAAGCCAATTAATGCCAATTTAATAATGAGGACAGGGTTTTGAGAAAAGTTTAAGCGAGATATCAAAGTTCTTAGACCCCAGACATTTCCCTCTGCAGTGGGCATGCTCAATCCAACTACGGGAAGAAAAGAAATCACTGCTTCCGTAATCTTGCTTAACAAAGGGGAGTAAAGTTTATCAAAGTTCTTTAAAGCACAGCTAAGAGAGGTGAAAAGGTGAGAACAGAAAAACTGGCGGTTCTATTGACTTTTGGTCCCTCACAGGAGAAGCATTAGTTTAAAATTTAGCTAAAGTAACTTCCACATATGTAAGGCAGGTTGGAACTCGGGACTCTGCATCGGACCAAACAATGCCATCACATTTAACAGAAACACAGATAAAATGACACACAAAGACCATCATGCAGCTACCGTTTGTTCACAACCCCAAGGTCTACAATCTTGTGACTCAGGGAGAATGGAGGGAAGAGGGGGAGGAGTAGAAGGTTTGAGTGATAGGATCCTGGGTGAAGGGGTCGGATTGGAGGCAGGGACCAGGAATGGCTTCAAGGACAGAGGCATGGAATGGCTTTGTCCCATAATGAGAGTTTCTCAAACAGAGACAAGGACAATACAAACGTGACACAAACATGTACACACAGTTAACATTTAACACGAGTTCAGAAGTAAAGATTAGAACCTAGTAACTGGCAAAACCTGATGGGTTAGACCACAAAGACAGACAGTGAATTCAACCTGAGAGAAAAAAGTAGTGAGCAAGATATGATGGGTTGCCAGCAGAGTCACCTAATGTGGGCTCACTCGTCCCTCCTCACCTAATGAGAGCACATCCGTCACTCCCCGAGTCCTCCAAGGCATCCCTTGCAAGGACATGGCCTGTGGCTTTAGGACACGTTTGTCCACCACTGACAGGGGGAACTTACGTTCTCCGCTGGAAGCTACTCTGCCAACCCAAACCAAAAACGGAAAAATGGAACCTGAACAAAAAGCTCTGAGTGATCACAAGGAAAAATGAAAAGAAGCGCCTTACTTACCTCCAGAGGGGTCTGTTGGGGTGTCCTTGTCCTATGCCTGAATTTAGGCAAATGAGTGGCAAGGGAGCTTATTTGGGACACTGTCTTGGGCTGTGCCCCTCATGGAAACCTCCAGCCAGATGTTATGATGAGTGCCTTTATAGAAGAAGAGGAGGGCCATGTGAGAGTGTTTTGGTATTAATTGTGGTCATTTGTGTGACGGTTGGAAGAGATGACTGGGTCCACCTGGGCTTGAATTCTTGTGTGATTCCCCTTAGAGACTGACTTCTGGAACTGAACTCAAAGAAGTATTGCCATGAATTGTGGTGATATTTTAAGAGGTCAAGCATGAGAGTCGCCCTTGGAAACTAAGATCAAGGCCGAGGGTGGCTTTCCACAGAGCACTGGGAATTTCAGCAAAGATATCCCATGATTTTATTCTTAAAGACTTGGTAGCCATACTTGAGAGTCAAAACACACATGGACCTCACATTGTAGACCTCAATGGGCCTGGCTATATCTAACCTTTTGGCCACTCTTTGGGACGCCTTGCCTATGAGAGTTCTCCAGAGTTTCATTGAAATGAGCTTCCTCAACATTTAATGGTTCTTGAAACCCACAGTGCATACAAACACAATAGAAATACAAGCAGTTCAGAAGAGGCATGGTGTATAGTTGGACTTGCCTTTTGCATTATGTAGGGTAGGTGTTTTAAATCTAGTTAATTTTTAATTGAAATAGTTCTCCTTGTGTTTTTAAAGTTAATAAATATGTGAATTCCTGTATCCTTTTCTCTGTAGCCTATTCATCACATGTATTTTTATATAAACATATTGAATCCTACCTGGTATCACATATACATTCTTGTGAGGTGGCTGACATGGCAGATACAAATTATGACAAGAGATCACTCCTCCTAAACGCTATTGGATCATAAAATTCAGCCTAAGGGTAACCTTTCTAGTTGAAAAACATTACTCATAAATCCATGTTCAGTAAAATTAATATTTTTGGATCTGTGGACGATATATATTTCATCATGAATTTCAATTGGCATATATATTGCCACTTTATAATGTCTGTGTGTGTTTTGCTCTTTGCTTAATTGCTTTGGAAAGAGATGTGTCTGAATCAGCCTCTTGGCCCTGTGTGAGGCTGTGGCTTAGATTCTCAGCACCTGATGGATCTAAAGAAAGATCCCATGGGTGCATCCAAAACCAAAATGGCCAAAAGAGCAGTTATTGTGGATGAAGACTCTCACCTTCCTCTCTAATGGCCCTGACATCCATCAAGTGAAAATAGGGATCCTTTGGGTCAAATGAGTTCTTTAAAGCCCTGCAAAGTTTAGACCATAGGTGCTTGGGTTTTCACATGAATCCAATTTACATAAAGAATCTAAACCCCACAGTCATTTGGCCTCAAATTGAAGAAGATAAGGGGCATGTGGGAGCATTTTGTTTTGAATTGTGGTAATTTGTTTGGCGCTTGGAACAGATGACTGGGTCCACCTGGGCTTGTACTCTGGTATGATTCTCCTTAGAGACTGAATTCTAGAAGTGACATAAGAGAAGTATTGTCATGAATTGTGTTTGGATTTTACTAGGCCATGCAACCTAGATCTCAGGTATTAATTGTGGTGCAGGGAGATCTAGGTGCAGGGTGGCTTTGCCCAGAGCACTGGGAATCACAGCCTGGATATCACATGATTTTATTCTGAAATACTTTAAAGCCACAGTTGAGACTCAAAACACACATGGACCTCACATTGTAGACCTCAATTGGCCTGACTTCATGTGACCTTTTGGCCACTGTTTGGCAAGACTTGCCTGTGAGTGTTCTCAAGATCTTTCATTGAAATGAGCTTCTTCAACATTAAATGGTTCCTGAATGAATTGAACCCCACAGAGCCTCCAACTTTATCCTCAAAAAATGGCTTGATAAATACCATGAAACTTTTGAAATTCCCATGACCAGGTGGCACTGGAAAACTTTTGGATGTCCTGTTGCTGATCATGAGTGTATCTCACAGTGCCTTGACTGACTGGGTTTCATGAAAATTGTGTAGAACAGTGATGCCAGTATGTTGGAGCCTGTTCATTAGTGGGCCTAGAGCAGTGGTGTGAAGGTGTGTGATAAAACATGTGTGTTGGGGCATGTGGATCTGCCATTGGCTTCCAATTTCCTTGTGACTGACAGGGTACAGCCAGCAGACCCTTATATGTAAAGGCATCTTGTTATATGGATAGGTTTCTGGGCAATGTTCAGAATCAGGTTGCTATGGACAAAGGGGCAACCTATGTGGGACAGAATCCTGGTTAGTGCATTCTCATGCAGACTGTGTCCCTCCACACGTGACAGAACTCCTCCAGCACTGTGTCCCAGTTGAACTCCTTGTATTTCATGAAGCAAATACCAAACTCCCAGTGCACCAAGGAGTAACACCACGAAAATTGGAGCATGACCAAATGGCTTCACAGTCAACCCGGGGAGACACTTACACCCCAGTGGCCATAGTTTAACTACAAAAAGAGTATTCAGCACTGCTGCCTCATTTTCATTGGAAAATTAGAAACAATGTCCTTCAGGTCACATATTTGCACACCCAGATTTGATGGTCACACAACAAAGGAAGCTAAAGCTCCTGACAACAACATGTATTTTAAGAGCCCAACCTCAGAGAGTTTCTCAAGAAGTCTTTACACAAGCAGAGCTCAATGTTTGTGGAGTGTTTACCCTGTCCCTTACTTTTGGAAACTCTTCTATCACCTACAAGTTTGTGAACTCCTGAGCATTTTTTATTCCTGATATGTATTTACAGATTTTCTAACTTTTCTCCTCTAATTGTATCTTACTTGGAACTAAGGTAATGTCAAGGCAATCTTCTGGATGAGAGTGTGAACATTTTTGTGTAGCACATATTTGCATACCAATTAGAGTCATTTTCCATATTTCCATTCGAAATACTGAATCCTTGATACTAACGCATACCCTAATAGACTCTGACTACTACTCCTAATATGATGGAGAAAAATAACACAAACAGAATAGGAATACAAGCAGTTCAAAGGAATCATAGTGTATAGTTGGACTTGTTTTTTGCATGATTAATTGTAGGTGTTATAAATCTAGTCAATTTTTAATTGAAATAGTTCTCCATGTGTTTTTAATGTTAACAAATATGTGAATACCTATCTCCCTTTCTCTGTAGCCTATTCAGCACATGTATTTTTAAATGCACATATAGAACACTACCTGGTATCACAAATACATTTTGTGAGGTGGCTAATTTGGCAAATACAATTTGTGAGAAGTGATCACTCCTGTTAAACTCTGTTGGAACTGAAAATTTAACCTAGGGGTGTGTTTCCTAGAAGAACAACATTATACATAAATACATGTTCTAAAAGAAATAATTTTGCATCTGTGGAGGATATATATTTCATGATAAATTTGATTGCTAATTTATTGTCTGTGTGTGTTTTTTTGTATATATATATATATATATATATATATATATATATATATATATACATACACTCTCCAGATTTTTCAAAATAAGAAATATATGTGTCTTATATACACTCCCTAAATTCATTCATGTTCATGTATATGGATTTATAATCAACTTTTCACAAGATCATTCTCAGAAATATTCATCCACCTGAAATACATATTGTTTCCAGTACTGAAAACTAACTTCAGTTAATGTTGCATAAAAATACTAATACTTCTAACGTAACTGACCCAGTTTAACACCAATGCAAGTACATTCCTATGTGACATGATGTGTATTTTGAAATTCATTTTAATTCAACACTGGTACATTACTATTTCTTCAATTTATGCACATCATAGGATATATATTTCATCCACAAGTTAGCAAACTTATAGGCATTTGTTTCACTTTCAATCACTTCCTGCTTCAGAACACATGGATTCTTCCAGGTTTCTTGACTGGTCTTATAATGAGACTTCTTTCGAAATATATTATTTTTGATTTCTTTTATCACTTTTGAAGCAAAACTGACACTCACTTCATGATAAACCATAACTATAATATCACCATTAGATGTATAACTGGTTGGAATGAATGATTTTATAACAATATAGTATTTTTTGTATATTCTCTTATATCAGTTTATTCCATTATTTAAAGTGGAACCAGTTATATTATTTATTCACTATATTGTCTATTCATGCATTATCTCTATATTCATAGACACAGGGTACACCTCTTAGTACCCCCAATACTAATTTATTAGTCTTCTAAATATTGCTCCCAGAAATGGTGGAAGAAATACTCATGTCACCTGATCTACATATGCATGTTATCATAGTAATATTCTGGACACAAAAAGCAAAAGTCACACGTATGATTGTACCAAAGCCTAAATGGAAACTGAACATGGATTACTAAAAACATCCATATTCAGGTTGCCTAATGCTCTCAAATGTCAATCCTATTGGTGACCACATTTTTGTTTCTTCCTAAGATTATATATTCAACCTCAAAACTGTTGGAAATGTCTAGTTTTTTCACTCACTTTATACTTTGCCTGATTTCCTAATGTCTCTATTGATATCTACTTTCCTACATATTTTTTCCAGTTCAACATTGTGACTGACCCTTCACATGTGCTGACATTGACATTCACTCTCTAACCGAAACCCTATTGCTAATGAACTTTGGTCCAAATCCTATACTCTATCTTCTTCCGAAACATACTGACTATCTTCCTGATCCTATCGACTATCCCTTTTTGAGTGGATGTACTCTACTACATTCAATCATCTGAGGTACAAGGTCCTATGCCATTGTATATCGATTTTTCTGAAACATGTATGCAGAACATAATTCAAAGCTACGTGTCCCAATCTATTGCCAAATGCACTTCTGAGCTTCAAATCTTACCTAGATTTCTGTTTTCATACTTATATTTAACCACTATATTTCTATATATTGCAGGTTCCCAATAACCTTATTCATCCCGCAGAATGATTCCTAACCCAAATCGAACGTGTTATTAACCCTAACCATACACTGTTGCCTCAATCTAACATTACAAAAGAGCAGGGACAGGGCTATTCTTTCAATTAGGGATGTAGGTAATCTTCCAACTGCTGAGAACCTCAAAGTTCGATGCAGAAATGATCCCTGGAGAAGATGTAGGCAGCTATGAAGGACCTGCATGAGCAAAAGCCATCTTCCATGGCAAACAACCTGGACAGGATGAAGGGATGTGCATGCATCAGACTCTCTCTTCTTAATGTAGAGAAGATGAACCTAACCAGGCCTGCGTGTAGAGCTGTTCCATGGTGTCTATTTTGATATACCATTCTAACTTTTCAAATTGTCACAGGAAGTAGGGGCACCCTCCAACTCATGGAACCATTGGAAGCAAGTGTTAGGACAAAGTTGTTGCCAAGGCAGTGACCTCATTCAGTTGCAAAGAAAGTGACATACCTCATTTCCTTGGTGATGGAACTCTCTGAAATTGGGATGCAAGAAGCCAGGCACCAAGAGCCAGTCCCAGTCCCAGTCCCAGTGGGCTCACTTGTTTGGATTTACCAAGTACAGAGTCAGACCTTCTTGGTACCTACTGATGTGAGGATGGCCAAATGCCAGTAGAGCTCTGAAGAGGGGCCTTTCTTGAGACAGCAGGTTGTGGCTAACAGCAGGCTCCTCGCAGAATAACAGAGTTGGCCAAGGAGACAAGATCTGAGACCAGACAGGCCATTTCGAGTGGAACATAGTATGGCCCACCAGTCAGAGGACACTCCAGATAGTTAAAGACCTATTTTTGGGAAGGAGGTGCCTTTTTGGTTGTGGGTGTGAGTTTGCGGTTTTGTTTCATGTTCTGAGAATAGGTAGGAAAGGTGGTTGGTTTGGTTTGGAGTCGACTGTTTCTAGTAAGTCTATAGACAAGGCGAGTGTTTCTATGTCTGTGTAGCCACTGTGTCCGTGGTTTTAGACATTAGAAACGAGAATGCATCAATGGAGGTGCCTGTCTAGTAGAAAGCTTCACAGCATTCATCCTGCACAATTGATTAATGGACTGTTGCTTGCCTTATGGATGGGAAACACCTACTAACTTCCTAAGTTGCTGTTTTCTTCCTGAATTCTGGCCACTCTCCAGAATAGTATCGTGGTTTATTGTCCAAGATATGTACCACCTCCAAACTCTGTGACATGGCCATGTCCTTGATAGCTGAAGGGAATGGGAACATCTCAGATAACTCAGATATCAGTGTGACCAGTAAAGTCTCAGTGGAGAAACCCTGCTTGGTTCCATTTGCTTATCTATGTTTCTGTTGCCTTGAATGTCAGGAAGGTCTTTGCCTCAGGCCACCCCTTTGTGAAGCGTGAAGAAACAGTTTTCAAATGGAAATGAATGGGCATCACCTGTGGCTCTTTGCTTAACTGCTCTGGAAAGGAATGTGTCTTAGTCAGACACTAGGCCCTGTTTGAGGCTGTGGCTAAGATTCTCAGCTCCTGATAGATCTAAAGAAGATCCCATGTGTGCATCCAAAACCAAAATGGCAAAAAATCTGTCATTGTGGATGAAGTCTCTTGCCTTCTTCTGTTTGGTTCCTGACCTCCATCAAGTGAGAATAGGGATCCTTTGGATCAAATGAGTTCTTCAAAGTCCTGCAGAACTGCTTGGGTTGTCTCATGATGCCAAATCACATAAAGAATCTATACCTGACAGTAAGTAGGCCTCAAATTGGAGAAGCAGAGCAGTATTTATGGCAGGCCTAGAGCAGTTGTGTGCAGGTGTGTGACAATACATCTGTGGTGGGGTCATGTGGATCTTACATTGGCTTCCAAATGGCTTGTGACTGACATGGTGCAGCTAGCAGAACTTTGTATGTAAAGGCATCATGTTACATGGAGAGTTTTCAGGGCAATGTTCAGAATCAAGTTCCTATGGTAAAGGGGGCAAGCAATGGGGGATAGAAGCCTGGTTGGTGGATTCTCCTGCAGACCCTGACACACCATACGTTACAGGACTCCCTCCAGCATTGTGTCCCAGTTTAACTCCTTGTATGTCATGAACCAAATACAAAACACCCACTGCAGCAGCAAGAAACACCACGAAAGGGGAGGATGACCAAATGATTTCAAAGTCCAGACGGGGAGACACTTATCCCCCATTGGCCACAGTTTACTTACAAAGAGTGAATTCAACACTGCTGCCTCATGTTCATTGGACAATAAGAATTCATGTCCTCCAGGTCACAAAAATGCAGACCCAAGTTTGATGGTCTCACTACAAAGGAAGCTAAAGCTCCTGAAAACAACATATATTTCAAGTACCCAACCTCATTGTCAGTATCTCCAGAAGTGTTTAGGCCAGCAGAGATCCATGTTTGTGGAGTTTTACCCTGTCCCTAAGGTTTGGAAACGTCTCTTCCACCTCAAAGGTTGTGAACTACTGAGCATTTTCCATTCTACGTATGTATTCACAGATTTTCTAACTCTTCTCCTCTAATTGTTTCTTACATGGGGCGTGGTTATTTCAAGCCATTGTTCTGAATGAGAGTGGGAATTTTTTTGTGTGTAGCACGTATTTGCATACACATTGGATTCATTTTCCAATTTTCCATTCGAAATACTGAATCCCTGACACGAACCCATACCCTACTAGACTCTGACTACTAACTCTAATATGATGCAGAAAAGTAACACAAACAGAATTGAAATACAAGCAGTTCAGAGGAGGCATGGTGTATAATTGATCTTGCCTTTTGCATGATAAATGTCAGGTGTTATAAATCCAGTCTATTTTTAATTGAAATAGATCTCCATGTGTTTTTAAAGTTAACAAATATGTGAATTCCTGTCTCCCTTTGTCTGTAGCCTATTCAGCACATGTATTTTTATATGCACATATCAAATCCTACCTGGTGTCACACCTACATTCTTGTGAGGTGACTGACTTGGGAGATACAATTTGTGAGAAGACATCACTCCTCCTAAACGCTCTTGGAACTGATAATTCAAATAATGGGTGAGCTTCCTAGTAGAAAAACATTATACATAAATCCCTGTTAAGAAAATTGAATATTTTTGGATCTGTGATTGATGTATATTTCATGGTGAATTTAGATTTGCATATATGTTGCTACATTTTAATATCTGTATGTGTCTGTGTGTGTATACACACACACACACACACACACACACACACTCTCTCTCTCTCTCTCTCCAGATTTTTCAAAATATGAAATATATGTATCTTATTTACACTCCCTAAATTCATTTATGTTCAAGTATGTGGATTTATAATCAACTTTTCACAAGATTTTTCTCAGAAATATTTATCCACCTGAAATACATATTTGTTTCCTAGTACTGAAAACTAACTTCAGTGAATGGTACATACAAATCCTGTTGATAGCCACAGCCAAGGGTCTCCAGTAAATATCATATGTACTACTGCACAACCTAAGGCAGGCATGGTCCGTAAGCCACATGCTCGTTGTTTAAACAGAGAGGGGGAGATGTTGAGAGCCACAGCCAAAGGGGCCCCAGGAAACCTCCAGCTGCCAGCAAATTTCCAGCTGCCGGTTGATGATTGGCTCCACAGCGGCCCCAGCAACATCTAGCTGATTGGCTCCTCTGCGGTGATGCTCATTGCAGATGCTCGTTGAGCTGTTTCCCCGCCCTTTCAGACTGCCAGTGGATGATTGGCTGACAGAGGCCCCAGCAACATCTAGCTGATTGGCTCCTCTGTGGTGATGCTCAATGGGATGTTTCCCTGCCCTTTCAGACAACGGAGCTGCTCATTGGTGGACTTTTTTGGCTCCGCCCATGTGACCCAGCCAATCGGCCTCAAAAGGAGGAGGCTTGTGGTTGAGGGAGAGGCTTGTGGGAAGACTGTGGTGGCAGTTGGGCTCTGAGGGTTTTTCCTGAGAAGCTGTTTTGTTTGGCTTGTGTGGTTCTAAAAATAAAGTTTGTTTCTTTTGACAATTGGCTCCTGAATTGTGCCCAGCCAGACTGATGATGATCATGTAAAATGTTGATTTTAAATCGCATACATGAACTTGAATGAATTTAGGGAGTGTATAATAAGACACATATATTTCATATTTTGGAAAATCTGGAAAATCTGGTATATATACACACACACACACAACAATAAAATGTAGCAATATATATGCCAATCGAAATTTATCATGAAATATATATCATCCACATATCTAAAAATATTCATTTTACTGAACATGGATTTATGTATGATGTTGTTCACTAGGAAGCTCACCCATAGTTTGAATTTTCAGTTCCATCAGTATTTAGGGGAAGTGATCTATTCTCATAATTTGTATATTCCAAAGTTAGTGAGATCACAAGAATTTACGTGTGTTACCAGGTAGGAGTCTATTTATGCATAAAAATATACATGTTCTAAAGAGGCTACAGTGCAAAGGAGACAGGAATTTACATATGTGTTAACTTTGAAAACTCATGGAGAAATATTACAATGAAAAGTTGACTAGATTTATAACACATATCCTTGATAAAGGAGAAGGAAAATCCAAGTATACACCATGCCTCCTACAAAAGGCCTGTATTTCTATTCTGTTAGGTTTCTTTTTCTCCATCATTTTAGGATAGTAGTCAGAGTCTGGTAGGGTATGGGTTAGTGTCAGAAATTCAGTATTGCAAATGGAAAATAGGATAATGTATCCAATGTGTATGCAAATATGTGCTACACAATAATCTTCCCACTCTCACCTAGAACAATGCCTTGACATTACCTTTGCCCCAAGTGAGACACAATTAGAGAAGAAGAGTTAGAAAATCTGTGAATACATATCTGGAATGGAAAATTCTCAGGAGTTCTCAACCTGGGAGCAGGTAGAGGAGTTTCCAGAAGTAAGGGATTAGGTAAACACTCCACAACCATGGAGCTCTGCTGGAAAAAAGACTTCTGGAGAATCTGCCTCTGAGGTGTGGCACTTGAAATATATATTGTTGTCAGGAGCTTTGTCTTCATTTGTAGTGAAACCATCAAAGCTGGGTCTGAATCTATGTGACCTGGAGAACATGGTTTCTTATTTTCCAATGAACCTGAGGCAGCAGTGCTGATTTCTCTCTTTGTAGGTAAACAGAGGCCACTGGGCCAAAGTGTCTAACCATGTGGACTGTGAAGCCATTTAGTCATCCTCCAATTTTCATGGTGTTTCTTGGTGCTGAACTGGGAGTTTGGTATTTGCTTCAAGAAATACAAGGAGTTCAACTGGGACACAGTGTTGGAGGGAGTTCTGTGACATGTGCTGGGTCAGAGTCTCCAGGAGAACGCACTAACCCGGCTTCTATCCCACATAGCTTGCCCCCTTCACCATAGCAACCTGATTCTGAACATTTCCCTGAAACCTCTCCATATAACAAGATGCCTTTGCATATAAGGGTCTGCTGGGTGCACCATGTTAGCTAAAAGCCATTTGGAAGTCAATGGCAGATCCACATGGCACCACCATAAATATTTTATCACACACCTGCACACCACAACTCTGGGCCAACTACTCCGCAGTCTCCATCTAACCGGCATCTCTGTTCTACACCACTTTCATTATACCCAATCAATCTAGGCACTGTCTGGTACACTAATGATCAGCAACAGGACATCAAATGTTCTCCAGTGCCACCTCATCATGCGAATTTCAAAAATTTCATGGTATTTATCTAGCCATTTTACAAGGATGAAGTTGGAGGCATTGTGGGTTTCAATTCTTTCAGGAATCATTCAATGTTGAGGAAGCTCATTTCAATGAAAGTTCTGGAGAACTCTCACAGGCAAGGCTTTCCAAAGAGTGGCCAAATAGTCACATGAAGCCAGGCCAATTGAGGTCTACAATGTGAGGTCCATGTGTGTTTTGACTCTCAACTATGTCTGGCAAGTATTTCAAAATAACATCATATGATATTCTGTCTGAGATTCCCAGTGCTCTGTGGAAAGCCACCCCGGGCCTACATCTCAGTTTCAAAGGGCGACTTTCATGGGTGGCCACCTAAAATCCCAACACAAATCATGGCAATACTTCTCTGAGGTCAGTTCCAGAACTCAGTCTCTAAGAGGAATCACACCAGAGTTCCAGAGTTCAAGCCCTGGTGGACGCAGTCATCTTTTCCGACTGCCACATAAATGACCACAATGAAAACCAAAACACTCCCAAATGGCCCTCATCTTCTTCCATATAGACACTCATCATAACCTCTGGCTTGACGTTTCCTTGAGGGGCACAGCCCAAGACAGTGTCCAAAATAATCTCCCTTTCCTCTCATTTGCCTAAAGTCAGGGTGGCCTGGACACCCATTCTGTGAACCATGAGTGATCAAATAACCCTGACTTTAATACTGCTCTGCTTCTCCAATTTGAGGCCTACTGTCTGTGGAGTATAGATTCTTGATATGAATTGGAGTAATGAAAAAACCCAATAACCCATTGGCTACACTCTGCAGGGTTTTGAAGAACTCATTTGACCCAATAAATCCCTATTCTCATTTTATGGAGGTCAGGAACCTTACAGAGGAAAGTGAGAGACTTCATCCTCAATGACTGCTTTTTGGGCCATTTTGGTTTTTGATGTGCCTTCTGGAATGTTACATATTTTTTTTTTTTGGTTTTAGTGCCTTCTGGAATATTACATATTTTTTTTCTTTAGACATTATTGCCAGAGTTCCTATCTTCATCCCAGTGCAGGTGAAATCAAAGATAATACCAATCTACAGCTTCTGCAATAGCCATCCCTGTACTGCTTGCAGAACTTGCCTGGACACATTGTGAACTCACCTAAATGCATTGTGAACTATCTGTTGGTGCAGCGACTTGTGGTAGTGTTGGGGTATATTTGCTGATGATGTCATCGGTGGTACAATTTTTCCAAAAGGAGCCATCAATTGGCTTGGTGTATCTTCCTCCCTTCTGCGTGTCATGATCGTCCAGCTAAAATTTGGGGGGCCAACAGAGGTGAGGCAAAAAACCTCACCCACCCCCGCTGGTACAAAGACCTCTCCACAGGTGTGGCTCTATACTGGACGGGTAGTCAGTGACGGGTAAGATCCAATTGCAATGGTACCAACTTAACGGGTAAAGACCATATGTACTATTGGACAACCTAAGGCAGGCACGGTCCCTAAGCCACATGCGTGTTGTTTAAACAGAGAGGCGGAGATGTTGAGAGCCACAGCCGAAGGGGCCCCAGCAAAATTCCTGCTGCCAGCAAACTTCCAGCTGCCGGCTGATGATTGTCTCACAGCGGCCCCAGCAACACCTAGCTGATTGGCTCCTCTGCGGTGATGCTCAATGGGCTGTTTCCCTGCCCTTTCAGACCACAAAACTGCTCATTGGGGGACTTTTTTTGACTCCGCCCACATGACCCAGCCAATCGCCCTCAAGAGCAGGAGTATTGTGGGAGGCGGAGAGAGGCTCCTGTGGGAGGGAGAGGTTTTCGGAAGCCAGTGGTGGCAGTTGGGGCTCTGAAGGTTTTTCCTGAGAGGCTGTTTTGTTTGGCATGTGTGGTTCTAAAAATAAAGTTAGTTTCTTTTGACAAGTGGCTGCTGATTGTGCCCAGCAAGACTGCGGCATTATCCTAATATTTCTACAATAACTGACCCAGTTTAACATCAATGCAAGTAGATTCCTGTGGAAGAGGACATGATGTGTATTTTGACGTTCATTTTTATGTAACAGTGGTACATTACTATTTCTTCAGTTTACGCACATCATAGTATATATATTTGATCCACAAGTTCACAAATTTATAGGCATTTGTTTCACTTTCAATCACTTTCTGCTTCAAAACACATGTATTCCTCCAGGTTTCTTGACTGGTCTTTTCATGAGACTTCTTTCCAAACACATTATTTCCGATTTCCATAATCACTTTTGAAGCAAAACTCACACATTCTTCATGAAAAACCATAATGCTGATATAACCATTATATATATTACTGGTTGGAATGAAGGATTGTATATCAATGTAAGATTTTCTGTATATTTTCAGATATCAATTCAATCCATTATTTAAAGTTAGAACCAGTTATAATATTTCTTTACAGTATGGTCTATTCATGCATTATCTCTATAATTATAGACACAGTGTACACCATTTTTACCTCCAAAAATAATTGATACGTCTTCAAAATATTGCTCCCAGAAATGGTGGAAGAAATACTCATGTCACCTGATCTACATATATATATTACCACAGTAATATTCTGCACACAGAAAGAAGAGGTCAAACTTATGTTTGTACCAAAGCCTAAATGAAAAGTTAGCATGGATTACGGAAAACATCCATGTCCATATTGCCTAATGCTCTCAAAAGTTCATCCTATTGGTGACTACATGTTTGTTTCTTCCTAAGATTATATATTCAAACTCAAGCCTGTTGAAAATGTATAATTCTATCACTCACTTTATACTTTGCCTGATATCCTAATGTCAATTGATATCTACATTCCTACTTTTTTCCCCAGTTCATCCTTTTGACAGACTCTCCACATGTGCTGACAATTACATTCACTCTCTATCCGAAACCCTATTGCTAAAGATCTTTTCATCCAAATCTTATACTCACTCTTCTTTCAAAACCTACCAACAATCTTACTAATCCTACAAATTATTTCTTTTTGACTGGATGTTCTCTTCAACATTCAATCAACCAAGGTACAAGGAATTATGCCATTGTATATCGATTTATCTGAGACATCTGTGCAGAATATAATTCAAAGCTAAGAATCCCAGCCAAGGGTCCAATGCAATTCTGGGCTTCAAATATTACCTAGATGTCTGTTTTAATACTTATATTTCACTTATATTCTTATAAATATTGCACGTTCCCAATACCATAATTCATCCCGCAGAATGATTCCTAACCCAAATGGAACATGTTATTAACCCTGACCATACACTGTTCTCTCAATCTAACTTTACTGAAGAGCAGGGACAGAGTTGGTCTTTCAATACAGAAATTAGGGGATCTTCCACTTGCTGAGAACCTCCAAGGTCATTAAAGAAATGATCCCAGGATTAAATGTAGGCAGCTATGAATGACGTCAGAGAGCAAAAGTCATCTTCCATGACAAACAACCTGGTTAGCATGAAGGGATGTGTCTGAATCAACATTTCTTTTCTTAATGTATAGAAGATGGACCAAACCAGGCCTATCTGGAGAGCTTTTTTTGGGTGCCTATGGTTGATATACCATGCAAAATTGTGAAAGTTCCACTGGAAGTAGGGGCAGCCTCCAACTCATTGGACTCTTGGAAGCAACTGTTAGGACAAATTGGTTGCCAAGGCAGTAACCTGATTCAGTTCCTGAAGGAAGTGACCTACGTCACTTCCTTGGTGAAGGAATTCTCTGAACTTGGGATCCATGAAGACAGGCACCCAGAGCCAGTCCCAGTCCCAGTCCCAGTGGGCTCACTTGTTCGGTTTTACCAAGGACAGGGTCAGTCTTTCTTGGTACCTACCTATGTGAGGATGGCCAAAGGCCAGGAGAGCTCTGAAGAGGGACCTTTTCTGAGAAAGCAGGTAGTGGCTCACCGCTGGCTCCTGACAACTTCACAGAGTTGGCCAAGGAGACCAGATCTGAGTCAGGACAGGACATTTCGGGAGAACATTGTATGGCCCACCAGTCAGAGGACACTCTGGATAGTCACAGACCTACTTGGGGGAAGGAGGTGCCTTTGTGGGAGTGGTTGTGGTTTTGTGGTTTTGTCACATGTTCTGAGAATAGGTAGAAAATGCGGTTTGTTTGGTTTGGATTGCACTGTTTCTAGTAAGTCGTTTGACATGTGAGTGTTTCTATGTCTGTGTATCCCACTGTGTCTGTGGTTGTAGACATTAGAAAAGAGAATGAATTAATGGATGTGTCCTGTCTAGTAGAAAGCTTCCTGGCATTCATCCTGCCCAATTGATGAATGGACCGCTGCTTGCCTTCTGGATGGGCAAAACCTACTATCTTCCTAAGATCCTGTTTTCTTCCTGAATTCTGGCCACTCTCCAGAATAGGCTCATGGTTTTGTGTCCAAGATATATACAACCTCCAAGCTCTGTGACATGACCATGTACTTGATAGCTGAAGTGAATGGGGAGCATCTCAGAAAACTCAGATATCAGTGTGACCAGGAAAGTCTCAGTGGAGAAACCCTGCTTTGGGTCTTTTGCTTACCTGTTTTTCTGTTGCCCTAAATGTCAGGAAGGTCTTTGCCTCTGGCCACCCCTTTGTGAAGCCTGAAGAAAACAGTTTTCAAATGAAAATGAATGGGCATCACCTGTTGCTCTTTGCTTAATTGCTTTGTAAAAGGATGTGTCTGAATCAGCCTCTTGGTTCTGTGTGAGGTTGTGGCTTAGATTCTCAGCACCTGATGCATCTAAAGATAGATTCCATGTGTG
Organism: Callospermophilus lateralis; assembly: GCF_048772815.1. Classification (NCBI taxonomy): domain Eukaryota; kingdom Metazoa; phylum Chordata; class Mammalia; order Rodentia; family Sciuridae; genus Callospermophilus; species Callospermophilus lateralis. The sequence continues at coordinate 4,551,509 of NW_027514551.1, forward strand.
CATTCAAAACAGAAATGGCAAATGAGTCTCTTGCTTTCCTCTATTAGATTCCTGACCTTCATCAAGTAATAATCAGGATCCTTTAGTTCAAATGAGTTCTTTGAACCCTTGCAGAAGTGCTTGGGTTTTCTGATGACTCCAAATCACATAAAGAATCTATACCTGACATCAGTAGGCCTCAAATTGGAAAAGCAGAACAGTATTAACTACATCCCTATTTGATCAGTTCTGGTTCACAGTAAGGGTGTGTAGGCCACCCTGACTTTCGGCAAATTAGGGGCAAGGGAGCTTATTTTGGACAGTGTCTTGGTCTGCGCCCCTCATGGAAACCTCCAGCGAGAGGTTATGATGAGTGTCTATATGGAAAAACATGAGGGCCATGTGGGAGTGTTTTGGTTTCAATTGTGGTCATTTGTGTGGCAGTTGGAAAAGATGACTGTGTCCACCTGGGTTTCAACTCTTGTGGGATTCCCCTTGGAGACTGAGTTCTGGAACTGACCTTAGAGAAGTATTGCCATGAATTGTGTTGGGATTTTCGGAGGCCACACATGAGAGTCACCCTTGGAAACTGAGATCTAGGCCCAGGGTGGCTTTCCACAGAGCACTGGGAATCTCAGCGAGGATATCACTTGATTGTATTCTGAAAGACTTGGAAGCAATAGTTGAGAGTCAAAACACACATGGACCTCACATTGTAGACCTCAATGTGGCTGGCTTTATGTTACATTGGGCCACTCTTTTGGAAGACTTGCCTGTGAGAGTTCTCTAGAGCTTCCATTGAAATGAGCTTCCTCAACATTTAATGGTTCCTGAATGAATTGAAACCCACAGTACCTCCAACTTCATCCTTGAAAAATGGCTAGAAAATACCATGAAATTTTTGAAATTTCCATGACCAGCTGGCACTGGAAAACCATTTGATGTCCTGGTGCTTATCATGAGTATACAAGACAGTGTCTGGTTTGACTGAGTTTCATGATAATGGTGTAGAAAAGAGATGCCAGTAAGTTGGAGCCTGCTGAGTAGTGGGCCAAGAGCAGTAGAGTGTAGGTGTGTGAAAAAACATCTGTGGTGCGGCCACGTGGATCTGCCATTGGCTTAGAAATGGTTTGTGACTGACATGTGCAGCTAGCAGACCTTTGGATGTAAAGGCATCTTGTTGAATGGAGAGGTTTCAGGGCAATGTTCAGAATCATATTGCTATGGTCAAGGGGGCAACTATGTGTGATAGAAGCCTGCTTGGTACATTCTCCTGCCGATCCTGACCACAACACGTGACAGAACTCCCTGCAGCACTGTATCGCAGTTAAACTCCTTTATTTCGTAAAGTAAATACCAAACTTTCAGTGCAGCATCAAATAACATGACGAAATGTGAAGGATGATCAAATGGCTTCACAGTCCACACGGGGAGACACTTAGCCCCCAGTAGCCCCAGTTTGCCTACAAAGAGAGAATTCAGCACTGCTGCCTTGTGTTTATAGGAAAATAAAAAACCATGTTCTTCAGGTCACATAGATGCAGACTCAGCTTTGATGGTCTCACTACAAAAGAAGCTAAAGCTCCTGACAACAACATATATTTCAAGTGCCCAACCTCAGAGGCATTTTCTCAAGAAGTCTTAAGGCCGACACAGCTCCATGTTTGTGGTATTTACCCTGTCCCTTACTTTTGGAAACTCCTCTACCACCTTCAAGGTTGTGAACTCCTGAGCATTTTCCATTCCAGATATTTATTATGAACTCAAACAACAACAAGTGCTGGTGAGGATGTGGAGAAAAGGGTAAACTTGTACATTGCTGGTGGGACTGCAAATTGGTGCAGCCAAATTGGAAAGCAGTATGGAGATTTCTTGTAGAGGTGGGAATGGAACCACCATTTGACCCAGGTATTCCCCTTCTCAGTCTATTCCCTAAAGACCTAAAAAAAATGCTACAGGGACACTGCTACATTGATGTTCATAGCAGCACAATTTACAATAGCAAGACTGTGGAACCAACCTAGATGCACTTCCATAGATGAATGGATAAAAAATGAGGCATTTATACACAATGGAGTATTACTCTGCATTAAAAAATGACAAAATTTTTACAGAGAAATGGATGGCATTAGAGCAGATTATGCTAAGTGAAGCTAGCCAATCCCTAAAACCAAATGCCAAATGTCTTTTTGATATAAAGAGAGTAACTAAGAACAGAGTAGGGACGAATAGAATGAGAAGAAAATTAACATTAAACAGGGATGAGAGGAGGAAGGGAAAGGGAGAGAGAAGGGAAATTGCATGGAAATAAAAGGAGACCCTCAGGGTTATACAAAATTACATACAAGAGGAGGTGAGGGACAGGAAAAAATTATACAAGGGGGAGAAATGAATTACAGTAAAGAGGTAGAGAGAGAAGAGGAGAGGGGAAGTAAGGGTAGGGGGATAGTAGAGGTTAGGAAAGGCAGCAGAATACGACAGACACTAGTATGGCAATATGTAAATCAATGGATGTGTAACTGATGTGATTCTGCAATCTGTTTATGGGGTAAAAATGGGAGTTCATAACCCACTTGAATCACAGTGTGGAATATGATATATCAAGAACTATGTAATGTTTTGAACAAGCATAAATAAAAATTTAAAAAAAGAAAACTAACTTTGGTGAATGGTGCAAAGAAATCCTAATATTTCTACAGTAACTGACACAGTTTAACATCAATGCGAGAAGATTCCTGTGGGACATGATGTGTATTTTGATGTTCATTTTTATTCAGCACTGGTACATTACTATTTCTTCAGTTTATTCACATCATATTATAATATTTCATCCACAAGTAAGCAAATTTATCGTCATTTTTTTCAATTTCAATCACTTCCTGCTTCAGAACTCATGAATTCCTCGGTGTTCCTTGACTGGTATTTTCATGAGACTTCTTTCCAAACACATTATTTTCGATTTCCATAATCACATTTGAAGCAAAACTCACACAAACTTCATGATAAATCGTACCCTAATATTAACATTAGGTGTATAACTGGTTGTCATGAATGATTGCATATCAATATAAGATTTCTTATATATTTTCAGATATCAATTCAATCCATTATTTAAAGTGGAACAAGTTGTATTATTTATTGAAATTAAGGTCTATTCATGCATTATCTGTATATTCATAAAAACAGGGTACACCTCTTTTTACCCCCAATGCTAATTTATACGTTTTCAAAATACTGCTCCTAGAAATGGTGGAAGAAAAAATCATGTCATCTGATCTACATATATATTTTATCACAGTAATATTCTGGAAACAAAATGCAAAGGTCCCACTTAGGATTGTACCAAAGCCTAAATGTAAAGTGAACATGGATTACTAACAATATCCATGTCCATGTTGCCTAATGCTCTCAAATGTCAATCCTATTGGTGACCTACATATTTGTTTCTTCCTAAGATTAGATATTCAATATCAACCCTGTTGAAAATGTCTTATTCTATCACTCACTTTATACTTTGCCTGATTTCCTAATGTCTCTATTGATATCTGCTTTTCTACAAATTTTCCCCAGTTCATCATTGTGTCTGATTTCTTCATATGTGCTGACATTTATATTCACTCACTGCACGAAAAAAATTGCTAAAGAACTTTTGTTACATATCCTATACTAACTCTACTTGCTAAACATAACGACTATCTTCTTTTTTTTTTTTTAAATTTGTTTATTGGTTGTTCAAAACATTACAAAGCTCATGGCATATCATCTTCCATACATTTGATTCAAATGGGTTATCAGCTCCCCTTTTTACCCCAAATACAAGTTGCAGAATCACATCGGTTACACATCCACATTTTTACATAATACCATATTAATGACTGCGACTATCTTCTTAATCCTACCGACAATCCCTTTTGACTGGATGTTCTCTTCAGCATTCAATCATCCAAGGTTCAAGTTCCTCTGCCATTGTATATCGATTTATTTGAGACATGTGTGCAGATAGTAATTCAAAGCTAAATATCCCAATCAATGGCCCAATGTCCTTCTGGGATTCAAATCTTACTTTAATTTCTGTTTTCATACGTATATTTAACCTCGATATTCTTATAAATATCACAGGTTCCCAATACCATTATTAATCCAGCAGAATGATTCCTAACCCAAATCGAACATGAAATTAACCCTAACCATACACTGTTCACTCAATCTAATTTTACAGAAGAGCAGAGACAGATTGTTCTTACAAAACAGGAATGTAGGGGATGCTCTACCTGTTAAGAACCTCAAAGGTCCATGCAGAAATGATCCCTGGAGAAGATGTAGGCAGCAATGAAGTACCTGAGAGACAAAAAGTCATTTTCCATGGCAAACAACCTGGTCAGGATGAAGGGTTTTGTCTGAATCAGCCTCTATCTTCTTACTGTAGAGAAGATGGACCAAACCAGGCTTGTGTGGAGAGCTGTTCTCGGGTGCCTAAGGTTGATATACCATTCTAAGTTGTGAAAGTGCCAAAGGAAGTAGGGGCAGCCTCCATCTCATGGGACCCTTGGAAGCAACTGTTAGGACAAAGTGGTTGCCAAGGCAGTGACCTCATTCAGTTCTTAAAGGAAGTGACCTACCTCACTTCCTTGTTGATGGAACTTTCTGAACTTGGGACCAAGGAAACCAAGCACCAGAGCCAGTCCCAGTCCCAGTCCAAGTGGTCTCATTTGTTTGGAATCACCAAGGACAGAGTCAGTCTTCTTGGTACTGACTGATGTGAGGATGGCCAAATGCCAGGAAAGATATGAACAGGGGCCTTTCCTGACTAAGCAGGTAGTGGCTCACTGCTGGCTCCTGACTGCTTTACAGAGTTGTACAAGGAGACCAGATCTGAGACAGGACAGACCATTACCGGGGAACATAGTATGGCAAACCTGTCAGAGGACACTCCGGATAATCACAGCCCTACTTGGGGGAAGGAGGTGTCTTTTTGAGTGTGGGTGTGTGGTTTTGTCTCTGTTCTGAGAATAGGTAGGAAAGGAGGTTTCTTTGGTTTGCAGTGAACTGTTTCTAGTAAGTCGTTTTACAAGGTGAGTGTTTCTATGTCTGTGTATCCCACTGTGTCCGTGGTTGTATACATTAGAAAAGAGAATGCATCAATGCATGTGTCCCCTCTAGTAGAAAGCTTCCCAGCATTCATCCTGCACAATTAATGAATGGAGTGTGGTTTCCATATCGATAGGCAACACCTACTACCTTATTAAGTCCCTGTTTTCTTTCTGAATTCTGACAACTCTTCAGAATAGGCTCTTGGGTTTGTGTCCAAGATATGTACCACCTCCAATCTCTGTCACATGGCCATGTACTGGATATCTGAAGGGAATGGCCAGCATCTCAGAAAACTCAGATATCAGTGTGACCAGGAAAGTCTCAGTGGAGAAACCCTGCTTTGGGCCTTTTGCTAACCTATTGTTCTGTTGCCTTGACTCTCAGGATGTCTTTGCCTCTGGCCACCCCTTTGGGAAGCCTGAGGAAAACATTTTTCAAATGGAAATGAAGGGCATCACCTTTGTCTCTTTGCTTAATTGCTTTGGAAAAAGATGTGTCTGAATCATCCTCTTGGCCCTGTGTGAGGCTGTGGCTTAGATTCTCAGCACCTGATGGATCAAAAGAAAGATCACATGTGTGCATCCAAAACCAAAATGGCAAATATTCACTCATTGTGAATGAATTCTTTTACCTGCCTCTGTTAGGATCCTGACTTCCATCAAGTGAGAATAGGAATCCTTTGGGCCAAATGAGTTCTTCAAATCTCTGCAGAGGGGCTTGGATTTTCTCATGACTCAAATTCACATAAAGAATCTAAACCACAGAGTCAGAAGGCCTCAAATTGAAAAAGCCAAGCAGTATTAATGGCAGGCCTATTTGATCATTCCTGGTTTACAGGAAGTGTGTCCAGGCCACCTTGATGTTAGACAAAAGAGGGGAACAGGACCTTAATTTGGACACTGACTTGGGCTGTGGACCTCATTGAAAACTCCAGCCAGATGTTATAAGGAGTGTCTATATGGAAAAAGATGAGGACCATGTGGGAGTGTTTTGGTTTTAATTGTGGTCATTTGTGTGGCGGTTGGAAGAGATGACTGTTCCACTGGGCTTGAACTCTGGTGTGATTCCCCTTAGAGACTGAGTTCTTTAACTGACCTCAGAGAAGTATTGCCATGAATTGTGTTGGGATTTTAGGAGGCCACACATGAGAGTCGCCCTTGGAACCTGAGATCTAGGCCCAGGTTGGATTTCCACAGAACACTGGGAATTTCAGCCCGGATACTACATACAATTTTTCTTAAAGACTTGGCAGCCATATTTGAGTTTAAAACACACATGGACCTCACATTGTAGATCTCAATGGGCCTGGCTTCATGTGACATTTTGGCCACCCTTAGGGAAACCTTGCCTGTGAGAGTGCTCCAGAGCTTTCATTGAAATTAGCTTCTTCACCATTTAATGGTTCCTGAATTAATTGAATCCCTGAGAGCCTCAAACTTCATCCGTGAAAAATGGCTAGAAAATTACCATGAAATTTTTGATATTTTCATGATCAGCTGGCACTGGAAATACTTTGGATGTCCTGTTTCTGATCCTGAGTATACCAGACACTGCCTTGATTGACTTTGTTTCATGAAAATGGTGTAGAACAGATATGCCAGTAAGTTGGAGCCTGGTGAGTAGTGGGCCTAGAGCAGTGGTATCTAATTGTGTGATAAAACATCTGTGTTGCAGCCATGTGGATCAGCCATTGGCTTCCAAATGGCTTGTGACTGACATGGTGCAGCCAGCAGACCCATATATGTAAAGGCATCTTGTTATATGGAGAGGATTCACTGCAGTGTTCAGAATCATGTTGCTATTCTCAAGGGGGCAATCTACATGGGATAGAACCTTGGTTGGTGCATTCTCCTGAAGACCCTGACTCACCACACCTTAAAGAACTCCCTCCACCACTCTGTCCCATTTTAACTCCTTGTATGTTTTGAAGCAAATACCAAACTCACAGTGCAGCAGCGAGAAACACCACGAAAAGTGGAGGATGACCAATTGGCTTCACAGTCCACACTGAAAGACACTTAGACCCCAGTGTCCATAATTTACCTACAAAGAGAGAATTCAGCACTGCTGCCTCATGTTCATTGGATAATAAGAAACCATGTCCTCCAAGTAACATAGATGCAGACCCAGCTTTCATGGTTTCTCTACAAAGGAACTAAATCTCCTCAGAACATCAAATACTTCAAGTGCCCACTCTTAGAGGCAGTTTCTCAAAAAGTATTTAGGCCAGCAGAGCTACATGTTTGTGGAAGGTTTACCCTGTCCCTTACATTTAGAATCTTCTCTACCACCTCCAAAGTTGTAAACTCCAGAGTATTTTCCATTCCAGATATATATTCACAGATTTTTTAACTCTTATCCTCTAATTGTGTCTTACTTGAGGAGAATGTAATGTCAAGGCATTGTTCTGGATGAAAGTGGGAAGATTTTTGTGTAGCACATATTTGCATACACATTGGATTCAATTTCCTATTTTCCATTAGAAATGCTGAATCCCTGAAACTAACATATACCCTATTAGACTCTGACTACTAATCCTAATATGATGGAGAAAAATAACACAAACATAATAGAAATACAAGCAGTTTAGATGAGGTATGTTTTATAGTTGGAGTTGCCTTTTGCATGGTATAGTGTAGCAGTTATAAATCTAGTCAATTATTTGTTGAAATAGTTCTCCATGCGTTTTTAAAGTTAAGAAATAAGTGAATTCCTGTCCCCCTTTCTCTGTAGCCTATTCAGCACACGTATTTTTATATGCACATATAGAATCCTACCTGGTACAACACGTACATTCTTGTGAGGTGGCTGACTTGGCAGATACAAATTTGAAGAAGAGATCACTCCTCCTAAATGCTGCTTGAACTGGTAATTCAAATGTGAGTGAGCTTCCTAGTTGAACAACATTATACATAAATCCATGTTCAGTAAAATGAATATATTTGGATCTGTGGATGATATACATTTCATGGTGAATTTCGTTTGGCATATATATTGCAATTTTTAATGTCTGTCTCTGTGTGTGTATATAAATATATATATAGATACACTCTCAGGAGTATTCAAAATATGAAATATGTGTCTTATTACACACTTCCTAAATTCATTCATATTTATGTTGTGGATTTATAATCAACTTTTCACAAGTTTATTCTCAGAAATATTCATCCACCTGAAATACGTATTTGTTTCTTAGTACTGTTTCCACCCCAGATATGCATTCACGGATTTTCAAACTCTTCTACCCTAATTGTGTCTTACTTGAGGTGAAGGTAATGTAAAGGCATTGTTCTGGATGAGAGTGGGAAGATAATTGTGTAGCATATATTTTTATACACATTGGATTCATTTTCCTATATACCATTGAAAATACTGAATCCCTGACAATAACCCATACCCTACTATACTCTGTCTACTAATCCAAATGATGGAGAAAAACAACCCAAACAGAACAGAAATACAAGCAGTTCAGAGGAGGCGTGGGGTATAGTTGGACTTGCCTTTTTCATGATAAATGGTAGGTGTTATAAATCTAGTCAATTTTTAATTGAAATAGTTCTCCATGTGTTGTTAAAGTTAACAAATATGTAAATGCCTGTCTGCCTTTCTCTGTAGCCTATTCAGCACATGTATTTTTATATGCTTTATAGAATCCTACCTGGTATCACAAGTTCATTTTTGTGAGGTGACTGACTTGGCAGATACAAGTTGTGAGAAGAGATCACTCCTCTAAACGCTGTTGGAACTGAAAATTCAAACTATGGGTGAGCTTCCTAGTAGAACAACATTATACATAAATCCTTGTTCAGTAAAATAAATATTTTTGCATCTGTGGATGCTATATATTTTATGATGAACTTCGATTGGCGTATATATTCCTACATTTTAATGTCTGTGTGTGTGTTTTGTGTGTGTGTGTGTGTATATATATATATATATATATATATATATATATATATATATATATACACACATATATATGTATATACACATATATATAATTATGAATATATATATATATATATATATATATATATATATATATATATATATACTGTCCTGATTTTTAAAAAATGAAATGTATGTATCTTAAATAGACTCCCTAAATTCATTCATGTTCAAAAATGTGGATTTATAATAAACTTTTCACAAAATTATTCTCAGAAATATTCATCCTCCTGAAATACACATTTGTTTCATAGTTCTGAAAACTAACTTCAGTAAATGGTGCTTACAAATCCTAATATTTGTACAGTAACTAACCCAGATTAACATCAATCAAGTAGATTCGTATGGGACATGATGTGTATTCTGACGTTTATTTTCATTCAACACTGGTACATTACTATTTCTTCAATTTTTACAAATCATAGGATATATATATTTCATCCACAAGTTCACAAATTTATACGCATTTGTTTCACAATCACTTCCTGCTTCATAAAACATGTATTCCTCCAGGTTTCTTGACTGGTCTTTTCATGAGACTTCTTTCCAAACACATTATTTTAGATTTCCATAATCACTTTTGAAGCAAAACTCACACACCCTTCATGATAAACCATAACCTTAATGTGGCCATTAGATATATAACTGGTTGGAATGAATGTTTGTATGTCAATATAAGATTTCTTGTATTTTTTCACATATAATTTCAATCCATTATTTAAAGTCGGAACCAGATATATTATTTATTCACAGTATGGTCTATTCATGCATTATCTCTATATGCACAGACAAAGGGTACATCTCTTTTTACCCCCATTACTAATTTATACGTCTTGAATATGTTGCTGCCAGAAATGGTGGAAAAATAGTCATGTCACCTGATCTACATATACGTTTTATCACAGTAATATTCTGGACAAAAAAAGCAAAGGTCACACTTAAGATTGTAGCAAAGACTAAATGAAAAGTGAGCATGGATTACTAAACATCCATGTCCAGGTTGCCTAATGCTGTCAAATGTCAATCCTATTGGTCACTACACATTTGTTTCTTTCTAAGATTATATATTCAAACTCAACCCTGATGAAAATATCTAATCCTATCACTCACTTTATACTTTGCCTGATTTCGTAATGTCTCTATTGATATCAGCTTTCCTAACTATTTTCCCCAGTTCATCATTGTGACTGTCTCTTCACTTGTGCTGACATTAACATTCACTGTCTACCAGAAACCCTATTGCTAAACAACATTTGGTCCAAATCCTATACTCACTCTTCTTTCTAAACCTACTGAGAATCTTCCGAATCCTACCGACTATCCCTTTTGACTGGAAGTTCTCTTCTACATTTAATCATTCATGGTACAAGGACCTAAGCCATTGTATATCGATTTACCTGACACATCAGTGCAGAACATAATTCAAACCTACGTATCCCAATCAAGGGCCCAATGCCCTTTTGGGCTTCAAATCTTAGCTAGATTTCTGTTTTCATACTTATAATTCACCTATATATTCTTGTAAATATCGCAGTTTCCCAATACCATTATTCATCCCGCAAAAAGTTTCCTAATCCAAATCGAACCTGTTAGTTAACCTAACCATACACTGTTAAGTCAATTTAACTTTACAGAAGAGCAGGGATAGAGTTGTTCTTACAATACAGAAATATAGGGGATCTTCCACATGCTGAGAAACTCAAAGGTCCATGCAGAAATGATTCCTGGAGAAGTTGTAAGCAGCTATGGAGGACCTAAGAGAGCAAAAGTCATCCTCCATGGCAAACAACCTGGTCAGGATGAAGGGTTGTGTCTGAAACAGCTTCTCTCTTCTTAATGTAGAGAAGATGGACCAAACCAGGCCTGTGAGGAGAGCTGTTCCCAGGTGCCAATGGTTGATATACCATTCTAACTTGTGAAAGTGTCACAGGAGGTAGGGGCAGCCACCATCTCATGGGACCCTTGAAAGCAATTGTTAGGACAAAGTGGTTGCCAGGGCAGTAACCTCATTCAGTTCCTGAATGAGGTGACCTACCTCTCTTCCTTGATGACGGATCTCTCTGAACTTGGGATCCAGGAAGCCAGGCACCCAGAGTCAGTCCCAGTTTCTTACCCAGTGGGCTCAGTTGTTTGGAATAACCAAGGACAGAGTAAGTCTTCCTTGGTACCTACTGATGTGAGGATTGCCAAATGCAAAGAGAGCTCTAAAAAGGAGAATTTCCTGAGAAAGCAGGTAGTGGCTCACCACTGGCTCCTGAAAACTTCACAGTGTTGGCCAAGGATACCAGATCTGAGAAGGACAGGCCATTTCAAGGAAACATAGTATGGCCCATAAGTCAGAGTACATTCCAATTAGTCACAGACCTACTTGAATAAAGGAGGTGTCGTTGTGGGTGTGATTGTGATTTTGTGGTTATGTCTAATGTTCTGAGAATAGGTAAGAAAGGAGGTTTGTTTGCTTTAGAGTGGACTGTTTATAGTAAGTCATTTGACAAGGTGATTGTTTGTATCCCTGTGTATCCCACTGTGTCCGTGGTTATAGACATTATAAAAGATAATGCATCAATGGATGTGTCCTGTCTAGTAGAAAGCTTGCCAACATTCATCCTGCTCAATTTATGAGTGGACTGCAGGTTGCTTTAGGGACGGGCAACACCTACTATCTTCCGAAGTTCCTGTTTTCTTCCTGAATTCTGGCCACTCTCCAGAGTAGGCTCATGGTTTTGTGTCCAAGATATGTACCACCTCCAAGCTCTGTGACATTGCCATATACTGGATAGCTGAAGGGAATAGCAAGCATCTCAGAAAACTCAGATATCAGTGTGACAAAGAAAGTCTCACTAGAGAAACCCTGCTTTGGGTCTTTTGCTTACCTATTTTTCTGTTGCTCTGAGAGTCAGGAAGGTCTCTGCCTCAGGCCACCAATTTGTGAAGCCTGAAGAAAACTGTTTTCATATGGAAATGAATGGGCATCACCTGTGTATCTTTGCTTAATTGCTTTGGAAAGGGATGTGTCTGAATCAGCCACTTGGCCCTGTGTGAGTCAGTGGCTTAGATTCTCAGCACCTGATGGAACTAAAGAAAGATCCTATGTGTGCTTCCAAAACCAAAATGGCAAAAATATCAGTAATTGTGTATGAAGTATCTTGCCTTACTCTGATAGGTTTCTGATCTCCATCAAATGAGACTAGGGATCCTTTGGGTCAAATGAGTTCTTCAAAGCCCTGCAGAGGGTAGCCCATATGAACTTGGGTTTTTTCATTACTTTAAATCACATTAAGAATCTATACCTGATAGTCAGTAGGCCTCAAATTGGAGAAGCAGAGCAGTATTAAGGCCAGGCTTATTTTATCACTCCTGGTTCACAGGAATGGTGTCCAGGCCCAGCTGACTTTAAGCAAATAAGGGATAAGGGAGCTTGTTTTGGATACTGTCTTGTGCTGCGCCCCTCATGGAAACCTCCAGCCAGAGGTTATAATGAGTGTCTATATGGAAGAAGGTGAGGACCATGTGGGAGTGTTTTGGTTTTAATTGTGTTCATTTGTGTAGTGGTTGGAAGAAATGACTGGATCCACCAGGGCTAGAACTTTGGTATGATTCACCTTAGAGACTGAGTTCTGGAACTGACCTCAGAGAAGTATTGTCATGAATTGTGTTGCAATTTTAGAAGGCCACGCATGAGAGTCGCCATTGGAAACTGAAATCTAGGCCAAGGGTGGCTTTCGACTGATCACTTGGAATCTCAGCCAGGATATCACATGATTTTATTCTGAAAGACTTGACAGGCATAGTTGAGAGTCAAAACACACATGGACCTCACATTGTAGACCTCAATGGGCTGGGCTTCATGTGACTATTTGGCTACTCTTTGGGAAGCCTTGCCTTTGAGAGTTCTCCAGAGCATTCATTGAAATGAGGTTCCTCAACATTAAATGGTTCCTGAATGAATTGAAACCCACAGTTTCTCCAACTTCATCCTTGAAAAGTGGCTAGATAAATACCCTGAAATTTTTGAAACTCCCATGACCAGGTGGCACTGGAGAACCTTTGGATCTCCTGTTGCTGATCATGAGTGTACCAGACAGTGCCTTGATTGACTGGGTTTCATGATAATGGTGAAGAACAGAGATGCCAGTAAGTTGAGAATGCTGAGTAGTGGGCCCAGAGCAGTGGTGTGCAGGTGTGTGATAAAATATCTGAGGTGGGGCCGTGTGGATTTCCAATTGACTTCCAAATGCCTTTTGGCTGCCATGGTGCATCCAGCAGAACCTTACATGTAAAGGCATCTTATTATATGGAGAGGTTTCAAGGCAATGTTCAGAATCAGGTTGGTATGGTCAAGGAAAAAGCTGTGTGAAATAGAAGCCTGGTTGGTGCATTCTCCTGCAGTTCCTGACCCACCACACGTGAAAAAACTCCCTCCAGCACTGTGTCCCAGTTGAACTCCTTGTATTTTGTGAAGCAAATACCAAACTCCCAGTGCAGCACCAAGAAACACCACAAAAATGGAGGATGATCAAATGGCTTCACAGTCCACACGGGGATACACTTAGCCCCCAGTGGCCACAGTGTACCTACCAAGAGAGAATTCAGCACTGCTGCCTCATGTTCATTGGAAAATAAGAAACCATGCTCTCCATTCACATAGATGCAGACCCAGCTTTGATGGTCTCAATAAAAAAGAAGCTAAACCTTCTGACAACAAAATATATTTAAAGTACCCAACCTCAGAGGCAGTTTCTCAAGAAGTCTTTAGGCCGGCAGAGCTCTATGTTTGTGGAGTGTTTACCTCTTAGACCAGGATGTAAGAAAAGAACACTGACTCCAGTTAAAATCAAATTAAAGTAAGCTTATTATTTCCACTGGCTGGGCTGCCTCTCCCTCCAAAAATTGCGAGAGCAAGAGAGCAACCCCACCTTTACTACAGCCCAGGTTTGCAGCCCAGAAAGTTACATAAAAATGGGGTAACAGATAACAGAACTCTGACAAGCATCACACTAATGGGAGTTTACATTTTTTTTTTTTTTTGCTAGCCCCAACATCAAAATTTATGAGGACCATTAGAGCCTCAGAGAGGGTCATTGTCTGGCCACAGAAGGCCAATATTTATGAGGTGTGACAAAGTTTCAGAGAGGGCTGCTATCTGGTCAGAGAGCCATGCACGGGTGAGTTTAAGGCACGGGCAGTCATTCCAAGCAGGTTCAGAATTTGCAGAAATTTACAGTAAAGCCAAAATGATTTTTTCATGGCTTTGTTGCAAGATGGCTCCCAATTTTAATAAAAGATAAGGTTGGGTCTATCATTCCCCCCTTTTCTTATGTGTCCCTTTGTAATCCTTGATAGGTTAGTGGAAAAGCACTGAGGAAATTTTAATCCCTCAGTTAACAGTCTCCAAATTTTTAGAACTCACCGAAAACCAGTCTCCCTGATATTACCTGACTTAATTAATTACTTATATTGATAGTCTATTTATTTTTGGCTCCATTGGTGTAAGTGGAGAGTCGTCTCTCATTTTGCCTTCTTCTCAGCTGAGAGAGGGTGACATGAGTGTGCATGGCGTGAGAGACATGAGTTGCCTTTTTGAAGTCAGTTGAGGAATATGAGTTGCCTTTTAGAAGTCAGTTCTTTTTGAAGTCTTGTTGAGGAAGAACAGGTTGTAAAGTCATCTGGGGATGGGTTCTTCTATGAGAGAAACAAAAAACATGAGTATTGAATAAATGTTGCAGTAGCTGGATCATGTCACTGTATGAAGTACCCTCACCAGTCTTTAATATCCCCAATTATCAGGACTGTCAACTTAATATTTAACTTTTAGTGTTACAGTTGTCCCTCCCCATAATATACAGTTTAATAATTTAATGTCATCTGATTTTGCAAAATCCTTTCACTAGTATGACCTCTGTGTCTAATAGAGAAACATTTAATTCTGTTACTCAGGGCTGGATAATCGTACTAGCAAACACCAAGCCTACCTGTGTAGGTTAGGAATATCTGTAGGCCTTAAACTAAAAACTTCTGCCTCTGGCAGCTCCTCTTGATAGTCTTTGTAGCCAACAGTTTTACTTATTTTGGGAGGCTAACATAAAGTGTATACCTTAAAATATTATTATTATTATTATTATTATTATTATTATTATTATTATTATTTAAAATGCCCAGGAATGGCTGTATTTTGGTTTTAACTGTCTTTGCTAAGTGTTTAAGATGAAGCAGTCAAATGACTTTTGTTTCTATCTATTGTTAGCAGTCAGCTGAGCTTTTATGGGAGTCATTCCTTGGGAAACTTGAGAGCAGCTTCTCAGTTCTGCTAGTGCAATTTGAGCTAGGTGGGTTCAGGTCTTGCTTGACCATGTGGCTTCCCTCAGAAGCATCAGGGATGTCTCCCTTTCCTGATGACTCTCCTCTTTGTAGCAAATGCACTGATTGGCTTTCTGTTCTCCAGTGGTCTCATTAATCTCCCTGATCGGGAGGTTATGTGGCCCAGAGTTGCAAAGCTCATAGAGAAGTCCCCTGTTCCCTGGATTCAGACTGACTCAAAGGGCAAGAGTCAAATATTGTTTTTTTTTTTTTTTGGCCCTTTTCATTTAACTTTAATTTTCAATCCTAATCTGAAACAACCAGCAAATAAATTTTAACAGCCATATATTAAGAGTACTGCACTTTAATGTCTATAAGTTTATAATTATTTATATTTTATTAATTGGGATCTTATTATTCTGTCTGTCTTGTAGTTGATGACTTATTTTCTTAAATTAACCCATCTTGTGTTCTTAAAGCAACACTTCTGTAAAACACCAACAGGGAATCTTTAGATCACTTATAAAAAAATTAAAAAATAAAATTTTTTAACAAGAGTAAAAATACTTAGTTCATGTAATAGCTACCCTGAATTTTTTGGTGAGTTATATATTATATCACCTTTTTGAGATCCTAGTAATCTTGACAGAAAAAAAAATTTGAACATAACTTTAAATGAAATAAAATCTGACCTACTGCTTTCGTAGTCATTCTCACATGTAGTAAGATGGGACACAGAGTCTTATCTCAGGTAAGCAGGGCTCCTTATAAATCTTAAATGCTTTAGTTCTCAAGCTGATCTTTTTTTTAAATATCATTTTACAAAGTTTACATGAATTGTTTGAGGTCACATGAACATTAGCTCACACCATATGATATCACATTTAAAACATGAATTAAAGTACGGCTGAAAGATTTTAACCTTTACATAGATTAGGGTCTCATTAACTTAAAAATACATTTAAATTGTTCCACAATGTAAAAAGTAACATAAAACTTTACATATATTATTGATAACAGGTAAATAAATCCCCAATATATATTTTATTTACCATACAACTTCAGAACACCTGCTTGATATAATGCTCTTTTAAAGTTTCTACCTTATAGAGTTGTATAACTGGAAAATATGAGCACATTAATAGCATTACAATTGCATTGAAGTTTCTACATTAACCAAGTTTAGCTTTTAAAGAAATGGCAGTACAGTGCTCTAAAATAACAGTTCTTATTTAAACATTTGTTTAATTTTTATGGTTGCTTGCTCTAGAAAATTTAAATCTTAATAAACTTAATGTTATGGGTAAACTTATGTTTAAGAAATTTTTGTCTCTTTTACACATGACTGATTTTTACAATCTTATACAGACTTTAGTACAAACTTATACAGACCTTAGTATATCAATCAGATATCAAACAAAAGTACTCATGAATGAGTAATCCCATATCAAATTTACTTTACTTATTTATCAAAATATTAGACAAATTTTGTGTACACTGTAAACCATTTTTTTGATTGAAAGAAAAGTCCTGGAACAAAGGCATATTAGACCTTTTGTAGACATTAATAGTTTATTAGATTTTTGAACACCTAGAAAAACTTGTAAGCTTAAATTTAAAGACATTTATATTTATCTGTTTACCCAATTTAAATTGAAACATTTAAATCACGTGAATTAAAGATCTTTGGATCCACTTTTTAAAATTGTTTTTATGAGTTCTTTTTAATATGAATGCTCCTTATATATGTTAATTTGTATCATATATATGATATATGGACATATGTATATATATATATATATATATATATATATATATATATATATATATATATATATAGACATACAACACATAACAAATTGTGCACACATAATAAAAGTGAAGGCCTTGTAGCTTTTCACAGGTGAAATCTCCATTGCAATGATTTAAAAATTCCACAGTTGGTCAAAGATATTACTGATCAGAAAAACATTAACCTAGGTCTGTAGGAGCAAAATCATGAGCTCAAAAAATAAATAAAGAACCTAAGGAAAAAATTATGAGTCCTAGAAAAATGACTGGCCAGTAATTAGTAAATACCATACAATTTACCTTTTTTTTTCCCTTAGGCCTCAAATAAGTCTCCTACTAAGCTTACAGGCTTCTTTCATTTGCATTTCAAAATAAGTCCTGGCTGAGGTCTGGAAGAAGAAGGAAAAAAAGGCTATTCTGAGCAGAAACCTTAGGCCTAAGGTATTTTAACGATAATTTTCATGTTAGGATGTTGAAAATTATGATACAAGTTTAAGATACAATTCACAAAATTTTATATCTTTACAAGTTGTTTTGTCAACAGATATCATACTGTGATTTAGTATCCTTGTCCAAATTAATGCACTGGTACACACCATGACATTTTCCGAGGCTACCTAATTTAAAATTGGTGAAAAAAAGACTGAATGATTGGGAAGTTACTTGCCAACTTGGAAGTAGAGTTCTTTAGTTTTCCATCCTAAGTATTTAAGTTCTCTGGCATGAATTATCTGAAACCATGAACTAAACAAATACCTAAACCCGACTTTTAACTGCAAGATTGTGGAATGCTTCAAAAACCCATTCAGATACCAGATTGGTACAATGAAACATCATCATTTAGACACACATTCAGCTAAGATCATTTCCAAGAAACAATTTATAATATTAACACATTATTGCACATGTCTTAAAGGGCTAGAAAAAAGGCACAAGACAGACAGAAATGAACTCCAGACAATGGCTGACAGACAGAACCCTTTAAAACAGAGCAAATAAGAGAAAATCTCCTTCTCCAGTGGCACCACAGATGTCCCCACAAGAGGACCAAATGTTTTCACAGAGGAGCAACCTGAAATATAAAGTAAAGTGTCTCCATGGCGACTTTACTGCATTTAGTGTCCCCTTTTTTTTTCTCTTTTTTTAAGAAGACAGAGGTGGCATTATCCTTGCAGTGCAGGGAACGAAGGAGGGAATTCCCTGAAGCAACAGGGCTTCGGCAGATGCTGGGAGATACTCAGTTCTTCATTCCCCAGCAGGCATTACCATCTGCACTGGGTGTGCTCCAGGCAGCCAGCTAGGGGCTTCTCTCATTCTGCTTAACAAATGGTGGTAAAGTTCATCACAGTTCCTTAAAACACAGTCCAAAGGGGTGTCAGGCTTACTTGCTTTGTTACCCATTTTCACGTTCAATATCCTTAAGATTTTATCACAGAAATCACAAAACAAAACGCACAAAAACAAACAAACAAAAAACATATAGAACACAGAACAAAACACACACACACACACACACACAAAAAAAAAAAAAAAACAGAATCCCGGTGCCAAAACAGAAAAACAGATGAGCAATTCAACGTCTTGCTAAAGCTCTGGGGTAGGAGCGCATGCGTGTCCCTCGGCACCTCTCTAACCTTCCAGAGGAATTCCCTACAGAACGGAACAGAGGACAGAACGATTCTCATTACTATCCTGGACAGGAGTGAATGTGAGCCTCCCCAGGCCACCTCTCTGTCATTAGAAGAGATCTCCCTTAACCAGATATAAGATGTTATCAAGGTGCCACTTACCTATGGAGGCCTCCTCCACCAGGTACTTGCTAATAGTTTCAGTGCGGTGGTTCACTGCAGTGCTCCCCAGACCGACGGCTCACTCCAAGGCCTTGGAACATCTCAAGTTGTGCACCCCCTAGAGTGGCTCCCCAGCCCGTAGCCCTGGAGGGAAGGCCAGCTTCAGAATTTTCAGCAGTCTGGTCTTGTGATCTGGTCGGGCAGGGTCATCTCACTGGCCAACTCCAAAATGTTGGAATAGGATGCAAGAAAAGACCAGTGACTCCAATTAAAATCAAATTAAGGCAGGCTTATTATTAAAACTGGCCAGGCTGCCTCTCCCTCCAAAAATGGCGGGAACAAGACAGCAACACCACCTTTCCTACAGCCCAGCTATATAGCCCAGAAAGTTACACAAAAAGGGGGTTACAGATAACAGAACTTTGAAAGCATCACACTGATGGTAGTTTACATTTTTTTTGCTGGCCCCAACATCAGAAATTATGAGGACCATTAGAGACTCAGGGAGGGTCGTTGTCTGGCCTGGGAAGGCCAATATTTATTAGGTGTCACTAATGTTTCAGAGAGCACTGTTATCTGGTCAGAGAGCCAGGCAGGGATGAGTTCAAGGCACGGACAGGCATTCCAAGCAGGTTCAGAATTTGCAGTAATTTATAGTAAAGCCCAAATTATCTTTTCATGGCTTTCTGGCAAGATGGCTCCCAATTCTAATAAAAGATCAGGTTGGGTCTATCAAGCCTGTCCTTTACTTTTGGAAACTCCTCTACAACCTGCAAGGTTGTGAACTCCTGACCATTTTACATTCCAGATATGTATTTACAGATTTTCTAACTCATGTCCTCCAACTGTGTCTTACTTGGGGTGAAGGTAATATCAAGGCATTGTTCTGGATGAGAGTGGGAAGATTTTTGTGTAGCACATATTTGCATACACATTTAGGAGATCACTCCTCCTAAACACTGATTTGGAACAGAAAATTCAATCTATGGGGGAGCTTCCTAGCTGAACAACATTATACATAAATTCAAGTTCATCAAATAAATAGTTTTGGATCAGTGGATGATATATATTTCAAGATGGATTTAAATTGGCATATATATTGCTACATTTTAATGTCCATGTGACTTTTGTGTTTATAATGTTTTGTGATTTATGTGGATTTATAATCAAATTTTCACAAGATTATTCTCAGAAATATTCATCCAACTTAAATACATACTTTTTTCCTAGTACTGAAAAGTAACTTCAGTGAATGGTGCATAAAAATCCTAATATTTCTACAGTAACTGACCCAGATTAACATCAATGCAAGTAGATTCCTATGGGACATGATGTGTATTTTGATGTTCATTTTTATTCAACATTGGTACATTACTATTTCTGCAGTTTATGCACATTATATATAGTATGATATATAATGTTCAATCACTTCCTTCTTGAGAACACATGTATTCTTACAGGTTTCTTGACTATTCTTTTCATGAGACTTCTTTCCAAACACATTATTTTTGATTTCCATAATCACTTTTGAAACAAAACTCACACACCTTTCAGGATAAACCACAACCATAATATTACCATTAGATGTATAACTGGTTGCAGTGAATGATTGTATATCAATATGAGATTTCTTTTATATTTTCAGATATCAATTCAATCCATTATTTAAAGTAGAGCAAGTTATATTATTTACACACAGTATGGTTTATTCATGCATTATCTGAATATTCATAGACACAGGGTACACCTATTTGTACCCTCAATAGTAATTTATACATCTACAAAATATTGCTACAGAAATGGTGGAAGAAATACTCAAGTCACCTTATCTACATATACATTTTATCACAATAATATTCTGGACACAAAATGCAAAGGTCACACTTATGATTTTACCAAAGCCTAAATAAAAAGTGAGCATGGATTAATAAAAACATCCATGTCCTGGTTACCTAATGCTCTCAAAAGTCAATCCAATTTGTGACAACATATTAGTTTCTGCCTAAGGTTATATATTCAGACTCAAACCGTTAAAAATGTCTAAACAAATTACACACTTCATACTTTTACTGACTTCCTAATGTCTCTATTTATATCTGCTTTCCTACATATTTTCCCCAATTCGTCATTGTGACTGACTCTTCACATGTGCTGACATTTACATTCACTCTCTACCCGAAACCTTATTTGTAAAGAACTTTTGGTACAAATCCTATACTCATTCTTCTTTCTAAACCTACTGACTATCTTGCTAATCCTACAGACTATCCCTTTTTTATTGGATATTCTGTATGTTATTCAATCATCTAGTGTATACGATCCTATTTCTTTGTATATCAATTTATCTGAGACATCTGTGCAGAATATAATTCAAAGCAAAGTATGCTACTCAAGGGCCCAAAGTCCTACTTGGCTTCAAGTCTTCCCTAGATTTCTGTTTCCATACTTATATTTCACCTATATATTCTTGTAAATATCTCAGGTTCCCAATACCGTTATTCATCCAGCAGAATGATTCCTAACGCAAATAGAACATGATATTAACATTAACCATACACTGTTCCCTCAATCTAACTTTACAGCAGTGCAGGGATAGAGTTGGTCTTACAATACAGGAATATAGGGGATCTTCCACCTGCTGAGACTCTCAAAGATCCATGCAGAAATTATCCCTGAAGAAGATATAGAATGCTATGAAGGACCTGAGAGAGCAAAAGTCATTTTCCATGGCAGACAACCTGGTCAGGATGAAGAGATGTGTCTGAATAAGCCTCTCACATTTTAATGTAGACAAAATGGACCAAACCAACCCTGTGTGGAGATCTCTCCCCCAGTACCTATTGTTGATATACCATTCTAACTTGTGAAAGTGTCACAGGAAGTAGGGGCAGCCTCCATCTCATGGGACCTTAGGAAGAAACTGTTAGGACAAAGTGTTTTACAAGGCTGTGAGCTCATTCAGTTCATGAAGGAAGTGACCTACCTCACTTCTTTGTGATGGAACTCTCTGAACTTGGGATCCCAGAAACCAGGCACCCAGGGTCAGGCCCAGTAACAGTCACAGAGATCTCACTTTTTTGGATTTATCATGGAAAGAGTCAGTCTTTCTTGGTACTTACAGATGTGAAGATGGTCAAATGCCAGAAAAAATCTGAAGAGGTGTCTTCCCTGAGAATGCAGGTAGTGGCGGCTCAAAGCTGGCTCCTGACAACTTCACAGAGTGGGCCAAGGAGTCCAGATTTGAGAACAGACAGGCCATTTCGGGTGAACAAAGAATGGCTCACCAGGCAGAGGACACTCCGGTTAGTAACAGACCTTCTTGGGGGAAGGAGGTGCATTTGTGGGAATGAGTGTGGGTTTGTGGTTTTGTCTCATGTTCTGAGAATAGGTAGGAAAGTTGGTTTGTTTGGTTTGGAGTGGACTGTTTCTATTAAGTCATTTGACAAGGCAAGTGTTTCTATGTCTGTGTATCCCACTGTGTCCGTGGGTGTAGACATTACAAAAGAAAATGCATCAATGGATGTGTCCTGTCTAGGAGAAAGCTTCCCAACATTCACGCTGCCCAATTTATAAAAGGACAGAGGGTTGCCTTATTTGTGGGCAAGACCTGAAATCTTCCTAAGTTACTGTTTTCTTCCTGAATTCTGGCCACTCTCCAGAATAGGCTCATGATTTTGTGACCAAGATAGGTACCACCTCCAAGCTCTGTGACTTGGCCATGTACTGGATAGCTGAAGGGAATGGCGAGAATCTCAGAAAACTCAGATATCAATGTTACCAGGAAAGTCTCAGTGGAGAAACCCTGCTTTGGGACTTTTGCTTACCTATTGTTCTATAGCACTGAATGTCAGGAAGGTCTTTGCCTAAGGCCACCCCGTTGTGAAGCCTGAATAAAACAGTTCTCTAATGTAAATGAATGGGCATCACCTGTCCCTCTTTGAGTAATTGATTTCGAAAGGGATGTGTCTGAATCAGCCTGTTGGCCCTGTGTGAGGCTGTGGCTTAGATTCTCAGCACCTGATGGATCTAAAGAAAGATGCCATGTGTGCATCCAAAACCAAAATGGCCAAAAGAGTACTCATTATGGATGAAGTCTCTCGCCTTCCTCTGTAAGTTTCCTGACCTCCATAAGGTGAGAATAGGAATCCTTTGGGTCAAATGAGTTTTTCAAAGCCCTTCAGAGTCTAGCCCATTGGTGCTTGGGTTTTCTCATGACCCAAATCCACATGAAGAATCTAAACCCCACAGTCAGTAGGCCTCAAATTGGAGAAGTGGAACAGTAATAATGGTAGGCCTATTTGATCACTCCTGGTTCAGAGGAAGGGTTTCCAGGCCACCCTGACTTTAGGCAAATGACGGGCAAGTGAGCTTATTTTGGACACTGTCTTGTCCAGCGCCCCTCATAGAAACCTCCAGCTAGAGGTTATGATGAGTGTCTATGTGGAAAAGATGAGGGCCATATGGGAGTGTTTTCGTTTAAATTTTGGTCATTTGTGTGGCGATTGGAAGAAATCACTGGTTCCACCTGGGCTTGAACTCTAGTGTGAATCCCTATAGAGACTGAATTCTGGAACTGACCTCAGAGAAGTATTTCCATGAGCTTTGTTGGGATTTTAGGAGCCCACGCATGAGAGTAGCCCTTATAAACTTAGATCAAGGCCACAGAGCACTGGGAATCTCAGCCAAGATAATCCATGATTTTCTTCTTAAAGTCTTGGCAGCCATAGCTGAGAGTCAAAACACACATGTACCTCACATTGTAGACTTCAATTGGACTGGCTTCATGTGACCTTTTGACAACTCTTTGGGAAGCCTTGCCTATGAGAGTTCTCCAGAGTTTCATTGAAATGAGCTTCCTCAACATTTAATGGTTTTTGAAAACCACAGTTCCTCCAACTTCATCCTCAAAAAAATGGCTAGATAAACACCATGAAATTTTTGGAATTCCCATGACCAGGTGGCACTGGAGAATCTTTGGATGTCCTATTGCTGATCATGAGTGTATCAGACAGTGCCTTGACTGACTAGGTTTCATGAAAATTGTGTAGAACAGAGATGCCAGTAAGTTGGAGCCTGCAAATTAGTGGGCCTAGAGCAGTGGTGTGAAGGTGTGTGATAAAACGTGTGGTGGGGCCATGTGGATCTGCCACTGGCTTCCAAATGGCTTGTGAATGACATGGTACAGCCAGCAGAACCTTCCATGTAAAGGCATCTTTTTGTATAGGGAGATTTCAAGGCAATGTTCAGAATCAGGTTGCTATGGACAAAGGGGCAACCCATGTGGGATAGAATCCTGGTTGGTGCATTCACATGCAGACCGTGACCTCCACACGTGACAGAACTCCCTCCAGCACTGTGTCCCAGTTGATCTCCTTGTATTTCATGAAGAAAATACCAAAGTCCCAGTGCAGCAGCAAGAACCACCACGAAAAGTGGAGGAGGACCAAATGGCTTCACAGTTCACACGGTGAGTCACTTAGCTCCCAGTGGCCATAGTTTAACTACAAAGAGAGTATTAGCACTGCTGCCTCATGTTCATTGGAAAATTAGAAACAATGTCCTCCAGGTCACATAGATGCAGACCCAGCTTTGATGGTCTCACTAGAAAGTAAGCTAAAGCTACTGACAACAACATATATTTCAAGTGCCCAACCTCAGAGGCAGTTTATCAAGAAGTCTTTAGGCCAGCAGAACTCCATGTTTGTGGAGTGTTTACCATGTGCCTTACCTTTGGAAACTGCTCTACAACTTCCAAGTTTGTGAAATCCTGAGTATATTCCATTCCACATATGCATTCACAGATTTTCTAACTCTTCTCCTCTAATTGTGTCTTACTTGGGGCGAAGTTAATGTCAAGGCATTGTTGTGGATGAGAGTGGGAAGATTTTTGTGTAGCACATATATGCATACACATTGGATTCATTTTCCAATTTTCCATTCGAAATACTTAATCCCTGACACTAACTCATAAACTACTAGACTCTGACTGCTAATCCTAATATGATGGAGAAAACTAACCCAAACAGAATAGAAATACAAGCAGTTCAAAGGAGGCATGGTGTATATTTGGACTTGCCATTTGCATTATGAAGGGTAGGTGTTATAAATCTAGTTAATTTTTAATTGAAATAGTTCTCCTTGTGTTTTTAAAGTTAAAAATATATAAATTCCTGTCTCTTTTTCCCTGTAGCCTATTCAGAACATGTATTTTTATATGCACATATAGAATCCTACCTGGTATCACATGTACATTCTTGTGAGGTGGCTGACTTGGCAGATACAAATTATGAGAAGAGATCACTCCTCCTAAACCCTGTTGGATCTTAAAATTCAACCTATGGGTGAGCTTCCTAGTTGAACAACATTAAACATAAATCCATGTTCAGTAAAAGAAATATTTTTGCATCTGTGGATGATATATATTTCATGATAAATTTCGATTGGCATATATATTGGTAATTTAATGTCTCTGCATGTGTGTTTTGTGTATATATATATATATATATATATATATATATATATATATATATATATATATACTCTCCAGATTTTTCAAAATATGAAATATATGTGTCTTATATACACTCCCTAAATTCATTCATGTTCATGTGTATGGATTTATAATCAAGTATTCACAAGATTATTCTCAGAAATATTCATCCACCTGAAATACATATTTGTTACCAGTACTGAAAACTAACTTTAGTTAACGTTGCATACAAATACTAAATTTGTACAGTAACTGACCCAGTTTAACATCAATGCAAGTAGATTACTATGGGACCTGATGTGTATTTTGACATTCATTTTTATTCAACACTGCTACATTACTATTTCTTCAATTTATGCACATCATAAGATATATATTTCATCCACAAGTTAGCAAACTTATAGGCATTTGTTTCACTTTCAATAACTTCCTGCTTCAGAACACATGGATTCCTCCAGGTTTCTTGTCTGGTCTTTTCATGAGACTTCTTTCCAAACACATTATTTTCAACTTCCATAATCAATTTTGAAGCAAAACTCACACACTCTTCATGATAAATCATAATCCTAATATAACGTTTAGATGTTTAACTGGTTGGAATGAATGTATGTATATCAATATAAGATTTCCTGTATATTTTCAGATATCAATTGAATCCATTATTAAATTTGGAATTCATTATATTATTTATTCACAGTATTGTCTATTCATGCATTATCTCTATATTCATATCACAGGGTACACCTATTTGTACCCCCAATAATAATTTGTACATTTCGACACAGAAGCAATGGTCACACTTATTATTTTACCAATGTAAATGTCAGGCGAGCATCGAAGGAAGAGACTACCAGGGACTGTCTAATGCAACAGCCAAAAGTTTACGGGGGTCCAACATGCTGGGGCTCAGAGCTCCCTTGAATAGAGCAGAGAGCCCTGAGAACAGCTTAAGCAGAGCTTATATACTTTCCTTGGAGAGGGCAGGGAGGGAAGATTATTGATGGGTCAGGGCGAGTGGGCAGTTTGCGTGCAAATGAGTGAGGGAGTACATTCTGCAGTTTTGCAGTTGGTACAGAACATTCAGGGAACAAGATTAGCGAACAGTTCTCAAGATATCAACACTGTTTTTTTAAGCATACCGTAAAACTGGAAGTGACAATTACCTATTTTATTTACCTTCCATTCCCCACTTTCTTTTGGTTACATTAAATCATAATAGTGATCATTGAGGATGTCACATTTTATGTCTGCTAGTGTGGTATATTGATTTCTGATTACCATAAGTTTAACTTGTCCAATTTGAGCTTGGAGAAAGGAAACTACACGGTTGAGCAAACAGGGTCCTACAGTTAGCAATAATGTGAGGATTATTAATGGACCGGCCAGGGCTGATAAAAGCATAGTTACCCAGGGGGACTCTGTGAACCAAGACTCAAACCACCCTTTTTGGGCCTCTCTCTCTTGTTGATGCTCTTCAATGCGTCTTCTTAATTTAATCATAGATTCTTTTACAACTCCAGTATGGTAGGCATAATAACAACATTCTTCCCTCAATGCAGGACAAAGGCCCCTTCTCTCATGAAGAGGAGGTCGAACCCTCGCCTGTTCTGTAAAACAACTTCAGAGAGAGAGGTTAAAAATTCTTGTAAAGCTGTGATGGTGGTTTTTTAATATCTTTAAGTTTTGGTCTATTGCTGCTTCTAATTGGGTCATTTGTTGTGTCCCATGGATTAGGGCAGTGGTTCCTGTGCCCTTCTCTGCAGCAACTACTATTCCTCATAGGATGGCTAAAGTGAAGGATACAGGTTGCCAGCGGAACCGGGTTGTATGCCCCCCTATTTGAAATTTAAATGATCCTGCCTCATGATAGAGCACTCGGGGAAACATCTGCACCATTACATAATTAATCACATCTGCTGATAATTTTATGAATAAACAATGTTTAAGTATATTGAATTATACTGTTGTAGGTATGGACAAGGCAAGGCACCTAAGATAGCACCAAAGACAGGGAAACAGTCCTATTTGGTTGCAACCGGATATAGAGGGCATTGCTTCTGTTGTAATCAATTAATCCCCTGAATCCCAAGTTTAGGTAGTTTCAGAATTTTGTACCCAACATGTAAGGGAAAAGACTCCGAAATTCACAGTCTGCAGAAGTTCACAAAAAGCAGTTTTTGGTTCTGTTTTTATTTTCCTCTTCTCTGGGAAAGATAACTTATTAAGGACACCTGGGAGGGGGAGAGCTTTTTTCTTCTCTTTTATTTTCTCCCTGCCAGCTGTTACCATGGAGCCCAGTTGGTAACTTCTTTATCTTGGAAATGTAGCCATCTCTGGAAGCCTCAGCTCAAGGCCAGAGGCCTTGTTCACAAATTTTGTGAAAAACTAGTAAGGGGGTGTCTAGCTTAGAAGGGCTGATTTTTCCAGCCAGTGGCCAAGTATAACAGAGCAACACGAAAAGAGGAAGTTTATCTACACTGAACTCTTTTATAGGGACTTTGTTGCTGAAAGTCCTAAAGTCAGCCACGATGAAGACTTCTGGAGAAGGCCATTTAAGATTTTTCTGTGGGCCTGGTACAGAGGGGAAGACGGGGAAGGCGGGGGGTGAGAGCAGTTCTGTGGTTCTGAGAATGAGGAAAAAGAGATATAAAAGAATAATGGGAAAAGGGTTTGGGATTTTCCTGGCAACAAAACTTGAGCAGTAGAACAGGTAGAGCAGATGGGAAGACAGGAGTGAGTATCCCAAAAAGCCTGTGAGGGACATTAAATTCTTAGTAACCTGTTTTTAGTGATGACAAAGCAACTTTAAAGGCCATTTTCATTACAACTTGGATAGGCGTCTGAGGGCACTCCTCAGCTGGTTTGAGCTTTGGGTTAGCTGGTAAGAGGACCTGGTGGGACCCGGTGTGGGCACTGACAGGAGAAGAGAGGAGTGAGTGGGTGGAAGGGTACCTCAGTACCTGCTACCCCAGCAAGGGGGCAATGGTCTGAGAACCAGCGGAGGTTTGGGTTTTTGATCTAGTAATTGGAGGGGAGAAATCAGGTTGTTGATGTGAGAGTGACAGCAGAGAGTCTGGAGCAGAAGGATCTATTGGAGAAACATAGTTCATGATGTGAGCAAAGGAGGGAAAAGGCATACGCATAGGGGAATTTTCTTCCATCCTTTTGAGCACTTGCCGAGGTTGAAAAAGTCACACAGAATTTGAGGATCTAGACACCCCTCTGTGGGCCATCGGTTTTGGTTGTCTAATTGGTAATATGGCCAATGCTGTGAACTGAATTTGATGAGGAGTTTGGGTTCCACCAGGCAGCCCCTGTATGCTCACATCCCCATGACTTACGGAAGAAGACGGCTTTTCCCCCACACAGCCGTGGTTGTTTGTGGCTTTGATAGTCCACCGGGCAAACATAGTAATCTAGGCTAGCCAACCTGCATCAGGCTTGCGTGTCCCTACATCCATAATGTTTGTTTCCATTATCTATGGTACGGAAGAAATTTAATGGAATTTTAATGGGATCCCCTTCATCAGAGATATCCCAATTGGAAAGACGTATACTCAGCTGACAAATATCTGGGTGGAGAGATGGCCACCAGGTCCCTAAGGGGGCTGTCTGCAAGACAGACCATACTTCTTGTCTAATAGGATTTGTGATCAGCCATCGCTGCTGAATGGGCTGATGATGGTTAGGACTAGTGGTGGCCAAGGGGAGAGTCTATAGCCTTATCCACATGGACAATATGCAATTTGAAAGGGTTACCAGTCTTTTCCACTTTCAAGCCAGAGTCTGGACAGGGCGCAGGCTTGAGATGAGAATTAGGATCCAGGAAGTGATTCCGTCTACCTTTACCACTGTAGGTTTTATAAGTAGCACCTGGTATGGTCCTGTCCATCGGGGTTCCAGGGATGACACCTGAAGTCATCTTATGTAGACGAAGTCTCTTATTTGATATCGATGTGGAGTCTCCTCTTCACCAGGTTGGTAGGCAGTGGCCAGCTGGTTTGACAGGTATCGCTGAGTTCTTTCAAGAGCTTTAAGTTTGTCAAGCAAGGGGGTGTGGAAGGGATCGGTAGGTCTTAGAGTTGGGGTTAGGTCCTTACTGGAGGAGGGGCCCCATAGAGAATTTCATAGGAGGTGAGGTTACTCAAAGAAACAGAGGGAGTATTTCTTGCATGAAACAGTGCATAAGGCAGGAGCATAGTCCAACCTTTGATGTCCTCTCTAAGCTTAATTTCGTTAAGGTCTCTTTAATGGTTCTATTAATTTTTTTTTAACCTGTCCTGAGCTCTGGGGTCTATAAGCACAATGTAACTTCCAATTTATTCCCAGGGTCCTGGCTAACCCCTTACTTACCTGGGCCATGAACGCCGGTCCATTATCAGACAATATACCCTTAGGTAGGCCGTATCATGGAAAAATATCTTTCAGGATTTTTTACCACCATTTGTGCCTTTTTTTGTGTGGAAGGCTTCAATCCATCCTGAAAATATATCTACAAACACTAGGAGATATTGAAGTCCATACCTCGCTGGCTTAATTTCAGTAAAGTCCACTTCCCAGAATTGTCCTGGTCTGGTTGTTCATAGGTGCTTTTTTGCAGGAAGCTTGGAAGGGTAAGCATTAACCTATTGACAGAACGGACAGGGTTTTGTTACCCGTTCAGTTATGTCCTTTCGCTGTGAGTCGGTTAGTGGAAAACTCTGTTCTTGATCCTTCAGGAATGCCTGCAGTTTCTTTGAACCAAGGTGTGTGAATTGATGTACATTTTTAACGTAGTGTAGGGATTTCTGAAATTGCAGGCTTGGCTCAGTGAACTTGAGGAGTTCAGTGCCAGTGTTGTTAGATGTTATCAAAAGCTTGCTGGTGCTCAGGGGTCCATTGGAATTGGGCATCTCCCTTTAACAGCGGGTATAAAGGAGAAGTTAAGGACGCAAACACAGGAATCCATAACCTGCAAAACCCAGTAGTCCCAAGAAACTCTCTGTGTTGTCTGCTGCTGGGGGGGGGGGTGTATCTGCACAACCGTTTGTTTTCTGGGCTCAGTGAGCCATCGTTTACCACCCCTAAGGGAATAGCCCAGGAAGACTACTTCTTGCTGGCAAATTTGGGGTTTTTTGGAAGATGCTCTATACCCGAGTTGAGCAAGCTTATATAATAGTGCTTGGTTCACAGACTCACAGTTTTTCTTGGTGTTGGCTGCAGTAGCAGGTCATCCACGTATTGAAGCTGGGTGACTTCAGGGTGCATAGTTCTGAAGTTGTTGACATCTCTGTGGAGGGCTTCATCAAAGAGAGTGGGG
The DNA here is from genome assembly GCF_048772815.1 of Callospermophilus lateralis. NCBI lineage: Eukaryota > Metazoa > Chordata > Mammalia > Rodentia > Sciuridae > Callospermophilus > Callospermophilus lateralis. The sequence continues at coordinate 4,582,194 of NW_027514551.1, forward strand.
GAGTTTTTGAACCCCTGTGGGAGTCTAGTCCATGTTAGTTTACCATACGTTCCGGTTTCTGGGTCTACCCACTCAAAAGCAAACAGCAACTGACTGTCTTTATGCAGAGGCATGCAATAGATAGCATCTTTATGTCCATACCATTTCTACTCAGGGTTCAGAGTGATAAGCAGATTGTACGAATTATTTACCATGGGGTGAATGTCCTGCACTCTGTTGTTGATCTCTCTTAGGTCTTGTATGGGGGATAGTCCCCAGTTCCTGGATTTTTTACCGGTAGCAGGGGAGTGTTCCAGGCCGATTGACAGGGCCTTAGGACCCTAAGGCCAGATATTTCTGAATATGGGGCCTTATCCCATCTTTACCTTTTTTGCTCAGAGGATGTTGTTTGACATTGATTGGGGAGGCTGAGGTTTTTAACTCCACTGTTCTTGGAGGTTGTTTCATGGCTAGGCCTAACCCAACAATTTTGCCCAGGCATCTGGTTAATCTGTTATCCATTTCTGGGGTAGCTTGCCTGTTTGATCAGTCTTGGGGTGTGTGAAAAGTGGATGTTCATCTTCGACTGACATTTATAAAGCCATGACTATAGGAGTTTTTAATGAAGGATTTAGAAATTTCATTTTGGGGCCTTCGGGGTTAAAAGTTGTTTTGGTCCGGAGCTTACTGAGCAGATCTCTGCTCATCAATGGGGCCGGCATTCTGGGATTACTAGGAAGGAATGTTGGATTTTGTCTTTCCCCATGTCCATGTTCCTCTTAGTTGTCTAAGTCTGATATTTACTGCTGTTAGCCCTTTGAACTAGAGATCTTTTATTTGATAGAGGGCCCAGTGGGGCCTTAAGAGCTGAGTATACTGCTGCTGTATCCACTTCAAAGTTTATGGGGTCCCCTTCACTTCAAAAGTTACCCTGAGCTCGGGGAAGAGATCTGAGCCCCGACATTCTTAGTCAACCTCCAGAGTCAGAAAGGCTGTCTGGCGTGGCTTTCTCTTTCTAGGGCACTCTTTGGCTCAGTGTCCTTTTTCTTTACAGTAGGCACATTGATCTGAGGCCAAGGGTGGCCTCTGGAGGGGACCCAGGTATCACTTCTTGTCTCCCTGTTTCTTAATTTCTGGCCTATTTATTGTTGTGACCAGGACATTAGTTAATACCTTAATCTGTCTTTTTCATCTCTCATCCTCCCTTTGCTCCCTTTCGTTCTCTCTGTTTCTCTCTTATAGGATACTTTCTCGGCTACTCTGACTAAATCTCTCAAAGTCATATCTTGTAATCCATCTAAGTATTGTAACTTTCTTTTAATATCCAGATCAGTTGCCCAATGAAGGCCATCATGGCATATGCCTTTTGATCCTCTGCCTGAAGATCGAAAGGAGTATATCTCCTATATGCCTCCATAATTCTCTCTAGAAACATAGAGGGATGTTCATCAGGCCCTTGAATAATCTCTCTTACCTTGGCCAAATTATTTGGTTGCCTAGCGGCCGGTTGGAAACCCACTATTAGGGCCCGGCAATAAGTGGACAGATGCTCCCTACCTTCAAAGGTGTCAGGGTCCCAGTTGGGTAAGTTCAAGGGGAAGCCAGCTTTGATTATGTTGGAAAGTTGTGTTGGTCACCCATCTGGTCCGAGGATATTTTTTTTTCTAGCTTCCAGGAAGTTTCTCTCTCATTCCTCTGTCATGAAGAGAATCCCTAGGATTTGTTGGCAGTCATCCCAAGTAGGCAGGTTTGAAAACGCCAGGGAGTTCTTTGAGTTCTTTTTGCCAGGCCAGCTTCCTCCAGGGAAGGAGGGGCTGTGTGTGTGACAAGGGGGAGTCATTTGGTGGGCGCTGGGCTGGCCTAGCTTCCTCCAGTGGCGGAGAGGCTGAGTCAGCAGCAGGGGGAATCACTTAGAGGTTGTTGGGGGTTGGTGGACGAGGGCAGCGGATAAGAAGGCGAGGAGAGTCCAGTAGAGTCTTGAGACTCAGGGAGAAGAGAGGGTGGAGGAGGAGGAGCAGAGGGTTTGAGAGATAGAATCATGGTGGAAGGAGTAGGAGAGGGGGCAGAGACAAGGAAAAGCTTCACCCATGGAGGAGGAGATTTGCAGAGGTCCTGCAAAGTTGAGATATATGGCTGTTGATCTGGATGTCCATGTGGCCCCGGTTGAAATACAAAATCTCTGACTTTTCGAATTAGTGGGACGTAGATGTTTCTAGGGGCTATCCAACTCCAAAGGTGGGTCATTCTGAGGCACAGAGGGTCTGCCAGGTCCAGCGATTTACTGAAAAAGAAAGATTCTGGGCCCTTAAGCGGACTTTGTTCCAGTGATCAAGGGTCAGGAAGAGAGGTGTTGAAGTTCTCTGTCCCAAAATGAGAGATACACAAACAGTGAAAGCAACGACACACTACACTGACAAGACAAGACAATAAAGTCAGGCATTGGACGTCCAATACTGAGGCCAGGCCTGAGTAGCCGGCAAAACCTGATGGGCTGGCAATACCGAATCCGAAGCAAAATATCACTGAGTCAAGGAGACTATTGTTCCTCGATTTCCTGAGTCCTCTGGGGCATCCCCCAGGGACGTGGCCTGTGGCTCTGTGACACGTATGTCAGCCTCTGTCAGAGAGAGCTCACGCTCATCACCCATAGCCATTTGCCAAGCCCTAACCTGAAACCTAAAACCAAAAAGAGTTCCCTTACTTACCCTGAAAGGAGCCCCTTGGGGATCTTTCATCCGCCGCTGTTGGATCTTGCTGGTGCCTCCAGATGTAAAGGTCGGGCAAGAATCGGAGGAAGAGACCACCAAGAGAATGTCTCCTTCAACAGTAAATGGTTTATTATGGGTCCAGCATTCTGGGGCTCAGAGCTCACTTGAATAGAGCAGAGAGCAATGAGAACAGCTTAAGCAGAGCTTATATGCTTTCCTTGGAGAGGGCAGGGAGGGAAGTTTATTGATGGGTCAGGGCAAGTGGGTGGTTTGCGTGCAAACGGGTGAGGGTATACATTTGCAGTTTGGCAGTTGGGGACAGCACATTCTGGAAACAAGATTAGCAAACAGTCCTCAAGACTTCAACAGTGTTTTGTTAAGCATACAGAAAAACAGTAAGTAACAAGTACCTATTTTATTAACCTTTCACCAAAGCCTAAATGGAAAGTGAGCATGGATTACTAAACACATCCATGTCCAGGTTGCCTAATGCTCTCAAATCAATCCTATTGGTGACTACATATTTGTTTCTTCTTAAGATAATATATTCAACCTCAACCCTGTTGAAAATGACTAATCCTATAAGTCACTTTATATTTTGTCTGATTTCCTAATGTCTATTGAAATCTGCTTTCCTACATATTTTCCCCAGTTCATCATTGTGACTGACTCTTCACATGTGCTGACATTTACATTCACTCTCTATCCGAAACCCTATTGCTAAAGAACTTTTGGTCCAAATCCTATATTACTCTTTTTTCTAACATACCGACTATCTTCCTAATCCTAAAGACTATCCCTTTTTGACTGGATGATCACTTCGACAATCAATCATCCAAGGTACAAGGTCCTATGCCATTGTATATTGATTTATCTGAGACATCTTTGCAGAACATAATTCAAAGCTAAGTATCCCAATCAACAGCCCAATGCCCTTCCTGGATTCAAATCTTATCTAGATTTCTGTTTTCAAACTTATATTTCACCAATATATTCTTGTAAATATCGCAAGTTCCCAATACCATTATTCATTAAGCAGAATGATTCCTAACTCAAATCAAACATGTTATTAAGCCTAACCATACATTGTTCCCTCAAACTAACTTTACAGAAGAGCCGAGACAGAGTTTGTCTTACAATACAGTAATGTAGGGGATCTCCCACCTGCTGAGAACATCAAAGGACCATGCAGAAATTATACCCTTAAGAAGTTGCAGGCAGCTATGAAGGACCTAAGAGGGAAAAAGTCATATTCCATGGCAAACAACCGGGTCAGTATGAAGAGATGTGTTGAATCAGCCTCTCCTTTCTTAATGTAGAGAACTGATCAAACCATGCCTGTGTGGAGAGCTGTTTCCAGGTGCCTATGGTTGATATACCATTCTAACTTGTGAAAGTGTCAAAGGAAGTAGGGGCAGCCTCCATTTCATGGGACCTTTCGAAGCAACTGTTAGGACAAAGTGGTGGCCAAGGTAGTGACCTCATTCAGTTCCTGAAGGAAGTGACCTCACCTCTCTTCCTTGGTCATCAAAAACTCTGAAATTGTGAAGCAGGAAGCCAGGCACCCAGAGTCAGTCCCAGTCCCAGTCCCAGTGGTCTCACTTGTTTGGATTTACCAAGGACAGAGTCAGTCTTCCTTGGTACCGACTGATATGAGAATTGTCAAATGGCAGAAGATCTCTGAAGAGGGGCCTTTCCTGAGAAATCAGGTATTGGTTCACCGCTGGCTCCTGACAACTTCACAGAGTTGGCCAAGGAGACCAGATCTGAGAAAGGGCAGGCCATTTCAGGGGAACATAGTATGGCCCACCAGTTAGAGGACACTCCGGATAGTCACAGATCTACTTGGGTTAAGGAGGTGCCTTTGTGGGTGTGGAGTGAGTTTGTGGTTTTCTCTCATGTTCTGAGAATAGGTAGGAAAGGCTGTTTGTTTGGGTTGGAGTGGACTGTTTCTAGTAAGTCGTTTGACAAGGCTAGTGTTTCTAAGTCTGAGTATCCCACTGTGTCCGTGGTTGTAGACATTAGAAAAGAGAAGGCATCAAAGGATGTGTCCTGTCTAGTAGAAAACTTCCCAGCATTCATCCTGCCTAATTGAAGAATGGACTTTGGTTTGCCTTATGGATGGGCAACACCTACTAAATTCCTAAGTTCCTGTTTTCTTCCTGAATTCTGGCCACTCTCCAGAATAGTCTCATGGTTTTGTTTCCAAGATATGTACCACCTCCAAGCTCTGAGACATGTCCATATACTTGATAGCTGTAGAGAATGGGAACATCTTAGAAAACTCAGATATCAGTGTGACCCGGAAATTCTCAGTGGAGAAACCCTGCTTTGGTTCATTTGCTTACCTATGGTTCTGTTGTCCTGAATGTCAGGAAGGTCTTTGCCTCAGGCCACCCCTTTGTGAAGCCTGAAGAAAACAGTTTTCAAATGGAAATGAATGGGCATCACCTGTGGCTCTTTGCTTAATTGCTTGTAAAAGGATGTGTATAAATCAGCCTCTTGGCCCTGTATGAGGTTGTGGCTTAGATTCTCAGCACATGATGGATCTAAAGATAGATTCCATATGTGCAATCAAAACCAAAATGGCCAAAAATCTGTCATTGTTGATGAATCTCTTGCCTTCCTCTGTTAGGATTCTGACCTGTATCAAGTGAGAATAGGGATCCTTTAGGTCAAATGAGTTCTTTGAAGAACTGCAGAGGTGCTTGTGTTTTCTTGTGACTCCAAATCACTTAAAGAATCTATCCCTGAGAGTCAGTAGGCCTCAAATTGGAGAAGCAGGCCTATTGGATCACTCCAGGTTCACAGGAAGGGTGACCATGCCACCCTGACTTTAGGCAAATGAGGAGCAAGGAAGATTATTTCGGACACTCTCTTGGGATGCGTCCCAGATGAAAAACTCCAGCCAGAGGTAATGATGAGTGTCTCTCTGGAAGAAGGTGAGGACCATGTGGAAGTGTTTTGGTTTTAATTGTAGTCGTTCGTGTGGCAGTTGGAAGAGATGACTGGATCCACCTGGGCTTGAACTCTGGTGTCATTCCCCTTAAACACTCAGTTCTGGATCAATCATCAAAGAAGTATTGCCATGAATTGTGTTAAGAATTTAGGATGCCATGCATGAGAGTCTCCGTTGGAAACTGAGATCTAGTCCTAGGGTGGCTTTCCACAGAGCACTGGGAATCTCAGCCAGGATATCACATTATTTTTTTCTGAAAGACTTGGAAGCCATATATGCTAGTCAAAACACACATGGACCTCAATTGTAGACCTCGATGGGCCTGGATTCATGTGACTTTTAGGCCACTCTTTGGGAAGCCTTGCCTGTGAGAGTTCTTCAAATTTTTCATTGAAATGAGCTTCCTCACCATTGAATGATTCCTGAATGATTTGAAAGCCATAGTGCTTCCAACTTCATTATTGAAAATTGGCTAGATAAATACCATGAAATTTTTGAAATTCCAATGACCAGGTGGCAATGAAGAACATTTGGATGTCCTGTTGCTGATCACGAGTGTACCAGACAGTGCCTTGATTGACTGGTTTTGATGAAAATGGTGTAGAACAGAGATCTCAATAATTTGGATCCTGCTGAGTAGTGGGCCTAGAGCAGTGGTGAGCAAATGTGTGATAAAACATCTGAGGTGGGGCCATGTGGATCTGCCATTGGCTTCCAAATGGCTTGTGACTGACATGGTGCAGCCAGCAGACCCTTATATGTAAAGGCAACTTGTTATATGGAGAGGTTTCAGTGCAATGTTCAGAATCAGGTTGCTATGGTCAAGGGGGCATCCTATGTGGTATACAAGCCCTGTTGGTGCATTCTCCTGCAGACCCTGATCCACCACACGTGACAGAACTCGCGGCAACACTGTGTCCCAGTTGAACTCCTTGTATTTCGTGAAGCAAATACCAAACTCCGAGTGCAGCAGGAAGAAACATTAGGAAAAGTGGAGGATGATGAAATGGCTTCGCAGTCCATATGGGGAGACACTTATCCCCCAGTGGTCACAGTTTACATACAAGAGAGAATTCAGCACTGCTGCTTCATGTTTATTGGAAAATTATAAACCATGTCCTCCAGATCACAGAGATGTAGACCCAGCTTTGATGGTCTCACTAGAAAGGAAGCTAAAGCTCCTGACAGCAACATATATTTCAAGTGCCCAACCTAGAGACAGTTTCTCCAGACGTCTTTAGGCAGGCAAATCTCCATGTTTGTAGAGTTTTTACACTGTCCCTTACTTTTGGAAACTCCTCTACAATCTCCAAGGTTGTGAACCCTAAGCATTTTCAATTTCAGATATGTATTCAAAGATTTTCTAACTCTTCTCCTCTAATTGTGTCTTACTTGGGGTGAAGGTAATGTCAAGGCATTGTTCTGAATGAGAGTGGGAAAATTTTTTTGTAGTACACATTTGCATACACATTGATCCATTTTCCAATTTTCCATTCGAAATACTGAATCCCTGACACTAACTCATACCCTACTAGACTCTGACTACTAATCCTAATATGATGGAGAAAAATAAACAAAAAAATAAAAATACAAGCAGTTCAGAGGAGGCATGGTGTATAGTTGGACTTCCCTCTTGCATGATAAAGGGTCGGTTTTATAAATCTACTCAATTTTTAATTGAAATAGTCCTCCATGTGTTTTTTTTTAAAGAGAGAGTTAGAGAGGAGAGAGAGAATTCTATAATATTTATTTTTTTAGTTATCGGCCGACACAACATCTTTGTTTGCACGTGGTGCTGAGAATCGAACCCATGCCGCACTCATGCAAGGCGAGCGCGCTACCACTTGAGCCACATCCCCAGCTCTCTCCATGCGTTTTTAAAGTTAACAAATATGTGAATTCCTGTCTCCCTTTCTCTGTATCCTACTCAGCACATGTACTTTTTATATGCACATATAGATTCCTACTTGGTATCACACGTATATTTTTATGAGTTGGCTGACTTGGCAGAAACAAATTGTAAGAAGAGATCAGTCCTCCTAAACGCTGTTGGAACTGAAAATCCAAACTATGGGTGAGCTTCCTATTAGAACAATATTATACATAAACCCTTGTTTAGTAAAATAAATATTTTTGCATCTGAGGGTGATATATATTACATGATGAATTACGATTGGCATATATATATTGATACTTTTTAATGAATTTTTGTGTTTTTTTGTCTCTCTCTCTCTCTCTCTATATATATATATATATATACACATACACTCTACAGATTTTATAAAATATGAAATATATTTGTCTTATATACACTCCGTAAATTCATTCATGTTCATGTATGTGGATTTATAATCAACTTTTCACAAGATTATTCTCAGAAATAATCATCTACCTGAAATACATATTTGTTTCCCAGTGCTGAAAACTAACTTCAATCAATGGTGCTTACAAATCCTAATATTTCTACAGTAACTGACCCAGTTTAACATCAATGCAAGTATATTCCTATGGGACCTGATGTCTATTTTGACATTCATTTTAATTCAACACTGGTACATTACTATTTCTTCAGGTTTGCACATCATAGGATATATATTTCATTCACAAGTTCACAAATTTATAGGAATTTGTTTCACTTTTAATCACTTCCTGCTTCAGAACACATGTATTCCTCCATGTTACTTGACTGGTCTTTTCATGAGACTTCTTTCCAAACACATTATTTTCGATTTCCATAATCAATTTTGAAGCTAAACCCACACACTCTTCAAGATAAACCATAACATTAATATTACCATTAGATGTATAAGTGGCTGGAATGAATGTGTGAATATCAATATAAGATTTCCTGTACATTTTCACATTTCAATTCAATCCATTATTAAAGTTGGAACCAGGTATGCTATTTATTCACAGTATGGTCTATTAATGCATTATCTCTATATTCATAGACACAGTGTACACCTCTTTGTTCCCCCAATACTAATTTATACCTCTTCAAAACATTGCTCCCAATAATGGTAGAAGAAATATTCATGTCACCTTATCTATCTATCTATCAATATATATATATATATTTCTTTTTTTATCACAGTAATATTCTGGACACAAAAAACAAAGGTCATACTCATGATTGTATCAAAGCCTAAATGGAAAGTGAGCATGGATTACTAAAAACAACCATATCCAGGTTGCCTAATGCTCTCAAATGTAAATCCTGTTGGTGACTACATATTTGTTTCTTTCTAAGATTATATATTCAACTTCAAGCCTGTTGAAAATGTCTAACCCTATCACTCAGTTTATACTTTGCCTGATTTCCTTATATCTCTATTGATATCTGCTTTCCTACATATATTCCCCAGTTCATCATTGTGTCTGACACTTCACATATGCTGACATTTACATTCAATGTCTACCCGAGACCCTATTGCTAAAGAAATTTTGGTCTAAATCCTATACTCACTCTTATTTCTAAACCTACTGACTATCTTCCTAATCCTACTGACTATTGCTTTTTGACTCGATGTTCTCTTCGACAATTAATCATCCAAGGTATAAGGTCCTAAACCATTGTATTTCAATTTGTCGGAGACATATATGCAGAACATAATTCAAACCTAAGAATCCCACTCAAGGACCCAATGCCCTTCTGACTTCGAATCTTACCTAGATTTCTGTTTTCATACTTACATTTCACCTATATATTCTTGTAAATATCACAGGTTCCCAATACCATTATTCATGCGGCAGAGAGATTCCTAACCCAAATCAAACATGTTATTAACCCTAAACATACACTGTTCCCTCAATCTAACTTTACAAAAGAGGAGGGACAGAGTTGGTCTTACAATACAGGAATGTAGGGGATCTTCCACCTTCTGAGAACATCAAAGGTCCATGCAGAAATGATCCCTGGAGAAGATATAGGCAGCTATGAAGGACCTGAGAGAGGAAAAGTCATCTTTTATGGTAAACAACCTGGTCAAGATGAATGGATGTGTCTGAATCAACCTCTATCTTCTAAATGTAGAGAAGATGGACCAAATCAGGCCTGTGTGGAGAGCTCCTCCCAGGTGCCTATGGTTGATATACCATTCTAACTTGTGAAAGTGTGACAGAAAGAAGGGACAGACTCCATCTCATGGGACCCTTAGAAGTTACTGTTAGGACAAAGAGGTTGCCAAGGCAGTGACCTCATTCTGTTCCTGAAGGAAGTGACCTCACTTCACTTCCTTGGTGATGGAACTCTCTGAACTTGGGATCCAGGAAGAGAGGCACCCAGAGCCAGTCGCAGTCCCAGTCCCTGTGGTCTCACTTGTTTCAATTTACCAAGCACAGAGTCAGTCTTTCTTAGTACCAACAGATGTGAGGATGGCCAAATGCCAGGAAAGCTCTGAAGAAAGACCATTCTGAGAAAGCAGGTATTGGTTCACCGCTGACTCCTGACAACTCCACAGAGTTGGCCAAGGAGACCAGATTTGAGATACAACAGGCCATTTTGGGGGAATATAGTATGGCCCACCATTCAGAGGACACTCCACAAAGGAGGTGCCTTTGTGGGTGTAGGTGTGTGTATGGTTTTTTCTCAAGTTCTGAGAAGATGTAAGAAAGGCTGTTTGTTTGAATTGGCGTGGACTGTTTCTAGTAAGTCCTTTGACAAGGCGAGTGCTTCTATGTCTGTGTATCCCACTCTGTCCGTGGTTGTAGACATTAGAAAAGAAAATGCATCAATGGATGTGTCCTGTCTAGGAGAAAGCTTCGCAACATTCATCCTGCCCGATTTATTAATGGACTGCAGCTTTCCTTATTGAAGGGAAACACCTGCTATCTTTCAAAGTTTCTGTTTACATCCTGAATTCTGGACACTCTCCAGAATTGCCTCATTGTTTTGTGTCCAAGATATGTACTACCTCCAAGCTATGTGATATGGCTATGTACTGGATAGCTGAAGGGAAAGGCGAGCATCTAGGAAAACTCAGATATCAGTGTGACCAGGAAAGTCTCAGTGGAGAAACCCTGCTTTGTGCGTTTTGTTTACCTATTGTTCTGTTGCCCTGAATTTCAGGAAGGTTTTTGCCTCAGACCACTCCTTTGTGAATATCAATTCAATCCATTATTTAAAGTGGAACCAGCTATACTATTTATTCACAGTATGGTCTATTCATGCATTATCTGTATATTCATAGACACAGGGTACAGCTTTTTTTACAACCAATACTTATGTATATGTCTTCAAAATATTACTCGCAGAAATGGTGAAAGAAATACTCATGTCACCTAATCTACATATACATTTTATCACAGTAATATTCTGGACACAAAATGCAAAGTTCACACTTATTATTGTACTAAAGCCTAAATGGAAAGTGAACATGAATTACTTCCATGTTCAGGTTGCCTAATGCTCTCAAATATCAATCCTATTGGTGACTACATATTTGTTTCTTCCTAAGATTATATATTCAAAATCAACCCTGTTGCAAATATCTAATCATATCACTCACTTTATACTTTGCCTGATTTTGTAATATCTCTTTTTTTATTGTTATGATGAGCCAATTTAGTACTTTTTTAATTTTTATTTTTTTCATCTTTCATACATTTGATTCAAGTGAGTTATGCATTTCCATTTTTACCCCAAATACAGATTGCAGAATCACATCAGTTACACATTCACAATGTTTACATAATGCCATATTAGTGACTGTTGTATTCTGCTGACTTTCCTATCCCCTACTATCCCCCCTCCCCTCCCCTTTCATCTTCCCTCTCTACCTCATCTGTTGTTGTTCCGTTCTCTCCCTTCCCCCCCTTTCCCCTCACAACCTCGTATATGTGATTTCATATAACGATGAGGGTTCTTTCCGTTTCCATGCAATTTCCCTTCTCTCTCCCTTTCCCTCCCATCACTTGTCTCAGTTTAATGTTAATATTTTCCTCATGCTCTTTCCCTCTGTTCAGTTCTTAATTGCTCTCCTTAAATCAAAGAAGACATTTGGCATTTGTTTTTTAAGGATTGGCTAGCTTCACTTAGCATAATCTGCTCTAATGCCATCCATTTCCCTGCAAATTCCATGAATTTGTCATTTTTTAGTGCTGCATAATACTCCATTGTGTATAGATGCCACATTATTTTTTATCCATTCATCTATTGAAGGGCATCTAGGTTGGTTCCACAGTTTGCCTATTGTGAATTGTGCTGCTATGATCATTGATGTGGCGGTATCCCTATAGCATGCTCTTTTATGGTCCTCAGGGAATAGTCCGAGGAGGGCGATAGCTGGGTCAAATGGTGGTTCCATTCCCAGCTTTCCCAGGAATCTCCATACTGCTTTCCATAATGGCCGCACCATTTTGCAGTCCCACCAGCAATGTACAAGTGTACCCTTTTCCCCACATCCTCGCTAGCACTTATTATTGTTTGACATCCTAATGGCTGCCGATCTTACTGGAGTGAGATGGTATCTTAGGGTGGTTTTGATTTGCATTTCTCTGACTGCTAGAGAAGGTGAGAATTTTTTCATGTACTTATTAATTGATTGTATGTCTTCTTCTGAGAAGTGTCTGTTCAGGTCCTTGGCCCATTTGTTGATTTTGTAATATCTCTATTGATATCTGCTTTCCTACATATTTTCCACTGTTCATCATTGTGACTGACCCTTCAAGTGTGCTGATATTTACTTTCACACTTTAACCCAAACCCTATTGCTAAAGAACTTTTGTTCCAAATCCTATACTCACTCTTCTTTGTTAACCTACCGAATATCTATCTAATCCTACTTACTATCCCTTTTTGACTAGATGTTCTCTTCGAATTTTAATCATAAAAGGTACAAGGTCCTATGTCATTGTATATCGATTTATCTGAGATATCTGTGCACAACGTAAATCAAAGCTAAGTATCCCAATGAAGGGCCCATTGCCCCTCTGGGCTTCAAAATTACCTAGACTTTTTTTTTTCATTTATATATTTCACCTCTATATTTTTAAAAATATCGCAGGTTCCCAATACCATTATTCATCCAGCAGAATGATTTCTAACCCAAATCAAATATTTTATTAACCCTAACAATACACTGTTCCCTCAATGTAAATTTAAAGAAGAGCAGGGACAGAGTTGGTCTTACAATACAGGAATGTAGGGGATCTTTCACCTGTTGAGAACCACAAGTTCAATGCAGAAATGATCCCTGGAGAATATGTAGTCAGCTATGGAGGACCTGAGAAAGCAAAAGTAATCTTCCATGGCAAAATACCTGGTCAGGATGACGGGATGTGTCTGAATCAGAACCTCTCTTCTCAATGTAGAGGAGATGGACCAAACCAGGCCTGTGTGGAGAGCTATTACCGGGTTCCTATGGTTGATATACCATTCTAACTTGTGAATGTTTCACAGGAAGTAGGGGAAGCCTCCATCTAATGAGACACTTGGAAGCAACTGTTAGGATAAAGTGGTTGCCAAGGCAGTGACATCATTCAGTTCCTGAAGGAAGTGACCTCACCTTACTCCCTTGGTGATGGAACTCTCTGAACTTAGGATCCTGGAAGCCAGGCACACAGAGCCAGCCCCAGTACCAGTCCTAGTGGGTTCACTTGTTTGGAATTACCAAGGACAGAGTCAGTCTTTCTTTGTACCTACTGATGTTAGAATGGCCAAAAGCCAAGAGAGCTCTGAAGAGGGGCCTTTCCTGAAAAAGCAGGTAGTGGCCCACCGCTGGCTCCTGACAACTTCATAGAGATGGCCAAGGAGACCATATCTGAGACAGGACAGGACATTTCGGGGGAACATTGTGTGGCCCACCAGTCAGAGGACACTCCATAGAGTCACAGACCTACTTAGGGTAAGGAGGTGCCTTTGTGGGTGTGGTTGTGAGTTTGTGATTTTGTCTCATGTTGTGAGAATAGGAAAAAAAGGTGGTTTGTTTGGTTTGGAGTGAACTGTTTCTCGTAAGTCGTTTGAAAAGGAGAGTGTTTCTATGTCTGTGTATCCCATGGTGTCCGTGGTTGTAGACATTAGAAAAGAGAGTGCATCAATGGATGTGTCCTGTCTAGTAGAAAGCTTCCCATTTCATCCTGCCCAATTTATGAATGGTTTGCGGCTTTACTTAAAGATGGGCATAACCTAATACATTCCTAATTTCCAGGTTTATTCATGAACTCTGTTCACTCTCCAGAATAGGATCATGGTTTTGTGTCCAACATATATACCACCTCCAAGCTCTGTGACATGGCCATGTACTGGATAGCTGAAGGGAATGGCGAGCATCTCAAAAAACTCAGATATCAGTGTGACCAGGAAAATCTCAGTGGAAAAACCCTGCTTTGGGCATTTTGCTTATATATTGTTCTGTTGAACTGAATGTCAGGAAGTTCTTGCTCTGGCCACCCCTTTGTGAAGCCTGAAGTAAACAGTTTTCAAATGGAAATGATTGGGCATCACCTGTGGCTCTTTGCTTAATTGCTTTGGAAAGGGATGTGTCTGAATTAGCATCTTGGCCCTGTGTGAGGTTGTGGCTTAGATTCTCAGCACCAGATGGATCTAAAGAAAGATCCCATGTGTGCATCCAAAACCAAAATGGCAAATACACCAGTCATTGTGGATAAAGTCTCGCTTTCCTCTGTGAGGTTCCTGACCTCTATCAAGTGAGAATAGGGATCCTTTGTGTCAATTGAGTTCTTCAAAGCCCTGCAAAGGTGCTTGGGTTTTCTCATGACTCAAATTTACATAAAGAATCTATACCTCTAACTCAGTAGACCTCAAATTGAAGAAGCGGTGCAGTATTAACGGCATGCCTATTTGATCACTCCTGGTTCACAGGAAGTATGTCCAGGCCACCCTGACTTTAGGCAAATGAAGGGCAAGGGAGCTTATTTTGGACACTGTCTTGGAATGTGCCCCTCATGGAAACCTCCAGCCAGAGGTAATGATGAGTATCTATATGGAAAAAGATGAGGGCCATGTGGGAGTGTTTTGGTTTAATTGTGGTCATTGTGTGGCTGTTAAAGGAGATGCCTGGGTCCACATGGGCTTGAACTCTGGTGTGATTACACTTAGAGAGTGCATTCTGGATCTGATCTCAGAGAACTTGTGCCATGAATTGTGTTGGGATTCTAGGAGGGCACGCATGAGAGTCTCCCTTGGAAACTGAGATCTAGGCCCAGGGTGGCTTTCCACAGAGCACTGGGAATCTCAGCCAGGATACCACATGATTATTTTTTTCTGAAAGACTTGGTAGGCATAGGTGACAGTCAAAACACACATGGACCTCACATTGTAGACCTCAATGGGTCTGATTTCATGTGACTTTTTGGCCACTCCCTGGGAAGCCTTGTCTTTAATAGTTCTACAGAGCTTTCATTGAAATGAGGTTTCTCATCATTTAATGGTTCCTGTACAAATTGAAATCCAAAGTGCCTCCATCTTCATCCGTGAAAAATGGCTAGATAAATACAATAAAATTATTGAAATTTCCATGACCAGGTGGCACTGGAGAAAATTTGGAAAACCGGTTGCTGATCATGAGTATACCAGACAGTGCCTTGATTGACTAGGTTTCATCAAAATGGTGTATAACAGAGATGCCAGTAAATTGGAGCCTGCTGAGTAGTGGGCCTAGACCAGAGGAGGGGAGGTGTGTGATAAAACATCTGTGGTGGGGCCATGTTGATCTTCCATTGGCCTCCAAATGCCTTGTGACTGACATGGTGCAGCCAGCAGACCCTTATATGTAATGGTATCTTGTTATATAGAGAGGTTTCAGGGCAATGTTGACAATTATGTTGCTGTGGTCAAGGGGAAAAGCTATGTAGAATAGAAGCATTGTTGGTATATTCTCTTGCAGACCCTGACCCACCACACGTGACAGAACTCCCTCAAGCACTGTGTCCCAGGTGATCTTTTTTTTTACTTCATAAGCAAATACCAAACTCCCAGTGCAGCAGCAAGAAACACCAGGAAAAGTGAAGGATGACCAAATGGCTTCACAGTCCACACACGGAGACACTTAGGCCCTGGTGGACACAGTTTACCTACATAGAGAGAATTCAGCACTGCTGCCTCATGTTCATTGGAAAATATGAACCATGTCCTCCAGGTCGCATAGATGCACACCCAGCTTTGATGGTCTCAGTACAAAGAAAGCTCCTTATGAAAACATATATATCAAGTGCCCAACCTCAGAGGCAGTTTGTCAAGAAGTCTTTAGGGCAGCAGAGCTCCATGTTTGTGGAGTGCTTACCCTGTCCCATACTTTTGGAAACTCCTTTACGACATCCAAGGTTGTGAACTCATGAGAATATTCATTTCCAGATATGTATTCACAGAATTTTTAACTCTTATCCTCTAATTGTGTTATACTTGGGACAAGGGTAATGTCTAGGCATTGTTCTGAATGAGAGTGGAAAGATTTTTGTGAATCCCTGACACTAACCCATTCCCTACTAGACTCTGACTACTAATCCTAATATGATGGAGAAACATAACCCAAACAGAATAGAAATACAAGCATTTCAGAGGAGGCATGGTGTATAGTTGGACATGCCTTTTGAAATATATAGGGTAGGAGTTATAAATCTAGTCAATTTTTAATTGAAATAGTTCTACATGTGTTTTTAAAGTTAACAAATATATGAATTACTGTCTTCCTTTCACAGTAGCCTATTCAGCACATGTGTTTTAATATGCACATATAGAATCCTACCTGGTGTCACACGTACATTCTCGTGAGGTGGCTGACATGGCACATACAAATTGCGAGAAGTGATCACTCGTCCTAAACACTGTTGGAACTGAAAATTCAACCCCTGGGTGAGCTTCCTATTTGAACAAACTTATATAAAAATCCATATTCATTAAAATGAATATTTTTGGATATGATGATGATATATATTTCATGATGAATTTCAATTGGCATATATATTGCTATTTTTAATGTCTGTGATATATATATATATATATATATATATATATATATATATATATATATATATATATAAAACATGTGTCTTATTATACACTCCCTAAATTCATTCATATTGATGTATTTGGATTTTTAATCAACTTTTCACAAGATTATTCTCAGTAATATTCATCCACCTGAAATACATATTTGTTTCCTAGTACTGAAAACTAACTTCTTTGAATGGTGCAAACATATCCTAACATTTCTACACTAACTGACCCTGTATAAAATCAATTCAAGTAGATTACTATGGGACATGATGTGTATTTTGATGTTCAATTTTATTCAACACTTCTACATTACTATTTATTCACTTTATGCACATCATGGAATATATATTTCATCCACAAGTAAGCAAATTTATAGGCATTTGTCTCACTTTCAATCACTTCGTGCTTCAGAACACATGTATTCATCCATGTTTCTTGACTGACCTTTTCATGAGACTTCTTTCCAAACACATTATTTTTGATTTCCATAATCACTTTTGAAACACTTCAAAAGTTACCTTGAGCTTGGGGAGAGAAACTGAGCCCCGACTTTCTTAGTCATCCTCCAGAGTCAGTATGGCTGACTGGTGTGGCTGTCGCTTTTCATGGCAATTTTGGCCCAGTGTCCTTTTTTCTTTAGGGTAGGCACATTGATCTGAGGGCAGGGTGCCCTCTGGCATGGGCCAATGTTATCCCGTCTTGTCTACCTGTTTCTTAATTTCTGGCCTATTTGTTGTTGTGACCAGGACCTTAGTCAACGCCTTAGTCTGCCTTTTGTTTCTTTTATCCTCCCTTTGCTCCCTTCTCTTCCTCAGTTTCTCTCTTATAGTATACGTTCTTGACTTCTCTGACTAAATCTCTCAAAGTCATATCTTGTAATCAATCTAGCTTTGTAACTTTGTTTTAATATCCAGGCCAGTTTGCCCAATAAAGTCCATCGTGACAGATGCCTTTTGATTCTCTGGCTGAGGATCAAAAGGAGTATATCTCCTATATGCCTCTATAATTCTCTCTAGAAACATAGTGGGAGATTCATCAGGCCCTTGAATAATCTCTCTTACCTTGTCCAAATTAGTTTGTCGCTAGCGGCTGCTTGGAGACACACTATTAGAGCCCGGTGATAAGTGGACAGATGCTCCCTACCTTCAAAGATTTTGGGGTCTCAGTTGGGTGGGTTCAAGGGAAAGCTGCCTTTGATTATGTTGGGAAGTTGTGTCGGACGCACATCTTGTTTGAGGATATTTTTTTCTAGCTTCCTGGAGGATTCACTGTTGTTCCTCTGTCATGAAGAGAATCCCTAGGAGTTTCTGGCAGTCTTCTGAAGTAGGCTGGTGTGAAAACATCAATGACTCAACCAGACCTGAGAGCCAAGTAGGGTCCTCAGAAAAAGGGGGATTATAATTTTTTTAAGTTATTTAGGTCTGACGAGGAGAAAGGCTAATACTGGTAGGCTTGCATTTTTTCCCCTTGGCCATCGTCAATCATTGGCCCATAGGGATGGAGGGGGAGCATCCCGAGAGTTCCAGGGTTTTCAATCATTCACCGCCAGCGAGTTCCTTTAGACGGGTCAGCTTCCTCCAAGGGAAGAGGTGCTGGGTGTGCCGCAAGGGAATTATCTGGAGGGCGCTGGGCCGGCATAGCTTCCTCCAATGGAGGAGAGGCTGAGTCAGCAGCAGGGGAATCACTTAGAGGGTGTTTGGGGTTGGGGGACAAGGGCAGGGGATAAGGAGGGGAAGGAGAGTCCAGTAGAGTGAAATCTGGTGACTCAAGGAGAACAGAGGGTGTAGGAGGAGGAGGAGCAGAGGATTTGAGAGTTCCTGGGGGAAGGAGTCAGAGTGGGGGCAGGGGCAAGAAAGGCTTCACCCATGGAAAAGGAGATATGCAGAGTTCCCGCCGAGTTAAGATATATGGCTGTTGATCCAGATGGCTATGTGGCCCCGGCTGAAAGACAATATCTCTGACTTTTTTAAATTAGTGGGAAGTAGAAAGATCCTTCTAGGGGTAATCCAAATCCAAAGGTGGGCCATTCTGAAGCACAGAGAGTCTGCCACATCCGGGGCTTTACTGAAAAAGAAAGATTCTGAGCCCTTAAGCGGACTTTGGTCCAGTGATCAAGGATCAGGGAAAGAGGCATTGAAGTGCTCTGTCCCATAATGAAAGATAAACAAACAGTTAAAGCAATGAAACATGACACAGACAAGACAAGGCAATGAAGACAGGCAATGGACGTCCAACACTGAGACCAGGACTGAGGAGCCGGCAAAACCCGATTGACTGGCAATACTGAATCCAAAAAAAAAATCACTGAGTCCAGAAGACTATCTCGTCCCCATAAATTTACGGGAAGATGATCCAATACATATGGCTGTAGAGTTCCTTCACATCCTCAGGATCCTTCCAATCTAATACCATTGCACTTCTATGGGGATTAGACGCCACTCCTAGGCCTCGAAGCGTTTGAGTGGCTTGTTGTAACGGCCAATGTTTTGGCCATTCTTGACGAGAGATGATGCTAAGGTCTGCATCTGTATCCAGTAGCCCATTAAATTTATGCCCTTGAATATTTAGTTTTAACATGGGGCCAGAATCTAAATTTAAAGAAAGCATAGCCCAATCTACACCTGTGGAGCCTAATCACTTGGAACCTCTTTCTACCGTACAACTGGAAAATTTTTCATGTAGGCTGTGTATTATTAGTAACTGCGCTATTCTATCTCCTGGTGAAATTACTGATATACCCTTTGGAGAACTGGCTATAATTTTTATTTCACCTTCATAGTCGAGATCAATTACCCCAGGACTTATCATAAGTCCTTTTAGAGTAGAAGAGCTGCGTCCCAATAATAAGCCTACTGTTCCTTTGGGAAGAGGTCCTTTTACCCATGTGGAAATGAATTGAACTCCCATCTCTGCAGTTAGTACTGCTCTGGCGGAGGCACAGATGTCCAACCCTGAGCTCCCTCTGGTTTGTCTGATGAGGGATCTGATGGACAATGTGTCCTGGGCACTACCCTGATGGGGTTGCTGGGTTTCTCCAGTGCTGCGTATATTTGTGGTTTTGGGCCCCGGAGCATTGAGCCCCCTTGTGCATTTTTGGCAATGGAGCTCCATGTCTTTGTCCACGATATTGTGGATAAACACCTGGTCCTTGTTCGTTTTTTGATAATGGTGTACCCTCTATGGTGGTTTGAGAACAGCATTCATTAGCCCAAAGTCTCCCTCTACGGCATCGTGGACAAATACCTGGTATTCTACTCCTTTGATACCTAGTTTTGTTAAACCCTCCTCCTATGGGACAATTCCTTTTAAAATGTCCTGTTTCTTCACAATTGTAGCATGTTCTTGGCCTGGCATCTAAAGCCTGTTTTACTGCAGCTGCCACAATTTGCCCTTGTTCATTAATGTCTCTGGCATCTAAAGCCTGTTTTACTGCAGCTTCCACGACTTGCTCTTGTTCTTTAATGTCTCTACATAATTTAATATATTTGTTTAAATCTTCATGTTTCCATGGTCTAATGATATCATTACACCAAAGATTCGCTTGCTCATAAGCCACTTGTTTTAGTAATGGCATTGCTTGTTGTGTATTTCCAAAAACTCTGGTAGCTGTTTGAATAAGCCTATCTACAAATTCAGCATAAGGTTCATTAGCTCCTTGTATTACCTTAGATAATTAACCTTGTAAACCTCCATGTCCTTGTAAAGTCTTCCATGCCTTAATTGCATCTAACAATTTACTGAACACTCTTTCAGTTTTTTTTTAATAATTTCTGATTCCGCATTTCTACTATAATACAACCCAACAAGATGACACCAAACAAAACAGCTCCTCAGGAATAGCCGTCAGAGCCCAACTGCCACCACAGGCTTCCCACAAGCCTCTCCCTCAAACACAAGTCTCCTCCTCTTGAGGCCGATTGGCTGGGTCGCATGGGCGGAACCAAAAAAGTCCCCCAATGAGCAGTTCCGTGGTCTGAAAGGGCAGGGAACCAGCCCAATGTGCATCACCACAGAGGAGCCAATCAGCTAGATGTTGCTGGGGCCACTGTGAGCCAATCATCGGCTGGCACTCTGAAAGGTCGGGGAAACCGCTCATTGAGCATCTCCAATGAGCATCACCACAGAGAAGCAAATCAGCTAGATGATGCTGGGGCCGCTGTGAGCCAATCATCAGCCGGCAGATGGAAGTTTGCTGGCAGCTGCAAGTTTACTGGGGCTCCTTTGGCTGTGGCTCTCAACAGATTATTCTCAGAAATATTTAACCACCTAAAATACATATTTGTTTCCTAGTACTGAAAACTAACTTCAGTGAATGGTCCTTATATATCCTAATATTTCTATAGTAACTGACCAAGTTTAACATCAATGCAGTTAGATTCCTATGGGACATGAAATGTATTTTGAAGTTCATTTTTATTCCACACTGATACATTACTATTTCTTAAGTTTATGGACATCATAGGATATAACCTTTCATCCACAAATTCACAAATTTATAGGCATGTGGTTCACTTTCAATCACTTCCTCTTTCAGAAAACATGTATTCCTCTATGATTCTTTAGTGGTCTTTTCAATAGACTTCTTTCTAAAAACATTATTTTCGATTCTATACTCATTTTTGAAGCAAAACTCACACACTCTTCATGATAAACCGTAACCCTAATATTACCATTAGATGTATAACTGGTTGGAATGAATGTATATATATCAATATAAGATTTCCTATATATTTTCAAATATAATTTCAATGCATTATTTAAAGTTGGAAACAGTTATATAATTAATTCACAATATGGTCTATTCATGCATCATCTCTTATTCATCAACACAGGGTACGCCTATTTTATCCGCAATACTAATTTATAAGTTTTCAAAATATTGCTCCTCATATTGGTGGAAGAAATACTCATGTAATCTGATCTAAATATATATTTTACCACAGTAATATTCTTGACACAAAATGCAAAGGTCACACTTATGATTGTACTAAAGCCTAAATTTAAAGTGAGCATGTATTACTAAAAACCTCCATGTCTAGGTTCCCTAATGCGCTCAAATGTCAATCCTATTGGTGACTAAATAATTGTTTCTTCCTAAGATTATATATTCAACCTCAACCCTGTTGAAAATGTGTAATCCTATCACTCACTTTAGACGTTGCCTGATTTCCTAATGTGTCTATTGATACATATTTACTCTCTTTCCTACATATTTTCCCCAGTTCATCATTGTGACTGACTCTTCACATTTGCTGACATTTACATTCACTCTCTAACTAAAACCCTATTGCTAAAGAACTTTTGGTCCAACTCCTAGACTCACTCTTCTTCCTAATCCTACTGACAATCTTCCTAATCCTTTGGACTATCCCTTTTGGACTGGATGATCTCTTCTAAATTCAGTCATCTGAGGTACAGCATCCTATGCCATTGTAAATGAATTTATCTGAGACCTCGGTACAGAACATAATTCAAGCTTAGTATGCCAATCAATTGCCAAATGCCCTTCTGGGCTTCAAATCTTACCTAGATTTCTGTTTTTGTACTTATATTTCAAGTCTATATTCTTATAAGTATCACAGGTTCCCAAACCATTATTCATCCAGCAGAATGATTCCTAACCAAAATCGAACATGCTATTAACCCTAACCATACAATGTTCCGTCAATCTAACTTACAGAAGAGCAGGGACCGAGTTGGTCTTACAATACAGGAATGTAGGGGATCTTCCATCTGCTGAAAACCTCAAAGGTCCATGCAGAAATGATGCATGGAGAAGATTTAGGCAGCTATTTAGGACCTGAGAGAGCAAAAGTCATCTTCCATGGCAAACAACCTAATCAGGATGAAGGGATGTTTCTGAATCAGCCTCTCTCTTCTTAATGTAGAGAAGTCGGACCAAACCAGGCCTTTGTGGAGAGCTGTTCCCAGGTGCCTGTGGTTTCTATACCATTCTAATTTGTGAATGTGTCACAGGAAATAGGGGCAGCCTGCATCTTATGAGAACCTAGGAAGCAACTGTTAGGACATATTGGTGGCCAAGTCAGTGACCTCATTCAGTTCCTGAAGGAAGTGACCTCACATACTTCCTTGGTGATGGAATTCTCTGAATTTGGGATCCAGGAAGCCAGGCACCCAGAGCCATTACCCGTCCAAGTCCCAGTGGTCTCACTTGTTTGGATTTACCAAGGATAGAATCGGTCTTTCTAGGTACCTATTCATGTGAAGGTGGCCAAATTCCAAGAAAGCTCTGAAGAGGGGCCTTTACTGACAAGACTGGAATTGGCTCACCACTGCCTCCTGACAACTTCACAGAGTTGGTGAATGACACCAGATCTGAG
This sequence comes from Callospermophilus lateralis, assembly GCF_048772815.1. Lineage (NCBI taxonomy): Eukaryota > Metazoa > Chordata > Mammalia > Rodentia > Sciuridae > Callospermophilus > Callospermophilus lateralis. The sequence continues at coordinate 4,605,135 of NW_027514551.1, forward strand.
ACAGGAAAGGCCATTTCAGAGGAACATCGTATGGCCTACCAGTCAGAGGACACTCAGAAGAGTCACAGACCTACTTGGGGGAAGGAGGTGCCTGGGTGTGTGGATGTCAGTTTGTGGTTTTGTCTCATGTTCTGAGAATAGGTAAAAAAACGTGATTTATTTCTTTTGGAATGGACTGTTTCTAATAAGTCATTTGACATGGTGAGTGTTTCTATTTCTGTGTATCCCACTGTGTCCGTGGTTGTACACATTAGAAAAGAGAATGCATCAATGAATATGTCCTGTGTAGTAGAATGCCTCCCACCAATCAACCTGTCCAATTTATGAAAGGACTGCGGCTTGCCTTACCAATGGGAAACACCTACAACCTTCCTAAGTTCCTGTTTTCTTCCAGAATTCTGGCCACTAGCCAGAATAGGCTCATCATTTTTTATCCATGATATGTACCACCTCCAATCACTGTGACATGACCATGTACTGAATAGCTGAAGGGAATGGCATGGAGAGCATCTCAGAAAACTCAGATATCAGTGTGGCCAGGAAACTCTCAGTGGAGAAACCCTGCTTTGGGCCTTTTGCTTACATTTTGTTCTGTTGCCCTGAATGTCAGGAAGGTATTTGCCTCTGGCCACCCCTTTGTGAAGACTGAAAAAAACAGTTATCAAATGGAAATGAATGAGGATCACCTGTGGCTTTTGGCATAATTGCTTTGGAAAGGGAGGTGTCTGAATCAGCCACTTGGCCCTGTGTGAGGCTCCAGCTTAGCACATGATGGATCTAAAGAAAGATCCCGTGTGTGCATCCAAAACCAAAATGGCAAAAAGATCAGTCATTGTGGATGAAGTCTCTTGCCTTTTTCTGTGATGTTCCTGACTCCATCAAGTGAGAATAGGGATCCTTTGGGTCAAATGAGTTCTTCAAAGCCCTGCAGAAGTGCTTGGGTTTTCTCATGACTCCAAACCACATAAAGAATCTATATCTGACATTCAGTAGGCCTCAAAATGGAGAAGCAGAGGAGTATTAATGGCAGGTCTATTTAATCCCTCCTGGTTCACAGGAATGGTGTCCAGGCCACCCTGACTTTAGGCAAATGAGGGCCAAGGGTGCTCATTTTGGTCACTGTCTTGGGCTGCGCCCCTCATGGAAACCTTCAGCCAGAGGTTATGATGAGTGTCTATATGGAGAAGATGAGGGCCTTGTGGGAGTGTTTAGGTTTTAATTTTGGTCATTTGTGTGGCGATTGGAAGAAATGACTGGGTCCAACTGGGCTTGAACTCTGGTGTGAGTTCAAGGGGACTTAGAGACTGAGTTCTGGAACTAAACTCAGAGAAGAATTGCCATGAATTGTGTTTGGATTTTAGCAGGCCACACATGAGAGTCGCCCTTATAAACTGAGATCTAGGTCCAGGGTGGCTTTCCACAGAGCACTGAGAATCTCAGCCTGGATATCACATGATTTTTTCTGAAACACTTGGCAGGCATACTTGAGCGTCAAAACACACATGGACCTCACATTGTAGACCTCAATAGTCCTGGATTTCTGTGACCTTTTGGCCACTCCTTGGGAAGACTTGCCTGTGAGAGTTTTCCAGAGGTTTCATTGAAATGAGCTTCCTCACCATTTAATGTTTCCTGAAAAAATTGAAACCAACAGTGCCTCCAACCTCATGCTTGAATAATGGCTCGATAAATACCATGAAATTTTTTAAATTCCTTTGACCAGGTTGCACAGGAGAACCTTTGGATGTACTGTTGCTGACGATGAGTGTACCAGACAGTTCCTTGATTGACTAAGTTTCATGAAAATGGTGTAGAACAGAGATGCCAGTAAGTTCAAGCCTGCTGATTAGTGGACCTAGAGCAGAGATGTGCAGTTTTGTGATAAAACTTCTGTCGTGGGGCCTTGTGGATCTGCCTTTGACTTCCAAATGGCATGTGGCTGACATGGTGCATCCAGCAGACCCTTATATGTAAAGGCATCTTTTTATAAGAAGAGGTTTAAGGGAAATGTTCACAATCAGGTTATTATGGTCAAGGGGGCAAACTATGTGGGCTAGAAACCTGGTTGGTGCATTCTCCTGCTGACCCTGACCCACCACACATGACAGAACTCCCTCCAGCACTGTGTTCCAGTTGAGCTCCTTGTATTCCATGAAGCAAATACCAAATTCCCAGTGCAGGACCAAGAATCACCACGAAATGTGGAGGATGACCAAATGGTTTCACAGTCAACATGTGGATACACTTAGCTCCCCGTGGCCACAGTTTACCTACAAAGAGAGAATTCAGCACTGCTGCCTCATGTTCATTGGAAAATAAGAAACCATATCCACAAGGTCAAAGAGATGAAGACCCAGCTTTGATGGTCTCCCTAGAAAGGAAGCTAAAGCTCCTGACAACAACATATGTTTTAAGTGCCCAACCTCAGAGACAGTTTCTCAAGAAGTCTTTAGGCAGGCAGAGGTCCATGTTTGTGGAGTTTTTACCCTGTCCCTTACTTTTGGAAACTCCTCTACCACTTCCAAGGTTGTAAACTCCTGATCGTATTCCATTCCAGATATGTAGTCACGGATTTTCTAACTCTTCTCCTCTAATTGTGTCTTACTTGGGGTGAAGGTGATATCTAGGTGTTGTTCTTGATGAGAGTAGGAAGATTTTTGTGTACCACATATTTGCATACACATTGGATTCATTTTCCTATTTTCCATTCGATATACTGAATCCCTGACACTAACTCACACCCTACTAGACTCTGATTACTAATCCTAATATGATGGAGGAAAGTAACCCAAACATTATAGAAACATAAGCAGTTCAGAGGAGGCATGGTGTATAGTTGGACTTGCTTTTTGCATGATAAATGGTAGGTGTTATAAATATAGTCAATTGTTAATTGAAATAGTTCTCCATTGTTTTTAATGTTAACTTATTTCTGAATTCCTGTCTCCATTTCTCTGGAGCCTATTCAGCACATGTATTTTTATATGCACATATAGAATCCTACCTGGTATCACACGTACATTTTTGTGAGGTGGCTGACTTTGCAGATACAAATTGTGAGAAGAGATCACTCCTCCTAAACGCTTTTGGATCTTAAAATTCCACCTATGGGTGAGGTTCCTAGTTGAACAACATTATACATAAATCCATGTTCACTAAAATGAATACTTTTTAATCTGTGGATGATATATATTTCATGATAAATTTTGATACGCATATATATTTATATATTGCTACTTTTTAATGTATCTGTGATATATATATATATATATATATATATATATATATATATATATATATATATTATACACCCTCCGATTTTTCAAAATATGAAATATATGTGTCTTATATACACTCCCTAAATTTATTCATGTCATGAATGTTGATTTATAATAAAATGTTCACAAGATTATGCTCAGATATATTCATCCACCTGAAATATATATTTGATTCCTAGTACTGAAAACTAACTTTAGTAAATGGTCCTTTCAAATCCTAATGTTTCTACAGTAACTGACCCAGTTTAACATCAATGCAAGTAGATTCCTATGGGACATGATATGTATTTTGACATTCATTTTCATTCAACACTGGTACATTACTATTTTTTTCAGTTTTTGCACATCATAGGATATATATTTCATCCACAAGTTAGTAAATTTATACGTTTTTTTATACTTACAATCACTTCCTGCTTCAGAACACATGTATTCCTCTATGTTTCTTGACTCGTCTTTTCATGAGACTTCTTTCCAAACACATAATTTTTCATTTTCATAATCACTTTTGAAACTAAACTCACACACCCTTCATGATAAAACATAACCCTAATATGACCATTAGATGCATTACTCGTTGGAATGAATGATTGTATATCAATATAAGATTTCTTATATATTTTCAGATATCAATTCAATCCATGATTTAAAGTGGAAACAGTTATATTATTTATTCACAGTATTGTCAATTCATGCATTACTTCTATATTCATAGACACAGGGAACAACTCTGTGTACCCCCAACACTAATTCATACCTCTTCAAAATATTGCTCCCAGAAATGTTAGAAAAAATATGCATGTCACCTGATCTACATATACATTTTATCACTGTAATATTCTGATCACAAAATGCAAAGGTCAAACTTATGATTGTAGCACATCCTAAATGGAAAGTGATCCTGGATTATTAAAAACATCCATGTCCAGGTTGCCTAATGCTCTCCAATGTCAATCATATTTGTGACTACATATTTGTTTCTTCCTAAGATTATATATTGAAACTCAACCTGGTTGATCATGTCTAATCCTATCATTCACTTTATACATTGCCTGATTTCATAATGTGTGTATTGATATCTGATTTCCTACATATTTTCTCCAGTTCATCATTGTGACTGACTCTTCACATGTGCTGACATTTACATTCACTCTCTAACTGAAACCCTATTGCTAAGGAACTTTTGTTCCAAAACCTATACACAGTCTTCTTCCTAAACCTACCAACTATATTCCTAATCCTACCGACTATCCCTTTTTGCATGCATGTTCTCTTCTACATTTAATTATCCAAGTAAAGGTCGGGTGAGGTCGAAGGAAGAGACCACCAAGAGACTATCTCATGCAACAGCAAAGGGTTTATTGGGGGTCCAGCATGCTGATGCTCAGAGCTCACTTGAATAGAGTAGAGAGCCCTTAGAACAGCTTAAGCAGAGCTTATACACTTTCCTTGGTGACGGCAGGGAGGGAAGTTTATTGATGGGTCAGGGCGAGGGTCAGTTTGCATGCAACCCACTGAGGGAGCACATTCTGCAGTTAGTCAGTTGGGGACAGCATATTCTGGGAACAAGATTAGCAAACATTTCTCAAGATTTCAACAGTGTTTTGTTAAGCATACAGGAAAAAAGGAAGTGAAAAGTGCCTATTTTATTAACCTTTCATTCCCCACTTTTTCTTCTGGCTACTTTTAATCATAAAAGTGATCATTGTGGGGTGTCACATTCTATGTTTGCTAGTGGGGTATTACCATAAGTTTAACTCGTCCAATTTGAGCTTGGAGAAAAGAAATTACACGGTTGAGCAAACAGGGTTTTATAGTTAGCAATAATATGAGGATTATTATTGAAATGGCCAGGGTTGATAAATGCGTAGTTAACCAGGGGAACTGTGTGAACCAAGACTCAAACCACCCTTTTTGGGACTCTCTCTCTCAATGACACTCTTCAAGGCATCTTTTTAATTTACTCCTAGATTTTTTTAAAACTCCAGTATGTTCGGCAAAAACACAAGATTCTCCATCAATGAAGAACAAAGGCCCCCTTCTCTCATGAAGAGGAGGTTCAACCCTCGCCTGTTCTGTAAAACAACTTCAGAGAGAGAGGTTAAAGATTCCTGCAAAGCCAAGATGGAGGTTCCTAATATCTTTAAGTTTTGGTCTATTGCTGCTTCTAATTGTGTCATTTGTTGTATCCCATGGACCAAGGCAATGGTTCTTGTGCTCACGCCTGCAGCAACTCCTATTCCTAATAGGATGGCTAAAGTGATGGATATATGTTCTAAGTGGAACCGGGTTTTATGCCCCCTTATTTGATCTTCAAATGAACCTGCATTATGATAAAGCACTCTGGAAAACCTCTGCACCTTTACAAAATTAATCACATCGTCTTGACAATTTCATGAAAACATAAACAATGTTTAAGTCTATAGAATTATACTGTTGTAGAGACGGACATGGCAAGGCACCTAAGATACTACCAAAAACAGGGAAACTTTCCATTTTATTTGCAACCGGATTCAGAGGGCATTACTTCTGTTATAATCAATTACTTCCCTGAAAACCACGTTTAGGTAGTTTCAGAATTTTGTACCCAACATATAAGGGAAGGGGCGCAGAAGTTCACAGCCTGCAGAAGTTCACAAAAAGCAGATTTTTTCTGTTTTTTTCCTCTGTTCTGGGCAAGTTAACTTTTCAAGGCCACCTGGGTGAAGGAGAGCTTTTTCTTCCCTTTATTTTTCCCCCTTCCAGCTGTTACCATGGAGCCCAGTTAGTAACTTCTTTTTCTTAGAAATGTAGCCATCTCTGTGAAGCCCCAGCTCAATGCCAAAGGCCTTGTTCACATATTTTGTGAAAAACTAGTAAGGGGGTGTCTAACTTAGGAGTGCTGATATTTTTAGCCAGTGGCCAAGTACAACAGGGCAACAGGAAAAGAGGAAGTTTATCTACTTTGAAGTCTTTCATGGGGACTCTTTTGCTGAAAGTCCTAAAGTCAGCCATGCTGAAGACTTCTGTAGAATTTCAGTTAATGTTTTTCTGTGGCCCTGGAACAGAGGGGGGAGATGGGGAAGGCGTGGCTTTGAGCAGCTCCGTGGATCTGAGAATGAGGTAGCAGAGATGTGAAAGAATACTGGGAAAGGGGTTTGTGATTTTCCTAGCAACAAAAAGGTGAGCAGTAGAACAGGTAGAGCAGAGGGGAAGATGGGAGTTAGTATCCCTAAAAGCCTGTGAGGGACTTTAAATTCTTAGTAATCTGTTTTCAGTGATGACAAAGAAACTTTAAAGGCCATTTTCACTAAATCTTGGATAGGGGTCTGAGGGTTCTCCTCAGCTGGTTTGAGCTTTGGGTTAGCTGGTAAGAGGAACTGGTGGGACCTGGTGCGGGCACTGACTGGAGAAGAGAGGAGTGATTCGGTGGAGGGTTACCTTAGTACCTGCTACCTCAGCAAGGGGGCAATGGTCTTAGATCAGGCGGAGGTTTGGGTTTTTGATCTAGTAATTGGAGGGGAGAAATCATGTTGCTGAGGTGAGAGTGACAGCAGAGAGTCTGGAGCAGAAGGCTGAGTGTGAGGACCTATTGGAGAAGCATAGTTCAGGATGTGAGCGAAGGAGGGAAAAGGCCTCCACATAGGGAAATCTCCTTTCACCCTTTTGAGGACTTTCAGAAGTTAAAAAGGTCAGGCAGAATTTGAGGATCTAGAGACCCCTCTAGGGGCCATCGGTTTTGGTGATCTAATTGGTAATAGGGCCAATGCTGTGTACAGAAGTTGATGAGGAGTTTGGGTTCCATCATGCACTGCCTGTATGATCACAACCCTATGACTTACAGAAGAAGTCGGCATTCCCCCCACACAACCGTGACTGTTTGTGGCTTTGGTAGTCCACCGGGCAAACATAGTAATCTAGGCTAGCCAACCTGCATCTGGCTTGCGTGTCCCTACATCCATAATGATTGTTTCCATTATCAATGGTGCAGAATGGATTTAATGGAAATTTAGTGGGATCCTCTTCACCAGGTATATCCCAATAGGAAAGACCTATAGCCAGCTGACAAATGTCTGGGTGGATAGATGTCCACCAAGTCCCTAAGTGGGCTGTATGCGAGATAGATCATACTTCTTTACCAGTAGGATTTGTGATCAGCCATCGCTGCTGAACGGGTTGAAGAGGTTTAGGACTACTGGTGGTCAAGGGGAGAGTGTATAGCCTTAGACACAGGGTAAATACACAATTTGAAAGTTTTACCAATTTTTTCCTGTTTCAAGCCAGAGTCTGGACAGGGTCAGGCTTGAGATGAGAGGTATGGATCCAGGAAGTGATTCTTTCTACCTTTACCGCTGTAGGTGTTATAAGTAGCACCTTGTATGGTCATTTCCAGTGGGGTTCCAGGGATGACACCTGATGTCGACTTACATAGATGAAGTCTTTTACTTGATATCGATGTAGAGTCCACTCGTCCCCAGGTTGATAGGCATTGGCCATCTGTTTTCACAGGTATCCCTGAGTTCTTTCAAGAGCTTTAATTCAGTCAAGCAATGGGGTGTGGAAGGAATTGTTAGGTCTTAGAGTTGGGGTTAGGTCCCTTACTGAAGGAGGGGCACCATGGACAATTTCATAGGGGGTGAGGTTACACGAAGAAACAGAGGGAGTATTTCTTCCATGAAATAGTGCATAAGGCAGGAGCATAGTACAATCTATTATGCAGGTTTCTAAGCTTAATTTCGTTATGGTCTCTTTAATGGTTCTATTCATTCTTTCTACCTGTCCTGAACTCGGTGGTCTATAAGCACAATGTAACTTTTAATTAATCCCCAGGGTTTTGCCTAACCCCTGACTTACCTGGGCTACAAACGCCAGTCCATTATCAGACCTTATTACTTAAGGCAGGCCGTATCTTGTAAAAATATCTTTCAGGATCTTCTAAGGACCATTTGCGCTGTTTCGTTTTTTTTTCTTTTTTCCTGGAAAAGGCTTCAATCCATCCTCAAAATATATCTACAAAGACTAGGTGATATTTAATTTCAAACCTTGCTGGCTTAATTTTAGTAAATTCCACTTCCCAGAATTGTCCTGGTCTGGTTCCTCGTAGGTGCTTTTTTGCAGGAAGCTTGGAATGGTAAGCATTATCCATGACAGACCTGACAGGCTTTTGTTACCCATTCAGTTATTTCCTTTTGCTTTGAGTCGGTTAGTAAAAAACTCTGTTCTTGATCCTTCAGGAATGAATGCAATTTCTTTGAACCAAGTTGAGTGAGTTGATGTACATTTTCTACTGACATATATAGAGCCGTGACTATAGGAGTTTTTACTGAAAGATTTAGAAATTCCACTTGTGGTCCTTCAGGGTTAAAAGTTATTTTGGCCCGGAGCTTGGTGAGCAGATCTCTGCCCATCAATGGGGCCGGGCATTCTGGGATTACTAAGAACGAGTGATGGATTTTTCCTTTCCCCTGGTCCATGGTCCTCTTAGTTGTCCAAGCCCGATATTTTCTGCCATTAGCCCCTTGAATTAGAGACCTTTTATTTGATAGAGAGACCAATGGGGCCTTAAGGGCAGAGTATATTGCCCCTGAATCCACTTCAAAGTTTGCTGGGGTCCCCTCCACTTCAAAATTTACCCTGAGCTCTCGGAGGGGATCTGAGCCCCAACGTTCTTAGTCATCCTCCAGAGTCAGAATGGCTGGCTAGAGTGGCTGTCTCTTTCAATGGCACTCTTTGAAGCAGTGTCCTTTTTCTTTACAGTAGGCACATTAAATTGAGGCCAGGGGTGGCCTCTAGTATGGGCCCCGATATCCATTCCTGTCTCCATGTTTCTTATTTCTGGCCTATTTGTTGTTGTGACCAGGACCTTAGTCAATGCCTTAGTCTGTCTTTTGTTTCTTTTATCCTCCCTTTGCTCCCTACTCTTCCTCAGTTTCTCTCTTATAGTATACCTTCTCGGCTACTCTGACTAAATCTCTCAAAGTCATATCTTGTAAACCATCTAAGCATTGTAACTTTCTTTTAATATCCAGGGCAGCTTGCCCATAAAGGCCATCTTGACAGATGCCTTTTGATCCTCTGCCTGAGGATCGAAAGGAGTATATCTCCTATATGCCTCCATAATTCTTTCTAAAAACATAGAGGGAGATTCATCAGGCCCTTGAATAATCTTTCTTAACTTGGCAAAATTTGTTAGTCGCCTAGCGGCCACTAAGATACCCACAATTAGAGACCAGCGATAAGTGGACAGATGCTCCCTACCTTCAAAGGTGTTGGGGTCCCAGTTTCGTCGATTCAAGGGAAAGCCGGGTTGAATATGTTGGGAAGTTTTGTCGGTCACCCATCTGGTCAGAGGATATTTTCTCCAGCATCCAGGAGGATTCTCTTTTGTTTCTCTATCATGAAGAGACAACCCTAGGTGTTGTTGACAGTCATCCCAAGTAGGCTGGTGTGAAAACATCAATGACTCAACCACACCTAGGAGCCGGGTGGGGTCCTCGGTAAAAGGGGGATATTTATTTTTCCAGTTATATTGGTCTGAAGAGGAGAAAGGTTAATACTGGTAGGCTTGCATTTTTCCCCCAAGGCCGTTGTCAATCATTGGCCCCTAGGGATGAGGGGGAGCATCATTCGAGTTCTAGGTTTTTCAATCATTCACTGCTGGTGAGTACCTTTAGCTGGGCTAGCTTCCTCCAGAGGAGGAGGGGCTGTGTGTGCTGCGGGGATATTATCTGGAGGGCGCTGGGCTGGCTTATCTTCCTCCAATGGTGGAGAGGTTGAGTCAGCAGCAGGGGAATCACTTAGAGGGTGTTGGTCTTTGGGGGACGTGGGCAGGAGATAAGGAGGGGGACGAGAGTCCAGTAGAGTCAAATCTTGTGACTCAGGGAGAACAGAGGGTGGAGGAGGAGGAGAAGCAGAGGGTTTGAGAGATCATGGGGGAAGGAGTAGGAGCGGGGGTAGGGGCAAGGAAATGCTTCACCCATGGAGGAGATTTGCAGAGGTCCTGCCAAGTTAAGATATATGGCTGTTGATCCGGATGGATATGTGGCCCTGGCTGAAAGACAATATCCTCTGACTTTTTAAATTAGTGGGAAGTAGAAATTTCCTTCTAGGGGCCATCCGAATCCAAAGGTGGGCCATTCTGAGGCACAGAGAGTCTGCCAGGTCCAGAATTTTACTGAAAAAGAAAGATTCTGAGCCCTTAAGGGTACTTTGGTCCAGTGATCAAGGGTCAGGGACAGAGGCATTGAAGTGCTCTGTCCCATAATGAAAGATACACAAACAGTAAAAGCGATGACACACGACACAGACAAGACAAGAAAATAAAGACAGACAATGGAACTTCCAACACTGAGACCAGGACTAAGTATCTGGCCAAACCCGATGGGCTGGCGATACCGAATCTGAAACAAAATATCACTGAGTTGAGGAGACTATTGCTCCTCGATTTCCCGAGTACTCTGGTGCATCCCCCAGGGATGTGGCCTGTGGCTCTGTGACACGTATGTCAGCCACCATCGGAGAGAGGTCACACTCTTCATTGACAGCCATTTTGCGAAGCCCTAACCTGAAACCTGAAACCAGAAAGAGGCACCATACATACCCCAAGAGGAGCCTGTTGGGGTCTCTCGTTCGCCACTGCCGGATCTCACTGGAACCTCCATATGTAAAGGTCAGACGAGCAATGGGTGAAGAGACCACCAAAAGACTGTCTCATGCAAAAGCAAAGGGTTTATTGGGGGTCCAGCATGCTGGGGCTCAGAGCTCACTTGAATAGAGCAGAGAGCCCTGAGAGCAGTTTAAGCAGAGCTTATATACTTTGCTTGGAGAGGGCAGAGAGGGAACTTTATTGTTTGGTCTGGGCGAGTGAGCAGTTTGCGTGCAACCGGGTGAATGAGTACATTCTGCAGGTTGGCAGTTGGGGACAGCAAATTCTGGGAACAAGATTAGCAAACAGTTCTCAAGATTTCAAAAGTGTTTTGTTAAGCATACAGAAAAACGGGAAGTGACATTTACCTATTTTACTAAATTTTCATTACCAAATATACTTTGCCAGATTTCCTAATGCCTCTATTGAAATCTGCTTTCCTACATATTTTCCCCATTTCATCATTGTGACTGACTATTCACATGTGCTGACATTTACATTCACTCTATACCCGAAACCCCATAGCTAAAGAACTTTTGGTGCAAATCCTATACTCACTCTCCGTTCTAAACTTACCGACTATCGTCCTAATCCTACCGACTATTCTTTTTTTTAAATTTTTTTTTCTTAAAGAAAGAGTTAGAGAGAGAGGGAGAGAGAGAGAGAATTTTTTAACATTTATTTTTTTTAGTACTTGGCAGACACAACATCTTTGTTTGTACATGGTGCTGAGGATCGAACTCGGGCCGCACGCATGCCAGGCGAGCGCGCTACCACTTGAGCCACATCCCCAGCCCCCCGACTATCCCTTTATGACTGGAAGTTCTCTTTGACAATAAATAATCCAAAGTACAAGGTCCTATGCATTTGTATATTGATTTATCTGAGACATCTGTGCAGAAAATAAATCAATGCTAAATATTGCAATCAAGGGCCCAACGCCCTTCTGGGCTTCAAATATTACCTTTATTTCTGTTTTCGTGCTTATATTTCACCTATATATTCTTGAAAATATCGAAGGTTCGCCATATCATTATTCATCCAGCAGAATGATTCCTAACCCCAATCGAAACTGTAATTAACCCTAACCATACACTCTTCCCTCAATCTAACTTTACAGAAGAGCAGGGACAGAGTTGGTCTTACAATACAGGAATTTACGGTTTCTTCCAACTGCTGAGAAACTCAAAGGTCCACGCAAAAATGATCCCTGGAGAAGTTGTAGGCACATATGTACGAACTGAGAGAGCAAAAGTCATCTTCCATTGAAAACAACCTGGTCAGGATGAAGGGATGTGTCTGAATCAGCCTCTCTCTTCTTAATATGGAGAAGAAGGACCAAACTAGGCCAGTGTGGAGAGCACTTCCAGGGTGCCTATGGTTGATATACCATTCTAACTTGTGAAAGTGTCACAGGATGTAGGGGCAGCCTCCATTTTATGGGACACTTTGAAGCAACTGTTAGGACAAAGTGGTTGCCAAGGCAGTGACCTCATTCAGATCTTAAAGGAAGTGACCTCACCTAACATCCTTTGTGATGGAACTCTCTGAACTTGGGATCCAGGAAGCCAGGCACCCAAATTCAGTCTCAGTCCCAGTCCCAGTCGCAGTGGTTTCAATTGTTCAGATTTACCAAGGACAGAGTCAGTCTTTCTTGGTACCTACGGAGGTGAGGATGCCCAAATGCCAGGAAAGCTCTGAAGAGTGGCCTTTCCTGAGAAAGCAGTTAGTGGATCACCGCTGGCTCCTGAGAACTTCACAGTGTTGACCAAGGAGACCAGATCTGAGACAGGACAGGCCATTTGGGGGTAACATAGTATGGCCCACCAATCAGAGGACACTATGGATAGTCACAGACTGACTTGGGGGAAGAAGGTGTCTTTGTGGATGTGGGTGTTGGTTTGTGGTTTTGTCTCATGTTCTGAGAATAGGTAATAAAGGCGGTTTTTTGGTTTGAAGTGAATTGTTTCTAATAAGTCTTTTGAAAAGGCGAGTGTTTCTAAGTCTGTGTATCTCACTGTGTCCGTGGTTCTAGACATTAGAAAAGAGAATGCATCAATGGATGTCTCCTGTCTAGTAGAAATCTTCCCAACATTCATCCTGCCAATTTATGAATGGACTGAGGATTGCCTTATGAATGGGCAACACCTACTATCTTCCTAAGATTCTATTTTGTTCCTGAATCCATTCCACTCTCCAGAATAGGCTCATGGTTATGTGTCCAATATATATACCACCTCCAAGCTCTGTGACAGGGCCATGTACTGGATAGCTAAAGGGAATGGTGAGCATCTCAGAAAACTCAGATATCAGTGTGACCAGGAAAGTCTTAGTGGAGAAATCCTGCTTTGGGCCATTTGCTTACCTATTGTTCTGTTGCCCTGAATTTCAGGAAGCTTTTTGCCTCAGACCACCCCTTTGTGAAGCCTGAAGAAATGAGTTGTCAAATGCAAATGAATGGGCATCACCTGTGGCTCTTTGCTTGATTGCTTTGGAAAGGGATGTGTCTGAATCAGCCTCATGACCCTATGTGAGGCTGTGGCTTAGATTCTTAGCACCTGATGGATCTAAAGAAAGATACCATGTGTGCATCCAAAACCAAAATGGCCAAATGAGCAGTCATTGTAGATTAAGTCTTTTGCTTTCCTATGTTAGGTTCCTGAAATCCATCAAGTGAGAATAGGGATAATTTGGGTCAAATGAGTTCTTCAAACCCTGCAGTGACTAGCCCAGAGGTGCTTGGCTTTTCTCATGACTCCAAATCACATAAAGAATCTATACCTGAAAGTAAGTAGGCCCCAAATTGGAGATGCAGAGCAGTATTAAGTGCAGGCCTATTTAATCACTCTTGGTTCTCAGGAAGGGTGTACAGGCCACCCTGACTTTAGGCAAATGAGGGGCAAGGAAACTTATTTGGATATTTTCTTTGTCTGCACCCCTCATGGAAATTCCCAGCCAGAGGTTATGATAAGTGTCTATATGGAGGATGTTGAGGGCCATGTGGGAGTGTTTTGGTTTTAATTCTGGTCATTTGTGTGGCGGTTGAAAGAGATGACTTAGTTCACCTGGGCTTGAACTCTGGTGTTATTCCCCTTAGAGACTGAATTCTGGAACTGTCCTCAGAGAAGTATTGCCATGAATTGTGTTGGGATTTTAGGAGGCAAAACATGAGAGTCACCCTGAAATCTGAGATCTAGGCCAAGGTGGCTTCCACAGAGCACTGGGAATCTCAGCCAGAATTTCACGTGATTTTATTCTGAAAGTCTTGGCAGCCATAATTGAGAGTCAAAACACACATGGACCTCACATTTTAGACCTCAATGGGCCTGGATTCATGTGAAATATTGGCCACTCTTTGGGAAGCCTTGCCTGTGAGAGTTCTCCAGAGATTTCTTTGAAATGAGCTTCCTCACCATTTAATGTTTCCTAAATAAATTGAAACCCACAGTGCCTCCAACTTCATCTTTGAAAAATAGCTATGTACATACCATGGATTTTTTGAAATTTCCATGACCAGGTGGCAATGGAGAAACTTTGGATGACTTGTTGCTGATCATGAGTGTACCAGACTGTGCTTGGATTTACTTGGTTTCATGAAAACAGTGTAGAAAAGAGATCCCTGTAAGTTGGAGACTGCTGAGTAGTGGGCCTAGAGCAGTGGTGTGCAGGTATGTGATAAAACATCTGTGGTGGTACCATGTGGATCTGCCCTTGGATTCCAAATGGCTTGAGACTGACATGGTGATGTCAGCAGACCCTTATATATAAAAGCATCTTGTTATATGGAGAGGTTTCAGGGCAATGTTCAGAATCAGATTGCTATGGACAAGCGGGCAAGCTATGTGGGGTAGAAGCCTGGTTGGTGCATTTTCCTGCAGACCTTGACCCACCACACGTGACAGAACTCCCTCCATAACTGGTACCTGTTGAACTCCTTGTATTTCCTGAAGCAAATACCAAATTCACCATGCAGAAGCAAGAAACACCTCGAAAAGTGGAAGATGATCAAATGGCTTCACAGTCCACATGGGGAGACACTTAGACCCCAGTGCCCACAGTTTACCTACAAAGAGAGAATTCAGCACTGCTTCCTCATGTTCATTGGAAAATAAAAAAAAAAAAGCATATCCTCCAGGTCACAGAGATCAGACCCAGCTTTGTTGGTCTCACTAGAAAGGATGCTAAAATTCCTGACAACAACAGATATTTCAAGTGCCCAACCTCAGAGGCAGTTTCTCAAGAGTCTTTAGGCCCAATGAGCTCCATGTTTGTGAAGTGTTTACCCTGTCCCTTACTTTTGGAAACTCCTCTACCACATCCAATATTGTGAACTCCTGAATATTTTCCATTTCAGATATGTATTCACAGATTTCCTAACTCTTCTTCTCTAATCGTGTCTTATTTGGGGCAAAGGTAATGTAAAGGCAATGTTCTGGATGAGAGTGGGAATATTTTTGTGTAGCACATATTTGCATACACATTGGATTCATTTTCCTATTTTCCATTCGAATTACTGAATTCCTGACACTAACCCATACCCTAATAGACTCTGACTACTAATCCTAAAATGATGGACAAAAATAACCAAACAGAATGGAAATGAAAGCAGTTCAGAGAAGGCATGGTGTATAGTTGGACTTTCCTTTTGCATGATAAAGTGTAGGTGTTATAAATCTAGTCAATTTTTAATTGAAATAGATCTCCATGTGTTTTTAAAGTTAACGAATATGTGAATTCCTGTCTCCCTTTCTCTGTAGGCTGTTCAGCACATGTATTTTTATATGTAAATATAGAAACATAACTGGTATCACACGTACATCCTTGTGAGTTTGGCTGTCTTGGGAGATACAAATCATGGGAAAAGATCACTCCTCCTAAACGCTGTTGGAACTTAAAATTCAACCTATGGGTGAACTTCCTAGTTGAACAATATTATACATAAATCCATGTTCAGTAAAATGATTATTTTTGGATCTGTGGATGATATATGTTTCATAGTGAATTTCGATTGGCATGCATATTGATACATTTTAGTGTCTGTGTGTGTGTGTGTGTGTGTATATATATATATATATATTTATATATATATATATATATATATACATAAATGCACACACACACACATATCTATATATATATATACACTCTCAAGATTTTTCAAAATATGAAATATATGTTTCTTATTATACACTCCCTAAATTCATTCGTGTTCATATATGTAAATTTATAGTCAACATTTCACAAGATTATTCTCATAAAAATTCATCCACTTGAAATACGTATTTGTTTCCTACTACTGAAAACTAACTTCAGTGAATAATGCATACAAATCATAATATTTCTACAGTAACTGACACAGTTTAGCATCAATGCAAGTAGATTCCTATGGGATATGATGTGTATTTTGACGTTCATTTTCATTCAACACTGGTGCATTACTATTTTTTCAGTTTTTGCACATCATAGGATATATATTTCATCCACAAGTTAGGAAATTTATAGGCTTTTTTTATACTTACCATCAAATCCTGCTTCAGAACATATGAATTCCTCTATATTTCTTGACTCATCTTTTTATGAGATTTCTTTCCAAACACATTATTTTCCATTTCCATAATAACTTTTGAAGCTAAACTCACACACCCTTCATGATAAAACATAACCCTAATATTACCATTAGATGTATAACTCGTTGGAATGAATGATTGTATATCAATATAAGATTTCTTACGTATTTTCAGATATCAATTCAATCCATGATTTAAAGTGGAAACAGTATATTATTTATTCACAGTATTGTCAATTCATGCATTTCTTCTACATTCATAGACACAGGGTACAACTCTGTGTACCCCCAATACTAAGTTATATCTCTTCAAAATATTGCTCCAAGAAATGTTAGAAGAAATACTCATGTCACCTGATCTACATATACATTTTATCACAGTAATATTCTGATCACAAAATGCAAAGGTCACACTTCTGATTGTAGCAAATCCTAGATGGAAAGTGATCCTGGATTACTAAAAACATCCATGTCCAGGTTGCCTAATGCTCTCCAATGTCAATCATATTGGTGACTACATATTTGTTTCTTCCTAAGATTATATATTGAAACTCAACCTTATTGATAATGTCTAATCCTATCATTCACTTTATACTTTGCCTGGTTTCATAATGTGTGTATTGATATCTGATTTCCTACATAATTTTCCCAGTTCATCATTGTGACTGACTCTCCACATGTCCTGAAATTTACATTCACTCTCTAACCGAAAACCTAGGGCTATTGAACTTTTGGTCCAAATCCTATATTCACTCTTCTTCCGAAACAGACCGACTATCTTCCTAATCCTAACAACTATCCCTTTTTGACTGGATGAACTCTTCTACATTCAATCATCCAGGGTACAAGGTGATATGCCATTGTATATTGATTTATCTGAGACATCTGTGCGAACGAAATTCAATGCTAAGTATTCCAATCAAGGACCCAATGCCCTTCTGGGCTTAAAATCTTACCTAGATTTCTGTTTTCATACTTATATTTCACATCTATATTCTTATAAATATCCCAGGTTCCCAATACCATTATTCATCCAGCAGAATGATTCCTAACTCAAATCGAACATGTTATTAACCCTAATCATACATTGTTCCCTCAATCTAACTTTATAGAAGAACAGGGACAGAGTTGGTCTTAATATAGAGGAATATAGGGGATCTTCCACCCGCTGAGAACCTCAAAGGTCCATGCAGAAATTATCCCTGGGGAAGATGAAGGCAGCTATAAAGGACCTGAGAGGGCAAAAGTCATCTTGTAAGGCAAACAACCTGGTTAGGATGAAGGGATGTGTGTGAATCAGGCTCTCTCTTCTTAATGTAGAGAAGATGGACCAAACCAGTTCTGTGTGAGAGCTGTTCCTGGGTGCCTATGGTTGATATAACATTCTAAGTTGTGAAAGTGTCACAGAAAGTAGGGGCAGCCTCCATCTCATGGGACCCTTTGAAGGAACTGTTAGGACAAAGTGGTTGCCAAACCAGTGACCTCATTCAGTTCCTAACGGAAGTGACCTATCTCACTTCCTTCGTCTTGGAACACTCTGAACTTGGAAATCCGGAAGCCAGGCACACAGAACCAGTCCCAGACCCAGTCCCAGTGGGCTCACTTGTTTGGTTTTACCAAGGACAGAATCAGTCTTTCTTGGTACCTACTGATTTGAGAATGGCCAAATGCCAGGAGAGCTTTGGAGAGTGGCCTTCCCTGAGAAAGAAGGTAGTGGCTCAAAGCTGGCTCCTGACAACTTCAAAGAGTTGGTCAAAAATTCCAGCTCTGAGACAGTACAGGGCATTTTGGGGGAACATAGTATGGTACAACAGTCAGAGGAAATTCCGAGAGTCAAAGACCTACTTGGGGGAAGAAAGTCCTATGTTGTTGTGGGTGTGAGTTTGTTGTTTTGTCTCATGTTCTGAGAATTGGTAGGAAAGGCAGTTTGTTTGATTTGAAGTGGACTGTTTCTAGTAAGTCGTTTGACAAGGCAAGTGTTTCTATGTCTATGTATCCCACTGTGTTTGTAGTTGTAGACATTAGAAAACATAATGCATCAATGAATGTGTCCTGTCTAGTACAATGCTTCCCAAAATTCATACTGCCCGATTCATGATTGGACTGCAGCTTTCCTTATGGATGGGTAGCAATGACTAACTTCCTAATTTCCTGTTTTATTCCTGAATTCTGGCCACTCTCCGGAATAGGCTCATGGTTTTCTGTCCAAGATATGTACCACCTCCAAGCTGTGTGACATGGCCATGTACTGGAGAGCTGAAGGAAATGGGAGCATCTCAGGAAACTCAGATATCAGTGTGAACAGTAAAGACTATGTGGAGAAACCCTGCTTTGGGAATTTTGCTTACCTATGGTTCTGGTGCTGTGAATATCTAGAAGGTCTTTGCCTTAGGCCACCCCTTTGTGAATCCTGAAGAAAAGAGTTTTCAAATGGAAATGAATAGGCATCACCTGTGGCTCTTTGTTTTATTGCTTTGTAAAGAGATGTGTCTTAATCAGCATATTTTCCCAGTGTGATTATTTGGAGAAGTAGATCAGTATTAATGGCAGGCCTATTTGATCATTCCTGTTTAACAGGAAGGGTTTCCAGGCCACCCTGACTTTAGGCAAATTAGAGGCAAGGGAGATTATTTTGGGCACTGTCTTGGTATGCACCCCTCATGGAAACCTCAACCCAGGGGTTATGATGAGTGTCTATATAAAAGAAGATGAGGGCCATGTGGGAGTGTTTTGGTATTAATTGTGGTCAGTTGTGTGGCAGTAGGAAGAGATTCCTGGGTCAACCTGGGCTTGAACTATGGTGTGATTCCGCTTAAAGACTGAGTTTTGGAACTGAACTCAGAGAAGTATTACCATTAATTCTGTTGGGATATTAGAAGGCCACGCATGAGAATTGCCCTTGGAGACTGAGATTTAGGCCCAGGATGGCTTTCCACAGAGAACTGGGAATCTCAGCTAGGATATCACATGATTTTATTCTGAAAAACTTGGCAGCCATACTTGAGAGTCAAATCACACATGGAACTCACATTGTAGACCTCAATGGGCCAGGCTTCATTTGACCTTTTGGCCACTCTTTGGGAAGACTTGCCTGTGAGAGTTCTCCTGAGCTTTCATTGAAATGAGCTTCCTCACCATTTAATGGTTCCTGAATGAATTGAAACCCACAGTGACACCAACTTCATCCTTGAAAAATGGCTAGATAAATACCATGGAATATTTGAAATTCCCAAGAGCAGGTGGCACTGGAGAATCTTTGGATGTTCTGTTGCTGATCATGAGTGTACCAGACAGTGCCTTGATTTACTGGGTTTCATGAAAATGGTGTAGAACAAAGGTGCCAGTACGTTGGAACCTGCTTAGTAGTGGGCCTAGAGCAGTGGTTTGCAGGTGTATGATAAAACATCTGTGATGGGGCCACATGGATCTGCCATTGGCTTCCAAATGCCTTGTGACTGACATGGTGCAGCCAGCAGACCCTTATATGTTAAGGCATCTTGTTACATTGAGAGGTTTTAGGGCAATGTTCAGAATTGGGTTGCTGCAGACAAGGAGGCAAGCTTTGTTGAATAGAAGCCTGGTTGGGGCATTCTCCTGCACACCCTGACCCACCACACGTGAGAGTACTCCCTCCAGCACTGTGTCCCCGTTGAACTCATGGTATTTACTGATGCCAATACGAAACTCCCAGTGCAGCAGTAAGAATCACCAGGAAAAGTGGAGGATGACCAAATGGCTTCTCAGTCCACACGAGGAGACACTTAGCTCCCAGTGGCCACAGTTTACCTACAATGAGGGAATTCAGAACTGCTGCCTCATGTTCACTAGAAAATAAGAAACCATGTCCTTCAGGTCACATATATGCAGATCCAGCTTTGATTGTCTCACTACAAAGGAAGCTGAAGCTCCTGACAACAACATATATTACAAGGTCCCAACTTCAAAGGCAGTTTCTCAAAGAGTCATTAGGCCAGCAGAACTCCATATTTGTGGAGTATTTACCCTATCCCATACTTTTGGAAATTTCTCTACCGCCTCCAAGGCTGTGAACTCCTGAGCATTTTCATTTCCACATACGTATTCACAGATTTTCTAACTCTTCTCCACTAATTGTGTCTTAATTGGGGCGAAGGTTATGTCAAGGCATTGTTCTGGATGAGAGTGGGATGATTTTTGTGTAGCACATATTTGCATACACATTAGATTCATTTTCATATTTTCCATTTGAAATACTGAATCCCTGACATTAACCCATAACCTACTAGACTCTGACTACTAATCCTAATATGATGGAGAACAAGAAACCTAACAGAATAGAAATACAGGCCGTTCATAGGAGGCATGGTGTATACTTGGACTTCCCTTCTGCTTTATCAAGGGTATGTGTTATAAATCTAGTAAACTTTTCATTGTAATTGTTCTCCATGAGTTTTTAAAGTTAACACATATGTAAATTTCTGTCTCCCATTCTCTGTAGCCTATTCATTACATGTATTTTTTATGCATATTTAGAATCCTACCTGGTATCACAAGTACATTTTTGTAAGCTCGCTGATTTTGAAAGATACATATTGTGATAAGATATCACTCCCCTTAAATAATGATGGAACTGAAAATTAAACCTATTGGTGAATTTCCTAGATGAACAACATTATATATAAATCGATGTTCAGTAAAATGAATATTTTTGGATATGTGGATGATATGTATTACACGGTGAATTTCGATTAGCATTTATATTGCTACATTATAATGTCTGCGTGTGTCTATCTATCTATCTATCTATCTATATATATATATATATATATATATATATATACTGTCCAGATTTTTCAAAATATGAAATATATATGTCTTATTATACACTCCCTAAATTCACTCATGTTTCTATATGTGGTTTATAATCAACTTTTCACAAGATAATTCTCAGAAATATTCATCCGCCTGAAATACATATTTATTTCCTAGTACTGAAAACTAACTTCAGTGAATGGAGCTTACAAATCCTAATATTTCTACAGTAACTGAATCAGTTTAACATCAATGCAAGTAGAATCCTACGGGACATGATGTGTATTTTGAAGTTTATTTTTATTCAATATTGGTACATTATTATTTTTTCAGTTTATGGACATCATAGGATATATCATTTCATCCACAAGTTCAAAAATTTAGAGGCATTTGTTTCACTTTCAATCACTTCCTGCTTCAGAACACATGTATTCCTCTAAGTTTCTTGACTGGTCTTTTCATGAGATTTTATACCAAACACATTAATTTTGATTTTCATAATCACTTTTGAAGCAAAACTCACATACCATTCATATTAATTATCACTCTGATATTACCATTAGATGTATAACTGGTTTGAATGAATGATTGTATGTCAATATAAGATTTCTTATATCTTTTCAGATATCAATTCTATCCATTATTTAAAGTGGAACCAGTTATATTATTTATTCACACTATGGTCTATTCATGCATTATCTCTATATTCATAGACACAGTGTACACCTCTTTGTATCCCCAATACTAATTTATACGTCTTCAAAATATTGCTCCCTGAAATGGTGGATGTGGACTCACGTCACCTGATCTTTATATACATTTAATCACAGAAATATTCTGTACACAAAATGCAAAGGTCACACTTATGATTGTATAAAAGCCCAAATGGAAAGAAAACATGGATTACTAAAAACATCCATGTCCAGGTTCCCTAATGCTCTCAAATGTCAATCCTATTGGTGACTACATATGTGTTTCTTCTTAATATTATATATTCAAACTCAACCCAATTGAAAATATCTAATCCTATCCCTCACTTTATACTTTGCCTGATTTCATTATGTCTCTATTGCTATCTGCTTTCCTACATATATTCCCCAGTTCATCATTGTGACTGACTCTTCACATTTGCTGACATTTACATTCACACCCTAATAAATAACCTATTGCTAAAGAACTTTTGTTCCAAATCCTATACTCACTCTTCTTCCTAAACATACTAACTATCTTCTTAATCCTACCGAGTATCCCTTTTTGACTGGATGTTCTCTTCTACATTCAATCATTCAAGGTACAAGGTCTTATGCTATTGTATATTGATTTATCTGAGACATCGGTGCAGAATGTAATTCAACGCTAAGTATCACAATTAAGGGCCCAATGCCCTTCTGGGCTTCAAATCTTACTTAGATTTCTTTTTTCATACATATATTTCATCTCTATATTCTTAAAATAATCACAAGTTTCCAACACCATTATTCATGCAGCAGAATAATTCCTAACCCAAATGGAACATGTTATTAACACTAACCATACACTGTGTTAATAACATGTTTACAGAAGAGCAGGGACAGTGTTCATCTTACAATACAGGAATGTAGTGGATCTTCCATCTGCTGAGAACCTCAAAGCTCCATGCAGAAATGATCCCTGGAGAAGATGTAGGCAGGTATGAAGGACCTGAGAGAGCAAAAGTTATCTTCCATTGCAAACAACCTGGTCAGGATGAAGGGATGTTTCTGAATCAGCCTCTCTCATCTTAATGTAGAGAAGATGGACCAAACCAAGACTGTGTGGAGAGCTCTTCCTGGTTCCCTATGGTTGATATACCATTCTAACTTGTGAAAGTGTCACAGGAAGTAGGAGCTGCCTCCATCTCATGGGACCGTTGGAAGAAACTCTTAGGACAAAGTGGTTGCCGAGGCAGTGATCTCATTCAGTTCCTGAAGGAAATGACCTCAAAGCACTTCCTTATTGATGGAACTCTCTGAACATGGGATCCAGGACGCCAGGCACCCAGATCCAGTCCCAGTCCCAGTCCCAGTGGTCTCACTTGTTTGGATTTACCAAGGACAGAATCAGTCTTTCTTGGTACCTTCTAAGGTGAGGAAGCCAAATGGCTGGAAAGCTTGGAAGAGGGATTTTTCCGGGAAAAGCAGGTAGTGGCTCACTCCTGGCTCCTGAGAACTTCACAGAGTTGGCCAAGGAGACCAGATCTGAGACAGGACAGGACATTTCGGGGGAACATAGTATGGCCCACCAGTCAGAGGATACTCCGGATAGTCTCATACCTATTTGGGGGAAGAAGGTGTCATTGTCGGTGTGGGTGTGGGTTTGTGGTTTTGCCCCATGTTCTGAGAATAGGAAGAAAAGTCAGTTTGTTTGGTTTGGAGTGAACTGTTTTTAGTAAGTCGTTTAACAAGGCAAGTGTTTCTGGGTCTGTGTATCACACTGTGTCCGTGGTTGTAGACATTAGAAAAGAGAATGCATCAATGGATATGTCCTGTCTAGTAGAAAGCTTCCCAGCATTCATCCTGCCCATTTTATGAATGGACTGTGGATTGCCTTATTAATGGGCAATACCTGCTACCTTCTTAAGTTGCTGTTTTCCTCCAGAATTCTGGACACTCTCCAGAATAGGCTCATGGTTTTGTGTCTAAGTTATGTACCACACCCAAGCTCTGTGACAAGGCAATGTTCTGGATAGCTGAAGGAAATGACGAGCATCTGAGAAAACTCAGATATCAGTTGACCAGGAAAGTCTCAGTGGAGAAACCCTGCTTTGGGCCATTTGCTTGCCTATTGTTCTGTTGCCCTGAGAGTCAGGAAGTCTTTGTCTCACACCACCCCTTTGTGAATCCTAAAGAAAATAGTTTTCAAATGGAAATAAATAGGCTTCACCTTTGGCTCTTTACTTAATTGATTTGGAAAGAGTTGTGTCTGAATCAGCCTCTTGGCCCAGTGTGATTCTTTGACTTAGATTCTCAGCACCTGATGGATCTAAAGAAAGATCCCATGTGTGCATCCAAATCAAAAATGGCAAAAAGAGCTGTAATTGTGGATGAAGTCTTCTGCCTTCCTCTGTAAGGTTCCTGAATTCCATCAAGTGAGAATAGGGATCATTTGGGTCAGATGAGTTCGTCAAATCCCTTCTGAGGCTATCCCGTAGGTGCTTAGGTTTTCTCATCACTCCAATTCACATAAAGTATCTTTAAGCGACACTCAATAGACCTCAAATGGGAAAAGTGGAGCAGTATGACAGGCAGGCCTTTTTGATCACTCCTGGTACGAAGGAAGGGTGTCCAGGCCACCCTGAATTTAGGCAAATGAGGAGCAACAGATCTTATTTTGGACACTGTCTTGGGCTGCGTCCCTCATGGACACCTCCAGCCAGAGGTTATGATGAGTGTCAATATGGAAGAAGATGAGGACCATGTGGGAGAATTTCGGTTTTATTGTGGTCATTTGTGTGGCAGTTGGAAGAGATGACTGGGTCCACCTGGGCTTGAACTCTGGTGTGATTCCCCTTAGAGACTGAGTTCTGGAACTCACCTCAGAGAAGTATTGCTATGAATTGTGTTGGGATTTGAGGAAGCCACGCATGAGAGTCATCCTTGGAAACTGAGATGAAGGCCCAGGGTAGCTTTCCACAGGGCACTCTGATCTCAACCAGGATATCACATGATTTTATTCTGAAAGACTTGGAAGCCATTGTTGAGAGTCAAAACAGACAATGACATCACATTTTAGACCTCAATGGCCCTGGATTCATGTGACCTTTTGGCCACTCTTTGGGAAGCCTTGCCCGTGAGAATTCTCCAGAACTTACATTGAAATGAGTTTCCTCAACATTTAATGGTTTCTGAATGAATTGAAACCCACAGTGCATCCAACTTCATCCATGAAAAATGCCTAGATAAATACCATGAAAATTTTCAATTTCCCATGACCAGGTGGCACTGGAGAACCATTGGATATTCTGTTGCTGATCATGAGTGTACCAGACAGTGCCTTGATTGATTGGGTTTCATGAAAATAAGTTGGAGCCTGCTGAGTAGTTGTCCTAGAGTAGTGGTTGGCAGGTGTGTGAAAAAACATCTATGGTGGGGCCATGTGGATCTGCCATTGGCTTCCAAATGGCTTGTGACTGACATGGTGCAATCAGCAGACCCTCCTATGCAAAGGCATCTTGTTATATGGTGACGTTTCAGGGCAATGTTTACAATCAGGTTGCTATGTTTAAGGGGGCAAGTTATGTGGGATAGAAGCCTGGTTGGTGCATTCTCCTGCATACCCTAACGCACCACGCCTGAGAGAACTCGCTCCAGCACTGTGTCCCAGTTGAACTCCTTGGATTCCATGAAGCAATTACTAAACTCCCAATGCAACAGCAATAAACACATATAGAATCCTACCTGGTACCACACCTACATTCTTGTGAGGTGAACGACTTGGCAGATACAAATTGTGAGAGAAGATCACTCCTCCTAAACGCTGTTGGAACTGAAAATATAACCAATGGGTGAGCTTCCTAGTTTTACAACATTATATATAAATCCATGTTCAGTAAAATGAATATTTTTAGATCTGTGAATGATATATATTTCATGATGAATTTCGAATAGCATATATATTGCTAGTTTTTAATGTGTGTGTGTATGTATATATATGTGTGTTTGTATGTATATATGTGTGTGTGTGTGTGTGTGTGTGTGTATATATATATATATATATATATATATATATATATATATATATATACATACACACATTCTCCAGATTTTTCAAAATATGAAATATTTGTATCTTAATATACACTCCCTTAATTCATTCATATTCATGTATGTGGATTTATGATCATCTTTTCTAAATATTATTCTCAGAAATATTCATCCACCTGAAATACTTTTTTGTTTTTAGTACTGAAAACTAACTTCAGTGAATGTTGCATACAAATCCTAATATATCTAGAGTAACTGACCCAGTTTAACCTCAATGCAAGAAGATTCATATGGAACATGATGTGTATTTTGATGTTCATTTTAATTCAACACTGGTACATTACTATTTCTTCAGTTTATGCACATCATTGGATATATATTTCATCAAAAAGATCACAAAATTATAGGCATTTTTTCACTTTCAATCACTTCCTACTTTAGAACACATGTATTCTTCCATATTTCTTGACTGGTCTTCTCAAGATTCTTTTTTACAAACACATTATTTTCGATTTTTATAATCACATTGAAGCAAAACTCACACACCCTTCATGATAAACCATAACCCTAATATTAACATTGATGTATAACTTGTTGGAATGAATGAGTGAATATCAATATACGATTTTTTATATTTTCAGATATCAATTCAATCCACCATTTAAAGTGGAACCAGTTATATTACTTATTCACAGTTGGTCTATTCATGCATTATCTCTATATTCATAGACACCGGGTACACCTGTTTGTACCCCAAATACTAATTTATAAGTCTTCAAAATATTGCTCCCAAAAATGGTGGAAGAAATACTTATGTCACCCGATCTATATATACATGTTATCACAGTAATATTCTGGACACAAAATTCAAAGGTCAAACTTATATTTGTACCAAAGCCTAAATGGAAAGTGAACATGGATTACTAAAAACATCAATGTCCAATTTGCCTATTGCTCTCAAATATCAATCCTATTGATGACTACATATTCGTTTCTTCCTAAGATTATATATTCAAACTCAACCCTGTTGAAAATGTCTAATCCTATCACTGACTTTATACTTTTCCTGATTTTGTAATGTCTGTATTGATATCTGCATTCCAACATATTTTCTCCAATTCATCATTGTGACTGACTCTTCACTTGTGTTGACATTTACATTCACTCTGTAACCGAAACCCTATAGCTAAAGAACTTTTGTTCCAAATTTTATACTCACTCTTCTTCCTAAACCTACCGACTATCTTCCTAATTTTACTGACTATCACTTTTGAATGGATGTTCTCATCTACATTCAATCATCCAAGTAAATGTAGGGCGAGTGTCAGAGGATGAGACCACCAAGAGACTATCTCATGCAAACGAAAGGGTTTATTTGGGGTCCAGAATGCTGGGGCTTAGAGCTCACTTGAATAGAGCAGAGAGCCCTGAGAACATCTTAAGCAGAACTTATATAATTTTCTTGGAGAGGGCAGGGAGGAAAATTTATTGATGGGTCAGGGCGAGTTAGCGGTTTGTGTGTAAACGCGTGAGGGAGTACATTCTGCAGTTTGGCAGTTGGGGACAGCGCATTCTGGGAACAAGATTAGGAAACATTTCTCAACATTTCAACAGTGTTTTGTTAAGCATACAGAAAAACAGGAAGTGACAAGTACATATTTTATTAACATTTCATTCCCCACTTCTTCTTCTGGCTACTTTTAATCATAAAAGTGATTGTTGGGGGGTGTCACATTTTATGTATGCTAGTGGGGTATTAACATAAGTTTAACTTGTCCAATTTGAGCTTGGAGAAAAGAAATTACATGGTTGAGAAACAGGGTTTTATAGTAAGCAATAAAATGAGGATTATTATTGGACTGGCCAGGGTTGATTAAAACGTAGTTAACCAGGGGGACTGTGTAAACCAAGACTCAAACAACCAATTTTGGGTCTCTATCTCTCTTTGATGCTCTTCAAGGCATCTTTTTAATTTACTCATAGGGTTTGTTACAACTCCAGTATGGTCGACATAAAAAAAAAAAAAACATTCTTTCCTCAATGCAGCACAAAGGCTCCCTTCTCTCATGAAATGGAGGTCCAAACCTCGACTTTTCTGTAAAACAACTTCAAAGAGAGAGGTAAAAGATTCCTGCAAAGTTGTGATGGAATTTTCTAATATCTTTAAGTTTTGATCTATTGCTTCTTCTAATTGGGTCATTTGTTGTGTCCCATGGACCAGGGCAGTGGTTCCTGTGCGAACCCAGGCAGCAACTCCTATTCATAATAGAATGGCTAAGGTGAGAGATATATGTTCCCAACTGAACCGGGTTGTATGCCCCTCTATTTGATCTTCCAATGAACCTGCGTCATAATAGAGCACTCTGGAAAACATCTGCACCATTACACAATTAATCACTTCTGTTGACCATTTCATAAAAACATAAACAACGTTTAAGTATATAGAATTATATTGTTGTAGGGACGGACAAGGCAAGGCACCTAAGATAGCACCAAAGACAAGGAAACAGTCATATTTGGTTGCAACCAGATTCAGAGGGCATTGCTTCTGTTGTAATCAATTAATCCCCTGAAACCCAAGTTTAGGTAGTTTCAGAATTTTGTACCCAACATGTAAGGGAAGGGGCTCTGAAGTTCACAGTCTGCAGAAGTTCACAAAGAGCAGTTTTTGTTTCTGATTTTTCCTCAGTTCTGGGCAAGTTAAATTTTCAAGGACACCTGGGTGGGGGAGAGCGTTTTTTCCCCTTTTTTTTCCCCCTGCCAGCTGTTTCCATGGAGCCCAGTTTGTAACTTATTCATCTTAGCAATGTAGCCATCTCTATGAAGCCCCAGCTAAAGGACAGAAGCCTTGATCACATATGTTGTGAAAAACTAGTAAGGGTGTGTCTAGCTCAGGAGTGCTGATTCTTTTCAGCCAGTTGCCAGGTAGACCAGGGCAACACAAAAAGAGGAAGTTTATCTACACTGAACTCTTTAATAGGGACTCTTTTGCTGAAAGTCCTAAAGTTAGCCATGGTGAAAACTTCTGGATAAGGTCAGTTAAGACTTTCCTGTGGGCCTGGTACAGAGGGGGAAGACGGGGAATGCAGGGCTGAGAGCAGCTCTTTGGATCTGAGAATGAGGAAGGAGAGATGTAAAAAAATAATGGAAAAGGGTTTTGAGATCTTCCTAGCAACAAAAACATGAGTAGTAGAACGGGTAGAACAGAGCGGGAGATGGGAGTGAGTATCCCAAAAAGCCTGTAAGGGACTTTAAATTCTTAGTAACTTGTTTTCAGTGATGGCAAAGCAACTTTAAAGGCCATTTTCATTACATCTTGGATAGGGGTCTGAGGGCTCTTCTCAGCTGGTTTGAGCTTTGGGTTAGCTGGTAAGAGGACCTGGTGGGACCCAGTGTGGGCACTGACAGGAGAAGAGAGGAGTGAGTGAGTGGAGGGTTACCTCAGTACCTTCTACCTCAGCAAGGGGGCAATGGTCTGAGAAACGGTGGAGGTTTGGGTTTTTAATATAGTAATTGGAGGGGAGAAATCAAGTTGATGAGGTGGGAGTGACAACAGAGAGTCTAGAGCAGAAGGCTGAGGGTGAGCATGTATTGGAGAAGCATAGTTCACGATGTGAGCAAAGGAGAGAAAAGGCCTCCACATAGAGGAATCTCCTTTCACCCTTTTGAGCACTTGCAGAAGTTAAAAAGGTCACACAGAATTTGAGGATCTAGAGACCCCTCTGGGGGCCACCGGTTTTGGTTGTCTAATTGGTAATATGGCCAATGCTGTGTAGAGAATTTCATGAGTAGTTTGGGTTCCATGTGGCAGTCCCTGTATGCTCACATCCCCATGACTTACAGAAGATGTCGGCGTTCCCCGCACACAGCCTTGACTGTTTGTGGCTTTGATAGTACACTGGGCAAACATAGTAATCTAGGCTAGCCAACCAGCATCTGGCTCGCGTGTCCCTACATCAATAATGTTTGTTTCCACTATCTATGGTATGGAAGGAATTTAATGGAATTTTAGTGGGATCCTCTTCATTAGGGATATCCCAATCGGGAAGACCTATACGCAGCTGACAAATGTCTGGCTGGAGAGATGGCCACCAGGTCCCTAAGCGGGCTGTATGCAAGATAGACCATACTTCCGTTCCAGTAGGATTTGTGATCAGCCATCGCTGCTGAACAGGCTTATGAGGGTTAGGACTACTGGTGGTCAAGGGGAGAGTCTATAGCCTTATCCACACAGCGAATCCACAATTTGAAAGGGTTTCCAGTCTTTTCCAGTTTCCAGCCAGAGTCTGGGCAGGGCACAGGCTTGAGATGAGAGGTAGGGATCCAGGAAGTGATTTTGACTACCTTTACCCTGTAGGTGTTATAAGTAGCACCTGGTATGGTCCTTTTCAGCGGAGTTCCAGGGATGACACCAGATGTCGTCTTACATAGACGAAGTCTCTACTTGATATCGCTGTAGAGTCCCCTCATCCCCAGGTTGGCAGGCAGTGGCCATCTGTTTTCACAGGTATCCCTGAGTTCTTTCAAGAGCTTTAAGTCTGTTAAGCAAGGGGGTGTGGAAGGAATCATTAGGTCTTAGAGTTGGGGTAGGTCCCTTACTGGAGGAGGGACACCATAGAGAATTTCACAGGGTGTGAGGTTACACAAAGAAATAGATTGAGTATTTCTTGCATGAAACAGTACATAATGCAGGAGCATAGTCCAATCTTTTATGCCGGTCTCTAAGTTTAATTTCATTATGGTCTCTTTAATGGTTCTATTCATTCTTTCTACCTGTCCTGAACTCGGGGGTCTGTAAACACAATGTAACTTCCAATTAATCCCCAGGGTCCTTGCTAACCTCTGAGTTACCTGGGCCATGAACGCCGGTCCATTATCAGACCCTATTACTTTAGGCAGGCCGAACCTTGGAAAAATATCTTCCAGGATCTTCTTGACCACCATTTGGGCTGTTTCATTTTTTTTCTTTTCTTTTTTTTTGGGGGGGGGAGGCTTCAATCCATCCTGAAAATGTATCTACAAAGACTAGGAGATATTTAAGTCCATTCCTTGCTGGCTTAATTTCAGTAAAGTCCACTTCCCAGAATTGTCCTGGTCTGTTTCCTCATAGGTGCTTCCTGCAGGAAGCTTGGAAGGGTAAGAATTAACCAATTGATGGACCCAACAGGCTTTTGTTATCCATTCAGTTGTTTCCTTTCACTGTGAGTTGGTTAATGGAAAACTCTGTTCTTGATCCTTCAGAAATGAATGCAGTTTCTTTGAACCAAGGTGAGTGATTTGATGTACATTTTCTACTGACATAGTTAGAGCCGTGATTATAGGAGTTTTTACTGAAGGATTTAGAAATTCCACTTGGGGGCCTTCAGGGTAAAAAGTTATTTTGGCCCAGAGCTTTGTGAGCAGATCTCTGCCAATCAATGGGGCCGTGCATTCTGGGATTACTAGGAATGAGTGATGGATTTTTCCTTTCCCCTGGTCCATGGTCCTCTTAGTTGTCCAAGCCCGATATTTACTGCCATTAGCCCCTTGAATTAGAGACCTTTTATTTGATAGAGGTTCCAATGGGGCCTTAAAGGCAGAATATCTTGCCCCTGTATCCACTTCAAAGTATACTGGGGTCCCCTCCACTTCAAAAGTTACCCTGAGCTTGGGGAGAGGATCTGAGCCCCGACTTTCTTAGTAATCCTACAGAGTCAGAATGTCCAGCTGGCCTGGCTGTCTCTTTCTAGGGCACTCTTTAGCCCAGTGTCCTTTTTTTTAGAGTAGGCACATTGAATTGAGGCCAGGGGTGGCCTCTTGTGTGGGCCCCGGTGTCCCTTCCTGTCTCCATGTTTCTTAATTTCTGGTCTATTTGTTGTTGTGACCAGGATCTTAGTCAATGCCTTTGTCTGTCTTTTGTTTCTTTTATCCTCCCTTTGCTCCCTAGTCTTCCTCAGTTTCTCTCTTATAGTATACCTTCTTGGCTTCTCTGACTAAACCTCTCAAAGTCATATCTTGTAATCCATCTAAGCATTGTAACTGTCTTTTAATATCCAGAACAGCTTGCCCAATAAAGGCCACCATGACAGATGCCTTTTGATTCTCTCCCTGAGGATCGAAAGGATTAAATTTCCTATATGCCCCCATAATTCTCTGTAGGAACATGGAGGGACATTCATCAGTCCCTTGAATAATCTCTCTTACCTTGGCCAAAATAGTTGGTCGCCTAGCGGCCACTAAGATACCCACTATTAGAGCCCGGCAATAAGAGGAAGGATGCTCATTACCTTCACAGGTTTTGGGGTTCCAGTTGGGTCGGTGCAAGGGAAAGGCGGCTTTGCATATGTTGGGAAGTTTTGTCGGTCACCCATCTGGTCCGAGAATATTTTTTTCTAGAATCCAGGAAGATTCTCTTTTGTTCCTCTGCATGAAGAGAGTCCCTAGGAGTTGTTGGCAGTCATCCCAAGTAGGCTGGTGTGAAAACATCAATGACTCAACCACACCTGAGACCCAGGTGGGGTCCTCGGTAAAAGGGGGATTGTTATTTTTCCAGTTATTTAGGTCTGAAGAGGAGAAAGGTAAATACTGGTAGGCTTGCATTTTTCCCCCATGGTTGTCATCAATCATTGTTCCTTAGAAATGGAGAGGGAGCATCACGTGAGTTCCAGGGATTTCAATCATTCAACGCCGGCAAATTCCTTTAGCCGGGCCAGCAACCTCCAGGAAAGGAGGGGCTGTGTTTTCCGCAGGGGAGTTATCTGGAGTGCGCTGGGCCCGCTTAGCTTCCTCCCATGGCGGAGAGGCTGAGACAGCAGCAGGGGAATTACTTAGAGGGTGTTGGGGGTTGGAGGACGAGGGCAGGGAATAAGTAGTAGGACGAGAGTCCAGTAGAGTAAAATCTTGTGACTCAGGGAGAACAGAGGTTGAAGGAGGAGGAGAAGCAGAAGGTTTGAGAGAGCATGACGGAAAGAGTAGGAGCGGGGGCAGGGGCAAGGAAAAGCTTCACACATGGAGGAGGAGAATTGCAGAGGTCCTGCAAAGTTAAGATATATGTCTCTTGATCCTGATGTCTATGTGGCACTGGCTGAAAGTCAATATCTCTGACTTTTTAAATTAGTGGGAAGTAGAAAGATCCTTCTAGGGGCCATCTGAATCCAAAGGTGGGACATTCTGAGGCACAGAGAGTCTGCCAGGTCCAGCGTTTAACTGAAAAAGAAAGATTCTGAGCCCTTAAGCAGACTTTGGTGCAATGATCAAGGGTCAGCAAAAGAGGCATTGAAGTGCTCTATCCCATAATGAAAGATAAACAATCAGTAA
Source organism: Callospermophilus lateralis (assembly GCF_048772815.1). Lineage (NCBI taxonomy): Eukaryota > Metazoa > Chordata > Mammalia > Rodentia > Sciuridae > Callospermophilus > Callospermophilus lateralis. The sequence goes on from NW_027514551.1 coordinate 4,638,411, forward strand.
AAGCAACGACACACGACACAGACAAGACAATACAATAAAGACAGGCAATGGACGTCCAACACTGAGACCAGGACTGAGTAGCCGGCAAAACCTGATGGGCTGGATATGCCGAATCTGAAACAAAATATCACTGAGTCGAGGAGACTATTGTTCCTCGATTTCCCGAGTCCTCTGGGGAGTCCCACAGTGACGTGGCCTGTGGCTCTATGACATGTCTCTCAGCCACCGTAGGAGAGAGCTTACACTCTTCATCAACAGCCATTTGCCAAGCCCTAACCTGAAACCTGAAACTAGAAAGAGGCACCTTACATACCCCGAGAGGAGCCCGTTGGGGTCTGTCATCTGCCGCTGCTGGATCTCAGTGGAACCTCCATATGTAAAGGTCGGGCGAGCGTCCGGGGAAGAAACCACCAAGAGACTGTCTCATGCAAAAGCAAAGGGTTTATTATGGGTCCAGCATGCTGGGGCTCAGAGTTCACTTGAATAGAGCAGAGAGCCCTGAGAAGAGCTTAAGCAGAGCTTATATACTTTCCTTGGAGAGGGCAGGGCAGGATGTTTATTGATGGGTCCGGGCGAGTGAGCTGTTTGTGGGCAACCGGGTGAGGAATTACTTTCTGCAGTTTGACAGCTGAGGACAGCACATTCTGGGAACAAGACTAGCAAACATTTCTCAAAATTTCAACAGTGTTTTATTAAGCATACAGAAAACAGGAAGTGATAAGTACCTATTTTATTAACCTTTCACTACGGACTACACTTTGCCAGATTTCCTAATGTCTCTATTGATATCTGCTTTCCTACATATTTTCCCCAGTTCATCATTGTGACTGACTCTTCATATGTGGTGACATTTACATTCACTCTATACCCAAAACCCTATAGCTAAAGAACTTTTGGTCCAAATCCTATGCTCACTCTCCTTTCTAAACCTACCGACTATCTTCCTAATCCTACTGATTATCCCTTTTTGACTGGAAGTTCTCTTTGACAATCAATCATCCAAAATACACGGACCTTTGCCATTGTATATTGATGTATCTGAGACATCTGTGCAGAAAATAAATCAAAGCTCAGTATCACAATCAAGGTCCCAATGCTCTTCTGGGCTTCAAATCTTACCTAGATTTCTGTTTTCATACTTAATTTTCACCTATATATTCTTGTAAATATCGCAGGTTTTCAATACCATTATTCATCCAGCAGAATGATTCCTAATGCAAATTGAACCTGTTATTAACCCTAACCATACACTGTTCCCTCAATCTAACTTTACAGAAGAGTAGGGACAGAGTAGGTCTTACAATACAGGAATGTAGGGGAACTTCCTATTGCTAAGAAACTCAAAGGTACATGCAAAAATGATCCCTGGAGAAGTTGTAGGCAGCTATGAAGGAACTGAGTGAGCAAAAGTCATCTTCTCTTGCAAACAACCTGGTCAGGATGAAGGGATATGTCTGAATCATCCTCTCTCTTCTTAATGTAGAGAAGAAGGACCAAACCAGGCTGTGTGGAGAGCTGTTCCCGGTTGCCTATGGTTAATATACCATTCTAACTTGTGAAACTGTCACAGAAAGTAGGGGCAGCCTTCATTTCAGGGGACCCTTGTAAGCAACTGTTAGGACAAAGTGGTTGCCAAGGGTGTGAGCTCATTCAGTTCCTGAAGGAAGTGACCTCAGACCTCACCTAACATCCTTGGTGATAGAACTCTCTGAACTTGGGATCAAGGAAGCCAGGCACCCAAATCCCATTCCAGTCCCAGTAGCAGTGGTCTCACTTCTTTGGATTCACCAAGGACAGAATCAGTCTTTGTTGGTACCTACTGATATGAGGATGGCCAAAAGCCAGGAAAGCTCTGAAGAGTGGCCTTTCCTGAGAAAGCAGGTAGTGGATCACCGCTGCCTCCTGACAACTTTACAGAGTTGGCCAAGGAAACCAGATCTGAAACAGGGCAGGCAATTTCAGGGGAACATAGTATGGCCCAATAGTCAGAGGACACTCCGGATAGTCAGAGACCTACTTGGGGGAAGAAGGTGCTTTGTGGGTGTGGGTGTGTGTTTGTGCTTTTGTCTCATGTTCTCAGAATAGGTAGGAATGGCGGTTTGTTTGGTTTGGAGTGAACTGTTTCTAATAAGTGATTTGATAAGGCAAGTGTTTCTATGTCTGTGTATCCCATTGGGTCCGTGGTTGTAAACATTAGAAAAGAGAATGCATGAATGGATGTGTCCTGTCTGGTAGAAAGCTTCCCAGCATTCATCCAGCTGAATATATGAATGCACTGTGACTTCCCTTATCGATGGGCAACACCTGCTATTTTCCTAAGGTCTGGTTTTATTTTTGAATTGTGGCCACTCTCCAGAATAGGCTCATGGTTTTGTGTCCAAGCGAAGTACCACCTTCAAGCTCTGTGACATGGCCATGTACTGGATAGCTGAAGGGAATGGCGAGCAACGAAGAAAACTCAGATATCAGTGTGACCAGTAAAGTCTCAGTGGAAAAACCGTGCTTTGGGCCTTTTGCTTACCTTTTGTTCTATTTCCCTGTATTTCAGGAATTTCTTTGCCTCAGGCCACCCCTTTGTGAAGCTGGAAGAAAACATTTTTCAAATGGAAATGAATGTGCCTCAACTGTGGCTCTTTGCCTAATTGCTTTAGAAAGGGGTGTGTCTGAATCAGCCTCTTGGCCCTGTGTGAGGCTTTGGCTTAGATTCTTAGCACCTGATCGATATAAAGAAAGATCCCATGTGTGAATCCAAAACCGAAATGCCCAAAAGAGGAGTCATTGAGCATAAAGTCTCTTGCCTTCCACTGTAAGGTTCCTGACCTCCATCAAGTGAGAATAGGCATCCTTTGGGTCAAATGATTTCTTCAAAGCCCTGCACATGCTAGCCCAGAGGTGCTTGTGTTTTCTCATGACTCCAATTCACATAAAGATTCTAAACCCCACTGTCAGTAGGCCTCAAATTGGAGAAGCAGAGCAGTATTACGGCAGGCCTATTTGATCACTCCTGGGTCACAGGAAGGGTGTCCAGGCCACCCTGACATTAGGAAAATAAGGGGCAAGGAAGCCTATTTTGGACACTGTCTTGGGCTATGTCCTTCATGGAAACTTCTAGGCAGAGGTTAAGATGAGTGTCTATATGCAATAAGATGAGGGTCATGTGGGAATGTTTTGGTTTAATTTTGGTCATTTGTGTTGGGGTTGGAAGAGATGAGTAGGTCAACCAGGACTTGAAATCTGGTCTGATTCCCCTTAGAGACTGAGTTATGGAACTGAACTCAGAGAAGTATTGGCATGAATTGTGTTGAGTTTTTAGGAGGCCACACATGAGACTCGCCCTTGGAAACTGAGACCTAGGCCGAGGGTGGCTTTCCACAGAGCACTGGGAATCTCACCCAGGATATCACAAGATTTTATTCTGAAAGACTTGGCAGCCATAGTCAAAACACACATAGACCTCACACTGTAGACCTCAATGGGCCTGGCTTCATGTGACCTTTTGGCGACTCTTTGGGAAGACTTGCCTGTGAGTGTCCTCCAGAGATTTCATTGAAATGAGCTTCCTCACAATTTAATGGTTCCTAAATGAATTGAAACCTACAGTGCCTCCAACTTCCACCTTGAAAAATGGCTAGATAAATACCATGAAATTTTTGAAATTCCTATGACCAGGTGGCACTGGAGAACCTTTGTATGCCCTGTTGCTGATCATGAGTGTACCAGAAAGTGCCCTAATTGACTGAGTTTCATTAAATTGGTGTAGAACAGAGATGCCAGTAAGTTGAATACTCCTCAATTGTAGGCGCAAGCTGTGGTGTGCATGTTTGTGATAAAACATCCGTGGTGGGGCCATGTGGATCTGCCATTGCTTCCAAATGGCATGTGACTGACGTGGTGCAGCCAGGAAATTCTTATATGTAAATGCATATTGGTATATGGAGAATTTTTAGGGCAATGTTCAGAATCAGGTTGCTATGGACAAGGGGACAATCTATGTGGGCTAGAAGCCTGGTTGGTGCATTCTCCTGCAGACCATGACCCACTACACATGACAGTACTCCCTCCAGCACTGTGTCCCAGTTCAACTCCTTGTATTTCGTGAAGAAAATACCAAACTCCCAGTGCAGCAGCAAGAAACACCACGAAAAGTGGAGAATGACCAAATGCCCTCACAGTCCACACGGGGAGACTCTTAGACCCCAGTGGTCACAGTTTACCTACATAGAGATAATTCAGTACTGTAGCCTAGTGTTCATTGGAAAATAAGAAACCTCGTCCTCCAGGTCTCATAGATGTAGACCCAGCTCTGATGGTCTCACTAGAAAGAAAGCTAAAGCTCCTGACAACAACATATATTTTGAGTTCCCAACCTCAGAGGCAGTTTCTCAAGAAGTCTTTAGGCCAGCAGAGCTCCAAGTTTGTGGAGTGTTTACCTTGTCCCTTACATTTGGAAACTCCTCTACCACATCCAAGGTTGTGAACTCCTTTGCATTTTCCATTCCAGATATATATTCACAGATTTTCTAACTCTTCTCCTCTAATTGTGTCTTATTTGGGGCGAAGGTAATGTGAAGCCATTGTTCTGGATGAGAGTGGGTAATTTATTGTGTAGCCCATATTTGCATACACATTGGATTCATTTTCCTTTTTTCCATTCAAAATACTGAATCCCTGACACTAACCCATACCCTACTAGACTCTGACTACTAATCCTACTATGATGGAGAATAATAACACAAACAGAATAAAAATACAAGCCGTTCAGAGGAGGCATGGTGTATAGTTGGACTTGCCTTTTGCATGATAAAGCGTAGGTGTTATATGTCTAGTCCATTTTTCATTGAAATAGTTCTCTATGTGTTTTTTTCTTTAATTTTATTGTTGGTTGTTCAAAATTTACCTATTTCTTGACATATCATATTTCACACTTTGATTCAAGTGGGTTATGAACTCCCATTTTTACTCCGTATACAGGTTTCAGCATCACATCTGTTACACATCCACTCTTTTACGTATTGCAATACTAGTGTCTGTTGTAGTCTGCTGTCTTTCCTATCCTCTACAATCCCCCATCCCCTCTTCTCCCATCTTCTCTCTCTACCCCATCTACTGTAATTCATTTCTCCCCCTTGGTTTTTTCCCCCCTTTTCCCTCACTTCCTCTTGTATGTAATTTTGTATAACCATGACGGTCTCCTTCCATTTCCATGCAATTTCCCTTCTCTTTCCTTTTCTCTTCTACCTGTCACCCCTGTTTAATCTAAATCTTCTTCTCATGCTCTTCCTCCCAAATCTGTTCTTAGTTACTCTCCTTATATCAAAGAAAACTATTGGCATTTGTTTTTTTAGGGATTGGCTAGCTTCACTTAGCATAATCTGTTCTAATGCCATCTATTTCCCTGCAAATTCTATGATTTTGACATTTTTTAATGCAGAGTATTACTCCATTGTGTATAAATGCCCCATTTTTTTCCATTCATCTATTGAAGGGCATCTAGGTTGGTTCCACACTCTTGCTATTTTGAATTGTGCTCTTATGAACATCAATGTAGCAGTGTCCCTGCAGCATGCACATTTTAGGTCTTAGGGAATAGACCAAGAAGGGGAATAGCTGGGTCAAATGGTGGTTCCATTCCTAGCTTCCAAGAAATCTCCATACTTCTTTCCAAATTGGCTGCACCAATTTGCAGTCCCACCAGCAATGTACAGGTGTACCCTTTTCCCCACATCCTCGCCAGCACTTGTTGTTTGACTTCATAATGGCTGCCAATCATACTGGAGTGAGATGGTATCTTAGGGAGGGTTTGTTTTCCATTTTTCTGACTGCAAGAGATGGTGAGCATTTTCTCATGTACTTATTGATTGATTGTATGTCCTCATCTGAGAAGTGTCTGTTCAGGTCCTTGGACCATTTGTTGATTGGGTTATTCGTCTTCTTATTGTTTAATTATTTGAGTTCTTTGTATACTCTGGATATTAGGGCTCTATCTGAAGTGTGAGGAGTAAAGATTTGTTCCCAGGATGTAGACTACTTATTTACCTCTCTTATTGTTTCTTTTGATGAGAAAAAACTTTTTAGTTTGAGTAAGTCCCATTTGTTGATTCTAGGTATTAACTCGTGTGCTAATGGTGTCCTATTGAGGAATTTGGAGCCCAACCCCACAGTATGTAGATCATAGCCAACTTTTTCTTGTATCAGATGCCGTGTCTCTGATTTGATATCAAGCTCCTTGATCCATTTTGAGTTAACTTTTGTGCATGGCGAGAGAAATGGATTCAGTTTCATTTTGTTGCATATGAATTTCCAGTTTTCCCAGAATCATTTGTTGAAGATGCTATCCTTCCTCCATTGCATGCTTTTAGACCCGATTGGCATTGCATTTAACATATAGAGAACTTTTGGTTATATTGCCATTTTGATGATGTTAGTTCTGCCTATCCATGAACATAGTATATTTTTCCATCTTCTAAGATCTTCTTCTATTTCTCTCTTTAGGGTTCTGTAGTTTTCATTTTATAAGTCTTTCACCTTTTTTGTTAGGTTGATTCCCAAGTATTTTTTGTGTGTGTGTGTGGATATTTTGAATGGAGTTGTTGTCCTCATTTCTATTTCAGAGGATTTGTTGCTGATATACAGGAATGCCTTTGATTTATGCATATTGATTTTATATCCTGCCACTTTGGTGAATTCATTTATTACCTCTAATACTTTCTTTCTATACCTTGCTGGGTCTGCTGAGTATAGAATCATGTCATCTGCAAATAGTGATAATTTACGTTCTTCTTTTCCTATTTTTATGCCTTTGATTTCTTTAATCTCTCTAATTGCTCTGGCCAGTGTTTCGAGAACTATTTTGAACAGAAGTAGGGAGAGAGGGCATCCCTATCTTCTTCCAGATTTTAGAGGGAATACCTTCAATTTTTCTCCATTCAGAATGATGCTAGCCTGAGACTTAGCACAGATTGCTTTTACATTATTGAGGTATGTTCCTGTTATCCCTAGTTTTTCCAGAGTTTTGAACATAAAGGGATGCTGAACATTGTCAAATGCTTTTTCTGCATCTATCGAGATGATCAAATGGTTCTTATTTTTAAGTCTATTTATGTGATGAATAACATTTATTGATTTCTGTATAATGAAGCAGCCTTGCATCCCAGGGATGAATCCTACTTGATCATGGTGCACAATTTTTTTAATATGTTTTTGTATCCGATTCGCCACAATTTTATTGAGGATTTTTGCATTTTTCCTGAAATAGCTTGAAAAGTATTGGTATTAGTTCCTCTTTAAAGGTTTTGTAAAACTCTGCTGTATACCCATCCAGTCCTGGGCTTTTCTTACTTGGTAGTCTTTTGATGGTTTATTCTATTTCCTCAATTGTTATGGGTCTGTTTAGGTTGCCTATATCCTCCTGACTAAATCTGGGCAGATTATATGACTGAGAAATTTATCGATGCCTTCACTATCTTCTATTTTATTGAAAAATAAGAATTCAAAATAATTTCGGATTATCTTCTGTATTTCTGAACTATCTGTTGTGATACTGAGTTCTCCCTCTTCTTTTCTTTGTTAGCTTGGCTAAGGGTCTGTCGTTTTGATTTATTTTTTCAAAGAACCATCTTTAATTTTGTCAATTTTTTCAATTGTTTCTTTTGTTTCGATTTCATTAATTTCAGCTCTAATTTTAATTATTTCTTGCCTTCTACTTATTTTGCTGTTGTTTTGCTCTTCTTTTTCTAGGATTCTGAGATGAAGTATGAGATCATTTATTTGTCGTTTTTTTTTTTCCTTTTTTTAAGGAATGAAATCTAAGCAATGAATTTTGTTCTTAGAACTGCTTTCAATGTGTCCCATAGATTCCGATATGTTTTGTCTGTGTTTTCATTTATCTCTAAGAATTTTTTAATTTCCTCCTTGGTGTCTTCTATAACCCATTGATCATTCAGTAACTTATTTTTCATTCTCCAAGTGATACATGATTTTTCCTTCTTTCTTTTATCGTTGATTTTCAGTTTCATTTCATTATGATCAGATAAGATGCCTGATATTATATCTACTCCTTTATATTGTCTAAGAGTTGCTCTGTGACATAATATATGATTTATTTTTTGAGAAGTATCCATGTGCTGCTGAGAAAAAAGTGTAACTGCTTGATGTTGGGTGGTATATTCTATATATATATCATAAGTCTGGGTTATTAATTGTGTTATTGAGTTCTATAGTTTCATTATTCAACTTTTGTTTGGAAGATCAGTCCAGTAGTGAGACAGGTGTGTTTGAGTCTCCCATGAGTATTGTATGGTGGTCTATTAGACTCTTGAACTTGAGAAGAATTTGTTTAATGAACATAGCTGCACCAATGTTTGGGGCATATATATTTATGATTGTTATGTCTTGTTGGTGTATGGTTTCCTTGAGAAGTATGTAGTGTTGCTCTTTATCCCTTTTGATTAACTTTAGCTTGAAATCTATTTTATTTGATATGAGTATGGACACTTCTGCTTGTTTCCGAAGTCCATATGGGTGATATGATTTTCCCCAACTTTTCACCTTCAGTCTATGTATATCTTTTCCTAACAAATGTGTCTCCAGTAGGCAGCATACTGTTGGGTCTTGTTTTGTGATCCATTCTACTAGCCTGTGTCTCTTAATTGGTGAGTTTAAGCCATTAACATTTAGGGTTATTATTGAGATATGGGTTGTTCTTCCAGCCATATTTGTATATTTATGTTACTAAACATGGTTTTTTTCCTCCTTGATTATTTTCCCCCCTTTACTGTCCTACCTCCCACTGTTGGTTTTCATTGTTATTTTCCATTTCCTCTTCCTGTAGTGTTTTGCCAAGGATGTTTTGAAGAAATCGTTTTCTAGCTGCAAATTCTTTTAACTTTTGTTATCGTGGAAAGTTTTAATTTCATCTTCTATCCTGAAGCTTAATTTCGCTAGATACACAATTCTTGGATGGAACCCATTTACTTTCAGTGTTTGAAAAATGTTATTGCAGGATCTTCTAGCTTTCAGAGTCTGTGTTGAAAAATCAGCTGTTATCCTGATTGGTTTACCACTAAATATAATCTGCTTCCTTTATCTTGTAGCTTTTAAAATTCTCTCCTTTTTCTGTATGTTGGGCATCTTTGTTATAATATGTCTAGGTGTGGATCTCTTATAATTTTGCACATTTGGCATCCTGTAAGCTTCTAGGATTTGCGATTCTGTCTCATTCTACAAGTCTGGGAAGTTTTCTCTTATATTTCATTGAATATATTGCTCATTCCTTTTGTTTGGACCTCTATACCTTCCTGTATCCCAATGACTCTTAAGTTTGGTCTTTTTATGTTATCCCATATTTCTTGGATGTTCTGCTCATGGTTTCTTAAAAGTCTTCCTGAGCTGTCTGTGTTCTTTTCAAGTTGAAATAATTTGTCTTCATTGTCTGATGTTCTATCTTCTAAGTGTTCTACTCTGCTGTTAGTATTCTCAATTGAGTTTTTAAGTTGGTTTATTGATTCCTGCATTCCTAGGATATCTGTTTTTTTGATTTTATAATCTTTATCTCCCTGCATAGTTGATATAATGCTTCTTGGATTTTTTTATGTAATTCATTATCAAGGTGATCTTTCATTGTCTGATTTTGCTCTCTAATGTCTTCCTTGAGACTCCAGATCATCTGAAGCATGTATATCCTGAGTTCTTTATCTGACATTCCATCTGCTGCACATATTACCTCTTCTAAAGTTGACTTCACCTGCATTGCTTATGGTCCTTTCTTTCCTTGTCTTTTCATTCTGTTCATGTTTCTTTCTGCTTGGTGAAACTGTTGTGTTATTGAATTTTTCCCCTATATATTTTTATTGCTTGTATAGTTTCAAAGTCTCTCTCGCAGGCACGGGTGGTGGCTCTGCCCCTCCTACAATTGGGACAATGTGCCTACCACACCAGCAGGCTGCTGGGCGTGTTCTGCCAGTCGGTTGCTGGTCCGCCTACCTTGAAGTTGCGAGCAGCAGCTCTGCCCCTCTACAGGCACTGGGCCTGTTCTGCCAGTGGGTCGCAAGTCGGGCTACTTTGCAGGCGTGGGCGGCAGCTTTGACCATCTGCGGGCCACTGGGTCTGTTTTGTCTGTCCCTTGCAGGTCTGTCTACCTTGCAGGCGCGTGTGGCTGCTCTGCCCCTCCCCCAACCGGGACGATGTGTCTACCATGCTGGCGGGCCATAGGCCTGGGATGTTGGTGGTCGCAGGTCCACCTACCTTGCAGGCGCGGAGGGCGTCTCTGCCCCTCCGCAGATTGCTGGGCCTGTCCTGCTGTGGGTCACAGGTCTGCCTACCTTGCAGGCCCGGCGGCATTGCCCCTCCCCCAACCAGGGCGATGTGTCTTCCACGGTGGCGGGCCACTGGTCCTGTTCAGCCGGTGGGTCGCAGGTCCGCCTACCTTGAAGGAGCGATTGGCAGATCTGCCCCTCCCTCTCTCAATGTGTTTTTAAAGTTGACAAATATGTGAATTCCTGTCTCCCTTTCTCTGTAGCATATTCAGCACATATATTTTTATATGCACATATAGAATCCTACCTGGTATCACACGTACATTTTTGTGAGGCTGCTGACTTGGCAGATACAAATTATGAGAAGAGATCACTCCTCCTAAACGCTGTTGGAACTGAAAATTTAAGCTATTGGTGAGCTTCCTAGTTGAACAATATTACACATAAATCCACGCTCAGTAAAATGAAGATTTTTGGATCTGTGGATGATATATATTTCATGAAGAATTTCAATTGGCATATGTATTGCTACTTTTTAATGTCTGTTGTGTGTGTGTGTGTGTGTGTGTGTGTGTGTGTGTATATATATATATATATACACACTCTCCATATATTTCAAAATATGAAATAGATGTGTCTTATGTACAGTCCCAAAATTCATTCATGTTCATGTATGTGGAGTTATAATCAAATTTTCACTAGATTATTCTCAGAAATATTCATCTACCTGAAATACATATTTGTTTCTTAGGTCTGAAAACTAACTTCAGTGAATGGTGCATTCAAATCCTAATATTTCTAAATTAACTGACTCAGTTTAACATCAATGCAAGAAGATTCCTATGGGACATGATGTTTATTTTGATGTTCATTTTTACTCAACACTGGCACATTACTACTCCTTCAGTTAATGCACATCATAGGATATATATTTCATCTACAAGTTCGCAAATTCATAGGCATTTGTTTCACTTTCAGTCACTTCCTGCTTCAGAACACATGTATTTCTCCAGGTTTCTTGATTGGTCTTTTTATGAGACTTTTTTCCAAACAAACTATTTTCAATTTCCATAATCAATTTGAAGCAAAACTCACACACTGTTCATGATAAACCATAATCCTCATATTACCATTAGATGTAAAACGGGTTGGAATGAATGGTTGTATATCAATATAAGATTTCCTGTATATTTTTACATTTCAATTCAATCCATTATTTAAAGTTGGAACCAGTTATATTATTTATTCACAGTATGGTCTATACATGCATATTCTCCATATTCAAAGACAAAGAGTACACCTGTTTGTACCCCGAATACTAATTTATACTTCTTCAAAATATTGCTCCCAGAAATGGTGGAAGAAATACTCAGATCACCTTATCTACATATACATTGTATCACAGTAATATTCTGGACACAAAAAGCAAAAGTCACACTTATGATTGTACCAAAGCCTAAATGGAAACTGAACATGGATTACTAAAAACATCCAGGTCCAGGTTGCCTAATAGTCTCAAATATCAATCTTATTGGTCACTACGTATTTGTTTCTTCCTAAGATTATATATTCAACCTAAATGCAGTTAATAATGTCTAATCCTATCACTCACTTTATACTTTGCCTGATTTCCTAATGTCTCTATTGATGTCTGCTTTCCTAAATATTTTCCCCAGTTCACCATGTGAGTGACTCTTCACATGTGATGATATTTACTTTCACTCTCTAACCGAAACCCTATTGATAAAGAATTTTTGGTCCAAATCCTGTACTCACTCTTCTTCTGAAAGCTACTGACTATCTTCCTAATCTTACTGAGTTTCCCTGTTTGAGTGGAAGTTCTCTTTTCCATTCAATCATAAAAGGTACAAGGTCCTATGCCATTGATTATCGATTTATCTGAGACATATATGCGGAACATAATTCAAAGCTAAGTATCACAATCAACAGCTCAATGTCCTTCTGAGCTTCAAATCTTACCTAGATTTCTCTTTTCATACTTATATTTTATCTCTATGTTTTAATAAATGTCACAGGTTCCCAATACCATTATTCATCTAGCAGAATGATTCCTAACCCAAATCAAACATGTTATTAAACCCTAAACATACACTGTTCCCACAATCTCACTTAACAAAAGACCAGGGACAGTGTTGGTCTTACAATACAGGAATGTAGGGGATCTTCCATATGCTGAAAACCTAAAAGGTCCATGCAGATGTGATTCCTGGAGAAGATATAAACAGCTATGAAGGACCTTAAAGAGCAAAACTCATCTTCCATTGCAAACAACCTGGTCAGGATGAAGGGTTGTATCTTAATGAGCCTCTCTGTTCTCAATGTAGAGAAAATGGACATACCAGGCCTGTGTGAAGAGCTGTTCCTGGGTGCCTATGGTTGATTCACCATTCTAACTTGTGAAAGTGTCACAGGAAGTAGGGGCAGCCTCTATCTCATGAGACCCTTGGAAGCAACTGTTAGGACAAAGTGATTGCCAAGGCAGTGTCCTCATTCACTACCTGAAGTAAGTGATCTCATCTCTCTTCCTTGGTGATGGAACTCTCTGAACTTGTGATGCAGAAGCCAGGCAACCAGAGCCAGTCCCAGTCCCAGTCCAAGTCGCAGTGAGGTCACTTGTTTGGATTTACCAAGGACAGAGTCAGTGTTTCCTGGAACCTACTGATGTGAGCATGGCCAAATGCCAGGAGAGCTTTGTAGAGGGGCCTTTCTTGAGAAAAAGGTACTTGCCCACTTCTGGCTCCTGACAACGTCACAGATTTGGCCAAGGAGACCATATCTGAGACAGGACAGTCCATTTGGGGGAACATAGTATGGCCTACCAGTCAAACGACACTCAGGACAGTCACAGAATTACTTGGGGGAAGGAGGTGTCTTTGTGGGTGTGGGAGTGAGTTTGTGGTTTTTCTATGTTCTGAGAATAAGTAGGAAAGGCAGTTTGTTGGGTTTGGAGTGGACTGTGTCTAGTAATTCCTTTGACAATGCGAGTTTCTATGTCTGTGTAACTCTCTGTGTCCGTGGTTGTATTCATTAGAAAAGAGAATTCATCTATGGATGTGTCCTGTCTAGTAGAAAGAATTCCAGCATTTATCCTGCCTAATTTATGAATGGACTGTGACTTCCCTTATCAATGGGCAACACGTACTATCTTCCTAAGTTCCTGTTTTCTTTCTGAATCTGGCCACTCTCCAGAGTAGGCTCATGGTTTTTTGTCCAAGTTATGTACCACCTCCAACCTCTGTGACATGGCCATGTATTCTATAGCTGAAAGGAAAGGGAGCATCTCAGAAAACTCAGATATCAGTGTGACAAGGAAAGTCTCAGTGGAGAAAACCTGCTTTGGGCCTTTTGCATCCCTATGCCTCTGTTGCCCTGAATGTCAGGAAAGTCTTTGCCTCAGGCCACCCCTTTGTGAATCCTGAAGAAAACAGTTTTCAAATGGAAATGAATGGGCATCACCTGTGGCTGTTTGCTAAAATGCTTTGAGAGATATGTGTGTGAATCAGCCTCTTGGCCGTGTGTGAGGCTGTGTCTTAGATATTCAGTGCCTAATGGATCTTAAGAAAGATCCCATGTGTGCATCCAAAACCAAAATGTCTAAAAAATCAGTCATTTTAGATGAAGTTTATTGCCTTTCTCTGTTAGGTTCCTGACCTCCATCAAGTGAATTTGGGGATCCTTTGAATTAATCGAGTTTTTCAAAGCCCTGCAGAGGCTAGCCCATAGGTGCTTGGGTTTTCTAATGAATCCAAATCACATAAAGAATCTATACCTGACAGTCAGTAGGCCTCATATTGGAGAAGCAGAGCAGTATTAGTGGCAGGCCTATTAAATCACTCCTTGTTTACAGGAAGGGTGTCCAGGTCACACTGACTTTAGGCAAATGAGGGCAATGGAGATTATTTCAGACTCTGTCTTGTGCTTTACCCCTCATGGAAACCTCCAGCCAGAGGTAATGATGAGTGTCTATATGGAAGAAGATGAGGGCAATGTGGGAGTGTTTTGGATTTAATTGTGGTCATTTATTTGGCTGTTGGAAGGGAAGACTGGGTCCACCTGGGCTTTAACTCAGGTTTGATTCATCTTAGAGACTGAGTTCTGGAACTGACCTCAGAGAAGTATTGACATGAATTGTGTTGGGATTTTAGGAGGCCACGCATTAGAGTTGCCCTTGGAAACTGAGATCTAGGCCCATGGTGGCTTTCCACAAAGCACTGAGAATGTCAGCCAGCATATAACCTGATTTTATTCTGAAAGACTTGGCAGGCATATTTGAGAGTCAAAACACCCATGAACCTAACATTGTAGACCTCAATGGGCCTGGCCTCATGTGACCTTTAGGCCACTCTTTGGGAAGCCTTGCCTGTGAGAGTTCTCCAGATCTTTCATTGAAATGAGCTTCCACAACATTTAATGGTTCATGAATGAATTGAAACCCACTGTGGCTCCAAATTCATCTTTGAAAAATGGCTAGATAAATACCATGAAATTTTTAAAATTCCCATGACCAGGTGGCACTGGAGAACAGTTAGATCTCCTGATGCTCATCATAAGTGTACCAGACTGGGCCTTGATTTACTGGGTTTCATGAAAATGGCATAGAACAGAGATGCCAGTAAGTTGGAACCTTCTGAGTAGTGCGCCTTGACCAGGTGTGGGCAGGTGTGTGACAAAACATCTGTGGTGGGGCCATATGGATCTGCCATTGGCTTCCAAATAGCATGTGATTGACTTGCACCAGCCAGCAGACCCATTTATGTAAAGGCACTTTGTTATATAAAGAGGTTTCAGGGCAATGTTCAGAATTAGGTTGCAATGGAAAAGGGGGCATTGTAGCAAGCAATGAGTGATAGAAGCCTGGATGGTGCATTCTCCTGCAGACTCTAACCCACCACAAGTGACAGAACTCCCTGCAGCACTGTGTCCCAGTCTAACTCCTTGTTTTTTGTGAAGCAAATATCAAACTCACTGTGCAGCAGCAAGAAACACCACGAAAAGTGGAGGATGACCAAATGGCTTCACAGCGACACGGGGAGACACTAAGCCCCCAGTGGCCACAGTTTACCTACAAAGAGAGAATTCAGCACTGCTGCCTCATGTTCATTGGAAAATAAGAAAACATGTCGTCCAGGTCACATAGATGCAGACCCATCTTTGATGGTCTCACTAAAAATAAAGCTAAAACTTCTGACAACACCTTATATTTCAAGTGCCCAATCTCACATGCAGTTTCTCAAACAGTCTTTAGGCCAGAAGAGCTCCATGTTGGTGTTGTGTTTACCATATCCCTTGATTTTGGAAACTCCTCTACCATCTCGAAGTTTGTGAACTCCTGAGCATTTTCCATTCCAGACATGTATTCACAAATTTTCTAACTCTTCTCCTCTAATTGTGTCTTACTTGGAGCGAAGGTAATGTCAAGGCATTGTTCTGGATCAGAGTGGGAAGTTTTGGGTTGCACATATTTGCACACACATTGGATACGATTTCCAATTTTCCATTCAAAATACAGAATCCCTGACACTATCCCATACCCTACTAGACTCTGACTACTAATCCTAATATGATGGAGAAAAATAACACAAACAGAATATAAATACAAGCAGTTCAAAGGAGGCATGATGTATATTTGGACTTGCCTTTTGCATGATAAAGTTTATGTGTTATTAATCTAGTCAATTTTTAATTAAATAGTTCTCCATGTGTTTTTAAAGTTCAAAATATGTGTATTACTGTCTCCCTTTCTCTGTAGCCTATTCAACATATGTATTTTTATATGCACATACCGAAAGCTACCTGGTATCACACCTACATTTTTGTGAGGTGGCTTCCTCACCAAATACAAATTGTGAGAAGAGATCACTCCTCCTAAACGCTTTTGGAACTGAATATTCAACCTATGGGTGAACTTCCTAGTTGAACAAAATTATAAGTCTATTCTTTGGTTGGCAGCTAAAATCCCTGACAAAATATGTTGATTAATTGTATTTTGGGATTCAAGTATGGTGGAAGTTTGTTGGACAACTTGATTAATGGTGATTAATGGTGGCAGCAGTTTGTACTTGATTGGCCATAGCCACTCCAGCCATAACCGCTGCAGCAGCAGATACCACCACGGCTGTCACTATAGCCGCTGTGATTCCAAAATCTCTGCGGACTCTAAGTAGCTCAACAATATGGAATTTATCAGGATCCGCAGTGACCGGGATTGTGACAAAAGTTGGAATTTTCATAATCACTGCTACAGTCCAGGAACCATTCCAACACTCAGATAAGAGACAGGTAGTATGAGAACAATCCAGCATCCCCGATGAGGTGGCCTCAGCCAAAAGGAATAAGAAGGGGGATTGGACACAGACCATTGCAGGAGGCGATGTGGCATTATACAACAGAGAGTTAAATGAAACAGATGTAAGTCTATTACCTTGTTCACTTTCCCTAACAGTACCAGAAATATTAGCCAGCCAACTTTTGGCTCCTACCAACTGAGCCAGTGCAGAAATATCGGCTGAAGCCCCCTTTTCATTGGAAATCAGCCATTGAAACCAGGACCAACCTACTCCTCTAGAGGAGCTGGAACTATTGTTAAAGTTATAAACATACCTATTAAGAGAGGGGTAAAGGGAGAAACCTTTAGCAACTTGATGTTTCTCCCAAGAATGATCCTGACAAGGCGTAAATGTTGGGGGGAAACCAAGATTAGGGGAACAGTAAGGAGAGGCCTTGAAATGAGTGGCATTATAAATACTACTAGAAAAAGGAGTCACTGGGATTAGTACCTTGGAGATAATAGCCAAGGTAGTTATGTTAAGAGCAGAGCTGCTGTTTGCGGGGGTCTCTGAGCCTGATTGATTCCCCGAAGCTACCTTTCTCAATACAGCACTGATAATGCTTCCTGAGACCTGATTGGACCGCAATGGGTCCTCCCAGTTAGTCAAATTTTTGGTCTTAAGGCTAATGCAATTAGCATTTCTAAGGCTGAAACAAAAACTCCTGTGAGATTAACTTGAGATTGATTAAAAATTCTCTCCATGTCCCCTCTAGGAGAGGCACAGGGAGCAGACATCTCACATGAGGTTGAAAAAAGAGTGGGGAAGACACTAGAATTACCATGAATCGGCATCGGCATTGGCCAGGCCCATGCCACTGCCCACCACCGCATTGGTGTCGCCTGTGCCATCGGCACCAGCACCAGAGCCAGAGCACTTAGCAGAATGAAGATCTTCATCACAGGATTGTTGTGGTATCTCTTGTTGCTGGTCAGTTGATGTCAAGACTCTTCTTGTCAAGCGTTCAGGGACCCACAACGGTTCCGTACGATCCTGGGGAAAAACACATACAGATCCTCGTGCCCATGTCAGCACGGGGTCAGGGCCGTTCCATTGGCCCGTAAGAACATCCTTCCACTTAACATAGCCAATCACAGAGGGCTGAGGGGACACATGTCTATCGGCCGCAGAGCGACCATGAATATCCAAATTCAAAAAATTAATGGTAAATAGAGCTAAGGACAGGCGTTCTTTAGGAGTGTGTTCAGCTCCTATTCCCCCTTTTTGTTTTTGTAAAGTTTCCTTTAAGGTGCGATGAGCACGCTCAACAATGCCTTGTCCTTGAGGATTATAAGGCAAACCATGAGTAAGTTGCACTCCCATAGTAGAACAAAAAGCTGTAAATTGTCTGCCAGTATAAGCAGTTCCATTATAAGTCTTAAGGGATGCAGGTGCACCCCATGCTTCCCATGCCTCTAAACAGTGAGTAATGACATTACATGCCTTTTCTCCCGATAAAGCAGAAGCATGGATAATTCCAGAGCACGTATGAACGGAAACATGCACATACTTAAGGTTACCAAAGTCAGGTATATGTGTCACATCCATTTGCCAAACAATCAATGGCTTTAATCCCCGTGGGTTTACTCCATAATTAGGGGCATGAAGAAATGTGACACAATGGGGACATTGCAATACTATCTGCCGAGCATCCGCTCTTGAAATGGAAAAACGCCTGCGCAGCATTAATGCATTAACATGGAAGTTTTGGTGAAACAACTTAGCCCCCTCTAAGGAGGAAGCCAAGCATATCAATTGACCTCTAGTGGCTAAGTCCGCACAGGCATTACCTTGGGATAACGGACCAGGAAGAGAGGTGTGAGCCCTGATATGCATTGGATAAAAAGAAGCAGTGCGGTTAGAGATAAGCTGTTGAAGCTGAGTAAAGTAAACAGACACATTGTGGGCATCACTAATAGTTCCCACGGCCTCCAGGATTTTTAGTGCTTGTACCACATAGCTGGAGTCCGAAATAAGATTAAAAGGAAAAGAACACTGTTTAAAAACTTCAATAACAATTTTAGTTCTACCCATTGTGGATTTCCAGGAGCAAATTGATGCTGGATAGGGGGAGAGTCATTAATTACGTAGGCTCCCATTCCAGACTTGGAACCATCAGTAAAAGTGTTAACAGCCCCCGTGTTTGGGCATGGAAAGCTCTCCTCGAAACACCCCACCGTACGGCGGCGGGTCCGGAGGATCATTTTTTTTTTTCTTCTGAGCTCCTGTTTATTTTTGTTCCCTTCTCCCATAGTTAGACTTCCTAGCTGCCGAGACAGTCTCCCGAGCTCCTCCTCCTCATCGTCCTCCTCTTCTGACCCACTTTTGCATGGGAGTGTGCGCAGTGTACTGAGATCTGGATACAACCGTTTCCTCCCCCGTTTCTCGCTCTGCACATTCCCTTCCTCCTGAAATATTTCACTCCGTGCCAGAGACAATCGCCTCCTCCCCTGTTTCTCGCTCCGCACATTGCCATCCTCCTGAAATACGTCACTGCCTGCCGGAGATAATCGTTTCCTCCCCTGTTTCTCGCTCCGCACACTCCCACCCTCCTGAAATACCTCACTGCCTGCCATTTCTGATCTTTCTTCATGCAATTGCTCTAAAACTTCTTGTCCTTTAGTAAGTGCTTCCTGACATCTGCCATCTGCGAGGCAACTACGGATGATCTTCCAAAGGGGTATCACCCCACCATCTAATATGCCCTGCTCAGAAGCAAAGTCAAGATCTGTGCCTAACTTATCCCAGCTAGGTAGAGTGAGGCTACCCGAGAACGCGAACCACGGTGCAACAATATCTGTCTTCTGTAAAAATCTCTGTAAAGTACTACGTTTCACTTCTAGGCCCTTGGAACGTAACAGGTTATCTAGGGCCAGGAGAAGCGGACTTGAAGATACGGCACCCATGACACAACAAAAGACATACAAAAAACAAAAGTGAAAGTAAGAGCGAAAGTACACAGTGCAGCTGCAATAAGATGTAATGCTCTCTCTGGCTTTACAGAGGAGCTGCTGCTTTGATAGCGGGTACCAATTACCTAGGACTAATCTCCGCTTTGATAGCGGGTCCCAATTACCTAGGACTAATCTCCGCTTTGATAGCGGGTCCCAATTACCTAGGACTAAACTCCGCTTTGATAGCGGGTCCCAATTATCTGGGACTGATCTTTGCTTTGATAGCGGGTCCCACTTATCTAGGACTGATCTCCGCTTTGACCGCGGGTCCTACTTACCTGGGACTAACTGGTTCACCACCCCTGACTTCTGAAAGTTCTGGTTCCCGGGTTTTCAGCACCACTTGTCGCGACCCCTTGCCCGCAAGGAAGACGCAACTCAGGAATCTTCTTTCAGCAGTTTATTCAGGCCTTGATTAAAGTATCTTTTTGTGACCCCCCTCTCTACTGGTGAGCGCCCAAGCACAGCCTAATAAAGTCTCCCACGTACCAATCTTAAGCCGCTGCGTGGATCTTTCTTATAGGGTGGCAAGGGATAGCGTGCCAACTCTCCACAAAAGAATTTGTTTATCACAGGCCACAGTGGAAGCCGGCGCCATCTTCTAATCTACAACAATGGCTTACCACAATAGGACATATATTTCATCAACAATTTCGCAATTTTATAGGCATTTGTTTCACTTTCAATCGCTTCCTGCTTCAGAACACATGTATTCCTCCAGGTTTCTTGACTGGTCTTTTCATGAGACTTCTTTCCAAACAAATTATTTTCGATTTCCATAATCAATTTGAAGCAAAACTCACACACTTTTCATGATAAACCAAAATCCTCATATTTCCATTAAATGTATAATGGATTGGAATGAATGATTGTATATTAATATAAGATTTCTTATATATTTTCACATTTATTTCAATCTATTATTTTAAGTTGAAACCAGTTTTATTATTTATTCACAGTATGGTCTATTCATGCATTTCCTCTGTATTCATAGACACAGGGTGCACCTTTTTGTAGCCCCAATACCAATTTATACGTCTTCAAAATATTGCTTCCAGAAATAGTGGAAGAAATACTCATGTCACCTGATCTACATATACATTTCATCACAGTAATATTCTGGACACAAAATTCAAAGGTCACACTTATGATTCTACCAAATCCTAAATAGAAAGTGAACATGGATTACTAAAATCATCCATGTCCAGGGTGCCTTATGCTCTCAAATGTCAATCCTATTGGTGACTGCATATTTGTTTCTTTCTAAGATTATATGCTCAACCTCAACCCTGTTGAAAATATCTAATCCTATCACTCACTTTATACTTTGCCTGATTTCCTAATGTCTCTATTGATATCTGCATTCCTACATATTTTCCCCACTTCATCATTGTTGGAGACCCTCCACATGTGCTGTTATTGAAATTCATTCTCTAACCGAAACCCTATTGCTAAATAACTTTTGGTCCAAATCCTATACTCATTGTTCTTCTGATACTTACCGACTATCTTCCTGATCCTACTGACTATCTCTGTTTGAGGGGATGTTCTCTTCTACAATCAATCATCCAAGGTACAAGTTCCTATGCCATTGTATATCAATTTATCTGACATATCTGTGCAGAACGTAATTCAAGCTAAGTAATCCAATCAAGGACCCAATGACTTTCTGGACTTCAAATCTTCCCTGGATATCTGTTTTCATACTTATATTTCACCTATATATTCTTGTAAGTATCGCAGTTACCCAATACCATTATACATCCCGTAGAATGATTCCTAACCCAAATCGAACTGGTTATTAAGCCTAACCATACACTGTTCCCTCAATCTAACATTACAGAAGAGCTGGAATAGAGTTGGTCTTACAATGCAGGGATGGAGGGGATCTTCCACCTACTTAGAACCTCAATGGTCCATGCAGAAATTATCCCTGGAAAACATGTAGGCAGGTATGAAGAACCTGAGAGAGCAAAGGTCATCTTCCATGGCAAACAGCCTGGTCAGGATGAAGGGTTGTGTCTGAATCAGCCTCTCTCTTCTTAATGTAGAGAAGATGGACCAAACCAAGCCTGTGTGGAGAGCTGTTCCTGGGTGGCTATGTTTGATATTCCATTCTAACTTGTGAAAATGTCACAGTAATTGGGGCAGCATCCATCTCATGGGACCCTTGCAAGCAACTGTTAGAGCAAAGTGCTTGCCAAGGCAGTGACCTCATTCAGTTCCTGAAAAAAGTGACCTCCCCTCACTTCCTTTGTAATGGAACTCTCTGAACTTTGGAACCAGGAAGCTAGGCCCCCAGAGCCAGTCCCAGTCACAGTTGGCACACTTGATTGTATTTACCAAGGACAGAGTCAGTCTTTATTGGTACCAACTGATGTGAGGATGGCCAAATGCCAGGAAAGCTATGAAGATGGCTGTTTCCTGAGAAAGCAGGTAGTTGTTCTGGCAAAGACACCAGATCTGAGAAAGTACAGGCCATTTCGGGGGAACATAGTATGGCCCACCAGTCAGAGGAAACTCCGGATAATCAAAGACCTACTTCTGGGAAGGAGGTGCTTTGTGGGTGTGGGTGTGAGTTTGTGGTTTTGTCACATGTTCTGAGAATAGGTAGGAATAGTGGATTGTTTGTTTTTGAGTGGATTGTTTCTAGAAGGTCGTTTGACACGGCGAGGGTTTCTAAAAGTGTATCCCACAGTGTCCGTGGTTGTTGACATTTGAAAAGAGAATGCATCAATGGAAGTGTCCTGTCTAGTAGAAAGCTTCCCAGCATTCATCCTGTGCAATTGATGAATGGACTGCAGCTTGCCTTATGAATGGACAACACCTACTATCTTCCTAAGCTCCAGTTTTCTTCCTGAATTCTGGCCACTCTCCAGAATAGTCTCATGATTTGGTGTCCAAGATATGTACCGCCTCCAAGATTTGTTACATGGCCATGTACTGGATAGCTGAAGGCAATGGGAGCATCTCAGAAAACTCAGATATCAGTGTGACCAGTAAAGTCTCAGTGGAGAAACCCTGCTTTGGGCCTTTTGCTAACCTATTGTTCTGTTGCCCTGAATGTCAGGAATTTCTTTGCCTCAGGCAACCCCTTTGTAAATCCTGAAGAAAACAGTTTTCAAATGAAAATGAATGGGCATCACCTGTGGCTGTTTGCTTAATTGCTTAAAAAGGGATGTGTCTGAATCAGCCCCTTGGCCCTATGTGAGGCTGGGGCTTAGATTCTCGGCACCTGATGGATCTACAGAAAGATCCCATCTGTGAATCCAAAACCAAAATGGCCAAAAGAGCAGTCAATGTGGATGAAGTCTCTTGCCTTCCTCTGTAAGTCCTGACCTCTATCAAGTGAGAATAGATATCATTTGGGTCAAATGAGTTCTTCAAAGCCCTGCAGAGGCTAATGCATAGGTGCTTGGATTTTCTCATGACTCCAATTCACACAAAGGAATTTATACTCAACAATCAGTAAGAGTCAAAATGGAGAAGCAGAGCAGTATTAAGGGCAGGCCTATTTGATCACTCCTGGTTCACAGGAAGGGTGTCCAGGCCAACCTGACTTTAGGCAATTGAGGGGTAAGTGAGCTTATTTTGGACACTGTCTTGGGCTGCACCCCTCATGGAAACCTGCAGCAAGAGGTTATGATGAGTTTCTCTATGGCAGAAGATGAGGGTCATGTGGGAGTGTTTTGGTTTCAATTGTGGTCATTTGTGTGGCAGTGGAATAGGCCTCTAATGAGATTCGCCCTTGTAAACTGAAATCTAGCCAACTCCTTGGGAAAAATTGCCTGTGAGAGTTCTCCAGAGCTTTTATTGAAATGAGCTTCCTCACCATTTAATGGTTCCTGAATGAATTGAAACCCACAGTGCTTCCAACTTCATCATTGAAAAGTGGCTACATAAATACCATGAAATTTTTGCCATTCCAATGACCAGGTGGCACTGGAGAACCTTTCATGTCCTTTTGCTCATCATGAGTGTACCAGACAGTGCCTTGATTGTCTGGGTTTCATGAAAATGGTGTAGAATAGAAATGCCAGTAACTTGTAGCCTACTGAATAGTGGGCCTAGAGCGGTGGTGTGCAGATGTGTGATAAAACATCTCTTGTGGGGCCATGTGGATCTGCCATTGCTTCGAAAGGGCTTGAGACTGACATGGTGCATCCAGCAGAAACTTATATGTCTGAAACCTCTCCATGTAAAGGCATCTTTTTATATGCAGATTTTCAGGGCAATGTTCAGAATCAGGTTGCTATGGTCAAGGGGGCAATCTATGTGGGATAGAATCCTGGTTGGTGAATTCTCCTGCAGACTCTGACCCACCACACATGACAGAACTCCCTTCAGCACTGGGTCTCAGTTGAACTCGTTTTATTTAGTGAAACAAATACCAAAATCCCAGTGCAGCGGCAAGAAACACGATGAAAAGTGGAGGATGATCAAATGGCTTCACAGTCCACACAGGAGACACTTAGCCTTAAGTGGCCACAGTTTACCTACAAAGAGTGAATTCAGCACTGCTGCCTTATGTCTTTTGGAAAATAAGAAACCATGTCCTCCAGGTTACATAGATGCAGACGCAGCTTTGATGCTTTCACTAGAAATGAAGCTAAAGCTCCTGACAAAAACATATATTTCAAGGATCTTCTAGCTTTCAGAGTCTGTGTTGAAATATCAGCTGTTATCCTGATTGGTTTACCCCTAAATGTAATCTGCTTCCTTTCTCTTGTAGCTTTTAAAATTCTCTCTTTATTCTGTATGTTGGGTATCTTCATTATAATGTGTCTAGGTGTGGATCTCTTATGATTTTGCACATTCAGCGTCCTGTTGGCTTCTAGGACTTGGGAGTCTGTCTCATTCTTCAAGTCTGGGAAGTTTTCTCATATTATTTCATTGATTACATTGCTCATTCTTTTGGTTTGGACCTCAATACCTTCCTGTATCCCAATGAGTCAAAAGTTTGGTCTCTTTATGTTATCCCATATTTCTTGGATGTTCTGTTCATGGTTTCTTAACAGTCTTGCTGAGCTGTCTATGTTCTTTTCAAGTTGAAATACTTTGTCTTCATTGTCTGATGTTCTATCTTCTAAGTGTTCTACTCTGATGGTAGTATTCTCAATTGAGTTTTTAAGTTGGTTTATTGCTTCCTGCATTTCTAGGATTTCTGTTTGTTATTTTTTACAACTTCTATCTCCCTGTATAATTGATCTTTTGCTTCTTGGATTTGTTTGTGTAATTCATTGTCGAAGTGATCTTTCATTGTCTGATTTTGCTGTCTAATGTCTTCCTGGAGACTCCAGATCATCTGAAGCATGTATATCCTGAGTTCTTTATCTGACATTCCATCTGCTGCAGCTATTAACTCTTCTAAATTGTGTTGACCTGCATTGCTTGTGGTCCTTTTTTCTTTGTCTTTTCATACGGCTCGCATTTCTTTCTGCTTGGTGAAACTGTTGTGATTTTGAAATTTTCCCCCTATATATTTATATTGCTCTTGTATATTTGAAAAATCTTCCTTGCAGGGGCGGAGGGTGGCTGTGCTGCTCCTCTAATTGGGGTGATCTATCTACCACGCTGATGGGCCGCTGGGCCTGTTCTCCTGATCGGTCGCAGGTCTGCCTACCATGCAGGCGTGGGAGGCGGCTCTGCTCTGCCCCTCCTCCAATTGGTGTTACGTGTCTACCACACCCGTGGACCCCTGGGGTGTTCTGCCGATCGGTCGCAGGTCTGCCTACCTTGGAGGCGCGGGCGGCGGCTCTGCTCTGCCCCTACTCCAATTGGGGTGACGTGACTACCACGCCGGCGGGTGGGTGGGCCTGTTCTGTGGTCGGTCACAGGTCTGCCTACCTTGAGGGCATGGGCGATGGATCTGCTCTGCCCCTACTCCAAATGGGTGAAGTGTCTGCCATGCTGGCAGGCCACTGGTCCTCTTCTGCTGGTCAGGTGCAAATTTGTCTACATTGAGGGCGCGGGTGGTGGCTCTGCTCTGCCGCTACTCCAATTGGGGTGTCGTGACTACCAATCCGGTAGGTTGCTGGGCCTGTTCCGGGCACGTGCAAAGATTCTGCTCTGCCCCTACTCCTATTGGGATGACGTGACTACCATGCCGGTGGGCCACTTGGATTGTACTAGGCGCGGGAGAAGGCTCTGCTCTGCAACTACTCCAATTGAGGTGACGTTACTACCACGCCTGCTGGTCACTGGGCCTGTTCTGGGCACCTGCGGCGGCTCTGCTCTTCCTCTATTCCAACTGGGGTGAAGTGATTATCATGCAGGTGTGTCACTGGGCCTGTTCCGAGCATGGGCAGCGGCTCTGCTCTGCCCCTCTGGCTTGATGAAAAAGTGAGAGAGACTCGGGTGTTTGTGACTCACTTTCTTTACCAGGAGACTAACTGTTTCTGTCACCGCTGGTATCAATGAAGTTATCTCCTCCGCTGCTTTCTGATGACATCAGATCTCTGCCATGTTGGTATCCCATGCAAAAGGCAGCATTTCGTTCCCTTTGCTGGGTGACCAATGCAATGGGTGAGTCCTGACTTGCCCTCACAAGCCCCGTCTCAATCCTGTTGCCACTGCCTATGAAGGCTCGGTTGATATTTACCTCCACATTATTCAGCAAGACCCGGACCGGGAAGCAGTTTCCACGGGTTCTTTAGCCCTGAGCAAGATCAGTTCGGGGAGGCCAAATTTGGCCGCTCTGGGCTCAGTGTATGTTCTAATAGGAGCAGGCTCCAAGACGCAGTTTCTGCGGGTTCTTTAGAACTGAGCCTGAGTAATTTGTCTGCGAGACAAAGGTGAATGGCATCCTGAAATTACCTGTTCTATAGCTGAATGAGCTGCGATCAGTCGAAAACAGGGATGGTGACGTCAGCTCTTCAAGATGGTGGACGCTGGCTTCCTCTGTGGTCTGACCGGTATGGAGAACGGAATTGAACTGCATCCTTCCCCGTCTCAATCCCAGAATTCAGCACTGAGCACAGTAATTGCATAGCTGGCAGGAGCCCATAGAATCCGCACCACTGTATATTTGCGATGCTATCTCGTCGTTTCCCAGTGCGTGCCACAGACTCTAGCTACAGGGCAATTTGCTGAATAAGCAGCATGACCCTCCGTGCGGACAAATCACTGGCGTTTGAGATCCCGTAGCTGATCCTCGTGAGATGGATATATGTCCACTAGGTTGTGGAGCACCCCAAATTTGCTGGAAATTCCTAACAAGATAGGTTTTAGCCGTTCTAACTCGTCATTCTCCCGCACAGTGAGGCGGTACATGGGGGTAATGCACTCCATTCGCCGCCATCATGTGATCCCCCAAAGTTAGTTTTCAGTACTAGGAAAAAAATATGTATTTCAGGTGGAGGAATATTTCTGAGAATAATCTTGTGAAAAGTTGATTATAAATCCACATACATGAATATGAATGAATTTAGGGAGGGTATAAAAAAATATACTAAATATTTTTAAAAATCTGGAGAGTGAATATATATATATATATATATATATATATATATATATATATATATACACACAGACACACACACACACAGACATTAAAAAGTAGCATTATGTATGTGAATTGAAATTCACCATGAAATATATATCATCCACAGATCCAAAAATATTAATTTTAATGTACATGGATTTATGTTGTTCAACTAAGAAGCTCACCCATATGTTGAATTTTCAGTTCCAACAGCATTAAGTAGGAGTGATCTCTTCTCACAATTTGTATCTGCCAAGCCAGCCACCTCACCAAATGTACGACTGATACCAGGTAGAATTCTATATGTGCTTATAAAAATACATGTGATGAATAGGCTACAGAGAAAGGGAGACAGTTATTCACATATTTGTTAACTTTTAAAACACATGGAGAACTGTTTCAATTAAAATTCGCTATATTTATAACACCTACCATTTATCATATGAAAGGCAAGTCCAATTATACACCATGCCTCCTGTGAACCTCTTGTATTTGTATTCTGTTTGGGTTATTATTCTCCATCAAATTAGGATAAGAAGTCAAAGTCTAGTAGGGTATGTGTTAGTGTCAGGGATTCAGTATTTCGAATGGAAAATTGGAAAATGTATCCAATGTGTATGCAAATATGTGCTACACAAATATCTTCCCACTCTCATTCAGAACAATGCCTTGACATTACCTTCACCGTACATAAGACACAATTAGAGGAGAAGATTTAGAAAATCTGTGAATACATATGTGGAATGGAAAATGCTCAGAAGTTCACAAATTTGGAAGTGGTAGAGGAGTTTCCAAAAGGGACAGGGTAATCACTCCAAAAACATGAAGTTCTGCCAGCTTAACATCTGAAGAAACTGCCTCTGAGGTTGGGCAATGAAATATATGCTGTTGTCAGAAGCATTAGCTTCATATGTAGTGAGACCATCAAATCTGGTTCTGCATCTATGTGACCTGGAGGACATGGTTTCTTATTTTCCAATGAACATGAGGCAGCAGTGCTGAATTTTCTATTTGTAGGTACACTGTGGCCACTGGTGTCTCCCCGTGTGGACTGTAAATTCATTTGGTCATCCTCCACTTTCGTGGTGTTTCTTGCTGCTGCACTGGGAGTTTGGTATTGCTTCATTAAATACAAGGGTTCAACTGGGACACAGTGCTGAAGTGAGTTCTGTCAAGTGTGGTGGGTCGGGTTCTGCAGGAGAATGCACCAACCAGGCTTCTATCCCACATAGCTTGCCCCATTGACCATAGCAACCTGATTCTGAACATTGCCCTGAAACCTCTCCATATAACAATATGCTTTTACATATTAGGTTCTACTGACTGCAAAATGTCAGTCACAATCCATTTGGAAGCCAATGGCAGATCCACATGCCCCCACCACAGATGTTTTATCACACACCTGCCAACCACTGCTCTAGTACAACTACTCAGCATGATCCAACTTACTGGAATCTCTGTTCTACACCATTTTCATAAAACCCAGTCGATCAGGGCACTGTCCTGTATTCTCATGATCAGCAACAGGACATCCAAATGTTCTCCAGTGCTACCCGGTCATGGGAATTTCAAAAATTTCATGTTATTGATCTAGCCAATTTTCAAGGATGAAGTTGGAGGCACTGTGGATTTCAATTCACTCAGAAACCATTAAATGGTGAGGAAGATCATTTCAATGAAAACTCTGGAGAATTCTTACAGGCAAGGCTTCCAAAAGTGCCCAAAAGTCAGATTAAGCCAGGCCCATTGAGGTCTACAATGTATGGTCCATGTGTGTTTTGACTCTCAAATATGGCTGCCAAGTCTTTAAGAATAATATCATGTGATATCCTGGCTGAGATTCCCTGTCCTCTGTGGAAAGTCAACTTGGGCTTAGATGTCACTTTCCAAAGGCAACTCTCATGCATGGCCATTTAAAATTCCAACACAATTAATGGCAATAATTCTCTGAGATCAGTAAAGAACTCAGTCTCTAAGGGGCATCACACCAGAGTGCAAGCCTACTTTGAACCAGTGATCTCTTCCAACCCGCCAGACACATGTCCACAATTAAAACCAAAACACTCTCACATGGCCCTCATCTTCTTCCATATAGACACTCATCATATCCTCTCGCTGGAGGTTTCCATTAGTGACGCAGCCCACGACAGTGTCCAAAATAAGCTCCCTGCCCCTCATTTGCCAAAATTCAGGGTAGCCTGGACTCTCTTCCTGTGAACCAGGAGTGATCAAATAGCCTGCCTTTAATATTGCTTGGCTTCTCCAACTTGAGGCCTTCTAGCTTTGGGGTTTAGATTCTTTAAGTGAATTGGAGTCATGAAAATCAAGCCCCTATGGCCTAGCCTCTGCAGGGCTTTGAAGAACACATTTGACCCAAAGGATCCCTATTCTCACTTGATGGATATCAGGAACCTACCAGAGGAAGGCAAGAGAGTTCATCAAAAATATATGATCTTTTTGCCATTTTGGTTTTGGATGCACACATGGGATCTATCTTTAGATCCATCAGGTGCTGAGAATCTAAGCCACAGCCTCACACAGGGCCAACAGGCTGATTCAGACATATCCCAATTCTAAGCAATTAAGCAAAGAGCCACAGGTGATGCACATTCATTTCCATTTGAAAACTCTTTTTTTCAGGCTTCACAAAGTGGTGGCTTGAGGCAAAAAACTTCCTGACATTCAAAAGAACAATAGGTAAGCAAAAGGACCAAAGCAGGGTTTCTCCACTGAGACTTTCCTGGTCAACAGATATCTGAGATTTCTGAGATGCTAGCCATTTCCTTCAGCTATCCATTACATAGCCATGTCACAGATCTTGGAGGTGGTACAAATCTTGGACACAAAACCATGATACTATTCTGGAGAGTGGCCAGAATTGAGAGAGAAAACAGGAAATTAGGAAGCTTGTAGGTGTTGCCCATCCATAAGGCAAGCCAGAGTCCACTCATGAATTGGGCAGGATTAATGCTGGGAAGCTTTCTACTAGACAGGACACATCCATTGATGCATTGTCTTTTCTAATGTCTACAACAATGGACTCAGTGGGATACACACACATAGAAACACTCGCCTTGTCAAAGGACTTAATAGAAATATTCCACTCCATACCAAATAAACCGCCTTTCCTACCTATTCTCAGAACATGAGACAAAACCACAAACTCACACCCACACCCACAAAGGCACCTCCTTCCCCCTAGTAGGTCTGTGACTCCCCGGAGTGTCCTCTGACTGGTGGGCCATACTGTGTTCCCCGGAAATGACCTCTTCTGTCTCAGATCATGTCTGCTTGGCCAACTCTGTGAAGTTCTCAAGAGTCAGCGGTGAGACACTACCTGCTTTCTCAGGAAAAGCCCCTCTTCACAGGTTTCCTGGCATTTGGCCATCCTCACATCTGTAGGTACCAAGAAAGACTGACTCTGTCCTTGGTAATTCCAAATATGTGAGACCACTGGTACTAGAACAGGGACTGTCTCTGGGTGCCTGGCTTCCTGGATCCCAAGTTCAGAGAGTTCCCTCACCAAGGAAGTGAGGTGAGATCACTTCCTTCAGGATCTGAATGATGTCACTGCCTTGGCAACCACTTTGTCCTAACAGTTGCTTCCAAAAGTACCATGAGGTGGAGGCTGCCCCGATTTTCATGGGACACTTTCTCTAGTTAGAATGCTGTATCAACCATAAGCACCCGGGAACAGCTTCCACACAGGACTGGTTTGGTCCATGTTCTATACATTAAGAAGAGAGAGACTGATTCAGACACAACCTTTCATCCTTACCAGAATGATTGCCATGGAAGATGACTTTTGCTTTCTGAGGTACTTCATAGCTGCCTTCATCTTCACCAGGGATCATTTCTGCATGAACATTTGAGTTTCTCAGCAGGTGAAGATCCCCTGGATTCCTGTAGTTTAATACCCACACAGTTCCTGCTCTCCTGCAAAGTTAGTGTATGGTTAGGGTTAATAATATTTTCGATTTGGGTTAGGAATCATTCTGCAGGATGAATAATGGGATTGGGAACCTGCGATATTTATAAGAATATATAGGTGAAATATATGTATGAAAATGGGAATCTAAGAAAGATTTGAAGCCCAGAAGGGCATTGGGCCCTTGGTTTGGATACTTAGTGTTGAATTATGTTCTGTACAATTGTCTCAGTTAAATCGAAATACAATGGCATAGGACCTAGTACCTTGGATGATTGAATGTAGAAGAGAACATCCAGTCAAAAAGGGATAGTCGGTAGGATTAGGAAGATAGTCAGTAGGTTTAGGAAGAAGAGTGAGTATATGATTTGGAATTAAAAGCTTCTTTAGCAATAGGGTTTCGTTTAGAGAGTGAATGAAAATGTAAGCACATGTGAAGAGTCAGCCAAAATGATGAACTGGGGAAAATATGTAGGAAAGCAGGTGTCAATAGAGACATTATGAAATCAGGCAATGTATAAAGTGAGTGATAGGATTAGACATTTTCAACAGGCTTGAGTTTGAATATATAATCATAGGAAAAAACAAATATGTCGTCACAAATGGGAATGACATTTGAGAGCATTAGGCAACCTGGACATGGATGCTATTAGTTATCAACATTCACTTTCCTTTTAGGCTTTGGTACAATCATAAGTGTGACATTTTATTTTTTTTTTGTTCAGAATATTACTGTGATAAAATGTATATGTAGATTAGGTGACATGAGTATTTCTTTCACCATTTCTGGGAGCAATAATTTGAAGATGTATACATTAGTATTAGGGGCACAAAGAGGTGTAAACTGTTTCTATGAATATAGAGATAATGCATGAATAGACCATACTATGAATAAATAACATAACTGATTCCACTTTAAATAATGGATTGAATTGATATGTGAAAATATATAAGAAATCTTATATTGATATACAATCATTCATTCCAACCAGTTATATATCTAATGGTAATATTAGGATTATGGTTTATGATGAATGGTGTTTGAGTTTTGCTTTATAAGTGATGATGTTAAACAAAAATAATGTGTTTGGAAAGAAGTCTCATGAAAAGACTAGTCAAGAAACATGGAGGAATGCATGTATTCTGAATCAGGAAGTGATTGATCGTGAAACAAATTCCTATTAATTTTCTAATTTGTGACTGAAATATATATCCTATGATGTGCATAAACTGAAGACATAGTAACGTACAAGTGTTGAATAAAAATGAAAGTCAAAATACACATCATGTCCCCTAGGAATCTACTTGCATTCATTTTAAACTGGCTAAGTAACTGTAGAAATATTAGGGTTTGTATGCACCATTCACTGAATTTAGTTTTCAGTACTAGGAAACAATATGTATTGCAGGTGGATGATTATTTCTGAGAATAATCTTGTGGAAAGTTGATTATGAATCCACAGATATGAATATGAATGAATTTAGGGAGTGTATAATAAGACACATATTTTATATTTTGAAAAATCTGGAGAGTGTATATATATATATATATATATATATATATATATATATATATATATATATATATATACACACACACACACACACGCACATGCACAGATATTAAAAAGTAGCAATACAGGAGATCCATTATGAAGGCAGGCATGGAGAAATCAAGTCTATGATCTCTTCAGCTGCACGGGCATAGGGAGTCGTAAACTGTCTAAATGCTGTTTGCTCAGAATCACTAGGCAATGTTGACCTGTTGTGAATCTGGGGCGAACAGTCTGGGCCCCTCAGAACACACACAGAGCCCGGATTGGCTGCATTCAACCTTAGATTCGTCTGGTTTTTGTGACTCAGCACTAACATTCCCGCTGAAATAACTGGTCGGTCTTTCTGAATTGACAGAGTTAAAAGACAACTGAGCCTTCATAGGCAGTGGCCACAGGACTGAAATGGGGCTTGGGAGCTATAGTCAGGACCCACCTGTTGCATTGGTCACCCACCAAAGGGAACGAATGGTCACCATTTTAATGGGATACGACCATGGCAGAGAACTGACATTACAGGCTGAGGAGATAACTTCATTGAAACCAACGCGACAAGTGTGTAATCCCATTGCCATCTCTCTCAAAACCATGGGGAAACCTCAAAGGCCCTTCCCAGCTCTGCCGTAATGGCCCCTCCCAGGTCTCCCAGGAGCGCGATAGCCAGACCTAGGGAATCAGGATTGGCTCGGGACTCGCGGCGTGGAATTCCCGGCTACCACTCCCACCAGTGCTGACAATTGAGGTCTCTTACACCACCTACCGGGGGCATGGCTCCCGGAGGACAAGAAAATTCGCTGGGGGTTCTCATGCCAAAGCTCTACAAACTTAGGGTCTGAGGGAGGCAAACAGGGAGAGTGTGCCCAGGCGTTCATTAAAACAGGGCTACCAGGAGCAGAGGCCTGGCGTGTAACCAGTATTGTGGTGAGCGTCAAAGGTGAGCGGGGCCTGGCTTGAGGAAGCACAAGAGAAGGCCCTAGGCACTCAGGATTGGAGACCCGCCCAGACTGGGAGGAAGAGCTGCTGCACAGTG
This sequence comes from Callospermophilus lateralis, assembly GCF_048772815.1. NCBI lineage: Eukaryota > Metazoa > Chordata > Mammalia > Rodentia > Sciuridae > Callospermophilus > Callospermophilus lateralis. The sequence goes on from NW_027514551.1 coordinate 4,671,959, forward strand.
ATTGGTTCCCGCTAATTGAGAGGAGAATCTTGGCCCAGTGCACACAGCTCCACCTACTGGAAGAGAAGTAAATTGAACTCTAGGACTGCATGTATTAATATTATTATTTTATTTGTATGCTTTTCTTTTTCTTTGATTTTCATTTTTGTTGTTGTTCTTTAACTTTTTTAATGTTTTTATTTTTTTTAATTTTTTATTTTATTATTATTATTATTATTTTAAATTTTAATTTTCATTTTTAAATTATCATTATTACTTAAAATTTTCTTTATTTTCTATTTTTTTCTTTTGTCTTTTCATTTTTTTTCAATTTTGTTATACCCCCTTCCTTGAATTCTACCTGCCTACTCTCATTCTCCTTAGTGACTTCTTCCCTTCCCTTCTAATATCTTTCCTTCCAAGCATCAAATAAATTTATAAGAGTAAGCAGTAACTCAGTAGTCAAACAGAACAAGAAGTAACATGAGAAGCATAAAAAAGCAAGGAAGAAGAAAAGTGCAAACAATGAAGGACAGCCTAAATATTCAAGAGCATCTAGAGTCATCAGAAAAATGGTCATATGAAGAACTCAAGGAATACCTTAGACAGATGGAATGGAACCTTAAAGAGGATACGAGACAACAAAAACAGTGAAAGAACGCATTGAAAATGAATTACATAAACAGATAAAATAAGAAATTAAGCATCTTTTCAGGAGATAGAGATTATTAGAAAAATCAAACAATAATTCTAGAAATGAAGGAAATGATAAACCAAATTAAAAACTCAATTGAGAGTATCACTATCAGAGTGGAGCAAGTAGAAGACAGAATGTCAGATAATGAAGACAAAGTATATCATCTTGAAAAAAACTCTATCCAAGAAAGAAATGCTGTAAAAAATTATGAGAAAACATCCAAGAGATATGGGATAACATAAAAAAACAAACTTATGAGTCATCCAGAAAGAGGAAGGTACAGAGATTCAAACCAAGGGAATGAGTAACCTGCTGAATGAAATAATTAGAGAAAACTTTCCAGAAATAAAAATGGAAACAGATAAACAAATTGTAGATGCTTACAGGACACTGAGCACACAAAATCACAGTAGACCCATGCCAAGACACATTGTTATGAAGATATCCAATATACAAAACAAAGAGAAAATATTAAAAGCTACCAGAGAAAGGAGGCAGATTACAATCAGGGGTAAACCAAAAAGGTTAACAATGGATTTTTTTATCGCAGATGCTGGAAGTGAGAAGATCATGGAACAACGTACTTCAAATACTGAAAGACAATGGATGCCAACCAAGAATTATGTATCCAGCAAAATTAAGCTTTATGTAAGACAACGAAATAAAAATATTTCATGATAAACAAAAGCTAAAAGAATTTGCAGCCAGAAAACCAGCATTGGAAAGCATCTGGAGCAAAACACTAGACAAGGAAGAAATGAAAATCAACAACGAAAACCATCAGTGGGAAGTGCCTCAGTAATGACAGAGGGCGGGGAAAAGCTAATCATGGAGAAACAATCTAATTAAAAAAAAAAGATATAGGCAAACATGGGTGGCAGTACAAACCATATATCAATAGTAACTCTAAACGTTAATGGCTTAAACTCTCCAATAAAGTGACATAGGCTTGTAACTTGAATTAAAATAAAAAAACAAATCCAACAATATGTTGCCTCCAGGGGACACATCTGAATGGAAAAGACATACACAAGCTGATGGTGAAAGATTGGGAAAATTTATACCATGCACACAGACCTCGTAAGCAAGCAGGGGTGGCCATCCTCCTATCGAATAAAATCGACCTCAAGACTAATTTAATCAAAAGGGATAAGGAAGGACATTATATACTGTTAACAGAAACCATTCACCGACAAGACATAACAATTATCAATATTCACGCAGCAAATAATGGTGCTGCGACGTTCATAAAACAAATTCTCCTCAAGTTCAAGAATCAAATAGACCACAATACAATAATTATGGGTGACTTCAACTCACCTCTCTCACCATTGGACAGATCCTCCAAACAAAAGTTGAATAAAGGAACTATAGAACTCAATATCACAATCAATACCCTAGACTTAACTGACATATATACAATATATCAACCATCATCAAGTGGATATACTTTTTTCTCAGCAGCACATGGATCCTTCTCAAAAACAGACCATATGTTATGCCATAGGGCAACCCTCAGTAAATATAAAGGGGAGGAGATAATACCATGAATTTTTTGTGATCATAATGGAATGAAACTGGAAACCAATGATAAAAGAAAAAAGAAAAAATCATACATCACCTGCAAAATGAAAAATATGTTACTGAATGATCAATGGGCAACCCTCAGTAAATATAAAGGGGAGGAGATAATACCATGAATTTTTTGTGATCATAATGGAATGAAACTGGAAACCAATGATAAAAGAAAAAAGAAAAAATCATACATCACCTGCAAAATGAACAATATGTTACTGAATGATCAATGGGTTACAGAAGACATAAAGGAGGAAATAAAAAAATTCTTCGAGATAAATGAAAATACAGACACAACATATCAGATTCTATGGGACACAATGAAAGAAGTTTTAAGAGGTAAATTCATCGCCTGGAGGTCATTCCTCAAAAAAAGAAAAAAAAAAAAACACATAAATGAGCTCACACTTTATCTCAAAGCCCTAGAAAAGGAAGAGCAAAACAACAGCAAATGTAGCAGAAGGCAAGAAATAATTAAAATCAGAGCGAAATTGAAACAAAAGAAACTATTGAAAAAATTAACGAAACTAAAAGTTGGTTCTTCGAAAAGATAAATAAGATCGACAGACCCTTAGCCATGCTAACGAAGAGAAGAAGAGAGAGAACTCAAATTACTAACATACGGGATGAAAAAGGCAATATCACAACAGATGCAACATAAATACAGAAGAAAATTAGAAATTTTTTGGAAAACTGTATTCCAATAAAATAGAAAATAGTGAAGACATCGATAAATTTCTTAAGTCATATGATTTGCCCAGACTGAGTCATAAGGGAACACACAATTTAAACAGACCAATATCAATGGATGAAGTAGAAGAAGCAATCAAAAGACTACCAACCAAGAAAAGCCCAGGACCGGATGGGTATACAGCAGAGTTTTACAAAACCTTTAAAGAAGAATTAATACCAATACTTTTCAAGTTATTCAGGAAATAGAAAAACTGGGAGCTCTGCCAAATTCATTCTATGAGGCCAACATCACCCTGATTCTGAAACCAGACAAAGACACCTCAAAGAAAGAAAACTACAGACCAATATCTCTGATGAACCTAGATGCAAGAATCCTCATTAAAATTCTGGTGAATTGAATAGAAAGGCACATCAATAAAATTGTGCACCATGATCAACTAGGATTCATTCCTGGGATGCAAGGTTGGTTCAATATACGGAAATCAATAAATGTTATTCACAACATCATTGGACTTAAAGGTAAGAACCATATGATCATCTCGATAGACGCAGAAAAACCATTCAACAAAGTAGAGCATTCCTTTATGTTCAAAACATTTTAAAAACTACGGATAACAGGAACTTACCTCGACATTGTAAAAGCTATCTATGTTAAGCCTCAGGCTAGCATCATTCTGAATGGAGAAAAGTTGAAGGCATTCCCTTTAAAATCTGGAACAAGACAGGGATGTCCTCTATCACCACTTCTATTCAATATATTTCTCGAAAAAACTGGCCAGAGCAATTAGAGAGATGAAAGACATTAAAGGCATAAAAATAGGAAAAGAAGAACTTAAATTATCACTATTTGCAGATGACATGATTCTATACATAGAAGACCCAAAAGGGTCTACAGAAAAAACTACTAGAACTAATAAATGAATGCAGCAATGTGGCAGGATACAACATCAACATGCATAAATCAAAGGCATTTCTGTATATTAGCGACAAAACTTCTGAAACAAAAATGAGTCCAAACACTGCATTCCCAATTTCCTCAAAATAATTAAATACTTGGGAATCAACCTAACAAAAGAGGTGAAAGATTTATATAATGCAAACTACAGAACCCTAAAAAGAGAAATAGAATAAGATCTTAGAAGATGGAAAAATATACCCCGTTCATGGATAGCCAGAACTAACATCATCAATATGGCGATATTACCAAAAGTTCTCTATAGGTTTAATGCAATGCCAATCAAAATCCCAAAGGAATTTTTTGTAGCAATAGATAAAGCAATCATAAAATTCAAATGGAAAAATAAAAGACCCAGAATAGCAAAAGCAATTCTAAGCAGGAAGTGTGAATCAGGCAGTATAGCGATACCAGATTTCAAACTATATTACAGAGCAATCATAATAAAAACAGCATGGTACTTGTATGAAAACAGGTGGGTGGACCAATGGTACAGAATGGAGGACACAGAGACTAATCCAAAAAGCTACAACTATCTTATATTTGATAAAGGAGCTAATGGCCTGCAATGGAGGAAGGATAGCATCTTCATCAAATGGTGTTTGGTAAACTGAAAATCCATATGCAACAAAATGAAACTGAATCCCCTCCTCTCGCCATGCACAAAAGTTAACTCAAAGTGGATCAAGGAGCTAGATTCAAATCAGAGTCTCTGCGTCTGATAGTAGAAAAAGTTGGCTCCGATCTACATATTGTGTGGTCAGGCTCCGAATTCTTAAGAGGACACCCATAAAACAAGAGTTAATAACAAGAATCAAGAAATGGGACTTACTTAAACTGAATTTTTTTTTCTCAGAAAGAGAAACAATAAGAGAGGTAAATATGGAGCCTACATCATGGGAACAAATTTTTAGTCCTCACCCTTCACATGGAGCCCTAATATCTAGAGTATACAAAGTATACAAATAACTCAGAAAATTATACAATAAGATAACCAATAACCCAATGGGCCAAGGACCTGAACAGAAACTTCTCGGAGGAGGACATAGAATCAATTAACAAGTACATAAAAAAATGCTCTCCATTTCTAGCAGTAAGAGAAATGCAAATAAAAACCACCCTAAAATACCATCTCAATCCAGTGAGATTGGCAGCCATAATGAAGTCAAACAACAACAAGTGCTGGCGAGGATGTGGGGAAAAGGGTACTCTTGTAGATTGCTGGTGGGACTGAAACTGGTGCAGCCAATTTGGAAAGCAGTATGGAGACTCCTGTGAAAGCTTGGAATGGAAGCACCATTTGACCCAGCTATTGCCCTTCTTGGACTATTCCCTGAAGACCTTAAAAGAGCGTACTACAGGGATACTGCCACATCAGTTTTCATAGCAGCACAATTCACAATTGCTACACTGTGGAACCAACCCAGATGCCCTTCAATAGATGAATGAATAAAAAAAATGTGACTTTTATATACTATGGAGGATTACGCAGCACTAAAATATGCCAAAATAATGGAATTTGCAGGGAAATGCATGGCACTAGAGCAGATTATGCTTAGTGAATCTAGCCAATCCCTAAAAAACAAATACCAAATGTCTTCTTTGATATAATGAGAGCAACTAAGAACAGAGCAGGGAGGAAGAGCATGAAGAAAAAATTAACATTAAGCAGAAACATTAGGTGGGAGGGAAAGGGAGAGAAGAGGGAAATTGCATGGTAATGGAGAGAGACACTTATTGTTACACAAAATTACATATAAGAGGTTGTGGGAAAATAAACAAGGGGAGAAATGAATTACAGTAGGTATGGTAGAGAGAAAAGATGGGAAGAGAAGGGAGGGGGTATAGTAGAGTATAGGAAAGGTAGCAGAATACAACAGTAACTAATAGGGCATTATGTAAAAATATGGATGTGTAACTGATGTGATTCTGCAATCTGTATTTGGAGTAAAAATGGGAGTTCATACCCCACTTGAATCTAATGTATGAAATATGATATGTCAAGAGCTTTGTAAAGTTTTGAGCAACCAATAAAAAAAAGTAGCGATATATATGCCAATAGAAATTCATCATGAAATATATATAATCCACAGATTGAAAAATATTAATTTTACTGAACATGAAATTATGTATAATGTTATTCAACTAGGATGCTCACCCATAGGTTGAATTTTCAGTTCCAACAGCGTTTAGGGGGAGTGATCTCTTCTCTCAATTTGCATCTGCCAATTCAGCCACCTCACAAGTGTATACGAGTGATATCAGGTAGGATTCTATATGTGCATATAAAAATACATGTGCTGAATAGGCTACAGAGAAAGGGAGACAGGGATTCATATATTTGTTAATTTTAAAAACACATGTAGAACTATTTCAACAAAAAATTGACTAGATTTATAACTCCTACAAAATATAATGCAAAAGGCAATTCCAACTATACACCATGCCTCCTCTGAACTGCTTGTGTTTCTTTTCTTTTTGGGTTATTTTTCACCATCATATTAGGATCATTAGTCAGAGTCTAGTAGGGTATGGGTTAGTGTCAGGGATTCAGTATTTCAAATGGAAAATTGAAAAATGAATCCAATGTGTATGTAAATATGTGCTACACAAAAATCTTCTCACTCATATCCAGAACAATGCCTTGACATTACCTTCACCCAAGTAAGACACAATTATAGTAGAAAAGTGTGAAAATCTATGAATACATATATGGAATGGAATATCCTCGGGAGTTCACAACCTTGGAGGTGGTAGAGGCGTTTCCAAAAGTAAGGGACAGGGTAAACACTCCACAAACAAAGAGCTCTGCTGGCCTAATACTTCTTGGAATACTGCCTCTGAGGTTGGGCACTTGAAATATATGTTGTTGTCATGAGCTTTGGCTTCCTTTGTAGTGAGACCATAAAAGCTGGGTCTGCTTCTATGTGACCTGGAAGACATGATTTCTTATTTTCCAATGAACATGAGGCAGCAGTGCTCAATTTTCTCTTTGTAGGTAAACTATGTCCACTGGAGGCAAAGTGTCTCCCGGTGGGGACTGTGAAGACATTTGATCATCCTCCACTTTTCGTGGTGTGTCTTGCTGCTACACTGGGAATTTGGTACTTGCTTCACACAATATAAGAAGTTCATCTGGGATACAGTGCTGGAGCGTGTTCTGTCACGTGGGGTGGGTTAGCGTCTGCAGGAGAATGTACCAACCAGTCTTCTATCCCACATAGCTTGTCCCAATAACCATAGCAACCTGATTATGAACATTGCCCTGAAACCTATCCACATAACAAGATGCCTTTACCTACAAGGGAATGGGGGCTGCGCCATATCAGTCACAAGCCATTTGTAAGCCGATAGCCGATCCACATGGGCCCACCTTGATGTTTCATCACATACCTGCCCACCACTACTCTAGGCCCACTACTCACCAGGCTCCAAATTCCTGGCATCTCGTATTCTACACCATTTTCATGAAACCCAGTCAAACAAGGCACTGTCTGGTATACACATGATCAGCAACAGGACATCCAAAGTTTCTGCAGTGCCACCTGGTCATGGGAATTTCAAAACTTTTATGGTATTTATCTAGCAATTTTTCAAGGATGAAGTTACAGGCACTGTGGGTTTCATTTCATTCAGGAACCGTTAAGTGTTGAGAAAGCTCATTTCAATGAATGCTCTGGAGAACTTTAAAGTCAAGGCTTCTCAAAGAGTTGCCAACAGGTCACATGAAGCCAGGCCAATTGACGTCTACAATGTGAGGTCCATGTGTGTTTTGAATCTCAACTATGGCTACCAAGTCTTTCAGAATAAAATCATGTGATATCCTGGCTGAGATACCCAGGCCTCTGTGGAAACCCACCCTGGGCCAAGATCTCAGTTTCCAAGAGTGAGTCTCATGCGTGGCCTCCTAAAATCCCAACACAATTCATGGCAATACTTCTCTGAGGTCAGTTCCAGAACTCAGTCTCTAAGGGTAAATCATACCAGATTTCAAGCCCAGGTGGACCCAGTCATCCCTTCCAACTGCCACAAAAATGACCAAAATTAAAATGAAATCACTCCCACAGGGCCATAATCTTTTTCCTTGTAGACACTCATCATAACCTCTAGCTGGAGGTTTCAATGAGCACAAGGTAGTGTCCAAAATAAGCTCACTTGCCCCTCATTTGCCTAAAAACATGGTGGCCTGAACACTATTCCTGTGAACCAGGAGTGATCAAATATTCCTGCTGTTAAAGTGTTCCGCTTCTCCAATTTGAGGCCTACTGGCTGAAGCCTATAAATTCTTGATGTGATTTGGAGTCATGAGAAAACCCAAGCACATGTGGGCTAGCCTCTGCAGGGATTTCAAAGACTCATTTGACCCTAAGGATCCCTATTCTCACTTGATGGAGGTCAGGAACCTAAAACAAGAAGGCAAAAATATTCATCCACAATGACTTCTCTTTTGGTCATTTTGGTTTTGAAACCACATGGGATCTTTCTTTAGATCCATCAGGTGCTGAGAATCTAAGCCACAACCTCATTCAAGGACAAGAGGCTGATTCAGACACATTCCATTCCAAAGCAATTAAGCAAAGAGCCACAGGTGATGTCCATTCATTTCCATATGAAAACAGTCTTCTTAATGCTACACAACTGGGTGGCCTGAGGCAAAGACTTTCCTGATATTCAGGATAATAGAAACAGAAGTAAGCAAATGGCCCAAAGAAGGGTTTCTCCACTGAGACATTACTGGTCACACTGATATCTGAGATTTCTGAGATGCTCCCATTCCCTTAAGCTATCCAGTACATGGCCATGTCACAGAGCCTTGTGGTGTTACATATCTGGGACTCAAAACCATGAGCCTATTCTGGAGAGTGGCTGGAAAACACGAAGAAAACAGGAACTTAAGAAGATAGTAGATGTTGCCCATCCAAAGGCAAGCTGCAGTCCATTCATCAATTGGGCAGTAAGAATGTGGGGAAGCTTTCAACCAGAGACAACGCTTCCATTGATGCATTCTCTTTTCTAATGTCTACAACAACGGATACACTGGGATACACAGACATAGAAACACTCACCATGTCAAAGGACTTACTAGAAATAGTCCACTCCAAACCAAATAAACCACCTTTCCTAGCTATTCTCAGAACATCAGAGAAAACCACAAACTCACACCTACAACAGCAAAGGCGATTCTTTCACCCAAGTAGGTCTGTGATTATCCGAAGTGTCTTCTGACTGGTGGGCCATATTATGTTCCCCCAAAAATGGCCTGTCCTATTTCAGATGTGGTCTCCTTGGCCAATTCTGTGAAGTTCTCAGGAGCCACTGGTTCGCCACTACCTACTTTCTCAGGAAAGGCCCCTCTTCCGAGCTCTGCTGGAATTTGGCCATCCTCACATCAGTAGGTACCAAGAAAGACTGACTATGTCTTTGGGAAAAACAAATAAGTTAGCCCACTGGGACTCGGAGTGAGACTGACTCTGGGTGCCTGGCTTCCGGGATCCCAAGTTCAGAGAATTCCATCACCAAGGAAGTGAAGTGAGTTCACTTCTTTCAGGAACTGAATATGGTCACTGCCTTGGTAACCACTTTGTCCTAACAGTTGCTTCCAAGGTTCCTATGAGATGGAGGCTGCCCCAACATCCTGTGACACATTCAGAAGTTAGAATGGTATATCAACCATAGGCACCCAGGAACAGCTCTCCACACAGGCCTGCATAGGTCTATCTTCTCTACTTTAAGAAGGCAGAGGCTGATTCAGACACATCAATTCTTCCTGACCAGGTTGTTTGCCATGGAAGATGACTATTGCTCTCTCAGGTCCTACATAGCTGCCTACATATTCTCCAAGGATCATTTCTCCATGGATCTTTTAGGTTCTCAGCAGGTGGAAGATAATCTACATTCCTATATTGTAAGACCCACTCTGTCCCTGCTCTTCTGTAAGTTGTATTGAAGGAAGAGTGTATGGTTAGGGTTAATAATAGGTTCGATTTGGGTTACGAATCATTCTGCAGGATGAATAATGGCATTGGCAACCTGTGGTATTTACAAGAGTATATATGTGAAATATAACTATGAAAGCAGAAATCTAGGTAAGATTTGAAGCCCAGAAGGGCATTGGGGACTTGAGTGGGATACTTAGCTTTGAGTTATGTGCTGCACAGATGTCTCAAATAAATCAATATACACTGGCATCGGACCTTGTACTTTGGATGATTGAATGTTGAAGAGAACATCCAGTCAAAAAGCGATAATCGGTAGGATTAGGAAGGTAGTCGGTAGGTTTAGAAAGAAGAGTGAGTATAGGATTTGGACCAAAAGTTCTTTAGCAATAGGGTTTTGGGTAGAGAGTGTATGTAAATGTCAGTACATGTGAAGAGTCAGTCACAATGATGAACTGGGGAAAACATGTAGGAAAGCAGATATCAATAGAGACATTAGGAAATCAAGCAAAGTATAAAGTGTGTGATAGGGTTAGACATTTTCAACAGGTTTGAGGTTGAATATATAATATTAGGAAGAAACAAATATGTAGTCACCAATAGGATTGATATTTGAGAGCATTAGGCAACCTGGACATGGATGTTTTTAGTAATCCATGCTCACTTTCAATTTAGGCTTTGGTACAATTGTAAGTGTGACCTTTGCTTTTGGTGTCCAGAATATTTCTGTGATAAAATGTGTATGTAGATCAGGTGACATGAGTATTTCTTCCACCATTTCTTGGAGCAATATTTTGAAGACTTATAAATTAGTATGGTCGTACAAAGAGGTGTACCCTATTTCTATGAATATACACATAATGCATGAATAGACCATACTGTGAATAAATAATATAACTGGATCCACTTTAAATAATGGATTGAATAGATATCTGAAAATATATAAGAAATGTTATATTGATATACAATCATTCATTCCAACCAGTTATATATCTAATGATCATCTTAGGGTTATGGTTTATCATGAAGGGTTTGTGAGTTTTGTTTCAAAATTGATTATGGAAATCAAAAATAATATATTTGGAAAAAAGTCTCATGAATAGACCAGTAAAGAAACATAGAGGAATACATGTGTTCTGGAGCAGGAAGTGATTGAAAGTGAAACAAATGCCTATAAATTTGCCAACTAGTGAATCAAATATATATTCTATGATGTACATAAACTGAAGAAATAGTAATGTACCAGTGTGGAATAAAAAATAACGTCAAAATACACATCATGTTCCATAGTAACCTACATGCATTGATGTTAAACTGGGTTAGTTAATGTAGACATATTAGGATTTGTATGCACCTTTCACTGAAGTTAGTTTTCAGTACTAGGAAACAAATATGTATTTCGGGTGGATGAATATTTCTAAGAATAATCTTGTGAAAAGTTGATTATTAATCCACATACATGAACAGGAATGAATTTAGGGATTGTATATAAGACACATATATTTCATATTTTTAAAAATCTGGAGAGTATAAATATATAAATATATATATATATATATATATATATATATATATATATATATATATATATATATATATACACACACACACACACACACACACACACACACACACACACACAAACATAGACATTAATAAGTAGCAATATATATGCCAATCGAAATTCATCATGAAATATACATCATAAAGATGCAAAAACATTCATTTTACTGAACATGGGTTTATGTATTATGTTGTTCTACTGGAAAGCTCACCCATAGGTTGAATTTTCAGTTCCAACAGGGTTTAGGAGGAGTGATCACTTCTCACACTTTGTATCTGATATGTCATGTAATTCACAAGAATGTACGTGTGATACCATGCAGGATTCTATTTGTGCATATAAAAATACATGTGCTGAATAGGCTCCAGAGAATGGGAGACAGTAGTTCACATATTTGTTACCTTTGAAAACACATCGAGAACTATTTCAATTAAAAATTGACTAGATCTATAACACCTACCCTTTATCATGCAAAAGGCAAGTTGAACTCTGAACTGCATGTACTTATATACTGTTTGGGTTATTTTTCTCCATCTTATTAGAATTAGTAGTCAGAGTCTAGTAGAATATGTGTTAGTGTCAGGGATTCAGAATTTCGAATGGAAAATAGGAAAATTAATCCAATGTGTATGCAAATATGTGCTACAACAAATCTTCCCACTCTCATCCAGAACCATGCCTTGACATTACCTTCGCCCCAAGTAAGACACAATTAGAGAAGAAGAGTTACAAAATCTGTGATTACATTTCTGGAATGGAAAATGCTCAAGAGTGCACAAACTTCGAGGTGGTATAAGAGTTTCCAAAAATAAGGACAAAGTACACACTCCACAAACATGGAGCTCTGCTTGCCTAAAACTTTTTGAGAAACTGCCACTGAGGTTGGGCACTTAAATATAGGTTGTTGTCACGAGTTAAGCTTCCTTTGTAGTGAGAACCTCAAAGCTGGGTCTGCATCTATGTGACCAGGAGGACAAAGTTTCTTATTTTACAATGAACACGAGGCAGCAGTGCTGAATTCTCTCTTTGTAGGTAAACTGTGGCCACTGAGCGCTTAGTGTCTCCCCGTGTGGACTGTGAAGCCATATGGTCATCCTCCATTTCGTGGTGTTTCTTCCTGCTGCACTGGGAGTTTGGTATTTGCTTCACGAAATACAAGGAGTTCAACTGGGACAAAGTGCAAGAGGGAGTTCTGTCACGTGTGGTGGGTCAGGGTCTGCAGGATGATACAAGAACCAGGCTTCTATCCCACATAGCTTGACCCCTTGACCATAGCAACCTGATTCTGAACAATGTCCTGAAATCTCTCCATATAACAAGTTGCCTTTACACGGAAGCTTCTGCTGGCTGCGCCATATCAGTCACAAGCCATTTGGAAGCCAATGGCAGATCCAAAATGCCCCACACATATGTTTTATCACATACCTGCCCAACACTGCTCTAGGCCCACTACTCAACAGAGTCCAACTTACTGACATCTCTGTTCTACACCATTTACATGAAACCCAGTAAAACAAGACACTGTCTGGAACATTCATGATCAGCAACATGTCATCCAAAGGTTCTCCAGTGCCACCTGGTGATGGGAATTTCAAAAATTTCATGGTATTTATCTAGCCATTTTTCAAGGATGAAGTTGGAGGCACTGTGAGTTTCAATTCATTCAGGAACCATTAGATGGTTAGGAAGCTCATTTCAATGAAAGCTCTGGAGAACACTCACAGGTAAGGCTTCCCAAAGAGTGGTGAAAAGATCACATGATGTTTAGCTCATTTAGCTCTACAATGTGAGGTCCATATGAGTTTTTACTCTCAATTATGGGTGCCAAGTCTTTCAGAATAAAATCATGTGGTATCCTGGCTGAGAGGCCCAGTGCTCTGTGGAAAGCCACCCTGGGCATAGAACTCAGTTTCCAAGGGCGACAGTCATGCCTGGCTTTCTGAAACCTCAACACTATTCATGGCAATACTTCTCTGAGTTCAGTTGCAGAACTCAGTCTCTAAGGGAATCACACCAGAGTTCAAGAACATGTGGACCAAGTCATCTCTTCTAACTGCCACCCAAATGACCACAATTTAAATTAAAAGACTCCAACACACATAATAACCTCTGGCTAGAGTTTTCCATGAGGGGGACAGCTCAACTCCGTGTCCCAAATAAGCTCTCTTGCACCTAAATTGCCTAATTCAGGGTGGCATGGACACCCTTCTTGTGAACCAGGAGAGATCAAATAGGCCTCCCATTAATACTGCTCCACTTCTTCAATTTGAGGTCAACTGACTGTGGGGTTTGGATTCTTTATGTGAATTGGAGTCTTGAGAAAACCCAAGCAACCATGGGCTAGCCTCTGCAGAGCTCTGAAGATCTCATTTTACCCAAAGGATCCCTATTCTGACTTGATGGAGTTCAGGAAAGTTACAGAGGAAGGCGAGAGACTTCATCCACAAGGACTGCTCTTTGGCCATTTTGGTTTTGGATGTACACATGGGATCTTTCTTTATATCCATCAGAAGGTGAAAAACTAAGCCACAGCCTCACACAGGGCAAATAGGCTGATTCAGACACATCCTCTGCAAAACAATTAAGCAAGGAACCACAGGTAATACCCATTCATTTCCATTTGAAAACTGTTTTCTTCAGGCTTCACAAAGTGGTGGCCTGCGGAAAAGACCTTCCTGACATTCAGGGCAACAGAAGAAAAGGTAAGCAAAAGGCCCCAAGCATGGTTTCTCCACTGAGACTTTACTGATCACACTGATATCTGAGTTTTCTGAGATGCTCGCCATTCCCTTTAGCTATCTAGTACATGGTCATTTCACAGAGCTTCGTGGTTGTACATATCTTAAACACAAAACCATGAGCCTATTCTGGAGAGTGGCCAGAATTCAGGAAGAAAACAGGATCTTAGGAAGATAGTAGGTGTTGCCCATCAATAAGGCAAGCTGCAGTCCATTAATTAATTGGGAAGGATGAATGCTGGGAAGCTTTCTACCTGACAGGACATATTCATTGATGCATTCTCTTTTCTAATGTCTACAACCACGGGCGCAGTGGGATACACTGACATAGAAACACTCGCGTTGTCAAACGACTTACTAGAAACCGTTCACTCCAAACAAAACAAACCTTCTTTCATACCTATTCTCAGAACATGAGACAAAAACCACAAACTCACACCCACATCACAAAGGCACCTCCTTCCCCCATGTAGGTCTGTGACTATCCGGAGAGTCCTCTGACTGGTGGGCCATACTATGTTCCCAGAAATGGCCTGTTCTGTCTCAAATCTGGTGTTCTTGGCCAACTCTGTGAAGTTTTCAGGATCAAGTGGTGAGTCAATGCCTACTTTCTCAGAAAGCCCCCTCTCCATAGCTTTTCTTGCATTTGGCCATCCTCACATCAGTAGGTCCCAAGAAAGACTGAGTCTGTCCTTGGTAAATCAAAATAAGTTTGACAACTGGGACTGGGACCGGGACTGGCTCTGGGTGCCAGGCTTCCTGGATTCCAAGTTCGGAGAGTTCTATCACCATAGAAGTTAGGTGAGGTCACTTCCTTTAGGAACTGAATTTGGTCACTGCCTTGGCAACAACTTTGTCCTAACAGTTGCTTCTAAGGTTCCCATGAGAAGGAGGCTGCCCCTACTTTCTGTGACACTTTCACAAGTTAGAATGGTATGTCAACCATTGGCATGGAGGAGAAGCTCTCAACACATCCCTGCTTTGGTCCATCTTCTCTACATTAAGAAGAGAGTGGCTGATTCAGACACATCCCTTCATCATGAGCAGGTTGTTTGCCATGGAAGACTTTTGCTCTCTCAGGTCCTTCATAGTTGACTACATCTTCTCCAGGGATCATTTCTTCATGGACCTTTGAGGTTCTCAGCAGGTGGAAGATCCTCTATATTGCTGTATTTTAAGACCAACTCTGTCCCCGCTCTTCTGTAAAATTAGATTGAGAGAACAGTGTATGGTTAGGGTTAATAACAGGTTCAATTTGGGTGAGAAAATAAACTACATGGTTGAGCAAACAGGGTCCTACAGTTAACAATAATATGAGAATTATTAATGGACCAGCCTGGGTGGATAAAAGCGTAGTTAACCAGGTGGACTATGTGAACCAAGACTCAAACCTCCCTTTGGGGGCCTCTGTCTTTCTTTGACCCTCTTCAAGTCGTTTTCTTAATTTACTCATAGATTCTTTTACAACTCCAGCATTGTCGGCATAAAAACATCATTCTTTCCTCAATGCAAGCAAAAAGGCACCCTTCTCTCATGAAGAGGAGGGCCAACACTCGCCTGCTCTGTAAACAACTTCAGAGAGAGAGAGGTTAAAATTCCTGTAAAGCTGTGATGCGGTTTTTAATGTCTTTAAGCTTTGGTCTATTTCTGCTTCTAATTGTGTCTTTGGTGTGTCTCATGGACTAGGGCATTTGTTCCTGTGCCCACCCCTTTAGCAACTATTATTCCTAATAGGATGGCTAAAGTGAGGGATACAGGTTCCTGGTGGAACCGGGTTGTATGCCCCCCTATTTGATCTTTAAATGAACCTGCATCCTGATAGAGCACTCTCAAAAACATCTGCATCATTACATAATTAATCGCATCTATTGACCATTTTATGAAAACATAAATAATGTTAAAGTGTATAGAATTATACTGTTGTAGGGATGGACAAGGAAAGGCACCTAAGATAGCACCAAAGACAGGAAAGCAGTTTTATTTGGTCGCATCCGTATTTAGAGGGCATTGCTTCTGTTGTAATCAATTAATCCACTGAACCAAAAGTTTTGGTAGTTTTAGTATGTGTGCCCAACATGTAAGGAAAGGGGCTCAGAAGTTCACAGTCTGCAGAAATTTACACAAATCAGTTTTTGTTTCTGTTTTTTTCCTCTGTTCTGTGCACGTTAACTTTTCAAGGACACCTTGGAACGGGAGAGCTTTTTTGTCTCTTTTTTTTCCTCCTTGCCAGCTGTCACCATGGAGCCCAGTTGGTAACTTTTTTATCTTAGAAATGTAGCCATCTCTGTGAAGCCCCAGCTCAAGGCCAGAGTCCTTGTTCACATATTTTGTGAAAAACTGGTAAGGCGATGTCTAGCTTAGGGGTGGTGATTTTTCCAGCCAGTGGCCAAGTAGAACAGGGCAACACGAAGAGTGGAAGTTTATCTCCATTGAACTTTTTCAGAGGGACTCTTTTGCTGAAAGACCTAAAGTAAGCCTTGGTGAAGACTTCTGGAGAAGGTCATTTAAGACATTTCTGTGGACCTGGTACAGAGGGGGATGACAGGGAAGGCGATGCTGAGAGCAGCTCTGTGGATCTGAGAATGAGGAAGGAGAGATGCCAAAGAATAATGGGAAAGCAGTTTGGGATTTTCATAGAACAAAAACTTGAGCAGTAGAACAGGTAGAGCAGAGGGGAAGACGGGAGTGAGTATTCCAAAAAGCCTGTGAGGGACTTTAAATTCTTAGAACCTGTTTTCAGTGATGACAAATCAACTTTAAAGGTCATTTTCATTACATCTTGGATAGGGGTCTGAGGGCTCTTCTCAGCTGGTTTGAGCTTTGGCTAAGCTTGCTAGAGGACTTGGTGGGACCTAGTGCAGACACTGACAGGAAAAGAGAGGAGTGAGTGGGTGGAGGGGTACCACGGTACCTGCTTCCTCAGCAAGGGGGCAATGTTCTGAGATCCAGCGGAGGTTTGGGTTTTTGATCTAGTAATTGAAGGGGAGAAATCAGGTTGCTGAGGTGGGAGTGAAAGCAGAGAGTCTAGAGCAGAAGGCTGAGTGTGAGGAACTATTGGGGAAGCATAGTACAGGATGTGAGCGCAGGAGGAAAAAGGATTCCACATAGGGGAATTTCCCCCTTTTGATCACTTGCCAAAGTTAAAAATGTCATGCAGAATTTGAAGATCTAGAGAACCCTCTGGGCGCCATAGTTTTTGGTTGTCTAATTGGTAATATGGCCAATGCTGTGTACTGAATTTGATGAGGAGTTTGGGTTCCACCAGGCAGCCCCTGTATGCTCACATCCCCATGACTTACACAAGAAGTCGGCTTTTCCCCCACAAAGCCATGGCTGTTTGTTGCTTTGATAGTCTGCCGGGCATACATAGTAATATAGGCTAGCCAACCTGCATCTGGCTCGCGTGTCCCTGCATCCATAATGTTTGTTTCAATTATCTATGGTATGGAAGGGATTTAATGAAATTTTAGTGAGATCCTCTTCATCAGGTATATCTCAAAAGGAAAGACCTCTACCGAGCTGAAAAATGTCTGGGTGGAGAGATAGCCACCACATCCCTAAGGGGGCCGTTAAGGTCTCTTTAATGGTTCTCTTTATTTCTTCTACCTGTCCTGAGTTCTGGGATATATAAGCATAATGTAACTTCCAATTATTCCACAGGGTCCTGGTTAACACCTCACTTACCTGGGCCATGAACACCAGTCCATTATCAGTCCATTAGGCAGATCGTATCTTGGAAAAATATCTTTCAGGATCTTCTTGAAAACCATTTGCGCCGTTTTTTTTTTTTTTTTTTTTTTTTTTTTTTTTTTTTTTTTGTGTGTGTGTGTGTGTGTGTGTAAGGCTTCAATCCATCCTGAAAATGTATCTACAAAGACTAGGAGATATTTAAGTCCATACCTTGCTGGCTTAATTTCATTAATGTCCACTTCCCAGAATTGTCCTGGTCTGGTTCCTCGTAGGTGCTTTCCTCTAGGAAACTTGGAAGGGTAAGCATCACCCAATTGACGGATCCGACAGGCTTTTGTTACCCGTTCAGTTATATCCTTTCGCTCTGAGTTGGTTAGTGGAGAACTCTGTTCTTAATCCTACAGTAATGCCTGCAGTTTCTTTGAACCAAGGTGAGTGAGTTGATGTGCATTTTTAACGTAGTGTAGGGCTTGCTGTAATTGCAGGCTGAGCTCAGTGAAGTTGAGGTGTTCAGTGTCAGTGTCCTTAGATGTTATCAAAAACTTCCTAGTACTCAGGGTTCCATTGGAATTGGGCATCTTCCTTTAACAGCTGTATAAAGGAGCAGCTAAGGACGCAAACCCAGGTATCCATAACCTGCAAAAGCCAGCAGTCCCAAGAAATTCTCTGAGTTGTCTGCTATAAGATGGGGGTGGTATCTACACAATGGTTTGTTTTCTGGGCTCAGTGAGCCATCGTTTACTGCCCCTAAGGAAATAGCCCAGGAAGATTACTTCATGCTAGCAAATTTGGGCCTTTTTGGCCGAAACTCTATACCCGAGTTGAGCAAGCTCATATAATAGTGCTTGGGCCCAGACTCACAGTTTTTCTTGGTGTTGGCTGCCAGTAGCAGGTCATCCATGTATTGAAGCTGGGTAACTTCAGGGTGCGTAGTTCTGAAGTTGTTGAGATCTCTGTGGAGGGCTTCATCAAAGAGAGTGGGGGAGTTTTTGAACCCCTGTGGGAGTCTAGTCCAAGTTAGTTGACCAGACGTTTTGGTTTCTGGGTCTACCCACCCGAAAGCAAACAGCAACTGACTATCTTTATGCAGAGGCAAGCAAAAGAAAGCATCTTTTAAGTTCAGAACAGTATATAATTTCCGCTCAGGGTTCAGAGTGCTAAGCAGATTGTACGGATTAGGTACCGTGGGGTGAATGTCCTGCACTCTTTTGTTGATCTCTCTTAGCTCTTTAATGGGGCGATAGTCCCCGGTTCCTGGCTTTTTTTTTTTTTTCTAGTAGCAGGGGAGTGTTGCAGGCCGATTGACAGGGCCTTAGGACTCCTAAGGCCAGATATTTCTGAATATGGGGCCTTATCCCACCTTTAGTTTTTTTGCTTAGAGGATATTATTTGACATTGATTGGGGAGACTGAGGTTTTTAACTCCACTGTTATTGGAGGTTGTTTCACGGCCAGACCTAACACCGCAGTTTTTGCCCAGGCATCTGGGTAATCTGTTATCCATTTTTGGGGTAGCTTGCCTGTTTGATCAGTCTTGGGGGGTGTGAAGAGTGGACGTTCATCTTCTACTAATATAGTTAAAGCGGTGACTATAGGAGTTTTACTGAAGGATTTACAAATTTCATTTGGGGGCCTTCAGGGTTAAAAGTTATTTTGGCCCAGAGCTTGGTGAGCAGATCTCTGCCCATCAATGGGTTCAGGCATTCTGGTCTTACTAGGAAGGAGTGATGGATTTTTTCTTTCCCCAGGTCCATGGTCCTCTTAGTTGTCTAAGCCCGATATTTACTGTCATCAGCCCTTTGAACTAGAGACCTTTTATTTGATAGAGGGCCCAATGGGGCCTTAAGGGCTGAGTATACTGCTCCTGTATTCACTTCAAAGTTTACTGGAGTCCCCTCCACTTCAAAAGTTACCCTGAGCTAGGGGAAGGGATCTGAGCCCCGACTTTCTTAGTCATCCTCCAGAGTCAGAATGGCCAGCTGGCGTGGCTGTCTCTTTATAGGGAACTCTGTGGCCCAGTATCCTTTTTCTTTAGAGTAGGCACACTGATCTGAGGCCAGGGGTGGCCTCTGGCATGGGCCCTTCCTGTCACCCTGTGTCTTAATTTCTGGCCTCTTTCTTGTTGTGATCAGGACCTTAGTCAATGCCTTAGTCTGTCTTTTGCTTCTCTCATCCTCCGTTTGCTCCCTTTCTTTCTCCCTGTTTCTCTCTTATAGTATACTTTCTTGGCTTCTTTGACTAAATCTCTCTTTTAAATTTTTTTTTTAATATCCATGGCAGCTTGCTCAATTAAGGCCATCATGACAGATGCCTTTTAATCCGCTGCCTGAGGATCGAAAGAAGTATATCTCTTGTATGCCTCCATGATTCTCTCTAGAAACATAAAGGGAGATTCATCAGGCCTTTGAATAATTTCTCTTACCATGGCCAAATTAGTTGGTCACCCAGCGGTCCCTTGGAGACCCGCTGTTACAGCCTGGCAATAATTGAACAGATGCTCCCTATCTTCCAACGTGTTGGGGTCCCTGTTGAATAGGTTTAAGGAGAAGCCAGCTTTCATTATGTTGGGAAGTTGTGTTGGTCGCCCATCAGGTCTGAGGATATTTTTTCTACATTCCAGGAGATTTTTCTCTCATTGCTCTGTCATGAAGAGAGTCGCTAGGTGGTGTTGGCAGTCACCCCAAGTAGGCAGGTGTGAAAACGTCGGTGAGTTCTCTGAGTTCTTTTAGCCGGGCCAGCTTCCTCCAGGGAAGGAGGGGCTGTCTGTGCTGCGGGACAGTCATCTTGATGGCACTGGGCCAGCCTAGCTTCCTCGAATGGTGGAGAGGCTGAGTCAGCAGAAGGGGAATCACTTAGAGGGTGTTGGGGGTTGGGAGACGAGGGCAGATGATAAGGAGGGGGAGGAGAGTCCAGTAGAGTCTTGAGATTCAAGGAGAACAGAGGGTTGAGGAGGAGGAGCAGAGAGTTTGAGAGATAGAATTGTGGGGGAAGGAGTAGGAGCAGGTGCAGGGACAAGGAAAGGCTTGACCCATGGAGGAGGAGATTTGTAGAGGTACTGACAAGTTAAGATATATATGGCTGTTGATCTGGATGTCTATGTGGCCCCTGCTGAAAGACAATATCTCGGACTTTTCAAATAAGTGCGAAGTACAAAGATCCTTCTAGGAGCCATCCGACTGCAATGGTGGGTCATTCTGTGACACAGAATCTGCCAGGTCTGGCGTTTTACTGAAAAAGAAAGATTCTGAGCCCTTAAGCAGAATTTGGTCCAGTGATCAAGGGTCAGGGACAGAGGCATTGAAATGATCTGTCCCATAATAAAATATACACAGACAGTGAAAGCAATGACACACAACACAGACAAGACAAGACAATAAAGACAGGCAATGGACGTCCAATACTGAGACCAGGACTGACTAGTCGGCAAAACCTGAAGGGCTGGCAATACCAAATCAGAAACAAAATATCACTGAGTCGAGGAGACTATTGTTCCTCGATTTCCCGAGTCTATCTCCCAGGGACATGGTCTGTGGCTCTGTGGCATGTGTGTCAGCCACCATGGGAGAGAGCTCACGCTCTTTACCAATAGCCATTTTGCCATACCCTAACCTGAAGCCTGAAACCAGAAAGATGGGTCTTATTTACCCCCAGAGGAGCCCGTTGGGGGTATTTTGTCTGCAGCTGCCGGATCTCGCTAGGGCCACCAGATGTAAAGGTTGGGCGAGCATCTGTGGCAGAGACCACCAAGAGACAGTCTCATGCAACAGCAAAGGGTTTATTGGGAGTCCGGCATGAAGGGCTCAGAGATCACTTGAACAGAGCAGAGAGCCCTGAGAACAGCTTAAGAAATGCTTATATATTTTCCTTGGAGAGGGCAGGGAGAGAAATTTATTGATGGGTAATGGCAAGTGGGCAGTTTGCGTGCAACTGGTTGACGGAGTACATTCTACAGTTTGGCAGTTGGGGACAGCACATTCTGGGAACAAGAATAGTAAACAGTTCTCAAGATTACAACGGTGTTTTGTTAAGCATACAGAAAAACAGGAAGTGACAAGTATCTATTTTATTAACCTTTCAATATAAGTATGAAAACAGAAATCTAGGTAAGATTTGAAGTCCAGAAGTTCATTTGGCCCTTTATTGGTATACTTAGCATTGAATTACGTTCTCTAGAGATGTCGCAGAAATATGGATATACAATGTCATAGGACCTTGTACCTTCTCGGAGGTCAGTTCCAAAACACAGTCTCTAAGCAGAATCACACCAAAGTGCAAGCCAAGTTGGACCCAGTTATCTCTTCCAACTTCCACACAAATGACCGCAGTTAAAACCAAAACACTCTCACATGACACTCATCTTCTTCCATATAGACACTCATCATCTGCTCTGGTTTAAAGGATTCTGTCTGGCAACCGTAGTCTCTACCTCCTTTCTGTCTGTCTTGTGTCTTTGTTTCTGGTCCTTTAAGACATGTGCAATAATGTGTTGATATTATAAAATTTTTCTTGGGAATGATCTTAGCTGAATGTGTGTCTAAATGATGATGTTTTATCATAACAAACTGGTATCTGAATGGGTTTTTGAAGCATTGCACAATCTTGCAGTTAAAAGTCGGGTTTAGGTAATTGTTTAGTTTAAGATTTCAGGTAATTCATGCCAGAGAACTTAAATACTTAGGATGGAAAACTGAAGAACTCTACTTCCAATTGGCAAGTAACTTCCCAATCATTCAGTCTTTTTTTTTTTTTTTAACCAATTTTGATTTCGGTAGCCAGGGAAAATGTCACTGTGTGTACCAGTGCATTAATTTGGACAAGGATAGTAAACCATAGTATGGTATCTGTTGACAAAATAAGATGTAAAGACATAAAATTTTGTGAATTGTATCTTAAACTTGTATCATAATTTTCAACACCCGAACCTGAAAATTATGGTTAAAATGCCTTAGGCCTGAGGTGTCTGCTCAGAATAGCAGTTTTTTCCTGCTCCTTCCAGACCTCAGCCATGACTTATGTTGAAATGCAAATGAAAGAAGCCTGCAAGCTTAGTAGGAGACTGATTTGATGCCTAACGGAAAAAAAAAAGTAAATTGTATGGTATTTACTAATTACTGGCCAGTCGTTTTTTCTAGGACTCTTATTTTTTTCCTTAGATTCTGTATTTTCTTTTTGAGCTCATGATTCTGAGCATGCAGACCTAGGTTAATGTTTTTCTGATCAGTTCTATCTTTGACCAACTGTGGACTTTTTGAAACATTGCAATAAAAATTTAACCTGCGAAAAACTATAAGGCCTTTACTATTATTATGTGTGTACAATTTTGTTATGTGTTGTCTGTCTATATATACATATGTTCGTATATCATATATATGATACACAAATTAACATATATAAGAAGCGCTCATAAAAAAAGCGCTCATAAAAACAAATTTTAAAAAGTGGATCCAAAGATCTTTAGTTCACGTGGTTTAAATGTTTCAATTTAAATTGGATAAAAAGATAAAAATAAATGTTTTTAAATTTAAGCTTACAAATTTTTCTAGGTGTTCAAAAATCTAATAAAATATTAATATCTACAAAACGTCTAATGTGCCTTGGTTCTAGGACATTTTCTTCAACATAAAAAATGGTTTACACTGTTCAATACATTTCTCTAATATTTTGATAAATAAGTAAAGTAAATTTGATATGGGATTACTCATTCGTGAGTACTTTTGTTAGATATCTGATTCATTTACTAAGGTCTGTATGAGTTTTTACTAAACTCTATATAAGATTTTAAAAATCAGTCATGTGTTAATGAGACAAAAATTTTTTGAAACATAAGTTTACCCATAACATTGTGTTTATTAAGTTTTATTTTTTCTAGAGCAAGGAACCATAAAAATTAAACAACTTATTAAATCAGAACTGTTATTTTAGAGCACTGTACTGCCATTTCTTTAAAAGGTAAACTTGGTTAATGTGGAAATATCAATGTAATTGTGATGCTATTAATGTTTTCATATCTTACAGGTATGCAAGTCTGTAAGGTAGAAACTTTAAAAGAGCATTATATCAAGCTGGTGTTCTGAAGTTGTATGGTAAAAAAAAATATATTGGAGATTTATTTACCTGTTATCAATAAGATATGTAAAGTTTCATGTTACTTTTTACATTGTGGAACAATTTAAATGTATTTTAAAGTTAATGAGAGCCTAATCTATGTAAAAGTTGAAAACTTTCAGGCTTTCTTTAATTCATGTTTTAAATGTGATATCATATGGTGTTAGCTAATGTTCATGAGACCGCAATTTATGTAAACTTTGTCAAATGATATTTAAAAATAAAGATCAGCTTTAGAACTTAAATACTTAAGATTTATAAAGAGCCCTGCCTTACCTGAGATAAGGCTGTGTGTCCCATCTTACTATATGTGAGAATGACTACGAAACCAGTAGGTCAGATAATATTTCTTTAAAGTTATGTTAAAAACCTAAAAAATGTCAAGATTCCTAGGATCTAAAAGAGGGGATATAAGTAATACTCAGCCAAAAAATTTAGGGTAGCTATTACACGAACTAAGTATTTTTACTTTTGTTAATTTTATTTTGAAATTTTCTTATAAGTGATCTAAAGATTCCCTGTTAGTTGCTTTAAGAACACAACATGGGTTTATTCAAGATAATAAGTCATCACCTACAATACAGACAGAATAATACAGATCCCAATTAATTAAAAGATAATTATAAAGTTATAGACATTAAAGTCCAGTACTCTTAATATAAGGCTGTTAAAATTTATTTGCTGGATGTTTAAGATTAGGATTTAAAATTAAAGTTAAATGAAAAGGGCCAAGAAAACCAATATTTTGGCTCTTACCCTCTGAGTCAATCTGAATCCAGGGAACAGGGGACTTCTCTAAAGAGCTTTTCAACTCTGAGCCACATAACCTCCTGATCAGGGAGATTAATGAGACCACTGGAGAACAGAAAGCCAATCAGTGCATTTGCTATGAGAGTCATCAGAGAAAGGAGATATCCCTGATGCTTCTGAGGGAAGCCAAATGGTCAAGCAAGACCTGGACCCACCTAGCGCAAATGGCACTAGCAGAATTGAAAATCTGCTCTCGTTTTTCCAGAATTGACTCCCATAAAGCTCAGCTGACTGTTAACAATAGATAGAAACAAAAGTCCGTTTGACTGCTTCATCTTAAACACTTTGGAAAGACAATTAAGACCAAAATACAGCCATTCCTGGGCATTTTAAATAATAATAATATAATAAAAATATTAAAAATAATAATAATAATAATAATATTTTAAGGTATGCACTTTATTTTAGCCTCCCAAAATAAGTAAGACTGGAGGCTACAAAGAAGGATTCTCAGACAGGAATGCCTGATACTTATAAAAAGAGACTATCAAGAAGAGCTGCCACAGGCAGAAATTTCTAATTTAAGGCCTGCAGATATTCCTAACCTACACAGGTAGGCTTGATGTTTGCTAGTACGATTTTCCAGCCCTGAGTAACAGAATTAAAGGTTTCTCTATTAGACATAGAGGTCATACAAAAAAAAGGATTTTACAAGATCAGATGACATTAAATTGTTAAACTGTATCTTACGGGGAGGGACAACTGTAACACTAAAAGTTAAATATTAATTTGATAGTCCTGATAACTGGGGATATTAAAGACTGGTGAGGGAACTTCCATACAGTGACATGTTCCAGCTGCTGCAACATTTATTCAGTACTCATGGTTTT
The DNA here is from genome assembly GCF_048772815.1 of Callospermophilus lateralis. Classification (NCBI taxonomy): domain Eukaryota; kingdom Metazoa; phylum Chordata; class Mammalia; order Rodentia; family Sciuridae; genus Callospermophilus; species Callospermophilus lateralis. The sequence continues at coordinate 4,697,530 of NW_027514551.1, forward strand.
TGTTTCTCTCATAGAAGAACCCATCCCCAGATGACTTTACAACCTGTTCTTCCCCAACCAGACTTCAATCCGAACTGAATTCTAAAAGGCAACTCATGTTCCCCAACTGACTTATAAAAGGCAACTCATGTCCCTCACGCCCACTCACTTCACCCTGTCTCAGGTCAGAAGAAGAAATAATGATTGACGCCACTCTTCTTACAACAATGAAGAGAAAGATAAATAGACTATCAATATAAGTAATTAATTAAGTCAGGTAAAATCAGGGAGATCGGTTTTGGGTGAGTTCTAAAAATTTGGAGAATCTTACCTGAGGAATTAATATTTCCTCAGTGCTCTTCCCCTAATCTATTAAAGATTTGAAAGGGGCACAGAGAAAAGGGGGAAATGACAGACCCAACCTGATCTTTTATTAAAATTGGGAGCCATCTTGCCACAAAGCCATGAAAAGATAATTTTGGCTTTACCATAAATTACTGCAAGTTCTGAACCTGCTTGAAATGCCTGCCCGTGCCTTGAACTCACGCATGCCCAGCTCTCTGACCAGATAGCAGCCCTCTCTGAAACTTTAGTGACACATCATAAATATTTGCCTTCTCTGGCCAGACAACATCCCTCTCTGAGGCTCTAATGGTCCTCTGAATTCTGATGTAGGGACAGCAAAAAAAATCTAAACTACCATTAGTGTGATGCTTGTCAGAGTTCTGTTATCTGATACACCCCTTTTGTGTAACTTTCTGGGCTATAAAGCTGGGCTGTAGGAAAGCTGGGGTTGCTGTCTTGTTCTGGCTGTTTTGGGAGGGGAGGCAGCATGAAAGGTGGAAATAATAAGATTAATTTAATTTGATTTTAATTAGAGTCAGTGGTCTTTTCTTGTGTCCTGGTCTAACAGTTAACACTCCAAAAACATGGAGCTCTGCCGGCCTAAAGACTTCTTGAGGAACTTCCTCTGAGGTTGGGCACTTGAAACATATGTTGTTGTAAGGAGCTTTAGCTTCCTTTCTAGTGAGACCATCAAAGCTGGGTTTGAATCTATGTGACCTGGAGGACATGGTTTCTTGTATTCTAATGAACATAAGGCAGCAGTGCTGAATTTTCTCTTTTTAGGTAAACTGTGGCCACTGGGTGCTAAGTGTCTTCCCGTGTGGACTGTGAAGCCATTTTTTCATCCTCCACTTTTCGTGGTGTTTCTTGCTGCTGCACTGGAGGTTGGTATTTGCTGCATGAAATACAATGAGTTCAACTGGGACCCAGTTTTGGAAGGAGTTCAGTCACTTGTGGTGTGTCAGGGTCTGCAGGAGAATGCAACAACCAGGTTATATCTCACAGAGCTTGCCCCCTTGTCCATAGAAATCTGACTCTGAACTTTGCCCTGGAACCTCTCCATGTAAGAAGATGCCTTTACATAGAAGGGTCTGCTGGATGCACAATGTCAGTCACAAGCCATTTGGAAGGCAATGGCAAATCCTCATGGCCACACCACAGATATATTATCACACACCTGCCCACCACTGCAATAGGCCCACTACTCAGCAGGCTCCAACTTCCTGGCATCTTTGTTCTACACCATTTTCATGAAACCCGGTCAATCTTGGCATTCTCTCGTACACTCATGATCAGCAACAAGACATCCAAAGGTTCTCCAGTGCCACCTGATTATTGGAATTTCAAAAATTTCATTGTATTTATCTAGCTTTTTTTCATGGATGAAGTTGGAGACACTGTGGGTTTCAGTTCATTCAGGAACCATTAAATGGTGAGGAAGCTCATTTCAATGAAAGCTCTGGAGAACTCTCACAGGCAAGTCTTCCCATAGAGTCTTCAAAAGGTCACATGAAGCCAGGCCCATTGAGGTCTTCAATGTGACGTCCATGGGTGTTCTGACTCTCAACTATGGCTGCCAAATCTTTCAGAATAAAATCATATGATATCCTAGCTGAGATTCCAAGGCTCTGTGGAAAGCCACTCTGTCCTTGATCTCAGTTTCCAAGGGCGAATCCCATGCGTGGCCTCCTAAAATCTGAACACAGTTCATGGCAATATTTCTCTGAGATCAGTTCCAGAACTCAGACTCTAAGGGGAATCACACCAGAGTTCAAGCCCAGGTAGACCCAGTCATCACTTCCAACCACCACACAAATGACCACAATTAAAACCAAAGCACTCCCACAAGGCCCTCATCTTCTTCCATATAGACACTCATCATAACCTGTGGCTTGAGGTTTCCATGAGGGGATCAGTCCAAGAAGGATCCTTAGATCCAAACCTCCCCCGGGACCTTTTTAACTACTGCCAGCGTCTGAAAAAGTGGAGGAAGATTCCCTGCATTGAAGGTTTTAGCCTTCCCACACAGCACCTTGTCTCTGCTCCTCCTGCCCTCCCCCTCAGGTCCTCCTTGCTTGCAATCCCCTCTCTTCCCCTACTTCTACTTCTGACTTCACAGATTCTTCCTCATTCGACCCAGCAGATGAACCCCCACCTTATCCCCAGCCCCATCTGCCCCTTCTCTTCTGCTATACCCTCCTCATCCTCTGCCTGATTCCATGGATCCTCAGCCTTCCATTTTATCCCCCTCCCCTCCGTCCTCTTCTGCCTGCTCTTCCTCCTCCTCTTCCAAAGAGACACTCCCTTCCCCTTCCTCTCTTTCCTGTCCGCCGCCTGCCTCTTTCAGTCCTCCTGTTACCAGGTCTAAAGGACTCCTTCCCACCCCTAAGACAATCGCACCCCTTCGTGAGGTAGCTGGTCCCGAGGGTGTCATCAGAGTCCACGTGCTCTTCTCCAGGTCAGACATTACTCAGCTAGAGAGGAAGTTAGGCTCAATCACCACTAAACCCACCACTTACATACGGGAGTTTCAATGGGTCCTGCAAGCATATAGCCTCACTCTTCATGACATATACATGCTCTTGGCGAATACACTTCTCCCCGAGGAAAGGCAATGGGTCTGGGAGCTAGCCCAAGCCCATGCTGATGAAAATCATAGGACCAATCCTAACCACCCCACGGGCCCTCATGCTGTCCCAGAGCAGGATCCCCTATGGGATTACAACACCCCTGAAGGCTTACAGACTCATGACCTTTTTACATCCTGCCTCTTGGCGGGCCTGAAAAAGGCCACCCGCAAGGCTGTTAACTTTAAAAAGGTGCAGGAGGTCATTCAAAGGAAGGAGGAAACACCTTCAGAATTCCTGGATAGACTAACCAAGGCCCTTCAACAGTGCACATAACTCGACCCAGAAACCCCTGATGGCCGTCATGTCTTAATGACATATGTTCTGGCCCAAAAATACTCTGACATTAAAGCCAAGCTTAAAAAGCTTAAACAGGGCCCTGCTACTCCTCAGACCAAAATCCTCGCTGTCGCTTTAAAGGTTTTTCATGGTAGAGAGGATGAAAGTGATTGCCGTAGGCAGAGAGCTGAAAATGCCAAATTCCAAATGTTGGCCCAGGTCATTCAGAGAAGGCCATCACCAAGCCGTCCCAATGTGACACCCCCTGGAGCTTTCTTCAAATGTGGTAAGGATTGTCCTTCCCCGAGAACACCGTAAAACCCCTGCCCAACATGCCATCAAAGGAGACACTGGGGGGCAGACTGCCCAACAACCCGGAAGGGAGGTTGTTCAGCCACCCGGCAACCCCAGCCTCTCCTGGGCTTGGCAGAGGAGGATTGATGGAGCCCTGGGCCTTCCCTTCAGACTATTACCATCAAGAATCAAGAGCCTAGGGTCACCTTCCTGGTGGATGGACGCTTCATTACCTTCCTCTTGGATATTGGTGCCACTTTTTCAGTCTTGAGGGAGTATTGGGGTCCTACCACACCCTCAAAAACTCCTATTGTCGTGGTAGGAGGTAAACGTATTTTCCCTCAAAATCCCTTTTGTCCTTCACTCACTCCTTTCTCGTTATGAGCCATTGCCCCATTCCCCTTCTGGAAAGGGACATACTCTCACTATTAAAAGTCACCATTCACATATCACACCACACCTCTCCTACCTCTCATTTCCTCATGATGTTCCTAGGGGCAGATACACCTCCTTCATGCACTCTCCCACGACTATCTAAACCAGTTAACCCTGAGTTTTGGGACACAACTACACCCTTTATGGCTAAATGCAGTCCTATTCATATTGTCTTACGGGACCCTTCAAGATATATTAGTCAACCATGATATCCACTCACAACCACAGCCTTCCTCGGATTAGAAGCCATCATCCAGGATTTATTATGAAAGGGGTATCTTAGGCCTACACACTCTCCTTTCAACACCCCCATTCTGGCAGTAAAGAAACCTAACATGTCCTACAGGCTGGTTCTAGACCTTCCCCTTGTCAACTCCTCTGTGGTCCCCATCCACCCTCTAGTGTCCAACCCTTACACCCTTTTCTCTCAGATCCCTGCCACTATTACCCACTTCTTGGTCCTAAATTTAAAACATGCGTTCTTTTCTATTCCCTTGTTCTCAGAATCTCAGTATATCTTTGCTTTTACTTGCACTGACTCTCACACCCGCCATTCTCATCAGCTTACCTGGACTGTCCTCCCACAGGGATTCAGGGATAGCCCCCATCTCTTTGGCCAAGTTCTTGCCCAGGACCTCACATCCTTTCACCCGACCTGTCCTGACTCTACTCTCCTTCAATATGTCGATAACCTTCTTCTATGTAGTCCCTCTGGGAACACTCTCAATCCCACACTGCTCAGCTTCTTAATTTCCTAGCAGACAAGGGAAATAGGGAGTCTCCCCACAAGGCCCAGGTTTCCCAGTCTTCTTCACCTATCTTGGTTTTTGCCTTACACCCAGAAAAAAGGAAATAACACTGGATAGGAGGCAACTCCTCTCTTATCTTCCAGTGCCCCATACAAAAGCCAAAATACTATCATTCCTAGGACTAGCAGGTTATTTTAGGGCCTTGATCCCAAATTATTCTCTTCTTTACAAATCCTGTATGACCTAGCAAAGGGACCCCCTAGTGAATCTCTTGCCTCCTCCCCAAACAACAACTTGTGCAGGCTTCAGCAACTTGTCTTAAAGGCACCTGCCCTTCACCTTCCTGATCTTTCAAGACCATTTCATGTATATGTCCATGAAAATGGGAGGCAAGAACTTGGGGTCTTAGGTCAAAACTATGGGCCTACATTTGCACCTGTGGCATATTTGTCCAAGCAACTTGACCCTACCATCCGTGAGTGGGCCCCTTGCTTAAGAGCTCTGGCTGCTGGACACATTTTACACAAAGAAGCCTCTAAGCTTACTTTTGGGGCCCCTTTAACTATCCACTCCCCACATCACTTGAAGGATCTTTTAGCTTATAAGGGCTTTCAAACCCTTCTTCCATCCAGATTTCTGTCGCTCCTCACTTCCTTTCTGAAAAACCCTAATATTACTTTCCTTCCCTGCTCTGCACAGAACCCTGCCTCACTGCTCCCAATGACTCCCACGTCTAACACACCAACTCATAATTGGTTGGAAACCTTAGATGATTTCCTCCCCCGTCATTCTTCCATTTCTGAGTGACTACTAGCCAAGCCTGACCTTATCTGGTTTACTGATGGCAGTTCCTTTAGGCAGAATGGCACTCATTACTTTGGATACGCTGTAGTATCAGCCACTGAAATTATAGAGGCCAAAGCTCTGCCTTCAGGAACTACCAACCAGCAGTCTGAACTTATAGTAGCCACTCGTGCCAGCCTTCTAGCACAAGGCAAATCCCTCACCCTTCATACTGATTCAAAATATGTCTTCCATATCTTATCCCATCCTGCAATATAAAAGGAGTGAGGCCTACTTACCACCAAAGGTAATGTGATCACTAATTCGGCTCTTATAACAAATCTGATAGAGGCCTCCCACTTACCCACCCAGGTGGGAGTTGTCCATTGTAGGTCTAATCAGAAGGACTTCTCTCTTATCACTGAGGGCAATGCCAAAGCTGACCAGGTGGCACAAATGGCTGCTACCACTTCCAATGATGGACCCCCTGGGGGACATATAATGGCCACTTTAGACAGCTCATCTGAAGCCCCTACTTCTTCCAGTAAGAACAAGGATCTCTTCAAGTTCCTTCATAATCTATTCCTTTCCAATTCTCAGTCTTTGACCCTCTTTTTACAGAGCTTCTTCTCGCTCACCCTCTCTAACAAAGCCATGCTACAATATAGCCTCTAATTGTCAGATCTGTCAGTGGACCAACACTTACACTCCTTTAAGGCCCAAACCTTTCCCTTCCCACCAAGCCCGGGGACACATTCCCACTGCTGACTGGCAGGTAGACTTCACCAACATGCTCACAGTATGGCGCACTAAATACCTCCTTGTCTTTGTGGACACTTTCTCTGGTTGGATTGAGGCATTTCCCACTTCCAATAAAACGGCTTCCACTGTAGCTTTAATCTTACTGACAGACATCATCCCCAGGTTTGGTATGCCCACTTCTCTACAATATGACAATGGCCCTGAGTTTATTTCTAGGATCACACAAAAGGTCTCTCAAGCCCTCTCCTTCAAGTGGCATTCCCACTGTCCATATTACCCCCAAGCTTCAGGGAAAGTGGAAAGGGTAAATCGTACTCTAAAGGAAGTCCTTACCAAATTGACAATGGAATTAAACTTAGACTGGGTCAAACTCCTTCCCTTGGATTTGCTTCGAATCAGAGCTCTCCCTAAAAACCATCTTTACTGTCTCTCTTTGAGATAATGTATGGAAGACCTCTTATACCCCCTGGGTTGGTCATTTCACAAGGATCTCTCACCCGAGATTTGTCTTTGCCTCTTTTATATCATCTCTGCTCGGAAATCTGGAAATATCAGGACTGGCTTCATCCAGACCCAGTGTCCTCTCCAAACACTCCTCCCATAACACCTGGGAGTTATTATTATAATACCCCAGAGGAGAAAGGGACTCTTGCCCCAAAATGGAAATGCCCCTATCCTGTCATTCTCTGTACCCCCACTGCCGCCAAACTCTCCTTACCAGACAACCGTCTCACTCCCTGGATTCACATTTCTAGGTTGAAGCCATATCACCAGGAGGTCCCACCTGCTGACGACAGGACAACCCAGAGGAACTCCAAGAATCACCTCCTGAACCTCCCCTTAACTCCTGCTCTCCACACTCATCTCACCCATTTAAGTTGCAGCTCACACGGTGTTCCATGCAGCCCAATTCCTCTTAAAAAAGTCACAATGAGCTCTCCCAACACCCTAATCTTCTGTAACTGCTTGTTTTTTTTGTGCTCTGCTTATTTTCTGTACTCTATCGGGACTGGTCTTTACCCACCTCTCCTACCATGTATTTATTCACTCTTCAGGAACGGTACTCAGAACATGGCATGCAGAAGGTCCGTGCAGTGGATGCAACTACTTGCTTCATCCACAATTGCACCTCTATTTCCCTAAAATTGTCACCTTCAAGGACCTTCGTCCCTGGTAGCTGGAACTGGCCTTTCATTTGCTTCCTTTTTGATCAAACAAAAGACTATTGTCATTGGTGGCCTGAGATATATAATGGGTGCCCCTATTGGTCATGCAGGTTCCATGATGAACATGGTAGCTATTCTTACCACTCACTTGGTTACCCAAAAGGGTGGACATCTAGTTACCTAAAGTGGCATAAAGGCTCTTCATCTGATAACAATGGATGTTATACTTTAGATATACCTGACCCCAAGGCCAAACGTTGGGGCTATGTTGAGTTTGCTGTCTATGCTCGGACAACCTCAGCCAGACCCACAATGTGGATGACTGTTGGCAGCACCCTGATTATGCCACCTAAGGCAACCATCCAGGTAGTCGAACACATTAAGGAGTCAGAATCAAAACTTCGAGATCTTATCCATAGCTCATCCAAAAAGGATTCAGACCCTTCAACCCCCTCAGGTCCCCCTGACACATGGCTCAATTTGTTACACCAAACTCTTCAATTATTAAAATCCACCCCTCTTTCTGTGCCTCCTTCTCAGTGCTTTCTCTGTGCTTCAATTAGTCGTCCACTTCTAGCAGCGGTCCCAATAGCGGCAGGAAATATTTCAGCAAAAACCTACAATTTCTCTAAGAAAGGACAACCCCTACATGTGACACGTATCCCACTGTGGAAAAGTTATTCCACCAATGCTTTATTTGCTTTCATCTGTTTCCACCTGCCAATAATGAATCCTTTACCAATTTGTTCCTTGAGCTTAAGCACCCAATCGAGCCCTGCGTTTATGCAACCTGGAAATTTCCTCTGGTGTAATGGGTCTTTAAGTACCTCAACGATCAATGTCTCTGGCACCTGTTTCTTGGTTACTGTAGTTCCTCAGCTGTCTTTGTATACTCCCACCGAATTCCGACTGTTGGCCCTACCTTCCTGAACCCGTATGGCAGTCTTTCTGCCGGTTCTTGTAGGCCTCACTTTAACAACCTCAGTGGCGGGTCTCGGACTCTCTGGTGGAGCTATAGGTCATGTTCTATGGGCATCCAATGACCTGCAACAAAAACTGCAGGAAGCACTCGATACCACTGCTTAGTCTCTGGGCTCCTTGCAGCGCCAGGTTACTTCATTGGCACACGTGGCTTTACAGAACCAAAGGGCAATTGATCTTCTCACTGCAGAAAAAGGGGGTACATGCCTATTCCTCAGAGAGGAATGTTGCTATTATGTTAATGAATCTGGGCTGATAGAAAAAAATGTTGTTAAATTGCAGGAATTATCGACCAAATTGCTCAAACCTAGCTCCTCCAATCCCATAACAGGGTTCTTCCAATCCTATCTTGCCATGTACTTACTACCTATCTTGGGGCCCCTTATTGGGATGCTCCCTTTTTGTGCTCTCTTGCCATGCATAATGAAGTTCCTTCAAACCCAACTGCAAAAAAATTTTAATCAAAATTTCAACCAGCTTTTGCTTAGGCACTACCAGCCTCTGATGACCGATGAACCCCTAACATCTCCAAGAGAACAGTTCACTCAGTGATGAAGCTCACTACCAGGCACGATGGAATGCAACATACATCAGACAGCGGGAGGCAAGGAGCTTGGAGAACCTCCTAATTTGCCATCCTGGATTCATGAGTCTTTATGACATTCTAAGCTTCCTCATGGCCCTTGGCCTCTTCTATGTCAGTCCCCCAACATGGAACTTCTGCCAAAAATTGACCTTTGCTTTAATTTTTATCTTCATTCTGTTTTTATTCGCTCTGATCTTCTTCAGGTGCTGGTGACGCCATGTCCAGGCAACGCTTCCAGTATTTCCTTGAGTCTCTGTTACAGGACCAGTGGCTGATACCAACAATCTCCTCCATCCAGGACTGGTTTCATGCCATCGACAACTTGTGGCATCAGGAAACTTTCATAGACTTTACCCCTACTGAAGTAGCTATCTATACCACTGGGTTTTATTTCTGGCTGCCATGATATCCCAAGACCTGCCCCCCGAGCATTCGTCCACTTCCCTTTCTAGGCCCCACAGCACCCCTACACAGCAGGAATCAGCCAGAAATGACAAACAACACCCCAATTTCTAAAAAAACAAAAAGGGAGGAATGTTAGGAAAAGTATAAATGGCAGCCATACCCCAGAGAAAAACCCCAACATGGCGCCTAAGGACTTCTTCTTCCTACCTTCTTCTTTTCTGCAGTGGCGTGAAAAGTCCCCGCCCTTGTTAACAATGCAGCCAGCGCCAATTTCAAATCTCGCTGGTGGGGAACCTTAGCCCCAATGAGAACTAATTCCTGGGCTCCGGAGCTGATATCTGAAAAAACTTATTCTCAGAACATGAGACCAAACCACAAACCCACAACCACACCCACAAAGGCACCTCCTTCCCCCAAGTAGGTCTGTGACTATTCGGAGTGTTCTCTGACTGCTGGGCCATACTATGTTCCTCCGAAATGGCCTGTCTTCTCTCAGATCTGGTCTCCTTGGCCAACTCTGTGAAGTTGACAGGAACCAGCGGTGAGCCACTACCTTCTTTCTCAGGAAAGACCCCCTCTTCAGAGCTCTTCTGGCATTTGGACATCGTCAAATCAGTAGGTACCAAGAAAGACTGACCCTGTCCTTGGTAAATCCAAACAAGTGAGACAACTGGGACTGGGACTGGGACTGGCTCGGGGTGCCTGGCTTCCTGGATCCCAAGTTCAGAGAGTTCCAACACCAAGGAAGTGAGGTGAGGTCACTTCCTTCAGGAACTGAATGAGGTCACTGCCTTGGCAACCACTTTGTTTTAACAGTTGCGTCTTATGGTCCCTTTAGATGGAGGCTGCCCCTACTTCCTGTGACCCTTTCATAAGTTAGAATGAGATATAATCCATAGGCTCTCAGGAACAGCTCTCCATAAGGCCTGGTTTGGTCCGTCTTCTCTACATTAAGAAGACAGAGGCTGATTCAGACACCAAACTTCATCCTACCAGGTTGTTTTCCATGGAAGATGACTTTTGCTCTCTCAGGTCCTTCATAGCTGCCTACATCTTCTCCAGGGATCATTTCTGCACATATCTTTGAGGTTCTCATCAGGTGGAAGATCCCATACATTCCTGAATTGTAAGACCAACACTGTCACTGCTTTTCTGTAAAGTTAGATTGAGGGAAGCGTGTATGGTTAGTGTTAATAACATTTTCAATTTTGGTTAGGAACCATTCTGCTCGATGAACAATGGTATTGGGAACCTGTGATATTTATAAGAATATAGAGGTGAAATATATGAACGAAAAGAGAAATCTAAGTAAGAATTGAAGCCCAGAAGGTCATTGGGTCCTTGATTGGGATACTTAGCATTGAATTACGTTCTGCATAGATGTCTCAGATAAATTGATATACAATTGCATAGGACCTTGTACCTTGGATGATTGAATGTAGAAGAGAACATCCAGTCAAAAAGGGATAGTCGGTAGGATTAGGAAGACAGTAGGTAGGTTTAGGAAGAAGAGTGAATATAGGATTTGGACCAAAGTTTTTTAGCAATAGGGTTTCGGTTAGAGAGTGAATGTTAGTGATAGCACATGTGAAGATTCAGTCACAATGATGAACTGGGGAAAATATGTAGGAAAGCAGATATCAATAGACACATTACAAAATCATTCAAAGTGTAAAGTGAGTGACAGCTTTAGACATATTCAACAGGGTTGAGTTTGAATATATAATCTTTGGAAGAAACAAATATGTAGTCACCAATAGGATTTTCATTTGAGATCATTAGGCAACCTGGACATGGATATTTTTAGTAATCCATGTTCACTTTCCATTTAGGTATGGTACAATCATAAGTGTGAACTTTGCTTTTTGCTGTTCAGAATATTACTGTGATAAAATGTATATGTAGATCAGGTTACATGTATTTGTTCCACCATTTCTGGGAGCAATATTTTGAAGACGTATAAATTAGTATTGGGGGTACAAAGAGGTGTACCCTGTGTCTATGAATATAGAGATAATACATGAATAGACCATACTGTGAATAAATAATATAACTGGTACCACTTTAAATAATGGATTGAATTGATATCTGTAACTAAGTAAGAAATCTTATATTGATATACAATCATTCTTTCCAACCACTTATACATTTAATGGTAATATTAGGGTTATGGTTTATCATGACGGGTGTTTTGCTTCAAATATGATAATGGAAATCGAAAATAATGTGTTTGTAAAGAAGTCTCATGAAAAGAGCAGTCAAGAAACATGGAGGAATACATGGGTACTGAAGCAGGAAGTGATTTGAAGTTAAACAAATGAGTATAAATTTGCTAAATTGTGGATGAAATATGTGTCCTATGATGTGCATAAACTGAAGAAATAGTAATGTTCCAGTGTTGAATAAAAATGAACGTCAAAATGCACATCATGTCCCATAGGAATCTACTTGCATTGATGTTAAACTCGGGTCAGTTACTGTAGAAATATTATGATTTGGCTTTTTTTTTGGTGTTATAATACAATTTATTTTAGTACTAGCATGCCACAGAATGTAGAGGAAGGAAAAATGGATTTTTAGTTATAGCACTAATGATCTAACATTTAATGACTATTTTGGGGAGTCTAGAAATTACATAAGGCTATGTAACATATTGTTTTTTATTTAACATTCAACAAAGCTTGGAATTTTGGTAATATTTCTACTTTTTTATTTTTTGTTTTTCAGTTGTTGATGGACCTTCATTTTGTTTATTTTTATGTGGTGCTGAGAATAGAACCCAGTGCCTCACACATGCTAGACAATCATGTTACCACTGAGCCATAAACCCAGCCCCTCCACTTTTTTCTTAACATCAAATATGCCTCTCCCTCTTCTTTACTCACTTTCTTCCTCATTTTCCCCCTTCTCTCTCTTCCTTTTTCATTTTCCATCCATATCAATTTTTCTCTCATGTCATTACAAACAGTATCTTGCTATGAAATTTAAATTTAAGACTGTTTTTTATAGTCATTCTTTTTTCTTGAGAAAACGTTAAAATTATAATCACCTGATAGATACATCACTATACATTTATTATATATATGTATCTATATTCATGCATATGCATTACATATATTATATATGTATATATACATTTATATTTAAAAGTACTTTGATTAGCCTGTTAGATATAATATAGACCATATCTTTCTTAATTCTCAAGTCTTCCAGAATTAACATCTTACAGTGAAAATCAATTAAACATATTTAAGTAAACAGGTTTCTTTCTTATTTATCTATACTGATAATTTAAGGTTTTATATCACATTAAGCAATAATATGGCATAATATATCTTATGAATTAGAGAAAAATTTTTTAAAAAACCTATTATTTAAGGACCATATGCACTGACATTTTAAATGGATTTCTCGTGATTTCAATTTCTATCAATTGTGTATTAATTGCCAAATATTTATTTTAGTACTTTTCATATTCGTAATTGATATAAAGTCAATTGTTTAATTCTTCTTGTAAGTAGTTACTTATTACAGCAGGGACATTATTAATAATTCTAAATCTTTATAAGAAAAATTGTGCAAAGATATTTTCATGCAAAATTAAGAATAATTGCATGCTCTGAATGTTTGATTGTTAATACATATAACAAAAAGCTTTTGATGAGTCTCTTCCCCAGTAAAACATAAAATGCAAAGATATAGTTGGGTATGTATGTCCAAATAAAGATAAGGAGAAATACACATTATTAGCTAGAAACAATTAAATAAAAGAAGAAAAGAAAAATCCAACACATTGTACGAACTTGTCAGATGAGGTAGTATTCTGGAAGAATAGCCTAAGGCTAGACCTGGTCCATGACAAAATATTAACTAAAAAAATGAAATATGAAAAATATAGGAAATGCTATGAATTTTTCATGAAGGTAGGTGAATTATCCTTTAATCTCAATTTATGTGCATTTTCAAAAGCCAAATTTCTGGTAAAATAAATTTGTGATAGTTACAACTACACAAAACAAAGTTTCTGCTAAGAAAAATGAATGCATCTCAACACTTTTTTAGCTGATTTCTTCCCACTGAATTTTAAACCTTTATTTATTTATTTATTTTTATTGGTTGTTCAAAACATTACAAAGTTCATGATATATCATCTTTGATACATTTTTCTCAATTGGATTATGAACTCCCATTTTTTTCCCCAAATAAGAATTGCAGAAATACATTGCTTACACATTCACATTTTTACATAATGGCATATTAGTGACTGTTGTATTCTTCTACATTTCCTATCCCCTACTATCCCCCCTCCCCTCCCCTCCCATCTTCCCTCTCTACCTCATGTGCTGTTGTTTAATTCTCTCCATTATTTCCCTCCCATTTCCCCTCACAACCTATTATGTGTAATTTTGTGTATCATTGAGGGTTTCCTACCATTTCCATATGCTTTCTGTTCTCTCTCCCTTTCTCTCCCCTCACTCATTTTGTATAATGTTAATCTTTTCTTCATGCTCTTCCTCCCTTTCTCTTCTTAGTTGCTCTCTTTATATCAAAGAAGACATTTGGCATTTGTTTTTTAAGGATTGGCTAGCTTCGCTTAGCATATTCTGCTCTAATGCCATACATTTCCCTGCAAATTCTATGATTTTGTAATTTTTTAGTGCTGCGTAATACTCCATTGTGTGTAGATTCCACATTTTTGTATCCATTCATCTATTGAAGGGCATCTAAGTTGGTTCCACAGTCTAGCTATTGTGAATTGTGCCGCTATGATCATTGATGTGGCAGTATCCCAATAGTACGCTGTTTTAAGATGCTCAGAGAATAGTCCAAGAAGGGTGATATCTTTGTCAAATGGTGGATCCATTCCCAGCTTTCCCAGGAATCTCCAATCTGTTTTCCAAATTGGCTGCACCAATTTACAGTCCCACCAGCAGTGTACAAGTGTCCCCTTTTCCCCACATCCTCGCCAACACTTACTGTTGTTTGACTTCCTAATGGCTGCCGATCTTACTGGCGTGAGATGGTATCCTAGGGTGGTTTTGATTTGCATTGCTCTGACTGCTAGAGATTGTGAGAATTTTTTCATGTACTTGTTGATTGATTGTATGTCCTCCTCTGTGAAGTGTCTGTTCAGGTCCTTGGCTCATTTGTTGATTGGGTTATTTGTTATCTTATTTTTTAATTTTTTGAGTTCTTTGTATATTTTGGATATTAGGGCTTTATCTGAAGTGCGAGGGGTAAAAATTTGTTCCCAGGATGTAGGTTCTCTATTTACCTCTCTTATTGTTTTTCTTGCTGAGAAAAAAAAAAACTTTTTAGTTTAAGTAAGTCCCATTAATTTATTCTTGTTATTAACTCTTGGGCTATGGGTGTCCTATTAAGGAATTTGGAGCCCGACCCCACAGTATGTAGATCGTAGCCAACTTTTTCTTCTATCAGATGCAGTGTCTCTGATTTGATATCTAGCTCCTTGATCCACTTTGAGTTAACTTCCTTGCTTGGCGAGAGAAAGGGATTCAGTGTCATTTTGTTGCATACCGATTTTCAATTTTTCTAGCACCATTTGTTGAAGATGCTATCCTTCGTATATTGCAGGTTTTTAGCCCCTTTTATCAAATATAAGAAAGTTGTAATTTTGTGGATTGGTTTCTGTGTCCTCTATTCTGTTCCATTGGTCCACCTGCCTGTTTTGGTACCAGTACCATGCTGTTTTTGTTACTATTGCTTTGTAGTACAGTTTGAACTCTGGTATCGCTATACCTCCAGATTCAAACTTCCTGCTTAGAATTGCTGTTGCTATTCTGGGTCTTTTGTTTTTCCATATGAATTTCATGATTGCTTTATCATTTCTACAAGAAATGTCGTTGGGATTTTGATTGGCATCAATTTAAACCTGTAGAGAATTTGGGTAATATCGCCATTTTGATGATGTTATTTCTGCCTATCTATGAATTGGGTATATTTTTCCATATTCAAAGATCTCTTCTATCTCTTTAGGGTTCTGTAGTTTTCATTTATAAATCTTTCACCTCTTTTGTTAGGTTGTTTCCCAACTATTTAATTGTTTTTCCAATTATCTTATTTTCTTTGAGGATATTTTGAATGGAGTGGTTTTCCTCATTTCCATTTCAGAAGTTTTGCTGCTGATATACAGCAATGCCTTTGATTTATTCGAGTTGATTGTATATCCTGCCACTTTGCTGAATTCATTTATTAACTCTAGCAGTTCCTCTGTAGACCCTTTTGGGTCTGTTAAATATATTATCATGTCATCCGCAAATAGCGATAATTTAAGTTCTACTTTTCCTAGTTTTATGCCTTTAATTTCTTTTGTCTAATTGCTATGCCTCGTATTTCAAGAACTAAATTAAATAGAAGTGGTGATAGAGGGCATCCCTCTTGTTCCAGATTTTAGAGGGAATGCCTTCAGCTTTTCTCAATTTAGGATGATGCCAGCCTGAGGTTTAGCATATATAGCTTTTGCAATCTTGAGGTAAGTTCCTGTTATCCCTAGTTTTTCTAGTGTTTTCAACATAAAGGGATGTTGAACTTTGTCGAATGTTTTTTCTGAATCTATCGAGATGATCATATGGTTGTTGTCTTTAAGTCTATTGATGTGGTGAATAGCATTTATTGATTTCCGTATAATGAACCAGCCTTGAATCCCAGGGATGAATCTTACATGATCATGGTGCATAATTTTTTTGATATGCTTTTGTATTCGATTCACCAAGATTTTATTGAGAATTTTTGCATCCAAGTTTATTAGAGATATTGGTTTGTAGTTTTCTTTCTTTGAAGTGTCTTTGTCTGGTTTTGGGATCAGGGTGATATTGGCCTCATAGAATGAATTTGGAAGAGTTTCTTCTTTTTCTATTTTTTGAAATAGCTTGAAAAGTATTGGTATTAATTCCTTTTTGAAGGTTATGTAGATCTCTGCTCTATACCCATCCGGTCCATGGCTTTTTTTTGTTGGTAGTATTTTGATGGCTTCTTCAATTTCTTCCTTTGTTATTGTTCTGTTTAAATTGTGTCTGTCTTCCTGACTCAATCTGGGCAGATCGCATGACTTAAGAAGTTTATTGATATCTTCACTATCATCTATTTTATTGGAACATAGGTTTTCCATATACTTTCTAATTATCTTCTTATTTATGTAGTGTCTGTTGTGATATTGCCTTTTTCATCCCGTATGTTAGTAATTTGAGTTCTCTCTTTTCTTCTCTTCCTTAGCATGGCTAAGGGTCTATAAATCTTATTTATTTTTTCAAAGAACCAACTTTATTTTTATCAATATTTTCAATGTTTTTTTTTGTTTCAATTTCCTTGATTTCTGCTCTAATTTTAATTATTTCTTGTCTTCTACTACATTTGCTGTTGTTTTGCTCTTCCATTTCTAGGTTTTTGAGGTGTAGTGTGAGTTCATTTATTTGCTGTTTTTTTTTTTTTTTTTTTTTTTTGAGGAAAGAACTCCAAGAAATGAATTTCCCTCTTAAAACTGCTTTCATTTTGTCCCATAGATTCCAGTGTGTTGTGTCTGTATTGTCATTTGTCTCTATGAATTTTTTTTATCTCCTCCTTTATGTCTTCTGTAAACCTTTTATCATTCAGTAGCATGTTGTTCATTTTCCATGTGATGTAGGATTTTTCCTTCCTTCTTTTATCATTGATTTCCAGATTCATTCCATTATGATCAGATATGGTGCATGGTATTATCTCCACGACTTTATATTTACTAATAATTGCCCTATGGCATAATATATGGTCTACCTTTGAGTAGGATCCATGTGCTACTGAGAAGAACGTGTATCCACTTTTTGATGGTTGATATTTTCTATATATGTCGTTGAAGTCTAGGTTACTGATTTTGCTGTTGAATTCTATAGTTTCTTTATTCAGTTTTTGTCTAGAGGATCTGTCTAATGGCTAGAGCGGTGTGTTGAAGTCACCCATAATTATTGTGTTGTAGTTTATTTGACTCTTGAACTTGAGGCGAGTTTGTTTTATGAGTGTTGCAGCTCAATTGTTTGGTGCATACAAATTGATAATGGTTATGCATTGTTGGTGCAAGGTTCCTTTTAACAGTATATAGTGTCCTTCTTTATCCCTTTTGATTAACGTAGGGTTGAAGTTGATTTTATTCGATATGAGTATGGCCACTCCTGCTTGATTCCGAGGGTCATGTGAGTGGTATGATTTTTCCCAAACTTTTAATTTCAGCCTCTGTATGTCTTTACCTATCATATGAGTCTCCTGAAGGCAGCATATTGTTGGATTTTTTTCTTTTTTGATCAAGGTTACTAGCTTATGTCTCTTGAGTGGTGAGTTTAGGCCATTAACATTTAAGGTTAAAATTGAAATATGATTTGTACTTCCAGTCATGTTTATTTATTTATTTATTTATTTATTTTGGTTAGTTTTTACTTTTTGGTTATTTTCCTCTCCCTTTACTGAGATACCTCCCGCTGCTAGTTTCAGGCATTACTTTTCAAATCCTCTTCTTGTAGTATTTTGCTCAAAATGCTTTGCACTGCTGGTGTTCTGGCTGTGAATTCTTTTAGCTTTTGTTTATCGTGAAAGACTTAAATTTCATTGTCAAATCTGAAGCTTAATTTTGCTGGATACAGTATTCTTGGTTGGAATCCATTATTTTTGAGCGTTTGAAATACTTTTTTTCCAGGATCTTCTTGCTTTCAAAGTTTGTGATAAAAAATCAGTCGTTAACTTTATTGGTTTACCCCTGAATGTAATCTGCCTACTTTCTCTCGTAGCTTTTAATATTCTCTCTTTGTTCTGTATGTCCTTGTTCTGGCTATCTTCATAATTATTTGTCTTGGAGTTGGTCTATTATGGTTTTGAATGCTTGGGGTCCTGTAGGCTTCCAGGATTTGGCAATTCATTCCATCTTTCATCTCTGGGAAATTTTCCAGAAATATTTCATTTAATATGTTGTCCATTCCTTTGGTTTGAATCTCTATGCCTTCTTCTATCCAGATGACACTCAAATTTGTTTTTTTATGACATCCCATATCTCTTGAATAGATTGCTCATGGGATTTAAGCATCTTTTCTGTGTTTACTCTATTCTTTTCAAGTTGATAAACTTTGTCTTCATTATCTGATGTTCTAACTTCTAATTGATCTAGTCTATTTGTAATATTCTTCGTTTGAGTTTTTAATTTGGTTTATAGTTTTCTGCATTTCTAGGATTACTGTTTGATATTTCTTTTTAAGATCTCTATCTCCTGGTAAAGCTCGTTCTTTGCCATTTGAATTTGTTTGTTTATTTGATTTTCAAAATATACTTTTATTGCTTGGACTTGCTGCCTCATGTCTTCTCTAATATTCCTTTCCATCTGAGTTAGGTATGCCTTGAGTTTTTTCCCTATCCCTATTTCTGATGCTTCTCGGTCTTCCTGTAGAATTTTTTTCCCTTGTTTTTTCATGATGTTCACATTACTTTTCAGCTCTATTGATTGCTGTGTTTCTGCTCTCTTCAATAGATTTTTTTTGGTTTTGTATATCTCTGTTGTCTCTCTTTTGTGTTTGTAGACTATGCCTGCAAAAGTGGATTCCGCTTGGAAGGAATTCCGACAGCTGAGCTCCAGTGATGTCACCTGTCTGCTATGGCGGGCCCCAGGCTCCTTGCCGGGGTGTTTGAATGGGGGGGTGGGACTGGACTGTCTCTGGTTGGTTTCACCTCCCGGTCGCTGGCGGGCGGGCGGTCTCCAGCCATCCAGTCGTGCAATCAGCGAATGGGCTGTCACCGGCGGACGGGTGATCTCTAGCTGCCCAATTGCGCAGGCAGCCAGCAGGTGATTGGTTGCTGGTGGGCAGGCGTTCTCCAGCCGCCTAGTCAAGCGGGTCTGTCCTCTAGTCCCCTGGTTTCCTCTGCGAGTCCTGATTTCCCCTGCAACACCAGATTTCCCCTGAGTGATGCCTCTTGGCAGATCAAACTGTACTCTTTGCCTGCCGTTTCTTGGGTGTGGAGGGTGTCTATTGGGAACCCTGGCACTCTATTGTTTTGAATTTTTCAGCTTGCCCCACCCATTGCGCTGGCTAGACAAGTTTCGTTTTCACCGGTGATGGGAGGGGAAGTTGAAGGTCAGGTGCCACTAGTTTTCCCCCCGTCTTTGTGAAGGCTTTCTCTGGTAATCCCTCCCCCGGAAAGCCTAAGAGAGAATTTTTGCAAATTACCTGCTGTATGGGAGATAAGCTGAGTAACACACACCTGTTTTGTTGTTGCAATCTGTCGGAGAGTGGCGGTGGATACTTCAGCTCTCCAAGATGGTGGCCGTTGGTTTCCTCGATGGAGTTTCGGTTGTGGGGGATAGAACTGTAGCGCTTTCTTCCCCATCTGAAATCCCGAGCTCAGCCCCGGGCTCAGTGGCGGGTGAGCCAGCCGGATTCCACAGAATTTGCAGCAACGTTTCTCCCTGCATGCTGGTCGCTTCTCGGTGGAGGCCCGCCGTCTGTAGCCATGGCACGGGCCGCACGGATCAGTCACCCCAGATCTTTGGTCGCATAGTTGGCTCTTGTTTGAGACTCAATTACCGGACCTTGGTGGTGGAAATCATTCTTCTAGGTTCCAGGCACACCCATTTTTCTGTAAGATCCTAACAAGATACTTTTTCGTCATTCTAACTCCTTATTCACATATGAAGTGGCGCAGTACAAAGGGTGTGATGCACTCTATTCATGGCCATCTTGCAATGTCAAAATATTAGGATTTCTATGCACCATTTACTGAAGATAGTTTTCAGTACTAGTAAACCAAAATGTATTTCGGGTGGATGAATATTTCTGAGAATTATCTTTTGAAAAGTAGATTAAATATCCACATACATGAATATGAATGAAATTTGGGAGTGCATAATAAGACACATATATTTCATATTTTGAAAAATCTGGAGGATATATATATATATATATATATATATATATATATATATATACACAGACACACACAGAGAGACATTAAAAAGTAGCATTATATATGCCAATCGAAATTCATCATGAAATACATATCATCCACAGATTCAAAAATATTCATTTTACTCAACATGGATTTATGTATAATGCTATTCAAATAGGAGGATCACCCATAGGTTGAATTCTCAGTTCCAACAGCTTTTAGAAGGAGTGATATCTTCTCAGTTCCAACAGCTTTTAGAAGGAGTGATATCTTCTCACAATTTCTATATGCCAAGTCAGCCACCTCACCAAAAATATACGTGTGATACCAGGTATGATTCTATATGTGCATATAAAATTACATGTGCTAAACAGGCTACAGAGAAAGGGAGACAGGAATTCACATATTTGTTAACTTTAAAAAAAAATGGAGAATTCTTTCAACCAAATAATTGACTAGATTCATAACTCCTACCCTATATAATGCAAAAGGCAAGTCCAACTA
The DNA here is from genome assembly GCF_048772815.1 of Callospermophilus lateralis. Classification (NCBI taxonomy): domain Eukaryota; kingdom Metazoa; phylum Chordata; class Mammalia; order Rodentia; family Sciuridae; genus Callospermophilus; species Callospermophilus lateralis. The sequence continues at coordinate 4,718,339 of NW_027514551.1, forward strand.
TACACGATGCCTCCTCTGAACTGCTTGTATTTCAATTCTGTTTGGGTTATTATTCTCCATCATATTATGATTAGTTGTCAGAGTTTAGTAGCGTAGGGGTTAGTGTGAGGGATTCACTATTTTGACTGGAAAATTGTAAAATGAATCCAATGTGTATGCAAATATGTGCTACAAAAAATTGTTCCCACTGTCATCCAGAACAATGGCTTGACATTACCTACTCCCCAAGTAAGACAAAATTAGAGGAGAAGAGTTAGAAAATCTGTGAATACATATCTGGAATGGAATATGCTAAGGAGTTTCCAAAAGTAAGGGACAGGGTAAACACTCCACACACTGGAGCTCTTCTGGCCTAAAGACTTCTTGTGGGACTGCCTCTGAGGTTGGGCACTTGAAACATATGTTGTTGTCAAGTGCTTTAGCTTCGTTTCTAGTGAGACCAATAAAGGTGGGTCTGCATCTATGTGATCTGGAGGACATTGTTTCTTATTTTCCACTGAACATGAGCAGCAGTGCTGAATTTGCTATTTGTAGCTAAACTGTGGCCACTGGGTCTAAGTGTCTCCCCGTGTGGACTGTGAAGCCATTTTGTGATCCTAAAATTTTCATGGTGTTTCTTGCGGCTTCACTGGGAGTTTGGTATTTGCTTCACAAAATACAAAGAGGTCAATTGGGACACAGTGCTGGAGGGAGTTCTGTCACTTGTGGTGGGTCAGTTTCTCTAGGAAAATGCACGAACCATGCTTCTATCCCACATAGCTTGCCCCATTGACCATAGCAACTTGATTCTGAAACTTGCCCTGAGACTTCTCAATATTACAAGATGCCTTTACATAGAAGGGACTGCTTGCTGCACCATTTCAGTCACAAGACACTTGGAAGCTAATGGCAGATCCACATGGCCCCACCACAAATGTTTTATCACACACCTGCCCACTACTGCTCTAGGCCCAGTACTCAGCAGCCTCCAATTTATTGGCATCTCTGTTCTACACCATTTTCATGAAACCCAGTCAATCAAGGCACTGTCTGGTATACTCATGATCAGCAACAGGACATCCAAAGGTTCTCCAGTGCCACCTGGTAATGGGAATTTCAAAAATTTCTTGGTATTTATCTAGCCATTTTTGAAAGATGAAGTTGGATGCACTGTGCGTTTCAAATCAATCCAGAACCAATAAATTTTGAGGAAGCTCATGTCAATAAAAGACAATGGAGAATTCTCACAGGCAAGGCTTCCCAAATAGTGGCTAAATGGTCACGTGAATCCAGGCCCATTGATGTCTACAATGTAAGGTCCATGTGTGTTTTGACTCTCAACTATGGCTGCCAAGTCTTTCAGAATAAAATCATGTGATATCTTGGCTGTGATTCCCAGTGCTTTGTGGAAATACAACCTGGGCATACATCTCAGTTTCCAAGGGCGACTCTCATGCGTAGTCTCTTAACATCCCAACACAATTCATGGCAATACTTCTCTGAGGTCAGTTCCAGAACTCAGTCTCTTAGGGGAATCACACCAGAGATCATGTCAAGGTGGACCCAGTCATCTCTTCCAACCACCACACAAATGACCACAATTAAAACCAACACACTCCCACATGGTCCTCATGATATTTCATATAAACACTCTTCATAACCTCTGGTTTTAATGTTTCGATGAGGGGCGCAGACCAAGACAGTCTCCAAAATAATCTCCCTTGCCCCTAATTTGCCTAAAATCAGGGTGGCTTGGACACCCTTCCTGTGAACCTGGTGTGATCACATAGGCCTGCTGTTAATACTTCTCTGCTTCTCCAATTTGAGGACTACTGTGGGGTTTAGATTCTTTGTCTGAATTGGAGACATGAGGAAACCCAAGCACCTATGGGCTAGCCTCTGCAGGGCTTTGAAGAAATTATTTGACCCAAAGCATTCCTATTCTAACTTGATGTAGGTCTGGAACCTCACAAAGGAAGGGGAGAGACTTCATACAGAATGACTGCTCTTTTGGCTATTTTGGTTTTGGATGCACACATGGAATCTTTCTTTAGATCCATCAGGTGCTGAGAATCTAAGCCTAAGCCTCACACAGGGCCAAAAGGCTGATTCAGACACATCCTTTCCAAAGGAATTAAGCAAAAAGCTTCAGGTGATGCCCATTCATTTCCATGTGAAAACAGTTTTTTTCAGGCATCAAAAAGGGGTGACCTGAGGCAAAGACCTTTCAGACATTGATGGCAGCAGAACAATTGATAATTAAAAGGCCCAAAGGTTTTCTCCACTAAGACTATCCTGATCACACTGGTATCAGAGTTTTCTGAGATGCTCGCCATTCCCTTCAGCTATCCAGTACATGACGATGTCACAGGGCTTGGAAGTGGTACATATATTGGACACAAAACCATGAGCCAATTCTGTAGAGTGGCCAGAATTCAGGAAGAAAGCAGAAACTTTGAAAGATAGCAAGTGTTGCCCATTGATAAGGCAAGCTGAAATCCATTCATAAATTGGGCAGGATGAATGCTGGGAAGCTTTCAACTAGACAGGACATATCAATTGATGCATTCTCTTTTCTAATGTCTACCAATACAGAATCTAAGGAAAAAAATAAGAGTCCTAGAAAAAGTGACTGGGCAGTTATTAGTAAATACCATACAATGTAATTCCCCCCCCCTTAGGCCTCAGATCAGTCTCCTACTGAGCTAGTAGGATTCTTTCATTTGCATTTCAACATAAGGCCTGGCTGAGGTCTGGAAGGAGCAGGGAAAAACTGCTATTCTGAGCAGACACCTCAGGCCTAAGGCATTTTAACCATAATTTTCAGGTTTGGATGTTGAAAATTATGGTACAATTTTAAGTTACAATTCACAAAATTTTATATCTTTACATCTTGTTCTGTCAACAGATACCATACTATGATTTACTATCCTTTTCCAAATTAATGCACTGGTACACACTGTGATATTTTCCCAGTCTACCCAATTCAAAACTGGTGAAAAATAAGACTGAATGTTTGGGAAGTTACTTGCCAACTTGGAAATAGAGTTCTTTAGTTTTCCATGCTAAGTATTTAAGTTCTCTTGCATGAATTATCTAAAATCATAAACTAAACAATTATATGAACCAGACTTTTAACTGCAAGATTGTACAATGCTTCAAAAACCCATTCAGATACCAGATTGTTACAATAAAACGTCATCATTTAGACACACATTGAGCTAAGATCATTCCCAAGAAACAATTTATAATATGAACACATTATTGCACATGTCTTTAAGGGCCAGAAACAAAGACACAAGACAGACAGAAAGGAGCTCCAGACTATGGCTGACAGACAGAAGCCTTTAAAACATAACAGATAAGAGAAAAATCTCCTACACCTGTAGCACGATAGATGTCCCCACAAGGGGAACAGATGTTTTCAAAGAGGAGCAACCTGAAATGTGAAATCAAGGGTCTCCATGGTGACTTTACTGCATTTAGTGTCCCCTTTTTCTTATTCTCTTTTTTAATAAGACAGAGGTGGCATAATTCTTACAGTGCAGGGACGGAAGGAGGGAATTCTCTGAAGCCACAGGGCTTTGGCAGCTGCTGGGAGTCCTTCAGTCCCTCCTTTTACTTACAGGATTAGCTCCTCTGGTTCAGTTCCACCCCGAGCACGCTCCGTCTCCTAATATTTCAGTAGTCAGCTCTCAAAAAGTCCCGGGGTCCGGGGGAGGGTATCAAAATTTGTAACTTAAATTTTGGTTCCTGATGTTGAAGCCAATTAATACCAATTTAATAATGAGGACAGCGTTTGAAAAAAAGAAAAAGGGAGGTTTACTGCTTTGCTAACAAAGGAGAAACACAGGGGATTCTGCCGAAAGGCTGTGACTCTCTTGATCTGGAGGGACAAGAGGTTTTAAAGGAGTTTCACTTTTTCACCTAAGAGATACTCAGTTCTTAGGTCACCAGCAGGCATTGCCCTCTGCAGTGGGTGTGCTCCAGGCAACCAGCTAGGGGCTTCTCTCATCCTGCTTGACAAAGGGGGGGAAAGTTCATCACAGTTCCTTAAAACACAGTCCAAAGGGGTGTCAGGCTTACTTGCTTTATTACCCATTTTCACGTCCAATATCATTATGTTTTTACCACAGAAATCACACAACAAAACGCACAAAAACTAACAAACCAAAAACATACAGAACACAGAAAAAAACACAAAGAAACAGAAAACCGGTGAAGAAACAGAAAAACAGAGGAGCAATACAACGTCTTGCTAAAGCTCCGGGGAAGGAGCTCCTGCGTGCCCGTTGGCACCTCTCTACCCTTTCAGAGGAATTCCCTACAGAACAGAACAGAGGACAGAATGATTCTTGTTACTGTCCCGGACAGGAGTATATGTGAGCCTCCCCATGCCACCTCTCTGTCATCAGAAGAGATGTCCCTTTACCGGATATCAGATGTTATAAAGATACCACTTACCTATGGAGGCCTCCTCCACCAGGTGCTTGCTAATAGTTATAGTGCGCTGGTTCACTGCAGTGCTCCCCGGACTGAAGGCTCACTGCAAGGCCTTTGAACTTGGCTCTCCAGCCCGGAGCCTTGGAGGAAAGGCCAGCTTCAGAATTTCCAGGAGTCTGGTCTTGTGATCTGGTCGGGTCATCTCATTGGGGAACTCTAAAATATTAGACCAGGATGCAAGAAAAGACCACTGACTCCAATTAAAATCAAATTAAAGCAAGCTTATTATTTCATCCGGGTGGGCTGCCTCTCCCTCTCAAACAGCGGAAACAAGACAGCATCCCCACATTTCCTACAGCCCAGCTTTATACCCCAGAAAGTTACACAAAAGGGGAGTTACAGAAAACAGAACTTTGACAAGCATCACACTAATTATATGTTACATTTTTTATTTGCTGGCCCCAGCATCAAAAATTATGAGGACCATTAGAGCCTAGAGAGGGTCTTTGGCCAGGGAAGGCCAATATTTATGAGGTGTCACTAAAGTTTCAGAGAGGGCTGCAATCTGGTCAGAAAGCCAGATATGGGTGAGTTCAAGGCATGGGCAGGAATTCCAAGTAGGTTTGGAATTTGCACTAATTTATAGTAAAGAAAAAATTATCTTCTCATGGCTGTGTGGCAAGATGACTCCCAATTTTATTGAAAGATCAGGTTGGGAGATCAACCCTGTCCTTTACTTTTGGAAACTCCTCTACCACATCCATGTTTGTGAACTCCTGAGCATTTTCTATCCCAGATATGTATTCACAGATATTTTAACTCTACTCCTCTAATTGTGTCTTACTTGGGGCGAAGGTAATGTCAAGGCATTGTTCTGGATGAGAGTGGGAAGATTATTGTATACCATATATATGCATACTCATTGGATTCATTTTTCAATTTTCCATTCAAAATACTATATCCCTCACAATAACCCATACTCTACGAGACTCTAACAACTAATACTAATATGATGGAGAAAAATAACGGAAACAAAATTGAAATACAAGCAGTTCAGAGGAGACATGGTGTATATTGGACTTGCCTTTTGCAAGATAAATGCTAGGTGTTATTAATCTAGTCAATTTTTAATTGAAATAGTTCTCCATGTGTTTTTAAAGTTAAAAAATATGTGTATTCCTGTCTCCCTTTCTCTGTAGCCTATTCAGCACATGTATTTTTATATGCACATATAGAATTCTACGTGATATCACAAGTAAATTTTTGTGAGGTGCCTGACTTGGCAGTTACAAATTGTGAGAAGAGATTACTCCTCCTAAAAGAAGTTGGAACTGAAATTTCAAGCTATAGGTGAGCTTCCTAGTAGAACAACATTATACATAAATCCATGTTCAGTGAAATGAATGTTTTTGGATCTGTGGATGATATATATTTCATGGTGAATTTTGTTTGGCATATGAATTGGTATGTTTATTGTCTGTGGTTGTTTGTGTGTGTGTGTGTGTGTGTGTGTGTGTGTGTTTGTGTGTGTGTGTATATATATATATATATATATACACACACACACACACTCTCCAGAATTTTCATAATATGAAATGTATGTGTCTTATATACACTCCCTAAATTCATTCATGTTCATGTATGTGGATTAATAATCAACTTTTCACAACATTATTCTCAGAAATATTCATTCACCTGAAATATATATTTGTTTCCTAGTACTGAAAAAAACCTTCAGTGAAAGGTACATACAAATCCTAATATTTCTACAGTTACTGACTCAGTTTAACATCAATGCAAGTAGATTCCTATGGGACATGATGCATCTTTTGATGTTCATTTTTATTCAACAGTGGTACCTTACTATTTTTCAGTTTTTGCACATCATAGGATACATATTTCATCCACTAGTTAGCAAAATTATAGGCATTTGTTTCACTTTTAATCACTTTCTTCTCCAGAACACATGTATTTCTCTATGTTTCTTGACTGGTCTTTTAATGAGACTTCTTTCCAAATACATTATAATCAATTTCCATAATCATTTTGAAACAAATCTCACACACCCTTCATGATAAACCATAACCCTAAGATGACAATTAGATATATAACTGGTTGGAATGAATGATTGTATATCAATATAACATTTCTGATATATTTTCAGATATCTATTCAATCCATTATTTAAAGTGGATCCAGTTATATTGTTTATTCACAGAATGGTGTATTCTTGCATTATCTCTATATTCATAGACACAGGGTACGCCTATTTGTACCCCCATACTAATTTATATGTCTTCAAAATATTGCTCCCTGAAATGGTGGAAGAAATACTCATGTCACCAGATCTGCATATACATTTTATCACAGAAATATTCTGGACACAAAAAGCAAAGGTCACATATACAATTGTATCAAAGTCTAAATGTGAAGTGAACATGGATTACTAAAATCATCCATGTCCATGTTGCCTAATGTTCAAAAATGTCAATTCTATTTGTGACTACATATTTGTTTCCTCTTAAGATTATAAATTCAAGCTCCAGCCTGTTGAAAATGTGTAATCCTATCACTCACTTTATACTTTACTTGATTTCCTAATGTCTTTATTGATATGTGCTTTCATACATGTTGTCCCCAGTTCATCATTGCGACTGACTCTTCACATGTGCTGACATTCACCTTCACTCTCTACCCGAAACCCTATTGTTAAGAACTTTTGGTCCAAATCCTATACTCACTCTTCTTCTTAGCCTACCGAATACCTTCCAAATCCTATCGACTATTGCTTTTTGACTGGATGTTCTGTTCAACATTCAATCATCCAAGTTACAAGGTCCTATGCCATTGTATATTGATTTATCTGAGACAACTGTGCAGGACATAATTCAAAGCTAAGTATCCCACTCAAGGGCCCAATGCCCTTCTGGGCTTCAAATCTTACCAAATTTCTGCTTTCATACTTATATTTCACCTATATACTCTTGTAAATATCGCAGGTTGCCAATACCATTATTCATCCCGCAGAATGATTCCTAACCAAAATCGATGCTATTATTGAACCTAACCATACACTCTTCCCTTAATATAACTTACAGAAGAGCAGGGACAGAGTTCGTCTTACAATATAGTAATGTAGCTGATCTTTCACCGGCTGAGAAACTCAACGATCCATGAAGAAATGATCCTTAGAGAAGATGTAGGCAGCTATGTAGGACCTGAGAGAGCAATAGTCATCTTCCACAGCAAACAACCAGGTCAGGATGAATTGATGTGTCTGAATCAGTCTCTCTCTTCTTATTGTAGAGAAGATGGACCAAACAAGGCCTGTTGTCGCGACCCCTTGCCCGCAAGGAAGACGCAACTCAGGAATCTTCTTTCAGCAGTTTATTCAGGCCCTTGATATTTCTTCTAATTCCCCGTTGGATGCCCCTCCCAGCCTTAATAAAGCATCCCAAGCCCCAATGCGAAGCTGCCACGTGGAACTTTCTCACAGGGTGCTGAGAAACCATGCACCAACTCTCCCAAACAAGGAGTTGTTTATTACAGACCACAGTGGAGCCAGCGCCATCTTGCAATGGCGACCATAATCTGCAGAAACGGCTCACCACAGTTCCCCCCTTCTGTCTTCTGAAAACAATACAGGCGAGAGTAGAGGTCCTATCCCACTGTGCAGAAGTGGCTGCATAGTATGGCTCAGTCCTAAGGAGGGCCCTTCCCCAGATCTGAAGCCATATCAGCTGACGCCTTTTTTCGTGGGGCGGGGCGTGGACATCAAACCCGCATGCAATAGGACATGCTCTCCTTGAGGTCCACTTCAAGGATCACTCAAGTGCAGTGCCTTGCCTCGCATCCTGTATCGTGATGAAGGTGGACGAAGGGGGACAGCTAAGGCTGAACTGTGGCTGTACACAACGTCAAACGAGTTGACAGCACCCCGAAAGAAAGGCACGGACTTTAAGGCGATAGAGAAGCATTAGTGTGGAAACCCACCTGCGTGCAATGGCAGCAAGACTGGCAGAGTGCAAGGGCTTTCCAACACTAAGAGAATAACGAGGAAAGACATGCCGATCCCAGTGCAATGTTATAATAGCTTGGGGTGCAATGGCCATGTCAAAGATTTACTGTTTAAGATGTGCAAGCCAAACTTGAGGTGAATTGCCATTTTCTAAAGCTGCAAGAGCTTGGATGATCATAGCCTTATCGTGAGCATTGCGGGCCTTGAGGCGACAGAGAAACCACAAACAGAGAAACATACCGAAGCAACACATTGCACCAAAAATGCCTACCCCCACCCACTCTTTAAAAAAGGAAAAGGCAGAAGATATCCAATTGGTGAATTGACCCAAAGTCACGCGATCAACACGGGTGCTATTCAAGACAGCTATCTGGGTTAGTTGAGACTGGATCATGTCTTCCGCTTGCATGGACCAATTTCCAGCCAAATATTCGCCAATGGTGCGGGAAGCATTCCTGGAATCATTAAATCTGACAGACGTTATGCATAAATGTGCACGTTGGTCAACACAACCCAAAAGCACTAAGTCAGCCAATTCTTCTACCTGAGCTTAGAGTAAATCTATTCTTTGGTTGGCAGCTAAAATCCCTGACAAAATATGTTGATTAATTGTATTTTGGGATTCAAGTATGGTGGAAGTTTGTTGGACAACTTGATTAATAGTGGCAGCAGTTTGTACTTGATTGGCCATAGCCACTCCGGCCGTAACAGCTGCAGCAGCAGATATCGCCACGGCTGTCACTATAGCCGCTGTGATTCCAAAATCTCTGCGGACTCTAAGTAGCTCAACAATATGGAATTTATCAGGATCCGCAGTGACCGGGATTGGGACAAAAGTTGGAATCTTCATAAACACTGCTACAGTCCAGGAACCATTCCAACACTCAGATAAGAGACAGGTAGTATGAGAACAATCCAGCATCCCCGATGAGGTGGCCTTAGCCAAAAGGAATAAGAAGGGGGATTGGACACAGACCATTGCAGGAGGCAATGTGGCATTATACAACAGAGAGTTGAATGAAACAGATGTAAGTCTATTATCTTGTTCACTTTCCCTAACAGTACCAGCAATATTAGCCAGCCAACTTTTGGCTCCTACCAACTGAGCCAGTGCAGAAATATCGGCTGAAGCCCCCTTTTCATTGGAAATCAGCCATTAAAACCAGGACCAACCTACTCCTGTAGAGGAGCTGGCACTATTGTTAAAGTTATAAACATACCTATCAAGAGAGGGGGAAAGGGAGAAACCTTTAGCAACTTGATGTTTCTCCCAAGAATGATCCTGACAAGGCGTAAATATTGGGGGGAAACCAAGATTAGGGGAACAGTAAGGAGAGGCCTTGAAATGAGTGGCATTATAATTACTACTAGAAAAAGGAGTCACTGGGATTAGTACCTCGGAGATAATAGCCAAGGTAGTTATGTTAAGAGCAGAGCTGCTGTTTGCAGGGGTCTCTGAGCCTGATTGATTCCCCGAAGCTACCTTGCTCAATACAGCACTGATAATGCTTCCAGAGACCTGATTGGACCGCAATGGGTCCTCCCAGTTAGTCAAATTTTTGGTCTTAAGGCTAATGCAATTAGCTTTTCTAAGGCTGAAACAAAAAACTCCTGTGAGATTAACTTGAGATTGATTAAAAATTCTCTCCATGTCCCCTCTAGGAGAGGCACAGGGAGCAGACATCTCACATGAGGTAGAAAAAAGAGTGGGGAGGACACTAGAATTACCATGAACTGGAATCGGCATTGGCCATGCCCGTGCCACTGCCCACCACCGCATTGGTGTCGCCTGTGCCATCGGCACCAGCACCAGAGCCAGAGCACTTAGTAGAAGGAAGATCCTCATCACAGGATTGTTGTGGTATCTCTTGTTGCTGGTCAGTTGATGTCAAGACTCTTCTTGTCAAGCGTTTAGGGACCCACAATGGTTCCGTACGATCCTGGGGAAAAACACATACAGATCCTCGTGCCCATGTCAGCACGGGGTCAGGGCCGTTCCATTGGCCCGTAAGAACATCCTTCCACTTAACATAGCCAATCACAGAGGGCTGAGGGTACACATGTCTATCAGCCGCAGAGCGACCATGAATATCCAAATTCAAAAAATTAATGGTAAAGAGAGCTAAGGACAGGCGTTCTTTAGGAGTGTGTTCAGCTCCTATTCCCCCTTTTTGTTTTTGTAAAGTTTCCTTTAAGGTGCGATGAGCATGCTCAACAATGCCTTGTCCTTGAGGATTATAAGGCAAACCATGAGTAAGTTGTACTCCCATAGTAGAACAAAAAACTGTAAATTGTCTGCCAGTATAAGCAGGTCCATTATCAGTCTTAAGGGATGCAGGTGCACCCCATGCTGCCCATGCCTCTAAACAGTGAGTAATGGCATTACGTGCCTTTTCTCCTGATAAAGCAGAAGCATGGATAATTCTAGAGCACGTATCAACGGAAACATTCACATACTTAAGGTTACCAAAGTCAGGTATATGTGTCACATCCATTTGCCAAACAATCAATGGCTTTAATCCCCGTGGGTTTACTCCATAATTAGGGGCATGAAGAAATGTGACACAATGGGGACATTGCAATACTATCTGCCGAGCATCCGCTCTTGAAATGGAAAAACGCCTGCGCAGCGTTAATGCATTAACATGGAAGTTTTGGTGAAACAACTTAGCCCTCTCTAAGGAGGAAGCCAAGCATATCAATTGGCCTCTAGTGGCTAAGTCCGCACAGGCATTACCTTGGGATAACGGACCAGGAAGAGAGGTGTGAGCCCTGATGTGCATTGGATAAAAAGAAGCAGTGCGGTTAGAGATAAACTGTTGAAGCTGAGTAAAGTAAACAGACACATTGTGGGCATCACTAATAGTTCCCACGGTCTCCAGGACTTTTAGTGCTTGTACCACATAGCTGGAGTCCGAAATTAGATTAAAAGGAAAAGAACACTGTTTAAAAACTTCAATAACAATTTGTAGTTCTACCCATTGTGGATTTCCAGGAGCAAATTGATGCTGGATAGGGGGAGAGTCATTAATTACATAAGCTCCCATTCCAGACTTGGAACCATCAGTAAAAATGTTAACAGCCCCCGGAATTGGACTGGATGAAGTTACCTTAGGGAAAATGATGGGATGTTCTTTAACAAAATGGAGTAATGGATGAGAAGGGTAGTGATTATCAATACCCCCTTGAAACGAGCAACACAGAATAGCCCAGTTGTCTAGAGTAGCACATAAAACATTAAGTTGAGCTTTAGTGTAGGGTATGATAAGAGAAGAAGGTGATTGGCCGAAAAATTGAATGCTTTGTTGAATCCCTTTAAGTGCCAATGCTGCAACAGCATCAGGATAATATTCTAAGGATTTTCCTGTGGATACATGTGGGTGGATCCATAGTAAAGGCCCATCTTGCCACAGTACTCCAGTAGGCTGCCGCATAGTGGCAAGCACACATAACTGGAAAGGTTTATCACTCTGGAGCCTGCATAGAGTGGCATGCTGTATAGCTTGTTCTACTTTTATAAGGGCCGCTCTAGCCTCAGTAGTGAGGCTACGAGTTGAAGCAAGATCTGGATCACCCTTAAGAGTAGCATACAAAGGCTGGAGCACAATATTAGGAATATGTAAATATCCTCTTATCCAATTAATATCTCCCAGCAATTTTTGAAAATCATTTAGAGTTTGGAGATCTTGAGTCCTGATGGTAATTTTTTGTGGTTTTAATTTGTCATACCCAATTGTCGCTCCCAAAAACCTGATAGAATCCCCCGTTTGAACCTTTTCAGGTGCGATGTGCAGTCCATGTTGAGCCAACAGCATCACGAGTTCTTTATAAGCCTCATAAACTGTCTGTTCTAATTTTGCGGCCAATAACACATCATCCATATAGTGAATGATCTTGGTGGAGGAATACTTATGTCTGAGAGGTGCGAGTGCATTCCTCACATACATCTGGCACATCGTGGGACTATTAGCCATCCCCTGTGGCAACACCACCCACTCAAACCTTTGATCTGGTTCTTCGTGATTACACGAGGGAAGGGTGAAAGCAAAACGTTGTGAATCTTTAGGATGCAAAGGAATGGAAAAGAAACAGTCTTTAATGTCAATAACAATTATATGCCAGCCTTGAGGAACAGAGGAGAGCAGAGGCAGCCCTCTTTGAATGGGCCCCATAAGCTACATCTGAGCATTAACTGCTCGTAGATCATGCAGTAGGCGCCACTTCCCTGATTTTTTCTTAATGACAAATATGGGAGTATTCCATGGAGAAGTAGAAGGTTGGATGTGACCCAAATAAAGTTGTTCTTTGACTAGATCATGGGCTGCTGCCAGTTTAACCAAGGGAAGAGGCCACTGAGGCACCCAAACAGGCTCCTCGGTGAGCCATGTTATAGGTATTTGAGCCCCAGTGGCCCCTAGGAAAAACCCAGACCAAACCTGTTAAGCTTTTGATGACCTTGCACAGGATGCTTACATCCCTGTAGGTGCCTTCCTAGTCCTAGACCTGGCCTATTCCCCATATTTTGCATGATATGTTGAGACACTGGGGAATAGTCATTACTAAGAGTGAACCCCATGTCTTTCATCAGGTCACGGCCCCATAAAGAAATGGGTAAATCAAGTACATAAGGCTGAAAGGTACCATCATGTCCTTCCGAGTCCTTCCAAGATAGATGTCTACAGCTGATTTGAGGGGCTTGGGCATATCCAAGTCCTCTTAAGGATTGATCAGAAGCCTGCACTGGCCATCCCCTAGACCAGTCCTTAAGGGCTATGATACTACGATCTGCTCCTGTGTCCAGCAATCCCACAATAGATTTACCTTCTATGCTTAATTCCAAAGTGGGGCGATTGCTCATATCCAGTGACAAATAGGCACAATTTCCTCCGGTGGTACCAATCTGATTTCCTGTCCGTGACCTTGAGTCAGCAGGGAAGTGATTATGCAAACTAGGCAAAATTAGCAATTGAGCAATCCGATCCCCTGGGGAGATAGACACAATGCCCCTTGGAGCTTCCACCATAACTTTTACTGCCCCTACAGTATCAGGGTTTATAACTCTGGGGAAAACATGAAGACCTTGTAGGATAGAGGATGCACGTCCAATTAACAAACCTACAGTGCCAGGGGGTAAAGGCCCTTTGAACTCAGTTTCCACCAATTGGACTCCCATCTTAGGTGTTAATACGAGTCTGGAGGTGGAACAGAGGTCCAATCCCGTGGCACCTGTAGTGGTTCTCCGCATCTCGTGGGATGGCGCAGAGAAGGCCATGTCTCGGGTTCGGGTGTGACATTCTCCATTGCCCCATATATTCGTGGGCCCTGGGGTCGGGGGCCCCTTCGGCCATTTTTTGGCCCAGCTGAAATAGGTTGTCCATGGATGTCCCTCACTGATCTACACTCTCTTGCCCAATGCTTCCCCTTTTTGCATTTTGGACACAGCCCCGGTTGACGAGGGCTATTAGAAGGGCCACCGCGAGGAGGTCCAGTAAAATTGCCTTTTTTGGGACAGTCACGTTTGAAATGGCCGGATTGACCACAATGGAAGCATGTTCCGGCACCAGGACCGCCCCCTTTTGCAATCCGAAGGACAGCAGCTGCAAGACCTGCATTAGTTAAAGGTCCTCCAAGCTCTCTACACACTTTCATCCAAGCTTCTATGCCCTTGTTTTTATAAGGAGCGATTGCTGCTTTACATTCTTTGGTGCATTGCTCAAAAACAAGTTGTTTAATCAAGGGCATTGCTCTATCAGGGTCACCAAAGATTTTTCCTGCGGCATCCACCATCCTAGCAACAAAGTCCGAGAAAGGTTCTGTGGGGCCTTGCATGATTTTTGTTAAATTGTCAGACACTACTCCTCTATTTGGGAGTGATTTCCATGCACGGATACAAATGTTATTGATCTGTTCATATACCTCAGGGGGGTATCCTGTTTGTTGATTAGCAAATCTGCCTTGTCCCAAAAGCATTTCCTTGTCCCAATGGGGGTGTCCCGCCGCATTGTTTTGGGCAGCCTGCTCTACAGCGCCCTCTAGCACAAAGGCTCTCCAGTCCAAATATTTGCCTGGAGAAACACAAGCCCGAACAAGGCTAGCCCAATCAGAGGGAGTCATACAGTATCTAGACAGACTCTCCACCTGAGTTAATGTGAAGGCGGCATCCACCCCATAAGTGTGCACAGACTCTGCCAGGGTCTTCACAATTTTGAAATCTAAAGGCTCATGGAATCTTCCCCTATTGTCATCCTGGAAAACTGGATAAGCAAGACCCATCTCAGCGTTAACAGCCCTCCATGCTTGGGCATGGAAAGCTCTCCTCGAAACACCCTCACCGTACGGCAGCGGGTCCGGAGGATCATTTTTCTTGAGCTCCTGTTTATTTTTGTTCCCTTCTCCCATAGTTAAACTCCCTAGCTGCCGAGACAGTCTCCCGAGCTCCTCCTTCTCATCCTCCTCCTCTTCTGACCCACTTTTGCATGGGAGTGTGCACAGTGTACTGAGATCTGGATACAAGCGTTTCCTCCCCCGTTTCTCGCTCTGCACATTCCCTTCCTCCTGAAATATTTCACTCCGTGCCAGAGACAATTGCCTCCTCCCCTTTTTCTCGCTCTGCACATTCCCTTCCTCCTGAAATATTTCACTCCGTGCCAGAGACAATCGCCTCCTCCCCTGTTTCTCGCTCCACACACTGCCATCCTCCTGAAATACGTCACTGCCTGCCGGAGATAATTGTTTCCTCCCCTGTTTCTCGCTTCGCACACTCCCACCCTCCTGAAATACCTCACTGCCTGCCATTTCTGATCTTTCTTCATGTAATTGCTCTAAAACTTCTTGTCCTTTAGTAAGTGCTTCCTGACATCTGCCATCTGCGAGGCAACTACGGATCATCTTCCAAAGGGGTATCACCCCACCCTCTAATATGCCCTGCTCAGAAGCAAAGTCAAGATCTGTGCCTAACTTATCCCAGCTAGGTATAGTGAGGCTGCCAGAAAATGCGAACCACGGGGCAACAATATCTGACTTCTGTAAAAATCTCTGTAAAGTACTACGTTTCACTTTTAGGCCCTTGGAACGTAACAGGTTATCTAGGGCCAGGAGAAGCGGACTTGAAGATACGGCACCCATGACACAACAAAAGACACACAACAAACAAAAGTGAAAGTAAGAGCGAAAGTACACAGTGCAGCTGCAATAAGATTTAATGCTCTCTCTGGCTTTACAGAGGAGCTGCCGCTTTGATAGCGGGTCCTAATTACCTAGGACTAATCTCCGCTTTGACCGCGTTTCCCAATTAATCTGGGACTAATCTCCACTTTGACCGCGGGTCCCACTTACCTAGGACTGATTTCCGCTTTGATAGCGGGTCCTACTTAACTAGGACTGATCTCCGCTTTGACCGTGGGTCCTACTTACCTGGGACTAATTGGTGCACCACCCCTGACTGCTGAAAGTTCTGG
Source organism: Callospermophilus lateralis (assembly GCF_048772815.1). Classification (NCBI taxonomy): domain Eukaryota; kingdom Metazoa; phylum Chordata; class Mammalia; order Rodentia; family Sciuridae; genus Callospermophilus; species Callospermophilus lateralis. The sequence goes on from NW_027514551.1 coordinate 4,734,236, forward strand.
TTCCCGGGTTTTCAGCACCACTTGTCGCGACCCCTTGCCCGCAAGGAAGACGCAACTCAGGAATCTTCTTTCAGCAGTTTATTCAGGCCCTTGATATTTCTTCTAATTCCCCGTTGGATGCCCCTCCCAGCCTTAATAAAGCATCCCAAGCCCCAATGCGAAGCTGCCACGTGGAACTTTCTCACAGGGTGCTGAGAAACCATGCACCAACTCTCCCTAACAAGGAGTTGTTTATTACAGACCACAGTGGAGCCAGCGCCATCTTGCAATGGCGACCATAATCTGCAGAAACCGCTCACCACAGCCTGTGTGGAGAGCAGTTCCCGGGTGCCTATGGTCGATATACAATTCTAACTTCTGAATGTGTCACAGGATGTAGGGGTAACCTCCATCTCATGGGAACCTTCGAAGCATCTGTTAGAACAAAGTGGTTACCAAGGCAGTGACCTCATTCAGTTCCTGAAGGAATTGACCTACCTCACTTCTTTGTTGATGCAATTTGCTGAACTCGGGATCCAGGAAGCCAAGCACCCAGAGCCAGTCCCAGTCCCAGTCCCATTGGGTTCACTTGTTTGGATTTACCAAAGACAGAGTCAGTCTTTCTTGGTAAATACTGATCTGTGGATGGTTAAATGCCAGGAAAGCTCTGAAGAGGGGCCTTCCTGAGAAAGCAGGTAGTGACTCCCTGATGGCTCCTGACAACTTTACAGAGTTGGTAATGAAGACCAGATCTGAGACAGGACAGGCCATTTCGTGGGAACATAGTATGGCCAATCAGTCTGAGGACACTCTGGATAGTCACAGACCTACTTGGGTAAAGGAGGTGCCTTTGTGGGTGTGCATGTGTTTGGTTTTGTCTCATGTTATGAGAATAGGTAGGAAAGGCAGTTTGTTTGGTTTGGAGTGGACTGTTTTTAATAAGTCATTTGACATGGCAAGTGTTTCTTTGTTTGTGTATCCCACTGTATCCGTGGTTGTAGACCTTTGAAAAGCGAATGCATCAATGGTTGTGTCCTGTCTAATATAAAGTGTCCCAGCGTTCATCCTGCCCAATTTAAGAATGGAGAGTGGCTTGCCTATGGATGGGCAATACCTACTATCTTTCTAAGTTCCTGTTTCTTCGTGAATTCTGGCCACTCTCCTGAATAGGCTCATGGTTTTGTGTCCAACATATGTACCACCACAAGGCTCTGTGACATGGCCATGTACTGATAGCTGAAGGGAATGGGAGAATCTCAGAAAACTCAGATATCAGTGTGACCAGGAAAGTCTTAGTGGAGAAACCCTGCTTTGGGCCTTTTGCTTACTAATGTTTCTATTACCCTGAATGTCAAGAAGGTCTTTACCTCAGGCCACCCCTTTGTGAAGCCTTAAGAAAACTGTTTTCATATGGAAATGAATGGGCATCACCTGTGGCACTTTGCTTAATTGCTTTGGAATGGGATGTGCTTGAATCAGCCTCTTGTCCTTGTGTGAGGTTGTGGCTTAAATTCTCAGCACCTGATATATCTAAATAAAAATCCCATGTGCTTCCAAACCAAAATGGCCAAAAGAGCAGTCATTGTGGATAAATTTTTTTGCCTTCTTAGGTTGGGTTCCTGACCTACATCAAGTGAGAATAGGGATCCTTTGGGTCAAATGCATTCTTCAAATCCCTGCAGAGGCTATCCCATAGGTGCTTGGGTTTTCTCATGACTCCAAATCACATAAAGAATCTATACCTGACAGCTAGTAGGCCTCAAATTGGAAAAGCGGAACACTTTACCAGCAGGAATATTTGATCACTCCTTGTTCAAAGGAAGAGCACCCAGGCCACCATGATTTTAGGCAAATGAGGGGCAAGTGAGCTTATTTTGGACACTTTCTTGGCCTTGCCTCTCATAGAAACCTCCAGCCACAGGGTATGATGAGTGTCTATATGGAAGAAGATAAGTGTCATGTGGGAGTGTTTTGGATTTAAACGAAGAAAGAGAGAACTGAAATTACTGACATATGGGATCGAAAAGGCAATATAACAACAGATGCTACAGAAATAAAGAAGACAATTTGAAATTATTTTGAAAACCTATATTCCAATAAAATAGAAAATAGTGAAGACGTTGATAAATTTCTTAAGTCATATGATTTGCACAAACTGAGTCAGGAGGATACACACAATTTAAACAGACCAATATCAATGGATAAAATAGAAGAAGCAATCAAAAGACTACCAACCAAGAAAAGTCCAGGTTCAGATGGGTATACAGCGGAGTTTTACAAGACCTTTAAAAAAGAATTAATACCAATAATTTTCAAGATATTTCAGGAAATAGAAAAAGAGGGAGCTCTGCCAAATTCATTCTATGAGGCCAAGAACACTCTGATTCCGAAACCAGACAAAGACACCTCAAAGAAAGAAAACTACAGACCAATATCTCTGATGTACCTAGATGCAAAAAACCTCAATTAAATTCTGGCAAATTGGATACAAAGGCACATCAAAAAAATTGTGCATCATGATCAGGTAGGATTCATCCCTGAGATGCAAGGACGGTTCAATATACAGAAATCAATAAATGTTATTCACAACATAAATATACTTAAATATAAGAACCATATGATCATCTAGATAGATGCAGAAAAATCATTCGACAAAGTAGAGCATCCCTTTATGTTCAAAACATTAGAAAAACCAGGGATAACAGGAACTTACCTCGACACTGTAAAAGCTATCTATGCTAACCCTCAGGCTAGTATCATTCTGAATGGAGAAAAATTGAAGGCATTCCCTCTAAAATCTGGAACAAGACAGATTTATCACCACTTCTATTCAATATAGTTTTCGAAACTGGCCAGAGTAATTAGACAGACGAAAGAAATTAAAGGCATAAAAATAGAAAAAGAAGAACTTAATATATCACTAATTGCAGATGACATTATTCTTTATATAGAAAACCCAAAAGGGTCTACAAAAAAAAACTACTAGAACTAATAAATGAATTCAACAATGTGGCAGCATATAAAATCAACATGCATAAATCAAAAGCATTTCTGTATATCAGCGACAAAACTTCTGAAACAGAAATGAGGAAAAACACTCCATTCACATATCCTCAAAAAAAAAAAATCTTGGTAATCAACCTAACAAAAGAGGTGAAAGATTTATACAATGCAAACTACAGAACCCTAAAAAGAGAAGTAGAATAAGATCTTAGAAGATGGAAAATATACCCTGTTTATGCATAGGCAGAACTAACATCATCAAAATGGTGATATTACCAAAAGTTCTCTATAGGTTTAACGCAATGCTAATCAAAATCCCAAGGGCATTTCTTGTAGAAATAGAGAAAGCAATCATGAAATTCATATGGAAAAATAAAAGACCCAGAATAGCAAAAGCATTTCTAAGCAGGAAGTGTGAATCAGGCGGTATAGCGATACCAGATTTCAAACTATATTACAGAGCAATAGTAAAAAAAAAAAAACAGCATGGTACTGGTACCAAAACAGGCAGGTGGACCAATGGTACAGAATGGAGGACACAGAGACTAATCCAAAAAGCTACAACTGTCTTATATTTGATAAAGGAGCTAAAAGCATGCAATGGAGGAAGGATAGCATCTTCAACAAATGGTGCTGGGAAAACTGGAAATCCATATGTAACAAAATGAAACTGAATTCCTTTCTCTCGCCATGGACAAAAGTTATATCAAAATGGATCAAGGAGCTTTATATCAAATCAGAGACATGGCGTCTGATAGAAGAAAAATTGGCTACGATCTACATACTGTGGTGTTGGGCTCCAAATTCCTCAAAAGGACACCCATAGCACAAGAGTTAATAACTAGAATCAACAAATGGGACTTACTCAAACTAAAAAGGTTTTTCGCAGCCAGAGAAACAATAAGAGAGGTAAATAGGGAGCCTACATCCTGGAAACAAATCTTTATTCCTCACACTTCAGATAGAGCCCAAATATCAAGAATATACAAAGAACTCAAAAAATTAGACAATAAGATAACAAATAACCCAATTAACAAATGGGCTAAGGATCTGAACAGACACTTCTCAGAGGAGGACATACAATCAATCAACAAGTACATGAAAAAATACTCACCATCTCCAGCAATCAGAGAAATGCAAATCAAAACCACCCTAAGATACCATCTCACTCCAGTAAGATTGGCAGCATTTATGAAGCCAAACAAACACAAGTGCTGGGGAGGATGTGGGGAAAGAGGTACACTTGTACATTACTGGTGGGACTGCAAATTGGTGTAGCCAATTTGGAAAGCAGTATGGAGATTTCTTGGAAAGCTGGGAATGGAACCACCATTTGACCCAGCTATTCCCTTTCTCATTCTATTCCCTAAAGACCTAAAAAGAGCATGCTACAGGGAAACTGCTACATCGATGTTCATAGCACCACAATTCACAATAGCAAGACGGTGGAACCAACCTAGATGCCCTTCAATAGATGAATGGATAAAAAAAAAAGTGGCATTTATTCACAACGGAGTATTACTCTGCATTAAAAAATGACAAAATCATAGAATTTGCAGGGAAATGGATGGCATTAGAGGAGATTATGCTAAGTGAAGCTAGCCAAACCCTAGCAAACAAATGCCAAATGTCTTCTTTAATATAAGGAGAGTAACTAAGAACAGAGAAGGGACGAAAAGCATGAGAAGAAAATTAACATTTAACAGGGATGTGAGGTGGGAGGGAAAGTGAGAGAGAAGGGAAATTGCATGGAAATGGAAGGAGACCCTCAGGGTTATAAAAAATTACATACAAGAGGAAGTGAGGGGAAAGGGAAAAATAATACAAGGGGGAAAATTTATTAGAGTAGTGGGATTAGAGAGAGAAGAGGGGAGGAGAGGGCATGGGAGGGGGGATAGTAGAGGATAGGAAAGGCAGAAGAATACAACATACAGTAGTAAGGCAATATGTGAATCAATGGATGTGTAACTGATTTGATTCTGCAATCTGTATACAGGGTAAAAATAGGAGTTCATAACCCACTTGAATCAAAGTGTGAAATATGATACATCAAGAACTATGTAATGTTTTGAAGAATCATAAATAAAAATTAAAAAAAAAAGAAAACTCACTTCGGTGAATGATGCACGCGAATCCTAATATTTCTACAGTAACTAACCCAGTTTAACATCAATGCAAGTAGATTCCTATGGGACATGACGTACATTTTGACATTCATTTTTATTCAACACTGGTACACTACTATTTCATCAGTTTATGCACATTATAGGATGTATATTTCATCCACAATTTAGCAAATTTATAGGCATTTGTTTCACTTTCAATCACTTCCTGCTTCAGAACACATGTATTCCTCCATATTTTTTGACTGGTCTTTTCATGAGACTTCTTACCAAACACAATATTTTCCATTTCCATTATCACTTTTGAAGCAAAACTCACACACACTTCATGATAAACAATAACCCTAAGATTACCATTAGATACATAACTGGTTGGAATGACTGATTTTATGTCAATTTATGATTTCTAATTTATTTTCAGATATCAATTCAATCTATTATTTAAAGAGGAACCAGTTATATTATTTATTCACAGTAAGTTCTATTCATGCATTATCTCTATATTCATAGACTCAGGGTACACCACTTTGTACCCCCAATACTAATTTATATGTCTTCAAATATTGCTCCCAGTAATAGTGGAAGAAATAATCATGTCACATGATCTACATATATATTTTATCACAATAATTTTCTGGGCACAAATGCAAAGGTCACACTTATGATTGTACCAAATCCTAAATGGAAAGTGAACATGGATTACTAAAAACATCCATGTCTAGGTTGCCTAATGCTTTCAAATATCATTCCTATTGGTGACTACCTATTTTTTTCTTCCTAAGATTATGTATTCAATCTCAATCCTGTTGAAAATGTCTAATCCTATCACTCACATTATAATTGCCTGATTTTGTATTGTCTCTATTGATATCTTCTTTCTTATATTTTTTCCAGTTCATCATTGTGACTGTCTCTTCACATGTGCTGACATTTACATTCACTCTATAACCAAAACCCTATTGCTAAAGAACATTTGGTCCAAATTTTATACTCACTCTTCTTCCTAAACCTACCGACTATCCTATTTTGAGTGGATGTTTTCTTCTACAATCAATCATCCAAGGTCCAAGGTCCTATGCCATGGATTATCGATTTATCTGAGACAATTTTGCAGAACGTAATTAAAAGCTAAATATCCCAAACAAGGGCCTAATGCCCTTGTGGACTTCAAATCTTACCTAGATTTCTGTTTTCATACTTATATTTCAGCTGTATATTCTTGTAAATATGGCAGTTTTCCAATACCATTATTCATCCAGCAGAATGATTACTAACCCAAATCGAACATGTTATTAACCCTAACCATACACTGTTCCCTCAATTTAACTTTACAGAAGAGCAGGTACAGAGTTCATCTTACAATACAGGAATTTAGGGTATCTTCCACCTGCTGAGAACCTTTGAGGTTCCATGTAGATTTGATCCCTGAAGAAGATGTAGGCAGCAATGAAGGACCTGAGAGAGCAAAAGTCATCTTCCATGGGAAACAACCTTTTAAGGATGAAGGGTTGTGTCTGAATAAGCCTTTCTCTTCTTAATGTAGAGAAGAAGGACCAAACCAGGCCTGTGTGGAGAGATGTTCCCGCAAACTGGTGCGGCCAATTTGGAAAGCAGTATGGAGATTCTGGGGAAGGCTGGGAATGGAACAACAATTTGACCCAGCTATTGCCCTTTTTGGACTATTCCCTTAAGACCTTAAAAGAGTGTACTACAGGGATACTGCCACATCGATGTTCATAGCAGCACAATTCACAATTGCTACACTGTGGAACCAACACAGTTGTCCTTCAGTAGATGAATGGATAAAAAAAAAATGTGGCTTCTATACACCCTGGAGTATTACGCAGCACTAAAAAATGACAAAATCATGGAATTTGCAGGAAAATGGATGGTACTAGAGCAGATTATGCTTAGTGACGCTAGTCAATCCTAAAAAACAAATACCAAATGTCTTCTTTGATATAAGGATTGCAACTAAGAACAGAGCAGGGAGGAAGAGCAGGAAGAAAAGATTAACATTAAACAAAGATATGAGGTGGGAGGGAAAGGGAGAGAAAAGGGAAATTGCATGGTAATGGAAGGAGACCCTCATTGTTACACAAAATTACATGTAAGAGGTTGTGAGGGGAATGGGAAAATAAACAAGGAGAGAAATGAATTAGAGTAGATGGGGTAGTGAGAGAAGATGGGAGGGGAGAGGAGGGGGGATAGTAGAGTATTGGAAAGGTAGCAGGATACAAAAGTAACTAATAGGGCATTATGTAAAAATGTGGATGTGTAACCGATGTGATTCTGCAATCTGTATTTGGGGTAAAAATGGGAGTTCATAACCCACTTGAATCTAATGTATGAAATATGATATGTGAAGAGATTTGTAATGTTTTGAACAACCAATAAAAGAAAAAAAGTAGCAATATATATGCCAATCGAAATTCATCATGAAATATATATAATCCACAGATGCAAAAATATTCATTTACTGAACATGGATTTATGTATAATGTTATTCAACTTGGAAGCTCACCCATAGGTTGAATTTTCAGTTCCAACAGCGTTTAGGAGGAGTGATCTCTTCTCACAATTTGTGTCTGCCAATTCAGCCACCTCACAAGTATATACGTGTGATACCAGATAGGGTTTTCTATGTGCATATAAAAATACATGCACCGTAGAGGCTACAGAGAAAGGGAGACAGGAATTCAAATATTTGTTAACTTTAAAAACACATGTAGAGTTATTTCAACAAAAAATTGACTAGATTTATAACTCCTACACTATATAATGCAAAAGGCAATTCCAACTACACACCATGCCTCCTCTGAACTGCTTGTATTTCTATTCTTTTTGGGTTATTTCTCACCATCATATTAAGATTATTAGTCAGAGTCCAGTAGGGTAGGGGTTAATGTCAGGGATTCAGTATTTCAAATGGAAAATTGGAAAATGACTCCAATGTGTATGTAAACATGTGCTACACAAAAATCTTCCCACTCACATCCAGAGAAGTGCCATGATATTACCTTCGCCCCAAGTAAGACACAATAAGAGGAGAAAAGTGTGAAAATCTGTGATTATGTATCTGAATGGAATATGCTCAGGAGTTCACAACCTTGGAGGTGGTAGAGGAGCTTCCAAAAGTAAGGGACAGGGTAAACACTCCACTAACATGGAGCTCTGCTGGCCTATGACTTCTTGGGAAACTGCCTCTGAGGTTGGGCACTTGAAATATATGTTGTTGTCATGAGCTTTAGCTTCCTTTGTAGTGAGACCATCAAATCTGGGTCTGCATCTATGTGACCTGGAAGACATGGTTTCTTATATTCCAATGAACCTGAGGCAGCAGTGCTGAATTCTCTCTTTGTAGGTAAACTGTGGCCACAGGAAGCCAAGTGTCTCCTGGTGGGGACTGTGAAGACATTTGGTCATCCTTCACATTTTGTGGTGCTTCTTGCTGCTGCACTGGGAATATGGTTTTTGCTTCACAAAATACAAGGAGTTCAACTGGGACAGAGTGCTGGAGAGAGTTCTGTAACGTGTGTTGTGACTCATTTATTTGTTGGTTTTTCCTTTTTTTTTTTTTTGAGGAATGACCACCAGGCGATGAATTTCCCTCTTAAAACTGCTTTCATTGTGTCCCGTAGATTCCGATATGTTGTGTCTGTGTTTTCGTTTATCTCTAAGAATTTTTTGATTTCCACCTTTATGTCTTCTGTAACCCATTGATCATTCCGTAACATATCGTTCATTTTCCATGTGATGTAGGACTTTTTCTTCCTTCTTTTATCATTGATTTACAGTTTCATTCCATTATAGTCAGAAAAAATGCATGGTATTATCTCCACCCCTTTATGTTTACTGAGGGTTGCCCTATGGCATAATATATGGTCTGTTTTTGAGAAGGATCCATGTGCTGCTGAAAAAAAGTATATCCATTTGATGATGGTTGGTATATTCTATATATTTCAGTTAAGTCTAGGTTATTGATTGTGATATTGAATTCTATATTTTTTTAATTCAACTTTTGTTTGAAATATCTGTCCAATGGTGAGAGAGCTGTGTTGAAGTCACCGATAATTATTGTGTTGTTGTCTATTTGATTCCAGAACTTGAGGAGAATTTGTTTTATGAAGGTCGCAGCACATTATTTCGTTCATAAATATTGATAATTTTATGTCTTGTTGGTGAATGATTCCTTTTAAAGATATATAATATCCATACTTATCCCTTTTGAATAACTTAGTCTTGAAGTCGATTTTATTCTATGTGAGGATGGCCACCCCTGGTTGCTTACGAGGACCGTGTGCATGGTATATTTTTTCCCAACCTTTCACCTTCAGCCTGTGTATGCCTTTTCCATTCAGATGTGTCTCCTGGAGGCAACATATTGTTGGATTTGTTTTTATAATCCAAGTTACCAGCCTATGTCGCTTTATTGGAGAGTTCAACCATTAGGGTTTAGAGTTACTATTTAAATATGGTTTGTACTGCCAGCCATTTTGAATATTTATTTTTTTTAATTTAGTTTGTTTCTCCATGATTAGCTTTTCCCCCGCACTCTGTTATTACTGAGGCACTTCCCAGTGATAGTTTTGGTTGTTGTTTTTCATTTCTTCCTCGTGTAGTGTTTTGCTCAAGACACTTTGCAATGCTGGTTTTCTGGCTGCAAATTCTTTTACCTTTTGTTAATTATGAAATATTTTTATTTTGTTGTCGTACCTGAAGCTTAATTTTTCTGGATACAGAATTATTAGTTGGCATCCATTGTCTTTCAGTATTTGAAATACATTGTTCCAGGATCTTCTCGCGTTCAGCGTCTGTGATGAAAAATCTGTTGTTAACCTTATTGGTTTACCCCTGAATGTCATCTGCCTCCTTTCTCATGTACCTTTTAATAATTTCTCTTTGGTCTGTTTATTGGATATTTTCGTAACAATGTGTCTTGGCATTGGTCTACTGTGATTTTGTGTGCTCGGTGTCCTGTATGCATCTACAATTTGTATATCCGTTTCCTTTTTTATTTCTGGAAAGTTTTCTAAAATTATTTCATTCAGCAGGTTACTCATTCCCTTGGTTTGAATCTCTGTACCTTCCTCTATCCAGATGACTCATAAGTTTGTTTTTTTATGTTATCCCATATCTCTTGGATGTTTTTCTCATGATTTTTTACCAGTTTTTCAGAGTTGGCTAGACTCCTTTCAAGATGATATATTTTTTCTTCATTATTTGACGTTCTGGCTTCTACTTGCTCCACTCTGTTAGTGATACTCTCAATTGAGTTTTTAATTTGGTTTATCGTTTCCTTCATTTCTAGAATTATTGTTTGATTTCTTTTATAATCTCTATCTCCTGATAAAGACGCTTAACTTCTTCTTTTATCTGTTTATGTAATTCATTTTCAATGTGTTCTTTCACTGTTTGGAATTGCTGTCTCGTATCCTCTTTAAGGTTCCATTCCATCTGTCTAAGGTATTCCTTGAGTTCTTTATATGACCATTTTCCTGATGATTCTAGGTCCTCCTGATTATTTAGGTTGTCCTTCATTGTTTGTACACATTTTCATCCTTGCTTTTTTATGCTGCTAATGTTACTTCTTGTTCTGTTTGACTGCTGAGTTACTGCTTACTCTTATAAATTTATTTGAAGCTTGGGAGGAAAGATAGTAGTAGGGATGGGAAGAAGTCACTAAAGAGAATGAGAGTAGGCAGGTAGAATTCAAGGAAGGGAGAATAAGAAAATTGAAAAGAAATGAAAAGACAAAAGAAAAAAAAATAGAAAATAAAGAAAGAAATAAATTTTTTTAGAAATAATAATGATAATTATAAAAATGAAAATTAAAATTTAAAAGAATCATAAAATAATAAATTTTAAAAATTTTAAAAAATAAAAACATTAAAAAAAGTTAAAGAACAACAACAAAAAAATGAAAATGAAAGAAAAAGAAGAAAATAAAAAGAAAAAAAAAATAATAATACATGCAGTAATAGAGTTCAATTAACTTCTCTTCCAGTAGGTGGAGCTGTGTGCATTGGGCCAAGCTTCTCCTCTCAATAGGTGGGAAGCAATCACTGTGCAGCAACTCTTTATCCCAGAATGGGCGGATCTCCAATCCTGAGTGTCTAGGGCCTTCTCTTTTTTTTCCTCAAGCCAGGCCCCCCAACCTGTGACGCTCACCACAATACTATGTAATGTTTTGAACAACCATTAATAAAAAGTTTTAAAAAAAGAAAACTAAATTCAGTGAATGATGCACGCGAATCCTAATATTTCTACAGTAACTGACTCAGTTTAACATCAATGCAAGTCGATTCCTATGGGACATGATATGTATTTTGCCGTTCATTTGTATTCAACACTGGTACACTACTATTTCATCAGTTTATGCACATCATTGGATATATATTTCATCCACAATTTAGCAAATTTATAGGCATTTGTTTCACTTTCAATCACTTCCTGCTTCACAACTCAGGTATTCCTCCATATTTCTTGACTGGTCTTTTCATGAGACTTCTTTCCAAACACATTATTTTCGATTTCCATAATCACTTTTGAAGCAAAACTCACACACACTTCATGATAAACAATAACCCTAAGATTACCGTTAGATATATAACTGGTTGGAATGAATGATTGTATGTCAATATATGATATCTTATATATTTTCAGATATCAATTCAATCCATTATTTAAAGTGGAACCAGTTAGATTATTTATTCACAGTATATTCTATTCATCCATTATCTCTATATTCATTGACACAGGGTACACCACTTTGTACCCCCAATACTAATTTATATGTCTTCAAATATTGCTCCCAGAAATGGTGAAAGAAATACTCCTATCACATGATCCACAGATACATTTTATCACAATAATTTTCTGGGCAGAAAATGCAAAGGTCACACTTATGATTGTACCAAAGCCTAAATGGAAAGTGAACATGGATTACTAAAAACATCCATGTCCAGGTTGCCTAATGCTTTCAAATGTTATTCCTATTGGTAACTACATATTTTTTTTCTTCCTAAGATTATGCATTCAATCTTAACCATGTTGAAAATGTCTAATCCTATCACTCACATTATAATTGCCTGATTTTGTAATGTCTCTATTGATATCTTTTTTCCTATATTTTCTCCAGTTCATCATTGTGACTGAGTCTTCACATGTGCTGACATTTACATTCACTCTATAACCGAAACCCTATTGCTAAAGAACATTTGTTCCAAATTTTATACTCATTCTTCTTCCTAAACCTACAGACTATCTTCCTAATCCTACTGACTCTCCCAATTTGAGTAAATGTTCTCTTCTACAATCAATCATCCAAAGTACAAGGTCCTTTGCAATTGTATATCGCATTATCTGAGACATCTCTGCAGAATGTAATTCAAAGCTAAGTATCCAAATCAAGGGCCTAATGCCCTTCTGTGCTACAAATCTTACATAGATTTCTGTTTTTGTACTTATATTTCACCTCTATAATCTTATAAATATTGCAGGTTACCAATAGCAGTAATCATCCTGCAGAATGATTTATAACCCAAATCGAACAAGGTATTAACCCTAACCATACACTGATCCGTCAATCTAACTTTACAAAAGGGCAGGGTCAGAATTCATCTTAAAATACAGGAATGTAGGGGATCTTCCACCTGCTGAGAACCTCAAAGGTCCATGCAGATTTGATCCCAGGGAAAGATGCAGGCAGCTATGAAGTACCTGAGAGAGCAAAAGTCACCTTCCATGGGAAACAACCTGGTAAGGATGAAGGGTAGCTTCTGAATAAGCCTCTCTCTTCTTAATGTAGAGAAGATGGACCAAACCAGTCCTGTGTGGTGAGCTGTTCCCGGATGCCTATGCTTGATATACCATTCTAACTTGTGAAAGTATCACAGGAAGTAGGGGCAACCTCCATCATAGGACCATTGGAAGGAACTGTTAGGACAAAGTGGTTGCCAAATCAGTGACCTCATTAAGATATTGAAGGAAGTAACCTCACCTTTCTTCTTTGGTGATGGAAGTCTCAGATCTGGGAAGCCAGGCACCAAGAGCCAGTCCCAGTCCCAGTCTCAGTGTTCTCACTTGTTTGGATTTACCAAAAACAGAGTCAGTCTTTCTTGGTACCTACTGATGTGAGGATGGCCAAATGTCAGGAAAGCTTTGAAGATGGGCCTTTCCTGAGAAACCAGGTAGTGGATCACCGCTGGCTCATGAAAACTTCACAGAGTTGGCCAAGGAGACCAGATCTGACACAGGACAGGCCATTTCAGCGGAACATAGTATGGCCCACCATTCAGAGGACACTCCCGATAGTTACAGACCTACTTGGGGGAAGGAGGTGCCTTTGTGGGTTTGGGTGTGGGTTTGAGGTTTTGTCTCATGTTCTAAGAATAGTTAGGAAAGGTGGTTTGTTTGGTTTGGAGTGAACTGTTTCTGGTAAGACGTTTCGCAAGGCGAGTGTTTCTTTTTCTGTGCATCCACTGTGTCCGTGGTTGTAGACATTAGAAAAGAGAATGCATCAATGGATGTGTCCTGTCTAGTAGAAAGCATTCCAGGATTTATCTTGTCCAGTGTATGAATGGACTGCTGCTTGACTTATGGATGGGCAACATCTACTATCTTCCTAAGTTCCTGTTTTCTTCCTGAAAATTGATCACTCTCAGAATAGGCTCACGATTTTGTTTCCATGATTTGTACCACCTCCAAGCTCTGTGCTTACCAATTGTTCTGTTGCCCTGAATGTGAGGAAGGTCTTTTCTTCAGGCCAAACCTTTGTGAAGCATGAAGAAAACAGTTTTCAAATGGAAATGAAAGGGCATCACCTGTGGCTCTTTACTTAATTTCTTTGGAAAGGGATGTGTCTGAATCAGATTTTTGGCCCTGTGTGAGGTTATGTCTTAGATTCTCAGCACCTGAAGGATCTAAAAAAAAGATCCAATGTGTGCATCTAAAACAAAAATTGCCAAAAGAGCAGTCATTGTGAATGAAGTCTCTTGCCTACCTCTGTAAGGTTCCTGACCTTCATCAAGTGAGACTAGTGATCATTTGGGTCAAATGAGTTCCTCAAAACCCTGCAGAGGCTAGCCCATAGGTGCTTGGTTTTTCTCATGACTCCAATTCACATAAAGAATCTAAACCCCACAGTCAATAGGCCTCAAATTGGAGAAGCAGTGCCGTATTAACGAGTATTAGGGATTAACGTATTAGGGATTCTTTGGGTCAAATGAGTTCTTCAAAGTCCCGCAGAGGTTCTTGTGTTTTCTCATGACTCCAAATCACATAAATAATCTATACCTAAAAGTCAGTAGGCCTCAAATTGGAGAAATAGAGCAGTATTAACGGCAGGCTTATTTGATCACTCGTGGTTCACAGGAAGGGTGTCCAGGCCACCTTGAATATTGGCAAATGAGGGGCAAGGGAGTTTATTTTGGACACTGTCTTTGGCTGTGCCCCTCATGGAAAACTCCTGGCAAACGTTACGATGAGTGACTATATGGAAGAAGATGAGGGCCATGTGGGAGAGTTTTGGTTTTAATTTTGGTCATTTGTGAGGCGGTTGGAAGAAATGACTGGGTCCACCAGGGCTTGAACTCTGGTGTGATTCCCCTTAGAGACTGGGTTTTGGAACTGACCTCAGAGAAGTATTGCCATGAATTTTGTTGGGATTTTAGGAGGCCACGCATGAGAGTCGCCCTTGGAAACTGAGATCTAGGGCCAGGGTGGCTTTCCTCAGATCACTGGGAATCTCAGCCAGGATATCACATGATTTTATTCTGAAAGACTTCGGTACCATAGTTGAGAGTCAAAACACACACGTACCTCACATTGTAGACCTCAATGGGCCTGGCTTCATGTGTCCATTTGGCCACTCTTTGGGAAGACTTGCCTGTGAGAGTTCTCCAGAGCATTCACTGAAATGAGCTTCCTCAACATTTAATGTTTTCTGAATGAATTGAAACCAACAGTGCCTCCAACTTCATCCTTGAAAAATGGCTAGAAAAATACCATAAAATTTTGGAAATTCATTGGAGAAGCTTTGTATGTCCTGTTGCTGATCATGAGGGTACCAGACAGTGCCTTGAATTACTGGGTTTCATGAAAATGGTGTAGAACAGAGATTTCAGTATGTTGGAGCCTGCTGAGTAGTGGGCCTAGAGGAGTGGTGGGCAGGTGTGTGAAAGAACATCAGTGGTAGGGCCATGAGGATCTACCATTGGATTCCAAATGGCTTTTGACTGACATGGTGCAGCCAGCAGACCCTTATATGTAAAGGCATCTTGTTATATATAGAGGTTTCAGGGCAATGTTCAGAATGAGGTTGATATGGACAAGGCGGCAATGGGACAAGATATGAGGGATAGAGCCTGGTTGGTGCATTCTCTCGCAGACTCTGACCCACCACTCGTGACAGAACTCCCTCCAGCACTGTGTCCCAGTTGAGCTCCTTGTATTTTGTGACCGAGTACCAAACTCCCAGTGCTGCAGCAAAAATACCACAAAAAGTTGAGGAGGAACAAATGGCTTCGCAGTCCACACGGGGAGACACTTAGTCTCCAGTGGTCACAGTTGACCTACAAAGAGAGGATTCTGCACTGCTTCCTCATGTTTATTGGAAAATAAGAAACCCTATTGCTAAAGAACTTTTGGTCCAAATCATATACTCACTCTTCTTCCTAAACGTACCGACTATCTTTCAAATCCTAATGACTATCCTTTTTTGAGTGGATGTTCTCTTCTATATTCAATCTTCCAAGGTACAGGTCCTATGCCATTGTATATCAAATTTTCTGAGACATCTGTGCAGAACATAATTCAAAGCTAAGTATCCCAATCAAGGGCCCAATGCCCTTCTGGCCTTCAAATCATACCTAGATTTCTGTTTTCATTCTTATATTTCACCTCTATATTTTTGTAAATATCGCAGGTTCCCAATAACATAATTCATCACAGAGAATATTTCCTAACCCAAATTGAACCTGTTATTAACCCTAAATATACACTCTTCCCTCAATCTCATTTTACTGAAAAGCAGGGACAGAGTTGTTCTTAGAATACAGGAAAGTACGGGACCTTCCACCTGCTGAGAACCTCAAAGGTCCATACAGAAATGATACCCAGAGAAGTTGTAGGCAGGTACGAAGGACCTGAGAGAGCAAAAGTCATATTCCATGGCAAGCAACCTGGTCAGGATGAAGCAATGTGTCTGAATCAGCTTTTCTCTTCTTATTGTAGAGAAGATGGATCAAACCAGCCTGTGTGGAGAACTGTTCCTGGGTGCCTATGGATGATATATCATTCTAACTTGTGAAAGTGTCACAGAAAGTAGGGGAAGCCTCCATCTCATGGGACCCTTGGAAGCAACTCTTAGGACAATGTGGTTTCCAAGGCAGTGGCCTCATTCAGTTCCAAAGAAAGTGACATGCCTCATTTCCTTGGTGATTGAACTCTCTGAACTTGGTATCCAAGAAGCCAGGCACCAATAGGCAGTCCAAATCCCAGTCCCAGTGGGCTCACTTGTTTGGATTTTCCAAGGACAGAGTCAGTCTTTCTCGGTAACTACTGCTGTGAGGATAGCCAAATGCCAGGAGAGTTCTGAAGAGGGACATTTCCTGAGAAAGCAGGTAGTGGCTCAACACTTTGTTCCTGACAACTTCACAGAGTTAGCCAAAGAAACCAGATCAGAGAGGTGGTTTGTTTGGTTTGGAGTGAACTGTTTCTAGTAGATTCTTTTACAAGGTGAGTGTTTCTATGTCTGTGTATCCCACTGTGTCCCTGGTTGTAGACATTAGAAAAGAGAATGCAACAATGGATGTGTCCTGTCTAGTACAAAGCTTCCCAGCATTCATCCTGCCCAATTTATGAATGGAGTGTGCCTTGCCTTATGGATGGGCAACACCTACTACCTTCATAAGTCCCTGTTTTCTTCCTGAATTCTGGCCACTCTCCAGAATACACTCAAGGTTTTCTGTCCAAGGTATGTACCAACTCCAAGGTCTGTTACATGACCATGTACTGGATAGCTGAAGGGAATGGCCAGCATATCAAAAAACTCAGATATCCGTGTGACCAGGAAAATCTCAGTTTATAAACCTGCTTTGGGCCTTTTGCTTACCTATTGTTCTTTTGCCCTGAATGTCAGGAAAGTCTTTGCCTCAGGCCACCCCTTTGTAAAGCCTGAAGAAAACAGTTTTGAAATGGAAATGAATGGGCATCACCTGTGGCTCTTTGCTTAATTGCTTTGGAAAGGGATGTGTCTGGATCAGGCTCTTGGCCCTGTGTGAGGCTGTGGCTTAGATTTTCAGCACCTGATGGATCTAAAGAAAGATCCCATGTGAGCATCCAAAACCAAAATGGCAAAAAGTTTATTCATTGTTAATGAATTCTATTGCCTACCCCTTTTAGGTTCCTAAAATCCATCAATTGAGAATAGGGATCCTTTGGGTCAAGTGAGTTCTTCAAATCTCTGCAGAGGACCTTGGTTTTCTCATGACTCCAATTCACATAAAGAATCTAAACCCCACAGTCAGAAGACCTCAAATTGGAGAAATGGAACAGTATTAAGGGCAGGCCTATTTGATCACTTCTGGTTAACAGGAAGGGTGTCCAGGCCACCCTGAATTTAGGCAAATGAGGTGCAAGGGAGATTATTTGGACCTTGTCTTGGCCTGCGACCCTCATGGAAAACTCCAGCCAGAGGTTATGATGAGTGTCTATATGGGAGAAGATGAGGGCCATGTGGGAGTGTTTTGGTTTTAATTGTTTTTATTTAAGTCGTGGTTGGAAGAGTTGACTGGATCCACCTGGGCTGGAACACTGGTGTGATTCCCCTAGAGACTGAGTTCTGGAACTGACCTCCAAGAAGTATTGCTGTGTATTGTGTTGGGATTTTAGGAGGCCACGCATGAGATTCGCCCTTGGAAACTGAGATCTAGGCCCAGGGTGGCTTTCCACACAGCACTGGGAATCTCAGGAATGATATTACATGATTTTATTCTTAAAGACGTGGCAGCCATTGTTGCAAGTCAAAACACACATGGACCTCACATTGTAGACCTCAATGGACCTGGCTTCATGTGACCTTTTGGCCTGTCTTTGGGAAGCCTTGCCTGTTAACGTTTTCTAGAGCTTTCATTGAAATGAGCTTTTTCTCCATTTAATGGTTCCTGAGTGAATTGAATCCCACAGTGCCTCCAATGTCATCGTTGAAAAATGGCTAGATAAATACCATTAAATTTTTGAATTCCCATGACCAGGTCGCACTGGAGAAACTTTGTATGTCCTATTGATGATCATGAGTGTATCAGACAGTGCCTTGATTGACTGGTGTTCATGAAAATGGTGTAGAAGAGAGATGCCAGTAATTTGGAACCTGATGAGTAGTCGGCCTAGAGCAGTGGAGTGCAGGTGTGTGTTAAAACATCTGTGGTGGGGTCATTTGGATTTGCATTGGCTTCCAAATGGTTTGTGACTGACATAGTGTAGCCTCTAGATCCTTGTATGTAAAGGCATCTTGTTATATGGAGAGGTTTCAGTGCAATGTTTAGAATCAGATTGCTATGGTCAAGGGGGCAAGCTATGTGGGATAGAAGCCTGGTTGGTGCATTCTCTTGCAGACCCTTACCCACCACACATGACAGAACTCCCTCGAGCACTGTGTCCCAGTTGAACTCCTTGCATTTCGAGAAGCAAATACCAAACTCCCAGTGCAGCTACAAGAAACACCACAAAAGTGGAGGATGATTAAATGTCTTCACAGTCCACACTGGGAGACACTTAGCCCCCATTGGCAACAGTTTACCTACAAAGAGAGAATTCAGCACTGCTGCCTCATATCCATTGGAAAATATGAAACCATGTCCTCCAGGTCACATAGATGCAGATCCAGATTTGATGGTCTCAATACAAAGGAAGCTAAAGCTCCTGAAAACAACATATATTTCAAGTGCCCAACCTCAGAAGCAGTTTCTCAAGAAATCTTTATGCCGGCAGAGCTCCATGTTTGTGGAGTTATTACCCTGTTCTTTGCTTTTGGAAACTCCTCTACCACCTTCAAGTTTGTGAACTCCTGAGCATTTTCCATTCCAGATGTGTATTCACAGATTTTCAAATCTTCTCTAATTGTGTCTTACTTGGGGTGAAGGTAATGTCAAGGCATTGTTCTGAATGAAAGTGGGAAGATTTTGGGGTAGCACATATTTGCATACACATTGCATTCTTTTTTCAGTTTTCCATTGGAAATACTGAATCCCTGACTGTCAGGGGTAGAAGGAATTCTCCTTCAAAGAATAGCCTGACACTTACAAGAAACAACACCCAGGGAGACATCATCTCTTGGAGACATCATTTAGCCATCTGTGTCCCTGAGACATCCTGTGGCCATCTGTCTTCCTGAAATATCCTGAGGTTATCTCACCTTGTGTAGACATCCAGGAACTGCCGATAAGAGAGCTTTCCCATCTCCAGCATATAAAATCCCCTGTGTGAACAATGTATTTTGAAGGTTGATCATAACTCCTGTCTTCCTGTCATCTCTCGTGTCTCTTGTCCCTTCATTCCTCCCTATCTTGGTTCGCTGCCCACGTTGATGTGTCCTGCCAGCCGGGACATCTGGCGCCCACTGACTGGGGCTCGAGCCTTTGAGTCATAGGGAACCCCGTCCTCCTGGAAAACTTGGTCAAGCGGAGCTCACAATTGCCTCAGCAGACACCACCGAGAGACAGATTCAGGAGGAGAGTGGGGATGACCCACGGGGAGTGACCCACCATGGGTCAAGCAGTTTTGTCACATGATTTGTATTTGTCGGGCCTCAAGGATTCCTTCAAGACATGGGGGGCACGTGTTAAGAAAAAGGACTTAAAATTTTTCTTTTCATACATAGGGGAATTGTGTCAATGATTTCACCTTGAAGGGACCATTAATGGTAAAAGATGGCTTAGAGTAGGAGACTGTTTAAAAGATTATTATGAATCCTTTGGACAGAAAAATTGCCTGTTCCCACCTTTTCTTACTGGAAATTAATTAATGAATTTCTTAAAAGTTCACCCTTTGACAATGGTACCTTAAAACTTTTCAGGATTAGGAAAGAGACTATGCAAAAGACCTCTCGTCCCCCCTCGCATGCCCATCAGTTAGTATAGACATAGACCATTCTCAGTCTCCCCAGGACCCTGGAAACCTTCCTGGTCCCCCTCAAAATACCACCCTAATGAATAGGGCTCCAATCGTTACCAACCGCCTTTATCCAGTTTTAAATCCTGGAGACACATTGACCCCTGGGGAGAAGGCTAACTTGGAGAAGAAAGCAACTCCCTATGATACAGAAGTCCTGCCACTGCTTAGGACCCAGCCACAGCCTATAGGACTTACACATCCACCTCCCTCCTATATCTCTCCTGCTTTTTGTGCTCTGGCCCTTCAGGGGCCAAATCCCCCCACCAGATATTTTTTCCCCAATTCCCTTGCCTAACCTGGCTCACTTGGGAGAGTCTCTCCAACATAGACTGGAAGAGATCCAAGTTTAAAAAGAATTAAGATCCCTTGACTCTGAGCTTTATTCATTAGCCTTTGGCATGGAGTCAACACAAGCTGGCCCAAAGTGGTCTAATACAAAGGCTAAGCCACTCCATTGGACTGTTCTCACTTTTCAGTCACCCTCAGTTAGATAGTTAAGCCTGCCCAGGTTGATGTCAAAGACTTAGACGAGGATCAAGAGGAGGAAGCGGGGGAAATGGATCAAGGAGATCAGGACTCAGAGGATGAGGACTTCATCCCTAGGCAGGAAGGAACCCAGAGTGTCTACAAAACATTAAGCCTGCGTTTTCTTGAAAAAACTTAAAAAGTCTTGTGCTCACTATGGACCCATTGCACCCTACACGTAGGCTTTATTAGAAAGCTACATGACACAATGTCTTACTCCCAATGATTGGAAATTTTTAGACCAAGCTACCCTCAATGCCGCAGACTTCCTCTTATGGAATGCAGATTTCAAAGAGCACTGTCAGGAAACTGCTCAGAAAAATTTAACTAAGCCCTCCTCTAATTCCTGGACTTATGTTAAGCTAGTGGGCAATGCGCCTTTTGACACCAAAACTTAACTGGCACGTTTCCCTGCTGGACTTTTGACACAGATTCAGATGGCTGGCTTACATGCTTGGAGACGCCTCCCTCAAAAGGCCTCTGCTACGACTTCCCTGGCAAAAATTCGACAAGGGCCCGACAAGCCTTATAGCGACTTTGTTCCCCGGCTTAACCTAGCTGCGGGATTCTTGCTTGGACCAAGCGAAAGCGAAAGCACCTTTGTAAAACATCTTGCCTTTGAAAATGCCAACCTGGCATGTCAGGATGTTCTTCGACCACATAAGAAAAAAGTGAAACTTTCTGACTTTATTGGACTCTGTGCAGGGTTGAGTGTAGCCCTTGCCATGGGTCTCACCCTCGGTGCCGCCTTTACCAAGGCCTTTCACAATCCTGGCTCACGTAGTTGCTTTACTTGTAAACAACCTGGCCATTTTGCACGTGAGTGTCTGAAAGGCAAACAAAGCCTAAGAATAGTGTCTTTTCAAACTGAGGCTAAACTGCCCCCAGCTACCCTTTGCCCTAGATGAGGTAAAGGTCATCACTGGGCCAGTGAGTGTAGATCTAAGACAAATGCCCTCAGCAGCCTATCTCAAAATCCTTCTCCACAATTGCCTCATTCCAATTAGCCACCCCAGGCAGCACAGGATTGGACCTTTTTGCCGCCACCGATACAATATTAGACTCAATGCAAGGGCCCCAGATAATACCCACTGGAATTATGGGTCCCACTCCATCTCATATGTGTGCCCTTATTCTTGAAAGAGCCTCTACTACCTTACAAGGTGTTCAGGTCTTCCCTGGCATTAAAGATAATGATTTCACTGGAGAAATAAAAATACTGGCCACAGCTATTAATGGAGTTGCGGCCATCCCAGCAGGAACAAGACTTGCACAATTAATACTCCTTCCCTTGGATTCAGGAGGCACTTCCACCACTCAAACCTACCGAGGGGGACTACCTCCTTGGGCTCCTCTGATGTATATTGGGTTCAGCCCATTTCTCACAATAGACCCACCCTTATCTTACTTATTGAAGGAAAGGAATTCCAAGGAATTCTTGATACTGGAGCTGACGCCACAATTATTTCTCAAAAATATTGGCCAACAGGTTGGCCCCTCACCCCATCCTTGACAGACCTTAAAGGGATAGGACAGTCAAAAAATCCTCTGGTCAGCTCTAGGGCTCTTAGCTGGACTGATAAAGAGGGTAATATGGGAACTGTCACTCCTTTCTTTGTTCCTGACCTTCATCTTAACCTATACGTCCGAGATATTTTGAGTCAAATGTAAGTTATTCTTTCCAGTCCCAATTCCATGGTGACTCATCAAATGCTTCATATGAATTTTGTCCCTGGTACAGGCATGGGGAGACTGAGACAAGGACTGGTTGAGCCTATACAACCCTTACAAAAACAAATACATATAGACTTGGGTATTTGGATTTTTAGTGTTGGTCCCTGACCCTCCTGTACCCCATGCAGATAAAATTATTTGGGAGACTCAGACTCCTGTGTCGGTGGATCAGTGGCCCCTTACCCAAGAAAAATTGGAGGCTGCCTCCATGTTAGTGCAGGAACAGCTGGCAGCTGGCTATGTAGAGCCATCAAGCTCACCATAGAATAATGCTATTTTTGTTATCAAGAAAAAATCAGGCAAGTGGCGCCTTTTACAAGATTTGTGTGTCATTAATAAAGTTATATGCCTGATGGGAGCACTACAGCCAGGCATTCCCACACCAGTGGCTATTCCCAAAAACTATTGTAAAATGGTTGTTGACTTAAAAGATTGCTTTTTTACCATTGCTTTACATCCTGAGGATAGACCCTATTTTTCCTTTAGTCTCCCTCACATTAATTTTCAGGGCCTTATGCAGAGATTTCAATGGAAGGTTCTTCCCCAAGGTATGGCCAACAGCCCTAGTCTTAGCCCAAAATACGTTGCTCAAGCAGTAGACCCTGTGAGAGAGCAATGTTCACAAATTCATATTTTACATTAATTGGATGATTTGTCAATTGCTGCACCTAATATCCATGACGTTTATAATTGTTACCTGGACCTTTACAAAACCCTCACTACCTTGGGACTACAGATAGCTTCTGATAAGGTTCAAACACAGGACTGTTATACCTATTTGGGCCTTAAACTTCAAGATAATCAGATTCAAATTCCTAAAATACAACTACGTGTGGACCATCTTCACACTCTTAATGATTTTCAAAAATTACTGGGGGATATTAAATGGCTAAGAACATATTTAAAATTACCCACTTGTGTACTTTTGTCCCTTAATTATATTTTGAGAGGTGATTCCCACCCCTCCTCCTCTCAAAAGCTTTCACACGAGGCATTACAGGCATTAAACCAAGTCACAGAAGCCATTGCCCAACAGTTTGTTACACAAATTTCTTATAACCTTTCTCTGGTTCTGGTTATTTAACAAACTCCTCATACACCCACAGGAATAATTTGGCAGCGAGATCCACATTTTAAAAATAAAGGCTGCCCCTTGCTTTGGGTCCATTTACCCACCAAATCCTCCAAGGTTATTACTGTTAATCTTGCTCAGGTAGCTTCTATTATTATTAAAGGTCATTTGATTCTCGACAACATTTTGGCAAAGAACCTCATAATAATTTAATTCCATATATGAAGGACCAAACCAAATTTTTAATACAGACACGGGATGAATGGGGTATTGCCCTATCAGGCTTTTGGGGAACAATTGATAACCACCTCCCCAATGACCCCCTTTTACATTTTGTCCAGTCACATCCATTTATTTTTCCCAAAATTACTCAAAAGGCTCCCATTCCTCAAGCCCTTAATGTCTTTACAGACGGTTCCAGTAATGGCTGAGCGCTCTTTGTTGTCAATAACCAGCCTACCATCTTTGATACTATCTATCAGTCAGCACAGGTTGTGGAATTGTTTGCCATAACACAAGTTTTTATAATATTTTTTGATAATCCTGTTAATATTTATACAGACAGTGCCTACATTGCTCATTCTGTGCCCCTGCTGGACATTTCCCCCACCATTAAGGCTTCTTCCAATGTGGCCTTTCTTTTTCATCAGCTTCAGCAGCTAATTCAGGCCAGACAACACCCATTCTTCTTAGAACACATCAGGGCACACTCTGATCATCCCAGGCCTCTAACACAAGGTAATGCCCAAGCTGATTCAGCAACTCGTTCCATCTTTCCAATTTTTGTGGGCTCCATTCAGAAGGCCACAGAGTTACACAATCTTCACCATCTAAATTCCAAGAGCCTTCAATTACTTTGTAAAATTACCATGCAACAGGCACGAGAAATAGTAAAAGCATGCCCAGGTTGCACTGTCTCCCTCCCCATTCAACACATGAGAGTTAACCCCCGAGAATTACTGCCCAATCAGTTTTGGAAAATGGATGTTACTCATTTTCCTGAATTTGAAATTACCAAATATATACACGTTTCTATAGATACCTTCAGCGACTTTATTTTTGCATCACCACATTCAGGAGAGGCTACCAAATATGTTCTTTCTCCTCTTATTTCAGCCTTTTCCATAATGGGTAAACCAATACATATTAAAACAGATAATTATCCTGCATATACCTGTGCCAAGTTTAAATAGTTTTGTGCTACCTTGCAAATTCGTCATACTACTGGAATTCCATACAACCCTCAGGGCCAAGGCGTTGTGGAACGTGCCCACCTTACCTTATAGACTTGGATAACCCTCCATAAGGCTTCCACCCTTGTATTTACCACTCCCAGGCATCGCCTTAACCATGCCTTACTTGCCCTTATTTTTCTTACCCTAGACAGTGAAGGCCATTCGGCCGCAGACAGAAACTGGCATCCCTTGTCCGATTCTGTTCGCCCACCTCTTATGTGGTGCAATTCCCTTACAAATAAATGGAAAGGTCCAGATCCTGTTCTCATCTGGGGACGAGGCTCAGCTTGTCTTTTGGACCAAGAGCAATCAGCCCCAAGATGGTTACCAGAATGCCTGGTTAAACAGGTTAATGACTTACCTCAACACAGGGATGGAGGGCCTCCCCCTGAGGACAAATTTTGTTCTTTTTCAGATGCAGCCAACAATCTGTGTGAGGATCCTGATTTAGGCACTTCTGCTTAACAGGTTTGTACATGGAGGCCTTGGCCCTCCACGTTCCAACATCATGGTGTAAGTTTTTGGGCCCCCCTGTGAATGCAAGTGATGATCTTGGACTCAGGCTCCCACTAGTTGGAGCGAGACTGCTGACTGCGTGACTAAGGTGGCTTACCTCCATGCCGAGGTTGACCATAAACTTGGAGGAGTTCATCAGCCTAAATGGGTATGTGTTAACAAGCCAAAGTTTATTCCCCCTAGTACAAGTAAAGCTCTCCAAAATTCTTCTGCAACCTGTTCGCATACCCAGGCGAGGCATGACTCTTGTTATGTGTCGCCCTCAATTTGTGTTAACAAGCAGGGAGAACAATTTTTTGAAGCCTCCCAAACTAAAACTCATGCAGCAGGGGGGACCACTATTCATTATACCTCCGTTCTATTTGACCAGGGAGTAGAAGGCAAATACACCAAGCTACAGTCAGCTGGTTGCCAAGGCCCTGTCGGTAAACCCTCCTGCTGGCCCATTAAGGCCCCTACAGGGGTCACTGATGGTGGAAGAACCACTGATGCTGTCAAACATCCTCACATAATCAAACTTTTGAAACCCCAAATCCCTGAGCTCACATATCATCCCTTAATGTTGCCTAAATCTCAGCTCCCAGGTTTAGATACCAATACATTAGATATTTTGGAAACTACCTTCTACTTGCTTAATAATTCCAACCACACCCTTGCTGGTGATTGCTGGCTCTGCATGACAACAGGGGCAATTATGACTATGGTAGTTCCTATTAATTCTATCATAGACAATGATAATACATGCCAACCCGGATTTCCTTTTTAAGTACAACTTATAGGCACTATTACATTATGTCTTTTAGGCGCGATGCAGAATAACACCTATGATATTGATGTTGGAGTTACTTTCTTTGAAAATTGCTCAACATACAAAATTATTCCTCACCCACCCCAACTCTTTGTCCTCCCAATGGCAGAGTTTTAATTGGTGGAGGAAACTTGGCCTTCCCCAGGCTTCCAGCGAATTGGACCGGTGGCTCTGTTCTTGCCTTATTACTCCCTGATATAACTATAGTCCCAGGAGACGAACCTCTACCCATTCCTAGCCTAGACACCTTAGTCAAAAGACACAGGCGGGCAATACAGGCCTTACCACTCATTGCCAGCTTTGGAATAACAGCTGCTGTGGGCACAGGTACACTGGCTTAGGCACAGGTATACACTCTTACCATCGCCTGTCTCAACAACTTATAAATGATGTACAAACTCTATCAGGAACCATTAAAGATCTGCAGGACCAAATAGACTCCCAGGCAGAAGTGTTCCTTCAAAAAGACGAGGCTTAGATTTGCTGACAGATAACCAGGGAGGTATTTGCTTGGGCTTAGGGGAACGATGCTGCTTTTATGCCAATAAATCAGGCATAGTATGCACTAAAATTAAGCACCTTCAATAAGATCTAGAAAGAGATGACACGAACTATTTGAAAATCCCCTCTGGACTGGGCTTTATGGATTTCTACCCTACCTTCTTCCCCTATTAGGCCCTTTGTTGGGTTTACTTATAATTGGGTCCATAGGACCCTGCATTATAAACAGGCTGGTACAATTTATTAAAGAACAGATTAATATTTTGGCCTCTAAACCCATACAGGTCCATCATCGTCTGGAGATGGAAGACCGTGCTGCCAACATTTAAAAGGATGTTCTACCCTTCTCACAGGCTTATTTCTTAAGTTTACATCCCCACAGATCTCTCTTTCTTATATAAAAGTATGATTAACAGCTCTGACCAACTATCTTCTGCCCTTGCCATAAGGGTTCGTCCCCCATGGGCCCCTCCACTTGGCGGAGGATGCACCCATGGAGTGAGGATGTTATCCCAGTTCATTATTGTGATTGACTCTTCACATGTGCTGACATTTATATTCAATCTCTACGCAAAAGCCTATTGCTAAAGAAATTTTGGTCCCACTCCTATACTCACTCTTGTTTCTAAACCTACCAACTATCATCCTAATCCTACTTACTATCCCTTTTTGACTGGATGTTCTCTTCAACATTCAATCATCGAAGATACAAGGTCCTATGCCATTGTATATCGATTCATCTGAGACGTCTGTGCAGAATATAATTCAAAACTAAGTATCCCACTCGAGCGCCTAATGCCTTACTGGGCTTCAAATCTTACCTAGATTTCTGTTGGTTCCAATACCATTATTCATCTCGCAGAAGGATTCCTAACCCAAATCGAACCTGTTATTAACCCTAACCATACACTGTTCGCTCAATCTCACTTTACAGAAGAGCAGGTACAGAGTTGGTCTTACAATACAAGAATGTAGGGGATCTTCCACCTGCTGAGAACCTCAAAGGTCCATGCAGAAATGATCCCTGGATAAGATGTAGGCAGCTATGGAGGACCTAAGAGAGCAAAAATCATCTTCCATGGCAAAAACCCTGGTCAGGATGAAGGGATGTGTCTGAAACAGCCGCTTTCTTCTTAATATAGAGAAGATGGACCAAACCAGGCCTGTGTGGAGAGCTGTTCCCAGGTGCCTATGGTTGAAATACCATTCTTACTTTTGAAAGTGTCACAGGAAGTAGGGGCAGCCTCCATTTCATGGGACCCTATGAAACAACTGTTAGCACAAAGTGGTTGTCAAGGCAGTGACCTCTTTCAGTTTCTGAAGGAATTGACCTACCTAACTTCCTTGGTGTTTGAAATCTCTGAACTTGGGATCCAGGAAGCAAGGCATCCAGAGCCAGTCCCAGTCTCAGTCACATTGGGCTCACTTGTTTGGATTTACCAAAGATAGGGTCAGTCTTTCTTGGTACCTACTGATGTGAGGATGGCCAAAAGCCAGGAGAGCTCTGAAGAGGGGCCTTTCCAGGGAAAGCAGATAGTTGCTCACCAATGGCTCCTGGCAACTTCACAGAGTTGGAAAAGGAGACAAGATCTGAGACCCTACAGGGCATTTCGGTGGAACAGAGTATGGCCCACCAGTCAGAGGACACTCCATATATTCACACACCTACTTGGGAGAAGGAGGTGCCGTTTGAGTATGGGTGTGAGTATGCGGTTTTGTCTCATCTTCTGAGAATAGATAGGAAAGTCGGTTTGTTTGGTTTGGAGTGGACTGTTTCTTGTATGTCATTTGACAAGGCAAGTGTTTCTATATCTGTGTATCCTACTGTGACCGTGGTTGTAGACATTAGAAAAGACAATGCATCAATGGATGTGTCCTGTCTAATAGAAAGCTCCCATCATTCATCCGGCCCAATTTATGAATGGACTGCAGCTTGCCTTATAGAAGGGCAAAACCCATTATCTTCCCAAGTTCCAGTTGTCTTCCTGAATTCTGGAAACTCTCCAGAATAGGCTCATGGTTTTGTGTCCAAGATATAAACCACTTCCACACTCTGTGAAATGGCCATGTACTGAATAGCTGAAGGGAATGGGGGCATCTCAGAAAACTCAGATATCAGTGTGACCAGGAAATTCTCAGAGGAGAAACCCTGCTTTGGGCCTTTTGCTTGCCTATTGTACTGTTGCCCTTAATGTCAGGATGGTTTTTGCCTCAGGCCACACTTTGTGAAGCGTGAAGAAATTAATTTTCATATGGAAAAGAATGGGCATCACCTGTGGCTCTTTGCTTAATTGCTTTGGAAAGGGATGCGTCTGAATCAGCATCTTGGCCCTGTATGAGGCTGTGGCTTAAATTCTCAGCACCAGATGGATCTAAAGAAAGATCCCATGTGTGCATCCAAAAAAAAATGGTAAAAAGTTCAGTTTTTGTGGATGAAGTTTCTTGCCTTTCTCTCTTAGTTTCATGACCTTTATCAAGTGAGAATAGGGATTCTTTGGGTCAAATGAGTTCTTGAAAGCCATGCAGAGGTGCTTGGGTTTCCTCATGACTCCAAATCACATGAAGAGTCTATACCTGACAGGCAGTAGGCCTCAAATTGGAGAAGCAGAGCAGTATTACGAGCTGGCCTACTTGATCACTCCTGGTTCACAGGAAGGGTGTCCAGGCCACAATGACTTTAGGCAAATGAGGGGCAAGGGAGCTTTTTTTGAACACTGTCTTTGGATGTGCCCCTCATGGAAATATCCAGCCACAGTTTATGATGAGTGTATATATGGAAGAATATGAGGGCTATGTGGGAGTGTTTTGGTTTTAATTCTGGTCATTTGTGTGGTGGTTGGGAGATGACTGGGTCCACCGGGGTTTAAACTCTGGTGTGATTCCCCTTAGAGACTGTGTTGTGGAACTGACCTCAGAGAATTATTGCCATGAAATGTGTTGAGATTTTTGGAGGCCACACATGGGAGTCACCCTTGGAAACTGAGATCTAGACCAAGGGTGGCTTTCCACACAGCACAGGGAATCTCAGCAATATCATGTAATTTTATTCTGAAAGACTTGGCAGCCATAGTTGAGAGTAAAAACAAACATGGACCTCACATTGTAGACTTCTATGGGCCTGGCTTCATGTAACTTTTTGGCCACTCTTTGGGAAACCTTGCCTGTGAGAGTTCTCTAGAGCATTCATTGAAATGAGCTTCCTCACCATTTAACGGTACCTGAATGAATTGAAACCCAGAGTGCCTCCAAATTCATCCTTGAAAAATGGCTACATAAATACCATGACATTTTTGAAATTCCCATGACCAGGTGGCACTGGACAACCATGAATGTCCTGTTGCTGATTTGAGTGTACCAGACACTGCCTTGATTGACAGGGTTTCATGATAATGATGTAGAACAGAGATGTCAGTAAGTTGGGGCCTGCTGATTAGTGGTCGTAGAGAAGTGTTGTGCACGTGTGTGTTAAAAAATCTGTGGTGCGGTCATGTGGATCTGCCATTGGCTTTCAAATAGGTTGTGACTGACATGGAGCAGCCAGCAGAACCTTGTATGTAGAGGCATCTTGTTATATGGAGAAGTTTCAGGGCAATGTTCAGAATCAGGTTGCTATGGTCAAGCGGGCAAGCTATGTGGGATAGAAGCCAGATTGGTGTATTCTCCTGTAGACCCTGACCCACGACACGTGACAGAACTCCCTCCAGCAGTTTGTCCTAGTTGAACTTTTTGAATTTCGTGAAGCAAATACCAAACTCCCAGTGCAGCGGCAAGAAACACCACAAAAAGTGGAAGGTGACCAAATAGCTTCACACTCCACATGGGGAGACACTTAGCCCCGAGTGGCCACAATTATCTACAAAGAGAGAATTCAGCACTGCTGCCTAATGTTCATTGGAATATAAGAGACCATGTCCTCCAGGTCACATAGATGCAGACCCAGCTTTGATGGTCTCACTACAAAGGAAGCTAAAGCTCCTGACAACAACATATATTTCAAGTGCCCAACCTCAGAGGCAGTTTCTGAAGAAGTCTTTAGGTCAGCAGAGCTCCATTATTGTGGAGTTTACACTGTCCCTTACTTATGGAAACTGGTCTACCACCTTCAAAGTTCTAAACTCCTGAGCAATTTTCATTCCAGATATATATTCACAGATTTTATAACTCTTCTCCTCAAATTGTGTCTTACGTGGAGCGAAGGAAATGTCAAGGAATTGTTCTGGATAAGAGTGGAAGGATTTTTGTGTAGCACATGTTTGCATACACATTGGATTCATTTTCCAATTTTCCAATTGAAATACTGAATCCCTGACACTACCCCATACCCTACTAGACTCTGTGTACTAATCCTAATATGATGGAGAAAAATAACCCCCCAAAAATTGAAATACAAGCATTTCAAAAGAGGCCTGGTGTATATTTGGACTTGCCTTATGCACTGTATAGGGTAGGAGTTATAAATCTAGTCAATATTTTGTTGAAATAGTTCTCCAGTTGTTTTTAAAGTTAACCAATATGTGAATTCCTGTCTCCCTTTCGCTGTAGCCTATTCAGCATATGTATTTTTATAAGCACACATACAATCCTACCTGGTACCACACGTACACTATTTTGTGGTTGCTGACTTGGCAGATACAAATTGTGAGAAGAGATCACTCCTCCTAAATGCTGATGGAACTGAAAATTCAACCTATGGGTGAGTTTCCTAGCTGAACAACATTATATATAAATCCATGTTCAGTAAAATGAATATTTTTGATCTGTGAATGATATATATTTCATGGTGAATTTCAATTGGCATATAGTGCTAATTTTTAATATATGTATATATATATATATATATATATATATATATATATATATATATATATGCTATCGAGATTTTTCAAAATATGAAATATATCTGTCTTATTATACATTTCCTAAATTCATTCATATTCATGTATGTGGATTTATAATTATCTTTTCACAAGATTATTCCCAGAAATATTCATCCACCTGAAATACATATTTGTTTCCTACTACTGAAAACTAACTTCAGTGAATGGTGTATACAAATCCTAATATTTCTTCAGTAACTGACCAAGTTTAACATCAATGCAAGTAGACTCCTATGGAACATGATGTGTATTTTGATGTTAATTTTTTTCAACACTGGTGCATTACAATTTCTTTAGTTTATGCACATCATTGGATATAGATTTCACCCACAAGTTTGCAAATTTATAGGCATTTGTTTCACTTTCAATCACTTTCTACTTCAGAACACATATATTTCTTCATGTTTCTTGACTGGTCTTTTCATGAGACTTCTTTCCAAACACATTATTGTTGATATCCATAAGTACTTTTGAAGCAAATCTCACACACCCTACATGATGAACCATAACCCTAATATTACGATTAGATGTATAACTTGTTAGAATGAATGATTGTATATCAATATATGATTTCTTATATATTTTCAGATATCAATTCAATCCAATATTTAAAGTGGAACCAGTTATATTATTTATACACAATATTGTCTATTCATGCATTATCTCTATATTCATAGACACAGGGTACACCTCTTTATACCCCCAATACTAATTTACATGTCTTCAAAATATTCCTCCTTGAAATGGTGGAAGAAATACTCATGTCACCTGACCTATGTATACATTTTATCACAGTAATATTCTGGACACAAAAAGCAAAGGTCACACTTATGATTGTACCAATGTAAAGGTTGGTCGAGCGTTGGAGTAAGAGACCACCAAGAGACTGTCACATGCAACAGCAAAGTGTTTATTGGGGGTCCAGCATGCTGTGGCTCAGAGCTCACTTGAATTTAGCAGAGAGCCCTGAGAACAGCTTAAGCAGACCTTATATACTTTCCTTAGAGAGGGCAGGGAGTGAAATTTATTGATGGGTCATGGCAAGTGGGCGGTTTGTTTGCAAATGTGTGAGGGAGTACATTCTGCAGTTTGGCAATTGGGGACAGTACATTTGGGGAACAAGATAAGCAAACAGTTCTCAAGATTTCAACAGTGTTTTGTTAAGCATACAGAAAAACAGAAATTGACAAGTACCTATTTTATTATCCTTTCATTCCCCACTTCTTGTTCTGGTTACTTTTAATCATAAAAGTGATCATTGGGGGGTGTCACAATTCATGTCTGCTAGTCGGAAACATTGTTGTCTGATTACCATAAGTTTAACTTGTCCAATTTGAGCTTGGAGAAAAGAAACTACACGGTTGAACATACAGGGCCCTACAGTTAGCAATAATATGAAGATTATTAAAGGACCGGCCAATGCTGATAAAAGTGTAGTTTCCCACGGGGACTGTGTGTACCAAGACTCAAACCACCCTTTTTGGGCCTCTGTCTCTCGTTGACACTCTTCAAGGCGTTTTTTTTTAATTTACTCATAGATTCTTTTACAACTCCAGTATCGTCAGCATAAAAACAATATTCTTCCCTCAATGCAGCACAAAGGCCCCTTCTCTCATGAAGAGAAGGTCCAAATGTCGCCTGTTCTGTAAAACTACTTCAGAGAGCGAGGTTAAAGATTCCTGTAAAGCTGTGATGGAGGTTTTTAATATCTTTAAGTTTTGGTCTATTGGTACTTGTCATTGGGTTATTTGTTGTGTCCCATGGACTAGGGCAGTGGTTCCTGTGCCCACCCCTGCAGCAACTCCTATTCCGAATAGGATGGCTAAAGTGAGGAATACAGCTTCCCAGCGGAACCGAGTTTTTTGCCCCCCTATTTGATTTTTAAATGAGCCTGTTTAATGATAGAGCACTCTGGGAATCATCTGCACCATTACATAATTAATCACATCTGTTGACCATTTTATGAACCCATTAACAATGTTTAAGTATATAGAATTACACTTTTGTAGGGACAGACAAGGCAAGGCACCTAAGATAGCACCGAAGCTAGGGAAACAATCCTATTTGGTTGCAAACGAATTTAGAGTTCATTGCTTCTGTTGTAATCAATTAATCCACTGAACCCCAAGTTTAGGTAGTTTCAGAATTTTGTACCCAACATGTAGGTAAAGTGGCTCAGAAGTTCACAGTCTGCAGAAGTTCACAAAAATCTGTTTTTGTTTCTGTTTTATTTCCTCTGTTCTATGCAAGTTTAGTTTTTAAGGACACTTGGGAGGGGGAGAGATTTTGTCTTCTCTTTTTTTTTCTCCCTGCCAGCTATTACCATGGAGCCCAGTTGGTAACTTCTTTATCTTAGAAATGTAGCCATCTCTGTGAAGCCCCAGCTCAAGGCCAGAGGCCTTGTTCACATATTTTGTGAAAAACTAGTAAAGGGGTGTCTAGCATAGCAGAGCTGATTTTTCCAGCCCATGGTATGTAGAACAGGGCAACAAGAAAAGAGGAAGTTTATCTACATTGAACTCCTTCATTGGGACTCTTTTGCTAAAAGTCCTAAATTCAGCCATGGTGAAGACTTCTGGAGAAGGTCAGTTAAGAATTTTCTGTGGTCCTGGTACAGAGGGGGAAGACGTGAAAGGCGGGTGGTGAGAGCAGCTCCGTGGATCTGAGAATGAGGAAGAAGAGATGTAAAAGAATAATGGGAAAGGGCTTTGGGATTTTCCTAGCATCAAAAAGTTGAGCAGTAGAACAGATAGACCAGAGGGGAAGATGGGAGTGAGTATCTCAAAAAGCCTGTGAGGGACTTCAAATTCTTAGTAACCTGTTTTCAGTGTTGACAAAGCAACTTTAAAGGCCATTTTCATTACATCTTGGATAGGGGTCTGAGGGCTCCCCTCTGCCTGTTTGAGCTTTGGGTTAGCTGGTAAAAGGACCTGTTGGGACCCGGTGCGGACACTGACAGGAGAAGAGAGGAGTGAGTGGGAAGAGGGGTATCTCAGTACCTGCTACCTCAGCAAGGGGGCAATTGTCTGAGAACCTGCGGTGGTTTGGGTATTTGATCTAGTAATTGGAGAGGAGAAATCAGGTTGCTGAGGTGGGATTGACAGCAGAGCATCTGGAGTAGATGGCAGAGGGTGAGGATCTATTGGAGATGTATAGTTCAGGAGTTGAGTGAAGGAGGAAAAAGGCCTCCACATAGGGGAATTTCCTTCCACGCTATTGAGCACTTGCCGCAGTTAAAAAGGTCACACAGAATTTGAGGTTATAGAGACCCCCCTGGGGGCCATCGGTTTTGGTTGTTAATTGGTAATATGGCCAATGCTGTGTACTGAATTTGATGAAAAGTTTGGGTTCCTCTAGGCAGCCCCTATATGCTCACATCCCTATGACTCACAGAAGAAGTCGGCTTTTTCCTCACACAGCCTTGGCTTTTGTGGCTTTGATAACTGCCGGGTAAACATAGTAATCTAGGCTAGCCAACCTGCATCTGGCTCGCGTTTTCCTTCACCCACAATAGCAAAACTCACACACTCTTCCTGATAAACTATAACCCTAATATTACCATTAGATGTTTAACTCGTTGGAATGAATGTATGTATATCAATATAAGATTTCCTGTATATTTTCAGATATCAATTAAATCCATTATTTAAAATTGGAACTAGTTATATTATTTATTCACATTATGATTTATTAATGCATTATCTCTGTATTCATAGATACAGGGTAAACTTATTTGTATCCCGAATACTTATTTATAAGTCTTCAAAATATTGCTCTGAGAACTGGTGGAAGAAATACTCATGTCACCTTATCTACAAATATATTTTATCACAGTAATATTCTGGACACAAAAACCAAAGGTCACACTTATGCTTCTACCAAAATCTAAATGGAAAGTGAGCAGGGATTACTAAAAACATCCACGTTCAGTTTGCCTAATGCTCTCTAATGTCAATCCTATTGGTAATTACATATTTGTTTCTTCCTAAGATTATATATTCTCTCAAGCATGTTGAAATTGTCTAATCCAATCACTCACTTTATACTTTGCCTGATTTCCTAATGTCTCTATTGATATCTGCTTTCCTACATATTTTCACCAGTTCATCATTGTGACTGACTCTTCACATGTGCTGACATTTACAGTCATTCTCTACAAGAAACCTATTTCTAAAGAACTTTTGGTCCAAATCCTATACTCACTCTTCTTTCAAAATATACCCATTACCTTCCTAATCCTGCCGACTCTTCCTCTTTCACTACATTCAATCATCCAAGGTAAATGGTCCTATACCATTGTATGTCGATTAATCTGAGACAACTGTGCAGAAAGTAATTCAAAGCTAAGTATCCCCATCAAGGGCCCAATGCCCTTCTGGGCTTCAAATCGTACCTAGATTTCTGTTTTCATACGTATATTTCTCCTCTATATTCTTATAAATATCGCAGGTTCCCTATACTATTATTAATCCAGCAGAATGATTCCTAATCCAAATTGAACATGTTATTAATACTAACCATACACTGTTTCCTCAATCTAACTTTACAAAAGAGCAGGGACAGAGTTGGTCTTAAAATACAGAAATGTAGGGGATCTTCCACCTGCTGAGAACCTCATAGGTCCATGCAGAAATGATCCCTGGAGAAGATGTATTCAGCTATGAAGGACCTGAGCGGGCAAATGTCATCATCCATGGCAAACAACTTGATTTGGATTGTCTGAATGAGGCACTCTCTTCTCAATGTAGAGAAGGTGGACCAATCCAGGCCTGTGTTGAGAGCTCTTACAGGGTGCCTATGGTTGATATACCATTCTAACTTGTAAAAGTGTCACAGGAAATAGGGGCAGCCTCCATCGCATGGGACTCTTTGAAGCAACTGTTAGGACATATGGTTACCAAAGCAGTGATCTCATTCAGTTCCTGAAAGAAGTGACCTCACCTCATTTTCTTGTTGATTTAACTCTCTGAACATGGGATCCAGGAAGCCAGGCATCCAGAGCCAGTCCCAGTCCCAGTTTCAGTGTGCTCACTTGATTGGAATTAACAAGGATAGGGTCAGTCATTCTTGGTACCTTCTAATGTGAGGATCGGCAAATGCCATGAAAGCTCTGAAGAGGGGCCTGTCCTGAAAAAGATGGTAGTGGCTCAGCACTGGCTACTGACAACTTCGGAGACTTGCCCACAAAACCAGATCTGAGACAGGACAGGACATTTCAGGGAAAGTCTGTCAGTCAGAGGACACTCCAGTTAGTCACATACCTACTTGCTGGAAGGAGGTGCCTTTGTGGGTGTGGATGTGTGTTTGTGGTTATGTCTCATGGTCTGAGAATAGGTAGGAAAGGCGGTTTGTTTGGTTTGGACTAGACTGCTTCTAGAATGTCATTTGACAAGGGGAGTGTTTCTATATCTGTGTATCACACTGTGTCTGTGGATGCAGACATTAAAAAAGAGAATGCATCAATGATTGTTTCCTGTCTAGTAGACAGCTTTCCAGCGTTCATCCTGCCCAATTTATGAATAGAGTGTGGCTAGCCTTATTGATGTGCATCACCTGCTACCTTCCTAAGTTCCTGTTTTCTTCCTGAATTCTGGCCACTCTGCTTTAGGCCTTTTGCTTACCTAATGTTCTGTTGCCCTGAATGTCAGGAAGGTCTTTGCCTCAGGCCACCCTTTTTTGAATCCTGAAGAAAACAGTTTTCAAATGGAAATGAATAGGCATCACCTGTGTTTCTTTGATTAAATGCTTTGGAAAAGGATGTGTCTCAATCAGCCTCTTCACCCTGTGTGAGGCTGTGGCTTAGATTCTCAGCACCTAATTTATCTAAAGAAAGATCCCATATGTGCATCCAAAACCACAATGGCAAAAAGATCAGTCATTGTGGATGAAGTCTCTTGCCTTCCTCTGTTAGGTT
Organism: Callospermophilus lateralis; assembly: GCF_048772815.1. NCBI lineage: Eukaryota > Metazoa > Chordata > Mammalia > Rodentia > Sciuridae > Callospermophilus > Callospermophilus lateralis. The sequence continues at coordinate 4,771,697 of NW_027514551.1, forward strand.
CCTGACCTCTATCAAGTGAGAATAGGGATCCTTTGGGTCAAATGAGTTCTTCAAAGCCATGCAGAAGTTCTTGGGTTTCCTCATTACTCCAAATCGCATAAAGAATTTATACCTGACAGTCAGTAGGCCTCAAATTGGACAAGCAGAGCAGTATTAATGGCAGGCCTATTTGATCACTCCTGGTTCACCGGAAGAGTGTCCAGGCCACTCTGCCTTTAGGCAAATGAGTGGCAAGGGAGCATATTTTTGACACTGTCTTGAGCTGTGTCCCTCATGGAAACCACCAACCGGAGTTTATGATGAGTGCCTATATGGAAGAAGATGAGGGCCATGTGGGAGTGTTTTGGTTTTAATTTTGGTTATTTGTGTGACAGTTGGAAGAGATGACTGGGTCCACCTTGGCTTGAACTCTGGTGTGATTCCCCTTAGATACTGAGTTCAGGAAATGACATCAGAGAAATATTGCCATGAACTGTTTTGGGATTTTCGGAGGCCACGGATAAGAGTTGCCCTTGGAAACTGATCTAGGGCCAGGTTTGCTTTCCACAGAGCACTAGGAATTTCAGCTAGGATATCACATGATTTTATTCTGAAAAACTTGACAGCCAGAGTTGAGAGGCAAAACACACATGGACCTCACATTGTAAACCTCAATGGGCATGGCTTCATGTGACATTTTGGCCACTCTTTGGGAAGTCTTGCCTGTGATAATTCTCCACAGCTTTCTATGAAATGAGCTTCCTCACCATTTAATGTTTCCTGATAAATACCATGAAATTTTTGAAATTCCCATGAACAGGTGGCACTGGAGAATCTTTGGATGTCCTGTTTCTGATCATGAGTGTACCACACAGTGCCTTGATTGACTGGGTTCCATGAAAATGGTGTAGAACAGAGATGCCAGTAACTTGGTGCCTTCTGAGTAGTGGGCCTAGAGGAGTGGTGGGCAGGAGTGTGATAAAACATCTGCGGTGGGGCCATATGGATCTGCCATTGTCTTCAAAATGGCTTGTGACTGACATGGTGCAGCCAACAGACCCTTATAAGTAAAGGCATTTTGTTATATGGAGAGGTTTCAGGGCAATGTTCAGAATCAGGTTGCTATAGTCAAGGGGGCAAGCTATATAGGATAGAAGCCTAGTTGGTGCATTCTCTTGCTGACCCTGTTTCACCACACGTGACAGAACTCCTTCCAGCACTGTGTCCCAGTTGAATTCCTTGTATTTCGTGAAGCAAATACCAAACTCCCAGTGCAGCTGCAAGAAACACCAGGAAAAATGGAGGATGACCAAATGACTTCACGGTTCACACGGGAGGAGACACTTAGTCCCCAATGGCCACAGTTGACCTAAAAAGATAGAATTCAGCACTGCTGCCTCATGGTCATTGGAAAATAAGAAACCACTTCCTCCAGGTCACATAGATGCAGACCCAGCTTTGATGGTCTCACTACAAAGGAAGCTAAAGCTCCTGACAACAACATATATTTCATGTGTCCAAACTCAGAGGCTGTTTCTCAATAAGTCTTTATTCCACCAGAGCTCCATGTTTGTGGCGTGTTTACCCTGTCCCTTACTTTTGGAATCTCCTCTACCACCTCCAAGTTTGTAAACTCCTGAGCATGTTCCATTCCAGATATATAATCACGGATTTTTAAACTCTTCTCTTCTAATTGTGTCATACTTGGGGTAATGGTTATATCAAGGCTTTGTTCTGGATGAGTGTGGAGGATTTTTTGTAGCACATATTTGCCTACTCATTGAATTCTTTTTCTAATTTTCCTTTGGAAGTACTTTATCCCTGACACTACCCCAAACCCTACTAGACTCTGACTACTAATCCTAATATGATGGAGAAAAATAACCCAAACAGATTGGAAATGCAAGCAGTTCAGAAGAGGCATGGTGTACAGTTGGAATTTCTTTTTGCATGATAAAGTGTAGCTGTTGTAAAACTTGTCAATTTTTTGTTGAAATAGTTCTCCATGTGTTTTTAATTTAACAAATAAAAAAAATCCTGTCTCCCTTTCTCTGTAGCCTATTCAGCACATGTAATTTCATATGCACATATAGATTCCTACCTGGTATCACATGTACATTCTTTTGAGATGGCTGATTTGGCAGATACAAATTGTTAGCAGAGATCACTCCTACTAAACGCTGTTGAAACTGAAAATTTAAACTATTCGTGAATTTCCTAGTTGAACAACATTATACATAAATCATGTTGAGTAAAATAAATATATTTGGACCTGTGGATGATATATATTTCACAACAAATTTCGATTGTCATATATATTGCTACTTTTTAATGTCTGTGTGTTATATGTATATCCAAATATATGTGGATGTTATATATTTCACAACAAATTTTGATTGTCATATGTATTGCTACTTTTTAATGTCTCTGTGTTATATGTATATATATATATACATATATACACACACACACACACTCCAGATTTTTCAAAATATGAAATATATGTGTCTTACTGTACACTCTATAAATTCATTGATGCTCATGTATGTGGATTTATAATCAATATTTCACAAGATTATTCTCAAAAATATTCATCAACCCGAAATACATATTGTTTCCTAGTACTGACAACTAACTTCAGTGAATGGTGCATACAAATCCTAATATTTCTACAGTAACTCATCCTGTTTAACATCAATGCAAGTAGATTCCTATGGGATATGATGTGACTTTTGACATTCATTTTTTTTTAACACTGGTACTTTACAATTTCTTCAGTTTATGCACATCATAGGATATATATTTCATCCACAAGTTCGCAAATTATAGGCATTTGTTTCACTTTCAATCACTTCCTGTTTTTGAACACATTTATTCCTCCAGGTTTCTTGATGGGTCTTTCAGTGAGACTTCTTTCCAAACACTTTATTTTCGATTTCCATAATCACTTTTGGAGCAAAACTCACACACCCTTCATGATAATCCATAACCCTAATGTTAACATTAGATGTACAACTGGTTGAAATGAATGAATGTATATCAATATAAGATTTCGTATATATTTTCAGATATTAATTCAATCCATTATTTAAAGTGGAATCAGTTATATTATTTATTCACAGTATCGTCTATTCATGCATTATCTCTATATTCATAGACACAGGATACACCTCATTGAACTCCAGTACTAATTAATACATCTTCAACGTATTGCTCCCAGAAATGGTGGAAGAAATACCCATGTCACCTGATCTACATATACATTTTATCACAGTAATATTCAGGTCACAAAAAACACAAACGTCACACTTATGATTGTACCAAACCTAAACGGAAATTGAACATGGATTACTAAAAACATCCATGTCCAGGTTGCCTAATGTGCTCAAATGAAAATCCTATTGGTGACTACATATTTGTTTCTTCCAAAGATTATATAATCAAACTCAACCCTTTTGAAAAAGTCTAATCCTGTCACTCACTTTATACTTTGCCTGATTTTGTAATGTCTCAATTGATATCTTCTTTCCTAGATATTTTCCCCAGTTCATCATTGTGACTGAATCTTCACATGTGGTGACACTTAAATTCACCCTCTAACCGAAACCCTATTGCTAAAGAACATTTGTTCCAAATCTATTATTCCCTCCTTCCTAAACCTACCGAATATCTTCCTAATATTAACTTCTATCACTTTTTGACTGGATGTTCTCTTCTACATGCCATCATCCCAGGTACAAGATACTATGCCATTGTATATCGATTTATCTGAGACATTTGTGCAGAAAGTAATTCAAAGCTAAGTATACCAATCAAGGGCCCAATGACCTTCTGGGCTTCAAATCTTACTTAGATTTCTGTTTTCATAATTATATTTCACCTATATATTGTTGTAAATATTGCAGGATCCTAATACCTTTATTCATCCTGTAGAATGATTCCTAACTGAAATTGAATCTGTTATTAACCCTAAGCATACACTGTTCCCTCAATCTTACATTACAGAAGAGCAGGGACAGAGTTGGTCTTAAAATACAGGAATGTAGGGGATCTTTAACCTGCTAATAACCACAAAGGTCCTTGCAGAAATGATCCCTGGAGAAGATATAGGCAGCTATGAAGGACCTGAGAGAGCAAAAGTCATCTACCATGGAAAGCAACCTGGTCAGGATGAAGGGTTGTGTCTGAATCATCCTCTCTGATCTTAATGTAGAGAAGATGGACCAAAGCAGGCAATTATGGAGAGCTGTTCCTGGGTGCCTATGTTTGATTTATCATTCTAACTTGTGAAAGTGTCACAGAGAGTAGGGGAAGCCTCCATCTCATGGGACCCTTGGAAGCAACTGTTAGGACAAACTGGTTGCCAAGGCAGTGACCTCATTCAGTTCAGGAAGGAAGTGACCTCACCTCACTTCCTTGGTGATGGAATTCTCTGAACTTGGGATTCGGGAAGCCAGGCACCCAAAAGCAGTCCCAATCCAAGTCCCATTGGTCTCACTTGTTTGGATTTACCGAGGACAGGGTCAGTCTTTTTTGGTACCTACTGATGTGAGGATGGCCAAATGCCAGGAAAGCTCTGAAGAGGGTCCTTTTCTGAGAAAGCAGGTAGTGGCTCAGCGCTCGCTTCTGACAATTTCAGAGAGGTGGCCAAAGAGACCAGATCTGAGATAGGACAGGCCATTTCTGGTGAACATAGCATGGTCCACCACTCAGAGGAAACTCCGGATAGTCACAGACCTACTTGGGGGAAGGAGGTGTCTTTGTGGGTGTGGGTGTGTGTTTGTGGTTTTGTCTCATATTCTGAGAATAGGTAGGAAAGGCGGTTTACTTGGTTTGGAGTGAACAGCTTTTACTAAGTCATTTGACAAGGCGAGTGTTTCTATGTCTGTGTAACCCACTGTGTCCGTGGTTGTAGATATTAGAAAAGAGGATGCATCATTGGATGTGTCCTGTCTAGTAGAAAGCTTCCCAGCATTCATCCTGCCCAATTTATGAATGTACTGCAGCTTGCCTTATCGATGGGCAACACCTGCTATCTTCCTAAGTTCCTGTTTTCTTTCTGAATTCTGGCCACTCTGTAGAATAGGCTCATGGTTTTGTGTCCAAGGTATGTACCACCTCCAATCTCTGTGACATGGCCATGTACTGAATAGCTGAAAGGAATGGCGACCATGTCAGAAAACTCAGATATCAGTGTGACCATGAAAGTCTCAGTGGAGAAACCCTGCTTTGGGCCTTTAGATTACCTATTGTTCAGCTGCCCTGAAAGTTGAGAGAAACAAAAACCATGAGTACTGAATAAATGTTGCAGCAGTTGGAACATGTCGCTGTATTGAGGTTCCCTCACCAGACTTTAGTTTCCCCAGTTATCTGGACTGTCAACGTAACCTTTTAATTTTAGTGTTACAGTTGTCCTTCCCCATTAGATACAGTGTAATAATTTCATGTCATCTGATCTTGCAAAATCCTTTTACTAGTATGACCTTTGTGTCTAATAGAGAAATCTTCACTTCTGTTACTCAGGGCTGGATAATCGTACTAGCAGACACGAAGACTACCTTTTTAGGTTAGGAATATAAGTAGGTCTTAACCTAAAAAATCTGCCTCTGGCAGCTCCTCTTGATAGTCTCTTTTTATAGTTATCAGGCATTCCTGTCTGAGAATCCTTCTTTTAGTTTCCAGTCTTACTTATTTTGGGAGGCTAACATAAATTGTATACCTTAAAATTTTATTATTATTATTATTATGATGATGATGATGATGATGATGATGATGATGATGATGATTAATTAAAATGCCCAGGAATGGCTGTATTTTCGTTTTAACTGTCTTTGCTAACTGTTTAAGATGAAACAGTCAAACTGACTTCTGTTTCTATCTATTTTTCACAGTCAGCTGAGCTTTTATGGGAGTCAATTCTGGGTAAACTTGAGAGCAGCTTCTCAGTTCTGATAGTGCCATTTTCGTTAGGTGGGTCCAGGTCTTGCTTGACCATGTGGTTTCCCTCAGAAGCATAAGAATGTCTCCCTTCTCTGATAACTCTCCTCTTCATGGCAAATGCACTCATTGGCTTTATGTTCTCCAGTGGTCTCATTATTTTTCCTGATCTGGAGGTTATTTGGCCCAGAGTTGCAAAGCTCTTTAGAGAAGTCCCCTGTTCCCTGCATTCAGACTGACTCAGAGGGCAAGAGCCAAATATTGGTTTTCTTGGCCCTTTTCATTTAACTTTAATTAAATCCTAATCTGAAACATCCAGCAAATAAATTTTAACAGCCTTATATTACAAGTACTGGGATTTAATGTCTATAACTTTATAATTATTTATCTTTTAATTAATTGGGATCTGTATTATTCTGTCTTATAGGTGATGACTTATTATCTTAAATTAACCCATGTTGTGTTCTTAAAGCAACACTTCTGTAAAACACTAACAGGGAATCTTTAGATCACTTATAAGGAAATTACAAAATAAAAATTTTTAACAAGAGTAAAAATACTTAGTTCGTGTAACAGCTACCCTAAATTTTTTGGCTGAGTTATATACTATATCCCCTGTTTAAATCCTAGTACTCTTGACACAAATCAAAAACCAAAGAAACTTTTGAACATAACTTTAAATGAAATAAAATCTGACCTACTGCTTTCGTAGTCATTCTCACATGTTGTAAGATGGGACACACAGCCTTATTTCAGTTAAGGCAGGGCTCTATATGAATCTTTAGTGTTTTAGATCTAAAGGTGATCTTTGTTTTTTAAATATCATTTTACAAAGTTTACATAAATTGTGTCAGGTCACATGAACATTTGCTAACATCGTATGATATCAGATTTAAAACATGAATTAAAGAAAGGCTGAAAGTTTTTAACCTTTACATAGATTAGGCTCTCAATAACTTAAAAATACATTTAAATGGTTCCCCAATGTAAAAAGTAACATAAAACTTTACATATCTTATTGATAACAGGTAAATAAATCCCCAATATATTTTTTTACCATATAACTTTAGAACAACAGATTGATATAATGCTCTTTTTAAGTTTCTACCTTACAGACTTGTATACCTGGAAGATATGAGCACATTGACAGCAACACAATTGCATTGATGTTTCTACATTAACCAAGTTTAGCTTTTAAAGAAATGGCAGTACAGTTCTCTAAAATAACAGTTCTTATTTATTCAGTTGTTTAATTTTTATGGTTGTTTGCTCTAGAAAAAAATAAAACTTAATAACACAGTTTTATGGGTAAACTTATGTTTTCAGAAATTTTTGTCTCTTTAACACATGACTGAATTTTACAATCTTATACACACTTTAGTACAAACTTATACAGACCTTAGTAAATCAATCACATATCAAACAAAACTACTCATGAATGAGTAATCCCATATGAAATTTACTTTACTTATTTATTAAAATATTAGACAATTGTATTGAAAATTGTAAACCATTTTTTTGTTGTTGAAGGAAAAGTCCTTGAACAAAGGCATATTAGACCTTTTGTAGACATTAATATTTTATTAGATTTTTGAACACCTAGAAAACCTTGTGAGCTTAAATTTAAAGAGCAATTCCCTACAGAACAGAACAGAGGACAGAACCATTCTCATTACTGTCCCGGAGAGGGGTATATGTTAGCCTACCCAGGCCACCTCCCTGTCATCAGAAGTACTCTCCCTTAACTGGATAGCAGATGTTATAAAGGTGTCACTTACCTATGGAGGCCTCCTCTACCAGAAGCTTGCTAATAGTTTTAGTGCTTTGGTTCTCTGCAGTGCTCCACGGACTGAAGGCTCAATCCAAGGCCTTGGAACGTCTTAAGTTGCACACCCCCTAGAGTGGCTCTCCAGTGTGGAGCCCTAGAGGGCAGGCCAGCTTCAGAATTTCCACAGTCTGGTCTTGTGATCTGGTCGGGCAGGGTTATCTCGCTTTGGAACTCCAAAATGTAAGACCAGAATGCAAGAAAAGACCACTGACTCCAATTAAAATCAAATTAAGGCAAGCTTATTATTTCAACCGGCCAGGCTGCCTCTCCCTCCCAAAATGGCGGGAACAAGACAGCAACCCAACTTTCCTACAGCCCAGATATGTAGCCCATAAAGATACACAAAAGGGGGGTTACAGATAAGAGAACTTTGACAAGCATCACACTAATGGTATATTACATTTTTTTTTTTTTTTTGCTGGCCCTAACATCAGAATTTATGAGGACCATTAGAGCCTCAGAGACACGTTGTCTGGCCAGGGAAAGAAAAATATTTATGAGGTATCATTAAAGTTTTAGAGAGCGCTGCTATCTGGTCAGAGATCCAGACCTGGGTGAGTTCAAGGCACTGGTAGGCATTCCAAGCAGGTTCAGAATTTGCGCTAATTTATAGTAAAGCCAAAATTATCTTTTCATGGCTTTGTGGCAAGATGGCCCCCAATTTTAATAAAAGATCAGGTTGGATCTATCAACCCTGTCCCTTACTTTTGGAAACTCCCCTACCACCTCCAAGGTTGTGAACTCCTGAGGATTTTGCATTCCTGATAGGTATTCACAGATTTTCTAACTGTTCTCCTCTAATTGTGTCTTACTTGGGGCCGAAGTAATATGAAGGCATTATTCTGGATGAGAGTGGAAAAATTTTGTGTAGCACATATTTGCATACACATTGGATTCATTATCTAATTTTCCATTCGAAATACTGAATCCCTGACACTAACCAATAGCTGACTAGACTCTGACTACTAAACCATTATGATGGAGAAAAATAACCCAAACAGAATAGAAATACAAGCAGTTCAGAGGAGGAATGGTGTACAGTTGGACTGGTCTTTTGGATGATAAAGGGTTGGTGTTATAAATCCAGTAAATTTTTTGTTTAAATAGTTCTCAATGTGTTTTAATGTAAACAAATATGTGAATTCCTGTCTCCCTTTCTCTGTAGCCTATTCAGCACATGTAATTTTATATGCACATATAGAATCCTACCTGGTATCACACATACATACTTTTGAGGTTACAGTTACTAGGAAGATACAAATTTTGAGAAGAGATCACTCCTCCAAAACGATTTTGGAACTGAAAATTCAAACTATGGGTGAGCTTCCTAGTTGAAAAACATTATACATAAATCCATGTTTACTAAAATAAGTACTTATGCATCTGTTGATGATATATATTTAATGATGAAATACGATAGGCATAAATATTGCTACATTTTAATGTCTGTGTATATATATATATATACACAATCTCCAGATTTTTCAAAATATGAAATATATGTGTCTTACATTAACTCCCTGAATTCATTCATGTTCATGTATGTGGATTTATAATCAACTTTTTACAAGATTATTCTCAGAAATATTCATCCACCTGAAATACATATTTGTTTTCTAGTACTGAAAACTAACTTCAGTTAATGTTGCATACAAATCCTAATATTTCTACAGTAACTGACCCACTTAAACATCATTGCCTGTAGATTTGTATGGGACATAATGTGTATTTTGACGTTCATTTTTTTACAACACTGGTACATTATTATTTCTTCAGTTTATGCACATCATAGGATATATATTTCATCCACAAGTTCACAAATTTATAGGCATTTGTTTCACTTTCAATCACTTACTGCTTCAAAACACATGTATTCCTCCAGGTTTCTTAACTGGTCTTTTCATGAGACTTCTTTCCAAACACATTATATTTGATTTCCATAATCAATTTTGAAACAAAGCCCACACACTCTTCATGATAAACCATAAACCTAATATTAAAATTAGATGTATAACCGGTTGGAATGAATGATTGTTTATCAATATAAGATTTCCTATATATTTTCAGATATTAATTCAATCCATTATTTAAAGTGGAATCAGTTATATTATTTATTCACAATATCGTCTATTCATGCATTATCTCTATATTCATAGACACAGGATACACCTCATTGAACTCCAGTACTAATTAATACATCTTCAACATATTGCTCCCAGAAATGGTGGAAGAAATACCCATGTCACCTGATCTACATATACATTTTATCACAGTAATATTCAGGACACAAAAAACACAAACGTCACACTTATGATTGTACCAAACCTAAACGGAAATTGAACATGGATTACTAAAAACATCCATGTCCAGGTTGCCTAATGTGCTCAAATGAAAATCCTATTGGTGATTACATGTTTGTTTTTTCCTAAGATTATATATTCAAACTCAAGCCTGTTGAAAATGTCTAATCCTATTACTCACTTTATACTTTGTCTCATTTCATAATGTCTCTATTGATATCTGTTTTCCTACATATTTTCCCCAGCTCATTATTGTAACTCATTGTTTACATGTGCTTACATTGACATTCACTTTCTAACCAAAACCCTATTGCTAAAAATATTTTGGTCCGAATCCTATACTCACGCTTTTTTCTAAACCTACTGACTATCTTCTTAATCCTACCTACTGTCTCTTTTTGACTGGATGTTCTCTTCGACATTCAATCATCCAAGAAAAAAGGTCCTATGCCATTTTATATCGATTCAGCTGAGGCATGTGTGCAGAACATAATGCAAAACTAAGTCTCCCAATCAAGGGCCCAATGCCCTTCTGAGCTTCAAATCTTACCAGGATTCCTGTTTTCATACTTATATTTCACCTATATATTCTTGTAAATATCGCAGGTTTTCAATACCATTAATCATCCCGCAGAATTATTCCTAACACAAATCGAACATGTTTTTTACCCTAACCATACACTGTTCCCTCAATCTAACATTGCAGAAGAGCAGGGAAAGTGTTGGTCTTACAATACAGGAATGTAGGGGATCTTCCACCTGCTGAGAACCTCAAAGATACATGCAGAAATAATCCCTGGAGAAGATGTATGCAGCTATGAAGGACTTTTGAAAGTGAAAGTCATCTTCCATAGCAAACAACCTGGTCAGGATACAGGTTTGTGTCTGAATCAGCCTCTCTCTTTTTAATGTAGAGAAGATGGACCAAACCAGGCCTTTGTGGAGAGCTCTTCCCAGGTGCCTATGGTTTATATACCATTCTAACTTGTGAAAGTGTCACATGAAGTAGGGGCAGCCTCCATCTCAAGGGACCATAAGAAGAAACTGTTAGCACAAAGTGGTTGCCAAGTCAGTGACCTCATTCATTTCAGGAGGAAGTGACCTCACCTCACTTCCTTGTTTATGGAAGTCTCTGAACTTGGAATCCAGGAAGGCAGGCACCCAGAGCCAGTCCCAGTCCCACTCCCAGTGGTGTCACTTGTTTGGATTTACAAAGGTGAGAATCGGTCTTTCTTGGTGCCTACTAATGTGAAGATGGCCAAATGCCAGAAGAGCTCAGAAGAGGGGCCTTTCCTGAGAAAGCCGGTAATGGCTCACTGCTGGCTCCAGTCAGCTTCACACAGTTGGCCAAGGATACTAGATCTGAGACAAGATAGTCCAATTCTGTGAAACATAGAATGGCCCACCAGTCAGAGAACACTCTGTATAGTCACAGACCTCCTTGGGGGAAGGAGGTGCCTTTCTGGGTGTGGGTGTGTGTTTGTGGTTTTGTCTCATGTTCTGAGAATAGGTAGGAAAGGCAGTTTGTTTGGTTTGGTGTGAACTGTTTCTGGTAAGTCATTTGACAAGGCGATTGTTTCTATTTCTGTGTATCCCACTGTGTCTGTGGTTGTAGAAATTAGAAAAGAGAATGCATCAATGGATGTTTCCTGTCTAGGAGAAAGCTTCCCAGGATTCATCTTGCCCCAGATATGTACAACCTCCAAGATCTCTGACAAGGCCATGTACTGGACAGCTGAATGGAATGGGAGCATCTCAGAAAACTCAGATATCAGTGTTACCAGGAAAGTCTCAGTGGAGAAACCCTGCAATGGGCCTTTTGCTTGCCTATTGTTATGTTGGCCTGAATGTCAGGAAGGTCTTTGCCTCAGGCCACCCCTTTGTGAAGCCTGAAGAAAACAGTTTTCAAATGGAAATGAGTGGACATCACCTGTGATTCTTTCCTTAATTGCTTTGGAAAGGGATGTGTCTGAATCAGCATTTTGGCCCTGTGTAAGGCTGTGGCTTAGATTCTCAGCACCTGATGGATCTAAAGAAAGATCCCTTGTGTGCATCCAAAACCAACATCTCCAAAAGAGCACTCATTGTGGATGAAGTCTAACCAACTCCACTAACCAACTCACAGTTATAGTAAATAACTTTTGAAGTTGAAGGGACCCCAGTAAACTTTGAAGTAGATACAGGGGCATTATACTCCGCCTTTAAGGCCCCATTGGGCCCTCTATCAAATAAAAGGTCTCTAGTTCAAGGGGCTAATGGCAGTAAATATCGGGCTTGGACAACTAAGAGGTACATGGACCTGTGGAAAGGAAAAATCCATCACTCCTTCCTAGTAATCCCAGAGTTCCCGGCCCCATTGATGGGTGGAGATCTGCTCACCAAACTCTGGGCCATAATGACTTTTAACCCTGAAGGCCCCCAAGTGGAATTTCTAAATCCTTCAGTAAAAACTCCTATAGTCATGGCTTTAACAATGTCAGTAGAAAATGTACATCAACTCACTCACCTTGGTTCAAAGAAATTGCAGGCATTCCTGAAAGATCAAGAACAGAGTTTTCTACTAACCGACTCACAGCGAAAGGAAATAACTGAATGGGTATCAAAAGCGTCTCAGGTCCATCAATTGGTTAATGCTTACCCTTTTAAGCTTCCTGCAGGAAAACACCTTCGAAGAACCAGACCAGAAAAATTTTCAGAAGTGAACTTTACTGAAATTAAGCCAGCAAGGTATGGACTTAAATATCTCCTAGTCTTTGTAGATACATTTTCAGGATGGATTGAAACCTTCCTCCCCCCCCAAAAAAAAAAAAAAAAAAGAATGGCTCAAATCGTGGTCAAGATGATACTGAAGGATATTTTTCCAAGATACGGCCTGCCTAAGGTAATAGGGTCTGACAATGCACTGGTGTTCATGGCCCAGGTAAGTCATGGGTTAACCTGTACCCTGGTGATTAATTGGTAGTTACATTATGCTTATAGATCCCAGAGCTCAGGACAGGTAGAAAAAATAAATAGAACCATTAAAGAGACCTTAATGAAATTAAGCTTAGAAACCAGCTAAAAGATTGGACTATACTCCTGCCTTATGCACTGTATCATCTAAAAAATACTCCCTCTGTTTCTTTGTGTAACCTCTCCCCCTGTGAAATTCTCTATGTTGCCCCTCCTCCAGTAAGGGACCTAACCCCAACTCTAAGACCTAAGGATCCCTTCCACACCCCCTTGCTTGACACACTTAAAGCTCTTGAAAGAACTCAGCGATACCTGTTAAAACAGCTGGCCACGGCCTACCAACCTGGGGACAAGGAGACTCCACATCGATATCAAGTAAGAGACTTCATCTACATAAGATGACATCAGGTGTCATCCCTGGAACCCCGCTGGAAAGGAAATACCACGTGCTACTTATAACACCTACAGCAGTAAATGTAGACGGAATCCTTTCCTGTATCCATGCCTTCCATCTCAAGCCTGTGCCCTGTCCAGACTCTGGCTGGAAACTGGAAATGACTGGTAACCCTTTCAAATTGTGTATTTGGCATGTGTATAAGGCTATAGACTCTCCCCTTGGCCACCACTAGTCCTAACCCTCATCAGCGAATTCAGCAGCAATGGCTGATCACAAATCCTCATAGACCAGAAGAATGGTCTATCTCGCTTACAGCCCACATAGGGACCTGTTGGTCGTCTCAACATTTGTCAGCTGCCTATAGGTTTTTCCTATTGGGATATCCCTGATAAAGCAGATCCCACTAAAATTTCATTAAATCCCTTTCGTATCATAGATAATGAAAACAAATATTATGGATGTAGGGACACGTGAGCCAGATGCAGGTTGGCTAGCCTAGATTACTATGTTTGCCTGGAAGGCTATCAAAGCCACAAACAGCCACGGCTGTGTGGGGGGAAAGCCGACTTCTTCTGTAAGTCATGGGGATGTTAGCATACAGGGACTGCCTGGTGGAACTCAAACTGCTCATCAAATTTAATACACAGAATTGGCCATATTACCAATTAGACAACCAAAACCTGTGACCCCCAGAGGGGTCTCCAGATCCTCACATTCTGCATGACCTTTTTAACTTCTGCAAGTGCTCAAAAGGGTTAAAGGAGATTCCCCTATGTGGAGGTTTTTTCCCTCCTTTGCTCACATCCTGAACTATACTTCTCCAATAGTTCCTCAAACTCAGCCTTCTGCTCCAGACTCTCTGCTGGCACTCCCACCTCAGCAACCTGATTTCTCCCTTCCAATTACTAGATCAAAAATCAAAACCTCTGCCTGTTCTCAGACAATTGCCCCCTTGCTGAGGTATCCGGTACTGAGGTACCCCTCCACACACTCACTCCTCTCTTCTCCTGTCAGTGCCCGCACTGGGTCCCATGAGGTCCTCTTACCAGCTAACCCAAAGCTCAAACGAGCTGAGGAGATCCCTCAGACCCCTATCCAGGATGTAATTAAAATGGCCTTTAAAGTTGCTTTGTCATCACTGTAAACAGGTGACTAAGAATTTAAAATACCTCACATGCTTTTTGGGATACTCACTCCCGTCGTCCCCTCTGCTCTACCTGTTCTACTGCTCAAGTTTTTGTTGCTAGGAAAATCCCAAACTCCTATTCCAATATTCTTTTACATTTCTACTTCCTCATTCTCAGATCCATGAAACTGCTCTCAGCCTTGCCTTCCACGTCTTCCCCCTCTCTACCAGGCCCACAGAAAAGTCTTAAATGACCTTCTCCAGAAGCCTTCACCATGGCTGACTTTAGGACTTTCAGCAAAAGAGTTCCTTTAAAAGAGTTCACTGTAGATAAACTTCTTCTTTTCGTGTTGCCCTGGTCTACTTGGCAACTGGTGAAAAAAAATCAGCACTCCTGAGCTAGACACACCCATACTAGTTTTTCACAAAATATGTGAACAAGGCCTCTGGCCTTGATTGGGGGCTTCACATAGATGGCTACATTTCTAAAATAAAGAAGTTACCAACTAGGCTCCATGGTAACAGCTGGCAGGGTGAAAAAGAAAGAGAAAAAAATCTCTCCCCCTTTCAGGTGTCCTTGAAAAGTTAACTTGCCCAGAACAGAGGATAAAATAACACATAGAAAAACAGCTTTTTGTGAACTTCTGCCGACTTTGAACTTCTGAGCCCCTTCCCTTACATGTTGGGTACAAATTATGAAACTACCTAAACTTGGGGTTCAGGGGATTAATTGATTACAACAGAAGCAATGCCCTCTAAATCCGTTTGCAACCAAATAGGACTGTTTCCCTGTCTTCAGTGCTATCTTAGGTGCTTTGCCTCGTCCGTCCCTATAACAGAAAGATTCTATATACTTAAACATTGTTTATGTTTTCATGAAATAGTCAACAGATGTGATTAATTATGTAATGGTGCAGATGTTACCCAGAGTGCTCTATGATGACGCAGGTCCATTTAAAGATCAAATAGGAGGGCATGCAACTCAGTTCCGCTGGGAACCTGTATCTCTCACTTTAGCCATCCTATTAGGAATAGGAGTTGCTGCATGAGTGGGCACAGGAATCAATGCCCTAGTCCAAAGGACACAACCAATGCCCTAATTAGAAGCAGCAATAGACCAAAACTTAAAGATAATAAAACCTCCATCACAGCTTTACAGGAATGTTTAACCTCTGTCTATGAATCTGTTTTACAGAACAGGCGAGCGATAAAACCTCCTCTTCATGAGAGAAGGGGGACTTTGTAGTGCATTGAGGGAAGAATGTTGTTTTTGTGCCGGCCACACTGGAGTTGAAAAGAATCTATGAGTAAATAAAGAAAACGCATTGAAGAGCGTCAACGAGAAAGAGAGGCCCAAAAAGGGTGGTTTGAGTCTTGGTTCACACAGTCCGTCTGGTTAACTATGCTTTCATCAGCCCTGGCTGGTCCATTAATAATCCTCATATTATTGCGAACTGTAGGACCCTGTTGGCTAAACCATGGAGTTTCCTTTCTCCAAGCTCAAATTGGACAAGTTAAACTTATGGTAATCAGACAACAATATACCACACTAGAAGACATAAAATGTAACACCCATCAGTGATGACTTTTATGATTAAAAGTAACCAGAAGAAGAAGTGGGGAATGAAAGGTTAATGAAATAGGTACTTGTCACTTCCTGTTTTTCTGTACGCTTAACAAAACACTGTTGAAATCTTGAGAACTGTTTGCTAATCTTGTTCCCAGAATGTGCTGTCCCCAACTGCCAAACTGCAGAATGTGCTCAGTCACGCAGTTGAAAGCAAACGGCCTACTCGCCCTGACCCATCAATAAACTTCCATCCCTGCCTTCTCCAAGAAAAGTACATAAGCTCTGCTTAAGCTGTTCTCAGGGCTCTCTGCTCTATTCAACTGAGCTCTGAGCCCCAGCATGCTGGACCCACAATGAACCCTTTGTAGTTGCATGAGACAGTCTCTTGGTCATCTCTTCCTCCTATACTCGCCTGACCATTACAATATTTCACCTCTATATTCTTAAAAATATCTCAGGTTCCCAACACCATTATTCATCCAGCAGAAGGATTCCTAACACAAATCAAACATATTATTAATCCTAACCATACCATCTACCCTCAATCTAACTTTACAGAAGGGCAGGCACAGAGTTGGTCTTACAATACAGGAATATAGGGGATCTTTCACCTCCTGAGAAATTCAAAGGTCTATGCAGAAATGATCCCTGGATAAGATGTAGGCACCAAAGAAGGACCTGAGAGAGCAGAAGTCATCTTCCATGGCAAACAACCTGGTCAGGATGAAGGGTTGTGTCTGAATCAGCCTCTCTCTTCTTAATGTAGAGAAGATGGACCAAACCAGGCCTGTGTGGAGAGTTGTTTCCTGGTGCCTATGGTTGATATACTATTCTAACTTGTGAAACTGTCACAGGTAGTAGGAGCAGCCTGCATCTGAAGGGACCCTTGGAAGCAACTGTTAGGACAAAGTGGTTGCCAAGGCAGTGACCTCATTCAGTTCCTGAAGGAAGTGACCTCACCTCACTTCCTTGTTGATGGAACTCTCTGAACTTGGGATCCAGGAAGCCAGGCACACAGAGCCAGTCCCAGTCCCAGTCCCAGTGTTCTCACTTGTTTGGATGTACCAAGGACAGAATCAGTCTTTCTTGGTACCTACTGATGTGAGGAAGGCCAAATGCCAAGAGAGTTCTGAAGACGGGCCTTTCCTGGGAAAAAAGGTAGTTGCTCACAGCTTGCTCTTGACAACTTCACAGAGTTGGATAAGAAGAGGAGATCTGAGACAGGACATGCCATTTTGAGGGAACATAATATGCCCCACCAGTCAGAGGACACTCCTGATAGTCTCAGAATTACTTGGGGTAAGGAGGTGCCTCTGTGGGTGTGGTTGTAGGTTTGTGATTTTCCCTTGTTCTGAAAATAGGTAGGAAAAGCGGTTTGTTTGGATTTAGTGAACATTTTCTAGAAAGTCCCTTGACAAGGCGAGTGTTTCTGTGTCTGTGTATCCCACTGTGTCCATAGTTGTAGACATTAGAAAAGAGAATGCATAAATGGATGTGTCCTGTCTAGTAGAAAGCTTCACAGCATTCATTTTGCCCAATTTATGAATGGACTGCGGCTTGCCTGATCGATGGGCTACACCTGATATCTTCCTAAGTTCCTGTTTTCTTCCTGAATTCTGGAGACTCTCCAGAATAGGCTCATGGTTTTTTGTTCAATTTATGTACCACCTCCAAGTTCTTTGACATGGCCATGTACTGGATAGCTGAAGGGAATGGCGAGCATCTCAGAAAACTCGGAAATCACTGGGACCAGGAAAGTCTCAGTGGAGAAACCCTGCTTTGGGCCTTATGCTTACCTATTGTTCTGTTGCCCTGAATTTCAGGAAGGCCTTTGCCTCAGGCCACACCTTTTTGAAGCCTGAAAAGAAGAGTTTTGCAATGGAAATAAATGGGCATTACCTGTGGCTCTTTGCTTAATTTCTTTGAAAAGAATGTGTCTTATTCAGACTCTTGAGCCTGTGTGAGGTGGTGGCTTAGAGTCTCAGCACCTGATGGATCTAAAGAAAGATTACATGTGTACATCCAAAACCAAAATGGCCAAAGAGCAGTCCTTGTGGATGAAGTCTCTCACCTTGCTCTGTAACTTTCCTGACCTCCATCAAGTGAGAATAGGGATTCTTTGGGTCAAATAAGTTCCTCAAACCCTGCAGAGGCTAGCCCATAGGTGCTTAGATTTTCTCATGACTCCAATTCACATAAAGAATCTAAAACCCACAGTCAGTAGGCCTCAAATTTGAGAAGCAGAGCAGTATTAATGGCAGGCCTTTTTGATCATTCCTGGTTCACAGGAAGGGTGTACAGGCCACCCTGACTTTAGGCAAATGAGATGCAAGGGAGATTTTTTGGACACTGTCTTGGGGTGAACACCTCATGGAAACCTCCAGCCAGAAGTTATGATGAGTGCCTAAATGGAAGAAGATGACGTCATGTGGGATTGTTTTGGTTTGAATCGTGGTCATTTGTGTGGCGGTTGGAAGAGACGACTGGGTCCACCTTGACTTGAACTCTGGTGTGATTACCCTAAGAGACTGCATTCTGGAACTGACGTCATCGAAGTATTTCCATGAATTGTGTTGGAATTTTAGGAGGCCACGCATGAGATTTGCCCTTGGAAACTGAGATCTAGGCCCAGGGTTGCTTTCCGCAGAGCACTGGGAATCTCAGCCAAGATATCACATGATTTTATTCTGAACGACTTGGCAGCCATAGTTGAGAGTCAAAACACACATGGACCTCACGTTGTAGACCTCAATGCACCTTGCTTCATGTGACCTTTTGGCTACTCTTTGGGAAGACTTGCCTCTGAGAGTCCTCCAAAGCTTTTATGGAAATGATCATCCTCAACATTTAATTGTTCCTGAATGAATTGAAACCCACATTGCCTCCAACTTCATGCTTGAAAAATGGCTCGATAAATACCATGAAATTTTTTTTTAAATTTTCATGAACAGGTGGCACTGGAGGACCTTTGGATATCCTGTTGATGATTATGAGTATACCAGACAGTGCCTTGATTGACTGGGTTTCAAGAAAATGGTGTAGAACAGAGATGCCATTAAGTTGGAGTCTGCTGACTAGTGGGCTTATAGCCGTGGTGGGCAGGTGTGTGATGGAATATCTGTGGTGGGGCCATGTGGATCAGCCATTGGCTTCCAAATGGCTTGTGGCTGACATGGTGCAGCCAACAGACCCTTACAAGTAAAGGGACCTTGTTATATGGAGAGGTTTCAGGGGAATGTTCAGAATCAGGTTGCTATGGTCAAGGGGCAAGCTATGAGGGATAGAACCTTGGTTGGTGCATTCTCCTACAGACCCTGACCCACCACATATGACAGAACTCCCTTCAGCACTGTTTTTCAGTTGAACTCCTTGTATTTCGTGAAGCAAATACTAAACACCCAGTGCAGCAGCAATAAACACCACAAAATGTGGAGGATGACCCAATGACTTCACAGTCCACAAGGGGAGACACTTAGCCCCCAGTGGCCCCAGTTTACCGACTAGGATTGAATTCAGCACTGCTACTGCATGTTCATTTGAAAATATTAAACCATGTCCTCCAGGTAACATAGATGCAGACCCAGGTGTAATGGTCTCACTACAAGGAAGGTAAAGCTCCTGACAACAACATATATTTCAAGTGATCAAACTCAGAGGCAGTTTCTCAAGAAGTCTTTATGCCAGCACAGCTCCATGTTTGTGGAGTGTTTACCCTGTCCCTTACTTTTGGAAACTACTCTACCACCTCCCAGGTTGTAAACTTTTGAGCATATTCCATTCCAGATATTTATTCCCAGATTTTCTAACTCTTGACTTTTAATGATGTATTACTTGGGACGAGGGTAATGTCAAGGCATTGTTCTGGATGAGAGTGGGAAAATTTTTGTGTAGCATATATTTGCATACACATTTGGTCCATTTTCCAATTTTCCATTCGAAATACTGAATACCGGACACTGACACCTAATCTACTAGACTCTGACTACTAATCCTAATAAGATGGAGAAAAACAACCCAAACAGAATAGAATTACAAGCATTTCAGAGGAGGCATGGTGTATAGTTGGACTTGCATTTTGCATTATATAAGGTAGGAGTTATACATCTAGTCAATTTTGTGTTGAAATAGTTCCCCGTGTGTTTTTCTTTCGATTATTTTATTTTATTTTATTTTATTTTATTTTATTTTATTAGTTGGTTGTTCAAAACATAACAAAGCTCTTGACATATCGTATTTTATACATTAGATTCAAGTGGGTTATGAACTCCCATTTTTACCCCAAATATGGATTGCAGAATCACATCGGTTACACATCCACATTTTACATAATGCCCTATTAGTAACTTGTATTCTGGTACCTTTCCTATCCTCTACTATCCCTGATCCCCTCCACTCCCATCTTCTCTCTCTACCGAATCTACTGTAATTCATTTCTCTCTTTGTTTATTTACCCATTCCCCTCACAACCTCTTATATGTAATTTTGTGTAACAATGAGGGTCTCCCTCCATTACCATGAAATTTACCTTTCCTCTACCTCCCCCCACAACTCACGTCTCTGTTTAATGTTAATCTTTTCTTCCTGCTCTTCCTCCCTGCTCTGTTCTTAGTTGCTCTCATTATATCAAATAAGACATTTGGTATTTGTTTTCTACGATTGGCTAGCTTCACTAAGCATTATCTGCTCTAGTGCCATCCATTTCCCTGCAAATTCCATGATTTTGTCATTTTTTAGTGCTGCATATTACTCCATGGTGTATAAATGCCACATTTTTTAATCCATTCATCTATTGTAGGGCATCTGGGTTGGTTCCACAGTCTAGCAATTGTGAATTGTGCTGCTATGAACATCGATGTGGCAGTATCACTGTAATACGCTCTTTTAAGATTCAGGGAATAGTCCGAGAAGGGCAATAGCTTGGTCAAATGGTGGTTCCATTCCCAGCTTTCCCAGGATTCTCCATACTGCTTTCCAAATTGGCCGCACCAGTATGCAGTCCCACCAGCAATGTACAAGAGTACCCTTTTCCCCACATCCTCAGCAGCACTTGTTGTTGTTTGACTTCCTAAAGGCTGTCAATCTTACTGGAGTGAGATGGTATCTTAGGGTGGTTTTGATTTGCATTTCTCTGACTGCTAGAGATGGTGAGCATTTTTTCATGTACTTATTGATTGATTGTATGTCCTCCGTTGAGAAGTGTCTTTTCAGGTCCTTGGCCCATTTGTTGATTGGGTTATTTGTTATCTTATTGTCTAATTGTTTGAGTTTTTTGTATACTCTGGATATTAGGGCTCTATCTGAAGTGTGATGAGTAAAAATTTGTTCCCATGATGTAGGCTTCCTATTTACCTCTCTTATTGTTTCTTTTGCTGAGAAAAAACTTTTTAATTTAAGTAAGTCCCATTTGTTGATTCTTGTTATTAACTCTTGTGCTATGGGTGTCCTATTAAGGAATTTGGAGCCGACCCCACAATATGTAGACCAGAGCCAACTTTTTCTTCTAACACATGCAGAGTCTCTGATTTGATATCTAGCTCCATGATCCACTTTGAGTTAATTCTCTTGTGCATGGCGAGAGGAGGGGATTAAGTTCCATTTTGTTGCATATGGATTTTCAGTTTACCCAACACCATTTGTTGAAGATGCTATCCTTCCTCCATTGCATGCATTTAGCTCCTTTATCAAATATAACATAGTTGTAGCTTTGTGGATTAGTCTCTTGTGTCCTGTATACCGTACCACTGGTCTACCCGCCTGTTTTGGTACCAGTACCATGCTGTTTTTGTTACTATTGCTCTGTAATATAGTTTGAAATCTGGTATCACTATACCGCCTGATTCACACTTCCTGCTTAGAATTGCTTTTGTATTTCTGGGTCTTATATTTTTCCATATGAATTTCATGATTGCTTTCTCTATTTCTACACGAAATGCCATTGGGATTTTGATTGGCATTGCATTAAACCTATAGATAACTTTTGGTAATATCGCCATTTTGATGATGTTAGTTCTGCCTATCCATGAACAGGGTATATTTTTCCATCTTCTAATATCTTCTTCTACTTCTTTTTTTAGGGTTCTATTGATTTATTGTATAAATCTTTCACCTCTTTTGTTAGGTTGATTCCCATGTATTTAATTTTTTTGAGGATGTTTTGAATGAACTGCTTTTCCTCATTTCCGTTTCAGAAGATTTGTTGCTGATATACAGAAAGGCCTTTGATTTATGCGTGTTGATTTTAGATCCTGCTACTTTGCTGAATTCATTTATTAGTTCTAGTAGTTTTTTTTGTAGACCCTTTTGGGTCTTCTATGATTCTATAGAATCATGTCACCAGCACATAGTGATAATTTATGTTCTACTTTTCCTATTTTTATGGCTTTGATTTCTTTCATCTAATTTCTCTGGCCAGTGTTTTGAGAACTATATTGAATTGAAGTGTGGATAGAGGGCATCCTTGACTTGTTCCAGATTTTAGAGTGAATGCCTTCAATTTTTCTCCATTCAGAGTGATCCTAGCCTGAGGCTTAGCATAGATAGCTTTTACAATGTCGAGGTAAGTTCCTGTTATCCCTAGTTTTTCTAATGTTTTGAACATAAAGGGATGCTGTACTTTGTCAACTGCTCTTTCTGCATCTATCAAGATGATCATATGGTTCTTATCTTTAAGTCAATTGATGTGGTGAATAATATTTATTTATTTCCATATATTAAAACATCCTTGCATCCCAGGGATGAATCCTACTTGATCGTGGTGCACAATTATTTTTTATGTGCCTTTCAATACGATTCTCCAGAATTTTACTGAGGATTCTTGCATCTAGCTTCATCAGAGATATTGGTCTGTACTTTTCTTTCTTTGAGGTGTCATTGTCTGGTTTCGGAATCAGGGTGATGTTGGCCTCATAGAATGAATTTGGCAAAGCTCCCTCTTTTTCCACTTCCTGAAATAACTTGAAAAGTATTGGTATTAATTCTTCTTTAAAGGTTTTGTAAAATTCCGCTGTATACCCATCTGGTCCTGGGCTTTTCTTGGTTGGTAGTCTTTTGATTGCTTCCTCTAAATCATCCATTGATATTGGTATGTTTAAATTGTGTGTATCCTCCTGACTCAGTCTGGGCAAATCATGAAACTTAAGAAATTTACCGATGTCTTCATATTTTCTATTTTATTGGAATATAGGTTTTCAAAATAATTTCTAATTGTCTTCTGTATTTCTGTAGCATCTGTTGTGATATTGCCTTTTTCATCCTGTATGTTTGTAATTTGAGTTCTCTCTCTTCTTCTCTTCATTAGCATGGCTAAGAGTCTGTTGATCTCATTGATTTTTTCGAAGAACCAACTTTTATTTTTGTTAGTTTTTTCAATAGTTTCTTTTGTTTCAATTTCATTGGTTTCCACTCTGATTTTAATTATTTCTTGCCTTCTGCTACATTTGCTGTTGTTTTGCTCTTCCTTTTCTAGGGCTTTTAGATGAAGTGTGAGCTCATTTATTTGTTGGTTTTTGCTTTTTTTGATGAATGACCTCCAGGTGATGAATTTCCCTCTTAAAATTGATTTCATTGTGTCCCATAGATTCCGATATGTTGTGTCTGTATTTTCATTTATCTCTAAGAATTTTTTGATTCCCTCCTTTATGTCTTCTGTAACCC
Organism: Callospermophilus lateralis; assembly: GCF_048772815.1. NCBI lineage: Eukaryota > Metazoa > Chordata > Mammalia > Rodentia > Sciuridae > Callospermophilus > Callospermophilus lateralis. The sequence goes on from NW_027514551.1 coordinate 4,795,439, forward strand.
ATGGATTATTCAGTAACATATTGTTTATTTTCCTAGTGATGTAGGATTTTTCCTTCCTTCTTTTATCATTGATTTACAGTTTCATTCCATTATGATCAGATAAAATGCATGGTATTATCTCCACCTCTTTATATTTACTGAGTGTTGCCCTATTGCATAATATATGCTCTATTTTTGAGAGGGATCCATGTGCTACTGAAAAAAAAGTATATCCACTTGATGATGGTTGATATATTCTATATATGTCAGTTAAGTCTAGGATATTGATTGTGATATTGAGTTCTATATTTTCTTTATTCAAATTTTGTTTGGAGGATCTGTCTAATGGTGAGAGAGGTGTGTTGAAGTCACCCATAATTATTAGGTTGTGGTCTATTTGATTCTTGAACTTGAGAAGAATTTGTTTTATGAACATTGCAACACCATTATTTGGTGCATAAATATTGATAATTGTTATGTCTTGTTGGTGAATGGTTTCTTTTAACAGTATATAATGTCCTTCTTATCCCTTTTGATTAACTTATTCTTGACTTCGATTTTATTCTATATGAGGATGGCCACCCCTGCTTGCTTACGAGGACCGTGTGCATGGTATAAATTTTCCCAACTTTTCACCTTCAGCCTGTGTATGTCTTTTCCATTTAGATGTGTCTCCTGGAGGCAACATATTGTTGGATTTGTTTTATTAATGCAAGTTACCAGCCTATGTTGCTATATTGGAGATTTTAAGCCATAAACGTTTAGAGCTACTATTGATGAATGGTTTGTACTTCCAGTCATGTTTAATTATTTATCTTTGTTTTTAATTTACTTTGTTTCTCCATGATTAGCTTTCCCCCTGCACTCTGTCATTACCCAGTCACTTCCCACTGATGGTTTTGGTTGTTGTTTTTCATTTTTTCCTCATGTAGTGTTTTTCTCAAGATGCTTTGCAATGCTGGTTTTCTGGCTTCAAATTCTTTTAGCTTTTGTTAATCATGAAAGATTTTTATTTCATTTTCGTACCTGAAGGTTAATTTTGCTGGATCCAAAATTCTTGGTTGGCATCCATTGTCTTTCAGTGTTTAAAATACGTTGTTCCAAGATCTTCTCGCTTTCATCAACTGTGATGAAACATCCTTTGTTAACCTTATTGATTTACCCCTGAATGTAGTCTGCCTCCTTTTTCTTGTAGCTTTTAATATTTTCTCTTTGTTCTGTATATTAGATATGTTTATAACAAATGTCTTGGTGTTGGTCTACTGTGATTTTTTGTGCTCAGTGTCCTCTATGAATCTACAATTTGTATATCCGTTTCTTTTTTTATTTCTGGAAAGTTTTCTGTAATTATTTCATTCAGTAGGTTACTCATTCTCGTGGTTTGAATCTCTGGACCTTCCTCTATCCAGATGACTCATAAATTTGGTTTTTATATGTTATCCCATATCTCTTGGATGATTTTCTCGTGATTTTTTACCAGCCATTCTGAGTTGGCTAGACTCTTTTCAAGATGATATATTTTGTCTTCATTATGTGACATTCTGTCTTCTACTTGCTCCACTCTTTTAGTAATTCTCTCAATTGAGTTTTTAATTTGGTTTTTCGTTTCCTTCATTTCTAGAATTATTGTATGACTTTTTTTATTATCTCTATCTCCGTATAAAGATGCTTAACTTCTTTTTTTTAATCTGTTCATGTAATTCATTTTCAATGTGTTCTTACACTGTTTGGATTTGCTGTCTCATATCTTTTTTAAGGTTCCATTCCATCTGTCTAAGGTATTCCTTGAGTTCTTTATATGATCATTTTTCTGATGACTCTAGGTCCTCCTGAGTATTTAGGCTGTCCTTCATTGTTTGTACTCTTTTTCTTTCTTGCTTTCTTATGCTGCTCATGTTACTTCTTGTTCTGTTTGAGTGCTGAGTTACTGATTAGTCTTATAAATTTATTTCATGCTTGGGAGGAAAGATATTAGAAGGGAAGGGAAGAAGTCAATAAGAGAATGAGAGTAGGCAGGTAGAATTCAAGGAAGGGGGAAAAAGAAAATTGAAAAGAAATGAAAAGACAAAAGAAAAAAACAGAAAATAAAGAATGAAAGAAAAATTAAAAAAATAATAATGATAATAAAAAAATGAAAATTACAATTTAATAATAATAATTAATAATATAATAAAGAAATTTAAAAACTTAAAAACATTAAAAAAGTTAAAGAAAAACAACAACAACAAGAATGAAAATGAAAGAAAAAGAAAAAAAAAAAAACAAAAAACCCCAAATTTAAAAAATAAATAAATAATGATAATAATAAATGCAGTCATAGAGTTTGATTAACTTCTCTTCCAATAGGTGGTGCTGTGCCCACTGGGCCGAGGTTCTCCTCTCAGTAGGTGGGAACCAATCACTATGCAGCTGCTCTTCCTTCCAGACTGGGCGGGTGTCCAATCCTGACACCCTAGGGCCTTCTCTTGTGTTTCCTCAAGCCATGCCCTGCTCACCTGCGATGCTCACCACAATACTGGCAACACGCCAGGTCTGCTGCTCCTGGGAGACCTGTTTTTATGAATACCTGGGCACACTCTCCCGGTTTGCTTCCCTCAGACCCTAAGTTTGTAGAGCTTGGGGCTGAGATCCCCAAGCGAATTTGTTTGCCCTCCAGGAGCCACGCCCCAGTAGCTGGTGCAAGAGACCTCAGTTGTCAGCACTGGTGGGAGCGGTAGCCTGGAGTTCTGTGCCACAAGTCCCGCGCCACTCCTGATTTTCTCGGTCTGGCTATCGCGCTCATGGTAGAGCTGAGAGGGACCCTTACGGGAGAGCTGGGAGGGGCCCTTAAGGATTCCCTGCTGTGTGGAGAGAGATGGCTAGGGAATTACAAACCTGTCGCGCTGGTTTCAATGAAGTTATCTCCTCCATCCTTGACGTCAGTTCTATGCCATGGTGGTATCCCATGCAAATGGTGATCATTCGTTCCCTTTGCCGGGTGACCGATGCAACTGGTGGGTCCTGACTGTCTCTCCCATGCCCCATTTCAATCCTTTGGCCACTGCCTATTAAGGCTAGGTTGGCTTCTACCTCTGTAAGTTCAGAAGGGCAGACCAGTTATTTCACCTGATCGTTAGTGCTGAGTCACGAAACGCAGGTAAACCAGAGGTTGAATGCAATCGATCCGGGCTCGGTGTGTGTTCTGCGTGGCCCAGACTGTTCACCCCAGATTCATGTCAGTGCATCATTGCCTAGTGATCCTGAGCAAACAGTATTAAGACAGTTTATGACTCCCTATTCCAGCGCAGCTGAAGAGGTCAGAGACTTGATCTCTCCATACCCACCGCCATTTTGGATATCTCTCCATGTGTTTTAAAGTTAACAAATATGTGAATTCCTGTCTCCCTTTCTCTGTAGCCTATTCAGCAGATGTGTTTTGATATGCACATATAGAATCCTAACTTGTATCACATGTACATTCTTGTGAGGTGGCTGACTTGGCAGACACAAATTGTGAGAAGAGATCACTATCCTAAACACTGCTGGAACTAAAAATTCAACCAATGGGTGAGCTTCCTAGTTGAACAACATTATACATAAATCCATGTTCAGTAAATTGAATATTTTTGGATCTGTGGATGATATATATATCTCGATCAATTACGATTGGCATATCTATTGCTACTTTTGAATGTCTGTGTGTGTGTTTTGTTATATATATATATATATATATATATATATATATATATATATATATATATATATACAATCTCCAGATTTTTAAAATATGAAATACATGTGTCTTATATACACTCCCTAAATTCATTCATGTTCACGTATGTGGATTTATAATCAACTTTTCACAATATTATTCTCAGAAATATTCATCCACCTGAAATACATATTTGTTTTCTAGTACTGAAAACTAACTTCAGTGAATGGTACATACATATCCTAATATTTCTAGAGTTAGTGTCCCAGTTTAACATCAATGCAAGTAGATTCCTATGGTACATGATTTGTATTTTTACGTTCATTTTTATTCAAAACTGGTACATTACTATTTCTTAAGTTTATGCACATCATAGGATATATATTTTATCCACAAGTTCGCAAATTTATACGAATTTGTTTCACTTTCAATCACTTCCTGCTTCAGGACACATGTATTCTTCCATCTTTCTTGACTGGTCTCTTCCTGAGACCTCTTTCAAAACACATTATTTTCGATTTCCATAATCACTTTTGAAGCAAAACTCACATCCCCTTCATGATAAATTATAACTCTGATATTTCCAATGGATGTATAACTGGTTGGAATGAATGATTGTATACCAATATCAGATTTCTTATATATTTTCAGATATCAATTCAATCCATTATTTAGAGTAAAACCAGTTATATTATTTATTCACAGTATGGTCTATGCATGCTTTTTCTTTATATTCATAGACACAGTGTACACCTCTTTGTACCCCCAATACTAATTTATATGTCTTCAAAATATTGCTCCCAGAAATGGTGGAAGAAATACGCATGTCACCTGATCTACATATACATTTTATCACAGAAATATTCTGGACACAAAATGCAAAGATCACACTTATGTTTGTACCAAAGCCTAAATGGAAAGAAAATATGGATTACTAAAATCATCCATGTCCAAGTTGCCTAATGCTCTCAAATGTCAATCCTATTGGTGACTACATATTTGTTTCCTCTTAAGATTATATATTCAAACTCAACCCGATTGAAAATGTTTAATCCTATCCCTCACTTTATACATTGCCTGATTTCATAATGTCTCTATTGCCATCTGCTTTCTTACATATTTTCCACAGTTCACCACTGTGACTGAACCTTCACATGTGCTGACATTTGCTTTCACACTCTAATTGATAACTTATTGCTGAAGAACTTTTTTTCCAAATCCTATACTCACTCTTCTTCCTAAACCTTCTGACTATCTTCCTAATCCTACTAACTATCCCTTTTTTGACTGGATATTCTCTTCTACATTCAATCATCCAACATACAAGGTCTTATGCCATTGTATATCGATTTATCTGAGACATCTGTGAGAACGTAATTCAATGGTAAGTATCCCAATCAAGGGCCCAATGATTTTCTGAGCTTCAAATCTTACTTAGATTTATTTTTTCAAACATGTATTTCACCTCTATATTCTTATAAATATCGCATGTTCCCAATACCATTAATCATCCAGCAGAATGATTCCTAAGCCAAATGGAAAATGTTATTCACCCTAACCATACACTGTTCCCTCAATCTCATTTTACAGAAGAGCAGGGACAGTGTTGGTCTTACAATACAGAAATGTAGTGGATCTTCCATCTGCTGAGAACCTCAAAGCTCCATGCAGAAATGATCCCTGGAGAAGATGTAGGCAGCTATGAAAGACCTGAGAGAGCAAAAATCATCTTCCATGGCAAACAACCTGGTCAGGATGAAGGGTTGCATCAGAATCAGCCAATCTCTCCTTAATGTAGAGAAGATGGACAAAACCATGCCTGTGTGGAGAGCTGTTACCATTTGCCTACAGGTGATATACCATTCTACCATGTGAAAGTGTGACAGGAAGTAGGGGCAGCCTCCATCTCATGGTACCGTTGGAAGCAATTGTTATGATAAAGTGGTTGCTAAGGCAGTGATCTCATTCAGTTCCTGAAGAAAGTGATCTCATCTCACTTCCTTGGTGATGGAACTCTCTGAACTTGGGATACAGAAATCCAGGCACCCAGAGCCAGTCCCAGTCCTAGTCCCAGTGGTCTCACTTTTTTGGATTAACCAAGGACAGAGTCAGTCTTTCTTGGTACCTACTGATGTGAGGATGGCCAAATGCCAGGAAAGCTCGGAAGAGGGGCTCTTCCTGAGAAAGCAGGTAGTGGCTCAATCCTGGCTCCTGACAACTTCACAGAGTTGGCCAAGAAGACCAGATCTGAGACAGGACAGGCCATTTTGGGGGATCATAGTATGACCCATCAGTCAGAGCACACACCGGACAGTCACAGACCTATTTGAGGGAAGGAGGTGCCATTGTGGGTGTGGGTGTGGGTTTGTGGTTTTGTCTCATGTTCTGAGAATAGGTAGGAAAGGCGGTTGGTTTGATTTGGAGTGAACAGTTTCTAGTAAGTCGTTTGACAGTGCAAGTGTTTCTATGTCTGTGTATCCCACTGTGTTTGTACTTGTACACATTAGAAAAGAGAATGCATTAATGGATGTGTCTTGTCTCGTAGAAAGCTTCCCAGCATTCATCCAGCCCAATTAATGAATTGACTATGGCTTGCCTTATTGATGGGCAATACCTGCTACCTTCCTAAGTTGCTGTTTTCTTCCTGAATTATGGCCACTTTCCAGAATAGGCTCATGGTTTTGTGTCCAAGATATGTACTACCTCCAAGCTCGGTGACATGGCCATGTACTGGATAGCTGAAGGGAATGGCGAGCATCTCAGAAAACTCAGATATCAGTGTGACCAGTAAAGTCTCAGTGGAGAATCCCTGCTTTGGGCCATTTGCTTACCTATTGTTCTGTTGCCCTGAGAGTCAGGAAGGTATTTGTCTCAGGCCACAGCTTTTTGAATCCTGAAGAAAAGATTTTTCAAATGGAAATTAATAGGATTCACCTTTGGCTCTTTTCTTAATTGATTTGGAAAGAGGTGTGTCTGAATCAGCCTCTTGGCCCAGTGTGATTCTTTGACTTAGATACTCAGCACCTGATGGATCTAAAGAAAGATCCCATGTGTGCATCCAAATCCAAAATGGCAAAAAAGAGCAGTCATTGTGGATGAAATCTTTTGCCTTCCTCTGTAAGGTTTCTGAATTCCATCAAGTGAGAATAGGGATCATTTGGGTCAAATGATTTCTTCAAATTAATTCAGAAGCTTTCCAATAGGTGCTTGGGTTTTCTCATCTCTCCAATTTACATAAAGAATGTGTACCAGACACTCGGTAGGCCTCAAATTGGTGAAGCAGAGCAATATTAAGATCAGGCCTATTTGATCACTCCTGGTACACAGGAAGGATGTACAGGCCACCGGGAATTTAGGCAAATGAGGGCAACGGAGCTTATTTTAAACACTGTCTTGGGCTATGCTAATGCTCTCAAATGTCAATCCTATTGTTGACTTCATCTTTGTTTCTTCCTAAGCTCATACATTCAACCTCAACCCTGTAGAAAATATCTAATCCCATAACTCACTTTATTCTTTTCCTGATTTCCTAATGTCTCTATTGATATCTGCTTTTCTACATATTTTCCCCTGTTCATCATTGTGACTGACTCTTCACTTGTGTTGATATTTACATTGACTCTCTAACCAAAACCCTATTGGCAAAGAACTTTTGTTCCAAATCCTATACTCACTTTTCTTCCTAAACCTACCAACTATCTTCCTAATCCTACTGACTATAACTTTTTGAATAGATGTTCTCTTCTACATTCAATCATCCAAGTAAAGTTTGGGTGAGTGCCGGAGAAAGAGACCACCAAGAGACTATCTCATGCAACAGCAAAGGTTTTATTGGGGGTCCAGCATGCTGGGGCTCAGAGCTCACTTGAATAGAGCAGAGAGACCTGACAACAGCTTAAGCAGAGCTTATATACTTTCCTTGCAGAAGGCAGGGATGGAAGTTCATTGATGGGTCAGGGAGAGTGGATGGTTTGTATTCAACTGGGTGAGGGAGTACATTCTGCAGTTTGGTAATTGGGGACAGCATATTCTGGGAACAAGATTAGCAAACAGTTCTCAAGATTTCAACAGTGTTTTGTTACGCATACAGAAAAACAGGAAGTGACAAGTACATATTTTATTAACCTTTCATTCCCCACTTCTTCTTCTGGCTACTTTTAATCATAAAAGTGATCATTGTGGGGTGTCACATTCTATGTCTGCTAGTGGGGTATTACCATAAGTTTAATTTGTCCAATTTGAGCTTGGAGAAAAGAAATTACACGGTTGAGAAAACAGGGTTTTATAGTTAGCAATAATATGAGGATTATTATTGGACTGGCTAGGGTTGATAAAAACGTAGTTAACCAGGGGGACTGTGTAAAAAAAGACTCAAACTACCATTCTTGGGCCTCTCTCTCTCTCGTTGTCACTCTTCAAGGCATCTTTTTAATTTACTCATAGATTTTTTTTACAACTCCAGTATTGTCGACATAAAAACAACATTCTTCCCTCAATGAAGCACAAAGGCCCCCTTCTCTCATGAAAAGGAGGTCCAACCCTCGACTGTTCTGTAAAACAACTTCAGAGAGAGAGGTTTAAGATTCGTTCAAAGCTGTGATGGAGGTTTCTAATATCTTTAATTTTTGATCAATTGCTGCTTTGGGTCATTTGTTGTGTCCCATGGGCCAGAGCAATGGTTCCCGTTCCCTACCCTGCAGTAACTACTATTCGTAATAGAATGGCTAAGGTGAGGGACATATGTTTTCAGCGGAACCGTGTTCTATGCCCCCCTCTTTGATCTTCAAATGAACCTGCATCATGATAGAGCACTCTGGGAAACATCTGCACCATTACACAATTAATCACATCTGTTGACCATTTCATGAAAACATAAACAGTGTTTAAGTATATAGAATTATACTGTTGTAGGGACGGACAAGGCAAGGCACCTAAGATAGCACCAAAGACAGGAAAACAGTCTTTTTTGGTTGCAACCAGATTCAGGGGGCATTGCTTCTGTTGTAATCAATTAATCCCCTGAAACCCAAGTTTAGGTAGTTTCAGAATTTTGTACACAACACGTAAGGAAAGGGGTTCAGAAGTTCACAGTCTGCAGAAGTTCACAAAAAGCAGTTTTCGTTTCTGTTTTTTCCTCAGTTTGGGGCAAGTTAACTTTTCAAGGACACCTATGTGGGGGAGAGCTTTTTCTTCCCTTTCTTTTTTTTCAACCTGCCAGCTGTTTCCATGCAGCCCAGTTTGTAACTTCTTTATCTTAGAAATGTAGCCATCTCTGTGAAGCCCCAGCTCAAGCCAGAGGCCTTTTTTTCACATATTTTGTGAAAAACTATTAAGGGTGTGTCTAGATTAGGAGTGCTGGTTTTTTTTAGCCAGTTTCCAAGGAGACCAGGGCAACACGAAAATAGGAAGTTTATCTACAGTGATCTCTTTTATAGGGACTCTTTTGCTGAAAGTCGTAAATCAGCCATGGTGAAGACTTCTGGAGAAGGTTAATTAAGACTTTTCTGTGGACCTGGTACAGAGGGGCACGACTTGGAAGGCAGGGATGAGAGCAACTTCCGTGGATCTGAGAATGAGGAAGGAGAGATGTAAAAGAATATTGGGAGAGGGCTTTGGGATCTTAATAGCAAGAAAAATTTGAGCAGTAGAACAGATAGAACAGAGAGGGAAACGGAAGTGAGTATCCCAAAAAGCCTGTGAGGGACTTTAAATTTTTAGTAACCTGTTTTCAGTGATGACAAAGCAACATTAAAGGCCATTTTCATTACATTTTGGATAAGGGTCTGAGGGTTCTCCTCAGTGGGTTTGAGCTTTGCATTAGCTGGTAAGAGGACCTGGAGGGACCCAGTGCGGGCACTGACAGGAGAAGAGAGTAGTGAGTGAGTGGAGTGGTACCTCAGTACCTGCTACCTCAGCAAGGGGGCAATGGTCTGAGAACTGGCGGAGATTTGGGTTTTTGATCTAGATATTGGAGGGCAGAAATCAAGTTGCTGAGGTGGGAGTGACAGCAGAGAGTCTGGAGCAGAAGGCTGAGGGTAAGCATCTATTGGAGAAGCATAGTTCAGGATGTGAGCAAAGGAGGGAGAAGGCCTCCACATAGGGGAATCTCCTTTTACCCTTTTGAGCACTTTCAGAAGTTTAAAAGGTCACGCAGAATTTGAGGATATAGAGACTCCTCTTGGCGCCATCGGTTTTGGTTATCTAATTGGTAATATGGCCAATGCTGTTTACAGAATTTGATGAGGAGTTTGGGTTCCATCTGGCAGTCCCTGTATGCTCACAGCCCCATGACTTACAGAAGAAGTCTGCTCTCCCCCCCGCACAGCCGTGACTGTTTGTGGCTTTGATACTCCGCCGGGCAAACATAGTAATCTAGGCTAAACAACCTGCATCTGGCTCACGTGTCCCTACATCCATAATATTTGTTTCCATTTTCTATGGTACCGAAGGGATTTAATGGAATTTTAGTGGGATCCTCTTCATCAGGGATATCTCAATAGGAAAGACCTATAGCCAGCTGACAAATGTCTGGGTGGAGAGATGGCCACCAGGTCCATAAGGGGGCTGTATGTGAGATAGACCATACTTCTTTTCCAGTAGGATTTGTGATCAGCCATCGCTGCTTAAGGGGCTGATGAGGGTTAAGACTACTGGTCGTCAAGGGAAGAATAAATGTCTTCCAGGATCTTCTTGACAACCATTTGCTCTGTTTCTTTTTTTTTTTTCTTTTTTCTTTCTTTTTTTTGTGGGGAAGGCTTCAATCCGTCCTGAAAATGTATCTTCAAAGACTAGAAGATATTTAAGTCCATACCTTGCTGGCTTAATTTCAGTAAAGTCCACTTCCCAGAATTTTCCTGGTATGGTTCCTCATAGGTGCTTTCCTGCAGGAAGCTTGGAAGGGTAAGTATTAACCAATTGATGGACCTGACAGGCTTTTGTTACCCATTCAGTTATTTTCTTTCACTGTGAGTCGGTTAGTGGAAAACTCTGTTCTTGATCTTTCAGGAATGAATGCAGTTTCTTTGAACAAAGATGAGTGAGTTGATGAACATTTGCTACTGACATAGTTAGAGCCATGATTATAGGAGTATTTACTGAAGGATTTAGAAACTCCACTTGGGGGCCTTCAGGGTTAAAAGTTATTTTGGCCCAGAGCTTGGTGAGCAGATCTCTGCCCATCAATGGGGCCGGGCATTCTGGGATTACTAGGAAGGAGTGATGGATTTATCCTTTCCCCTGGTCCATGGTCCCCTTAGTTGTCAAAGTCTGATATTTACTGCATTTAGACCCTGGAATTAGAGACCTTTTATTTGATAGAGGGCCCAATGGGGCCTTAAGGGCTGAGTATATTGCCCCTGTATCTACTTCAAAGTTTACTGGGGTCCCCTCCACTTCAAAAGTTACCCTGAGGTCGGGGAGAGGATCTGAGCCCCGACTTTCTTAGTCATCCTCCAGAGTCAGAATGTCTGGCTGGCGTGGCTGTCTCTTTCTAGGGCACTCTTTGGCGCAGTGTCCTTTTTCTTTAGAGTAGGCACATTGATCTGAGGCCAGGGGTGGCCTCTAGTGTGGGCCCAGGTATCCCTTTCTGTCTCTCTGTTTCTTAATTTCTGGCCTGTTTGTTGTTGTGACCAGGACCTTAGTCAATGCCTTAGTCTGTCTTTTGCTTCTCTCATCCTCCCTTTGCTCCCTTCTCTTCCTCAGTTTCACTCTTATAGTATACCTTGTTGGCTTCTCTAACTAAATCTCTCAAAATCATATCTTGTAATCCATCTAAGCATTGTAACTTTCTTTTAATATCTAGGGCAGCTTGCCCAATAAAGGCCATTGTGACAGATGCCTTTTGATCCTCTGCCTGAGGATCGAAAGTAGTATATCTCCTATATGCCTCCATAGTTCTCTCTAGGAACATAGAGGTAGATTCACCAGGCCCTTGAATAATCTCTCTTACCTTGGCCAAATTAGTTGGTCGCCTAGCGGCCACTAAGATACCCACTATTAGAGCCCGGTGATAAGTGGACAGATGCTCCCTACCTTCAAATGTGTTGGGGTCCCACTTGGGTCGTTTCAAGAGAAAGCCGGCTTTGATTATGTTGGGAAGTTGTGTTGGTCACCCATCTAGTCCGAGGATATTGTTTTCTAGCATCCAGGAGGATTCTCTTTTGTTCCTCTGTCATGAAGAGAGTCCCTATGAGTTGTTGGCAGTCATCCCAAGTAGGCTGGTGTGAAAACATCAATGACTCAACCAGACCTGAGAGCCAGGTTGGGTCCTCGGTAAAAGGAGGATTGTTATTTTTCCATTTATATAGGTCTGAAGAGGAGAAGGCCAATACTGGTAGGCTTGCATTTTTCCTCCATGGCCGTTTTCAATCATTGGCCCATAGGAATGGAGGGGGAGCAACATGGGAGTTTCAGGGTTTTAAATCATTTGACGCCGTCGAGTTCCTTTAGCCAGGCCAGCTTCCTCCAGGGGAGGAGGGGCTGTGTGTGCTGCAGGGGAGTTATCTGGAGTGCGCTGGGCTGGCTTATCTTTCTCCAATGGTGGAGAGGCTGAGTCAGCAGCAGGGGAATCACTTAGAGGGTGTTGGGGGTTGTGGGATGAGGGTAGAAGATAAGTAGGGGAATGAGAGTCCAGTAGAGTCAAATCTTGTGACTCAGTGAGAATAGAGGGTGGAGGAGGAGGATGAGCAGAGGGTTTGAGAGATCGTGGGGAAAAGAGTAGGAGCGGGGACATGGCAAGGAAAGCCTTCACCCATGGAGGAGGAGATTTGCAGAGGTCCTGCCAAGTTAAGATATATGGCTGTTGATCGGGATGGCTATGTGGCCCTGGCTGTAAGACAATATCTCTGACTTATTAAATTAGTGCGAAGTAGAAAGATCCTTCTAGGGGCCATCCGAATGCAAAGGTGGGCCATTCTGAGGCACAGAGAGTCTGCCAGGTCCAGCGTTTTACTGAAAAAGAAAGATTCTCAGCCCTTAAGCGGACTTTGGTCCAGTGATCAAGGTCAGAGACAGAGGCATTGAAGTGACCTGTCCCATAATGAAAGATACACAAACAGTAAAAGCAACTCTCACGACACAGACAAGACAAGATAATAAAGACAGGCAATGAACGTCCAACACTGAGACCAAGACTGAGCAGCCGGCAAAACCCGATGGGCTGGCAATACCGAATCTGAAACAAAACATCACTGAGTCGAGGAGACTATTGTTCCTTGATTCCCGAGTCCTCTGTGGCGTCCCCCAGAGCCTGTGGCTCTGTGACACATCTGCCAGCCACCGTCAAAGAGAGCTCATGCAACTTCATCAACAGCCATTTTGCCAAGCCCTAACCTGAAACCTGAAACCAGAAAGAGGCGCCTTACTTTCCCTGAGAGTAGCCCATTGAGGTCTTTCTTCCGCCCCTGCCGGATCTCGAAGGAACCTCCATATATAAAGGTCGGGAGAGCGTTGGGGGAAGAGACCACCAAGAGACTCTCTCATGCAAAAGCAAAGGGTTTATTGGGGGTCCAGCATGCTGGGGCTCAGAGCTAATTTGAATAGAGCAGAGCTCATATACTTTCCTTGAAGTGGGCAGGGAGGGAAGTTTATTGATGAGTCTGGGTGAGTGAGCAGTTTGCGTGCAACTGGGTGAGGGAGTACATTCTGCAGTTTGGCAGTTGGGGACAGCACATTCTGGGAAAAAGATTAGAAAACAGTTCTCAAGATTTCAACAGTGTTTTATTAAGCATACAGAAAAACAGGAAGTGACAAGTACCTATTTTATTAACATTTCACAACCAACTATACTTTGCCAGATTTCCTAAAGTCTCTATTGATATCTGCATTCCTACATATTTTCCCCAGTTCTGCATTGTGACTGATTCTTCACATGTTCTGACATTTACATTCACTGTATACCCGAAACCCTATAGCTAAAGAACTTTTGGTCCAAATCCTATACTCACTCTCCTATATAAACCTACCGACTATCTTCCTAATACTACCGATTACTCCTTTTTGACTGGAAGTTCTCTTTTACAATCAATCATCCAAGTTACAAGGTCCTATGCAATTATATATCAATTTATCTGAGACATCTTTGCAGAACATAATTCAAAGCAAAGTATCCCATCTGTGCAGAAAATAAATCAAAGCTTAATACCGAAATCAAGGGCTCAATGCTTTTCTGGACTTCAAATCTTACCTAGATTTCTGTTTTCATACTCATATATTTCACCTATATATTCTTGTAAATATTGCAGGTTTCCAATACCATTATTCATCCAGCAGAATGATTTCTATTCCAAATCGAACCTGTTATTAACCATAACCATACACTGTTCCCTCAATCTAACATAAGAGAAGAGCAAGGACAGAGTTGGTCTTAAAATACAGGAATGAAGGAAATCTTCCAACTGCTGAGAAACTAAAAGGTCCATGCACAAATGATCTCTAGAGAAGATGTAGGTAGCTATGAAGGAACTGAGAGAGCAAAAGTCATCTTCCTTTGCAAACAACATGGTCAGCATGAAGTGATGTGTCTGAATCAGCCTCTCTCTTCTTTATGTAGAGAAGAAGGACCAAACCAGGCCTGTGTGGAGAGCTGTTCCCAGTTACCAATGGTTGATATACCATCCTAACTTGTGAAAGTGTCACATAAAGTAGGGGAAGCCTCCCTTTCATGGGACCTTTGGAAGTAAATGTTAAGACAATGTGGTTGCCAAGGCAGTGACCTCATTCAGTTCCTGAAGGAAGTGACCTCACCTCACATCCTTGGTGATGGAACTCTCTGAACTTGGGATCTAGGAATCCAGGCACACAAATCTAGTCCCAGTCCCAGTCCCAGTGGTCTCACTTCTTTTGATTTACCAAGGACATAGTCAGTCTTTCTTGCTACCTACTGATGTGAGGATAGCCAAATGACAGGAAAGATCTTAAGAGTGGCCTTTCCTGAGAAAGCAGGAAGTGGCTCACCGCTGTCTCCTGACAACTTCACAGAGTTGGCCAAGGAAACCAGATCTGAGACAAGACAGGCCATTTGATGGGAACATAGTATGGCCCAGCAGTCAGAGGACACACACGATAGTCAGAGACCTACTTTGAGGAAAGAGGTGCCTTTGTGGGTGTGGGTGTGTGTTTGTGATTTTGTCTAATGTTCTGAGAATAGGTAGGAAAGGCGGTTTGTTTGGTTTGGAGTGGACGGTTTCTAATAAGGGATTTGACAAGGCGAAGGTTTCTATGTCTGTGTATCCCACTGTGTCCATGGTTGTAGACATTAGGAAAAAGAATGCAGCAATTGATGTGTCCAGTCTAGTAGAAAGCTTACCAGCATTCTTCCTGCCCAATTTATGAATGGAATGTGGCTTGCCGTATGGATGGGTAACACCTGCTATCTTCCTAAGTTCCTGATTTCTTCCTGAATTCAGGCCACTCTCCAGAATTGGCTCATGGTTTTGTGTCCAAGATATGTACCACCTCCAAGCTCTGTGACATGGCCATGTACAGGATAGCTGAAGGGAATCGCGAGCATCACAGAAAACTCAGATATCAGTGTGACCAGGAAAGTCTCAGTGGAGAAACCCTGATTTTGGCCTATTGCTAACCTATTGTTCTGATGCCCTGAATGTCAGGAAGGTCTTTGCCTCATGCCACCCCTTTGTGAAGACTGAAGAAAAAGTTTTCAAATGGAAATGAATGGGCATCTCCTGTGGCTCTTTGCTTAATTGCTTTGGAAAGGGATGTGTCTGAATCAGCCTCTTGGCCCTATGTGAGGTTGTGGCTCAGATTCTCAGCACCTGATGGATGTAAAGAGAGATCCCATGTGTGCATCAAAAACCAAATTGGTCAAAAGAGCAGTCATTGTGGATGAAGTCTCTCACCTTTATCTTTAAAGTTCTTGAACTCGATCAAGTGAGAATAGGGATCCTTTGGGTCAAATGAGTTCTTCAAAGACCTGCAGAGGTGCTTGTGTTTTCTCATGACGGCAAATCACATAAAACTATATACCTGATACTCAGTTTTCCACAAATTGGAGAAGCATAGAAGTATTAACGTCTAGCATATTTGATCAATTATGGTTCACATGAAGGTTGTCCAGACCACCCTGATGTTACACCAATGAGGGCAAGGGAGTTATTTTGGCCACTCTCCTGGACTCCGTCACTCATGGAAACCTACAGCCAGAGGTTATGATTAGTGTCTATATGGAAGAAGATGAGGGCCATATGGGAGTGTTTTGGTTTTAATTTTGGTCATTTGTGTCCGGTTGGAAGACATGACTGAGAAAACCTGGGCTTGAACTCTGGTGTGATTCCCCTTATAGACTGAGTTCTGGAACTGACTTCAGAGAAGTATTGCCATGAATTTTGTTGGGATTTTAGGAGGCCACCTATGAGAATCACCCTTGGAAACAGAGATCTAGGCCCAGGGTGGCTTTCCAAAGAGCCCGGGAAATCTCAGCCAGGATATCACATGATTTTATTCTGAAAGACTTGGCATCCATAGTAGAGAGTCACAACACCCATGGACGTCACATTCTAGACCTCAATGGGCCTGGCTTCATGTGACCTTTTGGCCACTCTTTGGGAAGCCTTGCCTGTGAGAGTTCTCCAGAGCATTCATTGAAATGAGCTTCCTCACCATTTAATGGTTCCTGAGTGAATTGAAACCCACAGTGCCTCCAACGTCATCTTTGAAAAATGCCTTGATAAATACCATGAAATTTTTGAAATTTCCATGACCAGGTGGCACTGGAGAACCTTGGGATGTTGCTGATCATGAGTGTACCAGACAGTGCCTTGATTGACTGGGCTTCATGAAAATGGTGTAGAACAGAGATGCCAGTAATTTGGAACCTTCTGAGTAATGTGCCTAGAGCAGTGGTGGGAAGGTGTGTGATAAAAAATTTGTTTTTGGGCCATGTGGATCTGCCATTGGCTTCCAAATGGCTTGTGACTGACATGGTGCAGCCAGCAGACCCTTACATGAAAAGGCATCTTGTTATATGGAGATGTTTCCGGGCAATGTTCAGAATCAGGTTGCTATGGACATGGGGCCAAGCTATGTGCGTTAGAAGCCTGGTTGGTGCATTCTCCTGCAGACGCTGACTCACCACACATGACAGATTTGCCTCCAGAACTGTGTCCCAGTTGAACTCCTTTAATTTCATGAAGCAATTGCCAAAGTCCCAGTGCAGCAGCAAGAAACACCACGAAAATAGAAGATGACCAAATGGCTTCACAGTCCACATGAAAAGACACTTATCCCCCAATGGTCACCGTTTACTTACAAAGAGAGAATTCAGCACTGCTGCCTCATGTTTCTTTGGAAAATAAGAAACCATTTCCTCCAGGTCACATAGATGCAGACACAGATTTGATGGTCTCACTAGAAAGCAGCTAAAGCTCCTGACAACAACATATATTTCAAGTGCCCAACCTCAGAGGCAGTTTCTCAAGAAGTATTTAGGCCAGCAGAGCTCCATGTTTATGGAGTTTTTACCCTGTACCATACTTTTGGAAACTACTCTACCACTGCCAAGGTTGTAAACCCCTGAGCATATTCCATTCCATATATATATTCACAGATTTTCTAACTCTTCTCCTCTAATTGTGTCTTACTTTGGGCGAAGGTAATGTCAAGGAATTGTTCTGGATGAGAGTGGGAAGATTTTGTTTAGCACATATTTGTATACACATTGGATTCCTTTTTCTATTTTACATTTGAAATACTGAATCCCTGACACTAACATATACCCTAATAGATTCTGAGTACTAATCATAATATGATGGAGAAAAATAACCGAAACAGAATAGAAATACAAGCAGTTCAGAGGAGGCATGTTGTATTTTTGGACTTGCGTTTTGCATTATATAGGGTAGGAGTTATAAATCTAGTCCATTTTTAATTGAAATAGTTCTCCATGTTCTTTTAATGTTAACAAATATGTGAATTCCTGTCTCCCTTTCTCTGTAGTCTATTCAGCACATGTATTTTTATATGCACATATAGAATCCTACCTGGTATCACACACAAATTTTCATGAGTTACATGACCTGGCAGATACAAACTGTGAGAAGAGATCACTCCTCCTAAACGATGTAGGAACTGAAAATTCAACCTATGGGGGAGCTTCCTAGTTAAAAACAGTTATACATAAATCCATATCGACTAAAATGAATATTTTTGGATGTGTGGATGATATATATTTCACTGTGTAATTAGATTGGCATATATATATATATATATATATATATATATATATATATATATATATATATATATATATATATACTCTCCAGATATTTCATAATATTTAACATATGTGTCTTATTATACACTCCCTAAATTTATTCTTGTTCATATATGTGGATTTATAATCAAATTTTCACAAGATTATTCTCAGAAATATTCATTCACCTGAAATACATATTTGTTTCCTAGTATTGAAAACTAACTTCAGTGAATAGTGCATATAAATCCTAATATTTATACAGTAACTAACCCAGTTTAATATCAATGCAAGTAGATTCCTATGGGACATGACATTTATTTTGAAGTTCATTTTTATTCAACACTGGTACATTTCTATTTCTTGAGTTTATGCACATTATAGCATATATATTTCATCCACACGTTCACAAATTTATAGGCATTTATTTCACTTTCAATCACTTTCTGCTTCAGAAACATGTGTTCCTCCATGTGTCTGACTGGTCTTTTCATGAGACTTCTTTCCAAACACTTTATTTTCGATTTCCATAATCACTTTTGAAGCAAAACTCACACACTCTTCATGATAAACCATAACACTAAGATTACAATTAGACGTATAACTAGTTGTTATGAATGATTCTATATCAATATATGATTTCTTATATATTTTCAGATATCAATTCAATCCATTATTTAAAGTGGAACCAGTTATATTATTTATTAACTGTATGATCTATTCATGCATTATCTCTATATTTATAGACACAGGGTACACCTCGTTGTACCCCCAATACTAATTTATACATATTTTAAATATTGCTGCCAGAAATGGTCGAAGAAATACTCATGTCATCTGATCTACATATACATTTTATCACAGTAATATTCTGGACCAAAAAAGCAAAGGTCACTCTTAAGATTGTACCAAAGCCTAAATGAAAAGTGAGCATGGATTACTAAAACCTTCCATGTCCAGGTTTCCTAATGCTCTGAAATGTCAATCGTATTGGTGACTACATATTTGTTTCTTCCTAAGATTATATATTCAACCTCAAGCCTGTTGAAAATGTCTAATCCTATCACTCACTTTATACTTTGCCTGATTTAGTAATGTCTCTGTTTATGTCTGTATTCCTACATATTTTCCCCTGTTCATCATTGTGACTGACTCTTCACATATGCTGACTTTTACATTCACTGTCTACCCGAAACCCTATTGCTTAAGATCTTTTGCTCTAAATCCTATACTCACTCTTCTTTCTAAACCTACTGACTATCTTCCTAATCCTACCAACTATCTCTTTTTGAGTGGATGTTCTCTTCGACATTCAATCATCCAAGGTACAAGCTCCTATGCCATTGTATATAGATTTATCTGAGACATTTTTGCAGAACATCATTCAAAGCTATGTGTACCAATTAAGGGGCCAATGCCCTTCTGGGCTACATATCTTCCCTAGATTTCTATTTTTATACTTATATTTCACCTATATATTCTTGTAAATATCATAGTTTCCCAATACCATTATTTGTCATGCAGAAATATTCCTAACCCAAATTGAACATGTTATTAACCCAAACCATACACTGTTCTCTCAATCAAACTTTACAGAAGAGCAGGGACAGCGTTAGTTTTACAATACAGGAATGTAGGGCATCTTCCACCTGTTGAGAACATCAAAGGTCCATGCAGAAATGATCTTTTGAGAAGATGTAGGCAGCTATGAAAGACTGAGAGAGAAAAGTCATCTTCTATGGCAAACAACCTCGTCAGCATGAAGGGATGTGTATGAATCAGCCTCTCTCTTCTTAATGTAGAGAAGATGGACCAAACCAGTCCTAGGTGGAGAGCGGTTCCCGAGTGCCCATGGTTTATATACCATTCTAACTTATGAAAATGTCACAGGAAGTAGGGGCAGCCTCCATCTCATGGGACCCTTGACAGCAACTGTTCGTACAAAGTGGTTGTCAAGGCAGTGACCTCATTCAGTTCCTGAAGAAGTGATCTACCTCACTTCCTTGGTGATGGAACTCTCTTAACTTCGGATCCAGGAAGCCAGGCACCTGGAGCCAGTCCAGTCCAATACCCATTGGCTCATTTTTTTGGATTTACCAAGGAGAGTGTCAGTCTTTCTTGGTACCTACAGATGTGAGGATGGCCAAATACCAGGAGAGCTCTGAATAGGGTCCTTTCCTGAGAAAGCAGGTGGTGGTTCACTGCTGGCTCCTGACAACTTCACAGAGTTGGCCAAGGAGACCAGATCTGAGATAGGACAGGCCATTTTGGGGGAACATAGTTTGGCCCACCACTCAAAGGACACTCCGGATAGTCACAGAGTTACATGGGGGAAGGATGTGCCTTTGTGGGTGTGATTCAGGTTTTGTCTCATGATCTGAGAATAGGTAGGAAAGGTGGTTTGTTTGATTTGGAGTGGACTTCTTCTAGTAAGTAGTTTGACAAGGCGAGTGTTTCTATGTCTGTGTATCCACTGTGTCCGTGGTTGTAGATATTAGAAAAGAGAATGCAACAATTGATGTGTCCTGTATAGTAGAAAGATTCCCAGCATTCATCTTGCCCAACTTATGAATGAACTGAGGCTTGCCTTATCCATGGGCAACACCTGCTATCTTCCTAAGTTTCTGTTTCCTTCCGGAATTCTAGCCACTCTCCAGAATAGGCTCATGGTTTTGTGTCCAAGATATGTACCACCTCCAAGATCTGTGACATGGCCATGTACTGGATAGCTGAAGTGAATGGCGAGCATCTCAGAAAACTCAGATATCAGTGTGACCAAGAAAGTCTCAGTGGAGAAACCCTGCTTTGGGCCTTTTGCTTATCAATTGTTTTGTTGCCCTGAATGTCAGGAAGGTCTTTGCCTAAGGCCACCCCATTGTGAAGCCTGAAGAAAACAGTTTTCAAATGCAAATGAATGGGCATCACCTGTTGCTCTTTGCTTAATTGCTTTGGAAAGGAATGTGTCTGAATAAACCTCGTGGCCCTGTGTGAGGTTGTGGCTTAGATTCTCAGCACCTGATTTATGTAAAGAGATATGCCATGAGTGCACCCAAAACCACAATGGCCAAAAGAGCAGTTATTGTGAATGAAGTTTCTCACATTCATTTGTAAGTTTCCTGACCCCCATCAAGTGTTAATAGGGATCCTTTGGGTCAAATTATTTATTCAAAGCCCTGCAGAGGCTAGCCCGTAGGTTTTTGGGTTTTCTCATGACTCCAAATCATATAAAGAATCTATACCTGACAGTCAGTAGGCCTCAAATTGGAGATGCAGAGCAGTATTAACACCTGGCCTATTTGATAACTCCTGGTTCACAGGATGGGTGTCCAGGCCACCGTGAATTTAGGCAAATGAGGGGCAAGAGAGCTTATTTTTGAGACTGTCTTGGGCTGCACCCCTCATGGAAAACTCCAGCCAGAGTTTATGATTAGTGTCTATATGGAAGAAGATGATGGCCATGTGGGAGTGTTTTGGTTTTAATTGTGGTCATTTGTGTAGCGGTTGAAAGAGATGACTGGATCCACCTGGTCTTGAACTCTGGTGTGATTCCTCTTAGAGACTGAGTTCTGAAACTGACCTCAGAGAAGTATTGCCATGAAATGTGTTGGGATTTTAGGAGGCCACGCATGAGAATCGCCCTTGGAAACTGAGATCGAGGGCCAGGGTGGCTTTCCAGATTGCACTGGGAATCTCAGCCAGGATATCACATGATTTTATTCTGAAAGACTTGGCAGCCATAGTTGAGAGTCTAAACACACATGGAACTCACATTGTAGACCTCAATG
The DNA here is from genome assembly GCF_048772815.1 of Callospermophilus lateralis. Taxonomy (NCBI): domain Eukaryota; kingdom Metazoa; phylum Chordata; class Mammalia; order Rodentia; family Sciuridae; genus Callospermophilus; species Callospermophilus lateralis. Next base: position 4,817,103 of record NW_027514551.1, read on the forward strand.
ATCCTGGCTTCATGTGACCTTTTGGCCACTCTTTGGGAAGGCTTGCCTGTGAGTGTTCTCCAGAGATTTCATTGAAATGAGCTTCCTTACCATATAATGGTTCCTGCATGATTTGAAACCCACAGTGCCTCCAACATCATCCTTCAAAAATGGCTAAATAAATACCAACAAATTTCTGAAATTTCCATGACCAGGTGGCACTGGAGAACCTTTGGATGTCATGTTGCTGATCATGAGTGAAATAATTCCCCACGCAAAGACACTTCAAAGGGAGAATTCCAATTTTATTGCAAAAAAGCTGTGTGATTATATAGAACTAAGGGGGAGATGCTAGGGCTTAGATAAATGGCAGCAACCCGTTTATTGAAAGCAAGTTCTTTCAGATATCATCTCCAGAACCCAGGAATTAGTTCTCATTGGGGCTAAGGTTCTCCACCAGTGAGATTTGAAATTGGCGCTGGTGGGAGAGTTCACAAGGGCGGGAACTTTTCGCACCACTGCAGAAATGAAGAAGGTAGGAAGAAGAAGTCCTTAGGCACCATGTTGGGGTTTTTCTCTGGGGTATGGCTGCCATTTATACTTTTCCCAACATTCCTCCCTTTTTGTTTTCTTAGGAAGTGGGGCGTCGTTTTTAGATCCGGCTGCTTCCTGCTGTATGGGGGTGCTGTGAGGCCTAGAAAGGGAAGGGGAGGAATGCTCGGGGGGCAGGTCTGGGAATATCATGGCAGCAAGAAATAAAACCCAGTGGCTATAGACAGCTACTTCCGTAGGGGTGAAGTCAATGAAAGTTCCCTGAAGCCACAAGTTGTGGATGGCATGGAACCAGTCCTGGATGGAGGAGATTGTTGGTATCAGCCACTGGTCCTGTAACAGAGACTCTAGAAAATACTGGAAGCGTTGCCTGGACATGGTGCCACAGGACCTGAAGAAGATCAGAGTGAATAAAAACAGAATGAAGATAAAAATTAAAGCAAAGGTCAATTTTTGGCAGAAGTTCCATGTTGGGGGAGTGACATAGAAGAGGCCAAGGGCCATGAGGAAGCTTAGAAGGTCATAAAGATTCAAGAATCCAGGATGGCAGATTAAGAGGTTTTCCGAGCTTGTTGTCTCCCACTGTCTGATGTCCATTGCATTCCATCGTGCCTGGTAGTGAGCTTCATCACGGAGTGAACTGTTCTCTTGGAGATGTTGGGGGTTCGTCGGTCATCAGAGGCTCCTAGTGCCTAAGCAAAAGCTGGTTGAAAGTTTGATTACGAATTTTTTGCAGTTGGGTTTGAAGGAACTTCATTATGCAGGGCAAGAGAGCACAAAAAAGGAGCATCCCAATAAGGGGCCCAGAGAGAGGTAGTAAGTACATGGGAAGATAGGATTGGAAGAACCTTGTTATGGGATTGGAAGAGGTAGGTTTGAGCAATTGGGTCGATAATTCCTGCAATTTAACAACTTTTTTTTTATTATCCCAGATTCATTAACATAATAGCAACATTCTCTCTGAGGAATAGGCATGTACCCCCTTTTTCTGCAGTGAGAAGATCAATTGCCCTTCGGTTCTGTAAAGCCACTTGTGCCAATGAAGTAACCTGCCACTGCAAGGAGCCAAGAGAATCAGCAGTGGTATCGAGTGCTTCCTGCAGTTTTTGTTGCATGTCATTGGATGCCCATAGAGCATGACCTATAGCTCCACCAGAGAGACCGAGACTCGCCACTGAGGTTGTTAAAGTGAGGCCTACCAGAACCGGCAGAAAGACTGCCCTACGGGTGCGGGAAGGTAGGGCCAACTGTCGGAATTCAGTGGGAGTATACAAAGAAAGCAGAGGAACTACAGTAACCAAGATACAGGTGCCAGAGACAATGATCGTTGAGGTACTTAAAGACCAATTACACCAGATGAAATGTCCAGGTTGCATAAACGCAGGGCTCTATGGGGTGCTATAGCTCAAGGAACAAATGAGTAAAGGATTCATTATTGGCAGGTGGATACAGATGAAAGGAAATAAAGTATTGTTGGAATAACTTTCCCACAGTGGGATATGTGTCACATGTAGGGGTTGTCCTTACTTAGAGAAATTGTAGGTTTTTGCTGAAATATTTCCTGCCGCTAATGGGACCGCTGCTAGAAGTGGACGACTAAGTGAAGCACAGAGAAAGCACTGAGAAGTAGGCACCAAAAGAATGGAGGAGTTTAATAATCGAAGAGTTTGGTGTAGCAAATTGAGCCATGTGGAAGGGGGACCTTAGGCGGTTGAAGGCTCTGAATCCTCTTTGGATGAGCTATGGGTAAGATCTCGAAGTTTTGATTCTGACTCCTTAATGTGTTCGACTACCTGGATGGTTGCCTTAGGTGGCGTAATCAGGGTGCGGCCAACAGTCATCCACCCTGTGGGTCTGGCTGAGGTTGTCCGAGCATAGACAGCAAACTCAACATAGTCCCAACGTTTGGCGTTGGGGTCAGGTGTATCTGAAGTATATGATCCATTGTTATCGGATGAAGAGCCTTTATGCCACTTTAGGTAACTAGAAGTCCACCCTTCAGGGTAGCCAAGTGAGTGGTAAGAACAGCTACCACGTTCATCATGGAACCTGCATGACCAATAGGGACACCCATTATATATCTCAGGCCACCAATGACAATAGTCTTTGGTTTGATTAAAAAGGAAGCAAATGAAAGGCCAGTTCCAGCTACCAGGGACGAAGGTCCTTGAAGGTGACAATTTTAGGGGAATAGAGGTGCAGTTGTGGATGAAGCAAGTAGTTGCATCCACTCCGCGGACCTTCTGCATGCCATGTTCTGAGTATCATTCCCGAAGAGTGAATAAATACATGGTAGGTTAGGAGGGTAAAGACAAGTCCCAACAGAGCACAGAAAAGAAGCAGAGCACAAAAAAAACAAGCAGTTAGAGAAGACTAGGGTGTTGGGAGAGCTCATTGTGCCTTCTTTAAGAGGAATTGGGCTGCAGGGAACACCGTGTGAGCCGCAACTTAAATGGGTGAGATGGGTGTGGAAAGCAGGAGTAAAGGGGAGGTTCGGGAGGTGATTCTTGGAGTTCCTCTGGGGTGGTCCTGTCGTCAGCAGGTCGGGCCTCCTGGTGATATGGCTTCAACCTAGAAATGGGAATCCAGGGAGTGAGATGGTTGTCTGATAAGGAGAGTTTGGCGGTGATGGGGTTACAGAGAATGACAGGATAGGGGCCTTCCCATTTTGGTGCAAGAGTCCCTTTCTCCTCTGGAGTATTATAATAGACTAGACTCCCAGGTGTTAAGGGAGGAGTGTTTGGAGAGGAGACTGGGTCTGGAGGAAGCCAGTTCTGATATTTCCAGTGTTCGGAGCGGAGATGAAACAAGAAAGGCAAAGACAAATCTCGGGTGAGAAGTCCTTGTGAAATGACCAACCCAGGGGGTATAAGAGGTCTTCCATACATTATCACAAAGGGAGACAGTAAAGATGGTTTCTTAGGGAGAGCTCTGATTCGAAGCAAATCCAAGGGAAGGATTTTGACCCAGTCTAAGTTTAATTCCATTGTCAATTTGGTAAGGACTTCCTTCAGAGTACGATTTACCCTTTCCACTTTCCCTGAAGCCTGGGGGTAATATGGACAGTGGAAATGCCACTTGAAAGAGAGGGCTTGAGAGACCTTTTTTGTGATCCTAGAAATAATCTCAGGGCCATTGTCATATTGTAGGGAAGTCGGCATACAAAACCTGGGGATGATGTCTGTCAGTTAGATTGAAGCTACAGTGGAAGCCTTTTTATTTGAAGTGGGAAATGCCTCAACCCAAACAGAGAAAGTGTCCACAAAGACAAGGAGGTATTTAGTGTGCCATACTGTGGGCATGTTGGTGAAGTCTACTTGCCAGTCAGCAGCGGGAATGTGTCTCCGGGCTTGGTGGAAAGGGAAAGGTTTGGGCCTTAAAGGAGTATGAGGGTTGGTCCGCTGACAGATCTGACAATTAGAGGCTATATTCTCTAGCATGGCTATGTCAGAAGGGTTGAGGGAGAAGAAGCTCTGTAAAAAAAGGGTCAAAGACTGAGAATTGGAATGGTGTAGAGTATGAAGGAACTTGAAAAGATTATTGTTCTTACTGGAAGAAGTAGGGGCTTCAGATGAGCTGTCTAAAGTGGCCATAATATGTCCCCCATGGGGGCCATAATTGGAAGTGGTAGCAGCCATTCATGCCGCCTGGTCAGCTTTGGCATTGCCCTCAGTGATAAGAGAGCCGTCCTTCTGATGTGACCTACAATGGACAACTCCCAACTGGGTGGGTAAGTGGGAGGCCTCTATCAGATTGGTTAAAAGAGCCGAATTAGTGATCGCATTACCTTTGCTGGTAAGTAGGCCTCGCTCCTTTCATATTGAAGCATGGGATAATAAGATCTGGAGGACATATTTTGAATCAGTATAGAGGGTGAGGGATTTGCCTTGTGCTAGTAGGCAGGCACGAGTGGCTGCTATAAGTTCAATCTGCTGGTTGGTAGTTCCTGAAGGCATTGCTTTGGCCTCTATAATCTCAGTGGCTGAAACTACAGCGTATCCAGAGTAATGAGTGCCGTTCTGCCTAAAGGAACTGCTGTCAGTAAACCAGATAAGGTCAGGCTTGGTGAGTGGTTCCTCAGAAATGGAACAATGACAGCGGAGGAAATCATCTAAGGTTTCCAAGCAATTTTGAGTTGGTGTGTTAGACGTGGGAGTCATTGGGAGCAGTGAGGCAGGGTTCAGTGCAGAGCATGGGAGGAAAGTAATATTAGGGTTTTCCTGAAAGAAAGTGAGGAGCGACAGAACTCTGGATGGAGGAAGGGTTTGAAGGCCCTTATAAGCTGAAAGATCTTTCAAGTGATGTGGGGAGTGGATAGTTCAAGGTGCCCCAAAAGTCAGCTTAGAGGCTTCTTTGTGTAAAATTTGTCCAGCAACCAGAGCTCTTAAGCAAGGGGCCCACCCACGAATGGTAGAGTCTAGTTTCTTGGAAAATATGCCACAGGTGCAAATGTAGGCCCATAGTTTTGACCTAAGACCCTAAGTGCTTGCCCCCCTTTTTCATGGACATATAGATGGAATGGTCTTGAAAGATCAGGAAGGTGAAGGGCAGGTGCCTTTAAGAGGAGTTGCTGAAGCCTGCGGAAGTGGTAGATGGGGGAGAAGACAAGAGATTCACTAGGGGGTCCATTTGCTAGGTCATACAGGGGTTTGGATAGAAGAGAATAATTTGGGATCCAGGCCCTAAAATAACCTGCTACTTCTAGGAATGATAGTATTTTGGCTTTCATATGGGGCACTGGAAGATCAGAGAGGAGTTGCCTCCTATCCAGTGTTATTTCCTTTTTCCCGGGTGTAAGGCAAAAACCAAGAGAGGTGACAGAAGACTGGGAAACCTGTGCCTTGTGGGGAGACTCCCTATATCCCTTGTCTGCTAGGAAATTAAGAAGCTGAGCGGTGTGGGATTGAGAGTGTTCCCAGAGGGACTACATAGAAGAAGTTCATTGACATATTGAAGGAGAATAGAGTCAGGACAGATCGGGTGAAAGGATGTGAGGTCCTGGGCAAGAACTTGGCAAAAGAGATGGGGGCTGAATCCCCGTGGGAGGACAGTCCAGGAAAGCTGATGAGAATGGTGGATGTGAGAGTCAGTCCACGTAAAAGCAAAGATATTCTGAGATTCTGAGAACAAGGGAATAGAAAAGAATGCATCTTTTAAATCTAGGACTGAGAAGTGGGTAGTAGTGGCAGGAATCTGAGAGAGGAGGGTGTAAGGGTTGGGCACTAGCGGGTGGATGGGGACCACAGAGGAGTTGACAAGGAGAAGGTCTTGAACCAGCCTGTAGGACACGTTAGGTTTCTTAAGTGCCAGAATGGGGGTGTTGAAAGGAGAGTGTGTAGGCCTACGATACCCCTTTCGTAATAAATCCTGGATGATGGGTTCTAATTCGAGGAGGGCTGTGGTTGTGAGTGGATATTGTGGTTGACTAATATATCTTGAAGGGTCCCGTAAGACAATATGAATAGGACTGCATTTAGCCATAAAGGGTGTAGTTGTGTCCCAAACCTCAGGCTTAACTAGTTTAGAGAGTCATGGAGGAGTGCATGAAGGAGGTGTATCTGCCCCTAGGAACATCATGAGGAAATGAGAGGTAGGAGAGGTGTGGGGTGATATGTGAATGGTGACTTTTAATAGTGAGAGTATGTCCCTTCCCAGAAGGGGAATGGGGCAATGGCTCATAACGAAAAAGAAGTGAGTGAAGGACAAAAGGGATCCCTGCATATAACATGATGGGGGGGTTTGAGGGAAAATCTGTTTAACTCCTACCCTGACAATAGGAGTTTTTGAGGGTGTGGTAGAACCCCAATACTCCCTTAAGACTGATAAAGCGGCACCAGTATCCAAGAGGAAGGTAATGAAGCATCCATCCACCAGGAAGGTAACCCTAGGCTCTTGATTCTTGATGGTAATAGTCTGGAGGGAAAGCCCAGGACTCCGTCAATCCTCCTCTGCCAAGCCCAAGAGAAGCTGTGGTTGCCGGGCGGCTGACCAATCTCCCTTTTGGGTTGTTGGGCAGTCTGCCCCCCAGTGTCTCCTTTGATGGCATTTTGGGCAGGGGTTGTACGGTGTCCTCAGTGAAGGACAATCCCTGGCCCAATGTCTCTCCTTACCACATTTGAAGCAAGCTCCCGGGGGTGTCATATTGGGATGGCGTGGTGATGGCCTTCTCTGAATGACCTGGGCCAACATTTGGAATTTGGCATTTTCAGCCCTCTGCCTACGGCATTCACTTTCATCCTCTCTATCATAAAAAACCTTGAAAATGAAGATTTTGGTCTAAGGAGTAGCAGGGCCCTGTTCAAGCTTTTTAAGCTTGGCTTTAATGTCAGGGTAGCTTTGGGCCAGAACATATGTCATTAAGACATGACGGCCATCAGGGGTTTCTGGGTTGAGGTTTGTGTACTGTTGAAGGGCCTTGGTTAGTCTATCCAGGAATTCTGAAGGTGTTTCCTCCTTCCTTTGAATGACCTCCTGCACCTTTTTAAAGTTAACAGCCTTACGGATGGCCTTTTTCAGGCCCTCCAAGAGGCAGGATGTAAAAAGGTCACAAGACTGTAAGCCTTCAGGGGTGTTGTAATCCCATAGAGAATCCTGCTCTGGGACAGCATGAGGGCCTGTGGGGTGGTTAGGATTGGTCCTATGATTTTCATCAGCATGGGCTTGGGCTAGCTCCCAGACCCATTGCCTTTCCTCAGGGAGAAGTGTATTGGCCAAGACATGTAGATGTCATGTTGAGTGAGGCTATATGCTTGCAGGACCCATTGAAACTCCCGAATGTAAGTGGTGGGGTCAGTGGTGAATGAGCCTAACTTCCTCTCTAGCTGAGTAATGTCCGACATGGAGAAGGGCACGTGGACTCTGATGACACCCTCGGGACCAGCTACCTCACGAAGGGGTGCGATGGTCTTGGGGGTGGGAAGGAGTCCCTTAGACCTGGTAACAGGAGGACTGAAAGAGGCAGGAGGCGGACAGGAAGGAGAGGGAGGGGAAGGGAGTGTCTCTTTGGAAGAGGAGGAGGTGGAGCAGGCAGAAGAGGGCGGAGGGGAGGAGGATGAAATGGAAGCCTGAGGATCCTTGGAATCAGGCAGAGGAAGAGGAGGGTATAGCGGGAGAGAAGGGGCAGATAGGACTTGGGGATAAGGTGGGGGTTAATCTGCTGGGCTGAATGAGGAAGAATCTGTGAAGTCAGGAGTAGAAGTAGGGGAAGAGAAGGGTTTGCAAACAAGGAGGACCTGAGAGGGAGGGCAGGAGGAGCAGCGACAGGGTGCTGTGTGAGAAGGCTAAAACCTTAAATGCAGGGAATCTCACTCCACTTTTACAGATGCTGGCAGTAGTTAAAAAGATCCCAGAGAAGGTTTGGATGTAAGGAGCCTTCTGGAGGCCAATGATTTCCATTATCCAGTGGATATGTAGGCCAATCTTGGGTACAGAATTTGATTAGAAGTTTGGGCTTGATGTCTGGTGTGAGGGAGAGTGTGTCCAGATTTTTTATTAAACATTTGAGAGGTGAGGCTTCAGGTACAGATGAAGAGGTGCCCATTCTCACAGGGAGAGAAGGAAGAGAGAGAGAGAGAGAGAGAGAGAGAGAATAAGAGTAAGCGAGAGAGACAAAGAGAAAACCCGGGCTGGAACGGCTTCCAGGAAGCTCAGGGCGAAAGGTAGTCAGGTGGGCGTCCCCAAAATGACCAGCCGTCATGAGGAAATACAGAGGGCACTACCTGGTCGTCACCAGTGAAGTGCGATCTGTGAGTCCCAATGGGTTCGGAGCCACGGGCAACCTGACGTCAGGAAAGTTTTTGAACGCAGCAGAAAAAGTCAGTAATAAAAACAGAACTCTGCTTCCCGCAGAATGCAGTTCCAGGAAGGGAGTTCAGTTTTCCCCCGAGCAGAGAGGCAGCTTCAGCCAGACACAGCAGCCCTGCAGCAAACAGCAACTCTAGCCAGCAGTGGCAGCGGCAGCAGAGGAAAAAAACCAAAGAGCCTCTCATGTAAACTCAGAAGCCTCACACCCCAAAGGAAAACGGATCACCAGAGGGTCCACTGCAACCAGTAAAGGTCTTAGTGGCAGGAATTTCCTGCCCCCTACAGGGCGTCTAGAGTGTGCCAGATGATCAAGGTCACAAAACCAGCGGTAGCCTGAAGGGAGTTGGAGAGCCAGGGTCAGGGGAGGCTTACATATATCAGATCTGTTGTGAGTGCAGGAAGCTGGCATCTGAAAAGAGTGGACCAGGGCGGAGTGTCTTGGCGGGGCAGGGGATGGGCTCTTGTTAGAAACAGCTCACCCATATTCTCACACGGGGCAACAGAATGAAAGAACTTCCCACGCAAAGGCACTTTGCTGGGAGAATTCCAATTTTATTGCAAAAAGCTGTGTGCTTATATAGAACTAAGGGGAAGATGGAAGGGCTTAGATAAATGGCAGGCAAAACGTTTATTGGTAAGTTCTTTCAGATATCAGCTCTGGAGCCCAGGAATTAGTTCTTATTGGGGCTAAGGTTTCCCACCAGTGAGATTTCAAATTGGCGCCAGCAAGAGAGTTCACACGGGTGGAAACATTTCGCACCACTGCAGAAAAAAGAAGGTAGGAAGAAGAAGTCCTTAGGCACCATGTTGGGGTTTTTTTCTGGGGTATGGCTGCCGTTTATACTTTTCCCAACAATGAGTATACCAGACAGTGCCTTGATTGACTGGTTTTCATGAAAATGGTGTTTAACAGAGATGCCAGAAAGTTGGGTCCTGCTGAGTAGTGGGCCTAGAGCAATGGTGGGCAGGTGTGTGATAAAACATCTGTGGTGGGGCCATGTAGATCTGTCATTGGATTCCAAATGGCTTGTGACTGACATGGTGAAGCCAGCAGACCCTTATATGTAAAGGCACCTTGTTACATAGAAAGGTTTCAGGAAATTGTTCAGAATCATGTTGCTATGGTCAAGGGGGCAAGCTATGTGGGATAGAAGCCTGGTTCTTGTATTCTTCAGCAGACCCTGACCCACCACACGTGACAGAAATCCCTCCCGCACTGTGTCCCCGTTGAACTCCTTGTATTTCGTGAAGCAAATACCCAACTCCCAGTACAGCAGCAAGAAACACCACGAAAATAGAGGATGACCATATGGATTCAATGTCCACACAGGGAGACATTTAGCCCCCAGGGGCCACAGTTTACCTACAATGGAAAATTCAGCACTGCTGTCTCATGTTCATTGGAAAATAAGAAACCATGTCCTCCAGGTCACATTGATGCAGACCCAGCTTTTATGGTCTCACTATAAAGGAAGCTAAAGCTCCTGACAACAACATATATTTCAAGTGCCCAACCTCACAGGCAGTTTCTCAAGAAGTCTCTAGGCCAGCAGACCTTCATGTTTGTGGAGGGTTTACCCTGTCCCTTACTTTTGGAAACTCCTCTACCACTTCCAAGGTTGTGAACTCCTGATCATATTCCATTCTATATATGTATTCACGGATTTTCTAACTCTTCTCCTCTGATTGTGTCATACTTGGGCCGTAGGTGTTGTCAAGGCATTGTTCTGAATGAGAGTGGGAAGATTTTTGTGTAGCACATATTTACATACACATTGGATTCATTTTTCAATTTTCCATTCAAAATACTGAATCCCTGACACTAACACATACCCTACTAGACTCTGACTACTAATCCTAATATGATGGAGAAATATAACCCAAACAGAATAGAAATACAAGCAGTTGAGAGGAGGCATGGCATATAGTTGGTCTTGCCTTTTGCATGATATAGGGTAGGAGTTATAAATCTTGTTAATTTTTTGTTGAAATAGTCCTCCATGTGTTTTTAAAGTTAACACGTATGTGAATTTCTGTCTCCCTTTTTCTGTAGCCAATTTAGCACATGTATTTTTATATGCACATATAAAATCCTACCTGGTATCACACGTACATTTTTGTGAGGTGGCTAACTTGGGAGATACAAAGTATGAGAAGAGATCACTCCTCCTAAATATTTTTGGAACTGAAAATTCAAACTATGAGTGAGCTTCTTAGTTGAAAAACATTATACATAAATCCATGTTTAGTAAAATTAATATTTTTGGATCTGTGAATGATATATATTTCATGATGAATTTTGATTGGCATATATATTGCTAATTTCTAATGTATCTGTGAGATATATATATATATATATATATATATATATATAATTTTCAAAATATGAAATATATGTGTCTTATTATACACTCCCTAAATAATTCACTCATGTTCATGTATGTGGTTTTATAATCAACTTTTCATAAGATTGTTTTTAGAAATATTCATCCACCTGAAATACATATTTGTTTCCTAGAACTGAAAACTCACTTCAGTGAATGGTGCAAACAAAGCCTTATATTTCTACAGTAACTGACCCAATTTAACATCAATGAAAGTAGATTTCTATGGGACATGATGTGTATTTTGATGTTCATTTTAATTCAACACTGGTACATTACTATTTCTTCAGTTTTTATACATCGTAGAATATACATTTCATCCACAAGTTCACAAATTTAAAGACATTTGTAACACATTCAATCACTTCCTGCTTCAGAACACATGTATTCCTCCTTGTTTTTGACTGGTTATTTCATGAGACTTCTTTCCAAACACATTATTTTCGATTTCCATAATCAATTTGGAAGCAAAACTCACACACATTTTATGATAAACTACAACCCTAATATTACCATTAGATGTATAACTGCTTGGAATGAATGTATGTATATCAATGTAAGATTTCCTGTGTATTTTGGGATATCAATTTATTCCAATTTCTAAATTTGGAAACAGTTACATTATTTATTCACAGTATGGTCTATTCATGCATTCTCTCTATATTCATACACACATGGTACACCTATTTGTGCCCCCAATACTAATTTTATCTCTTCAAAATATTGCTCTCAGAAATGTTGCAACAAATACTCATGTCACCTGATCTACATATACATTTTATCACAGTAATATTCTGGCCACAAAATGCAAAGTCACACTTACGACTGTACCAAAGCCTAAATGGAATGTGAGTATGGATTATGAACATCACCCATGTCCAGGTTGCCTAATGCTCTCAAATGTCAATCCTATTGGTGACTACATATTTGTTTCTTCCTAATATTATTTATTCAAACTCAAGCCTGTTGAAAATGTCTAATCCTATCTATCACTTTATCATTTGCCTGATTTTCTAATGTCTCTATTGATATCTGCTTTCCTACATATTTTCCCCAGTTCATCATTGTGACTGAGTCTTCACATCTGCTGACATTTACATTTTCTCTCTACCCGAAACCCTATTGCTAAAGAACTTTTTGTCCAAATCCTATACTCACTCTTTTTCCTAATCCTACCAACTATCTTCCTAATCCTACCAACTATCCTTTTTTGACTGGATGTTTTCTTTGACATTCAATCATCCAAGGTACAAGGTCCTATGCCATTGTGTATAGATTTATCTGAGACACATGTGCATAACATAATTCAAACCTAAGTATCCCAATCAAGGATCCAATTCCCTTCTGGGCTTCAAATCTTACCTAGATTTCTGTTTTCATACATATATTTCCCCTCTATATATTCTTATAAATATCGCAGGTTCCCAATAACATTATTCATCCAGCAGAATGATTCCTAAGCCAAATCAAACATGTTATTAACCCTAACCATACTCTGTTCCCTCAATCTAACTTTACAGAAAAGCAGGGACAGAGTTGGTCTTACAATACAGGAATGTAAGAAATCTTCCACCTGCTGAGAAACAAAAAGGTCCATGCAGAAATGAACCCTGGGGAAGATATAGGAAGCTATGAAGGACCTGAGAGAGCAAAAGTCATCTTCCACGACAAACAACCTGGTCAGGATGAAGGGGTGTGACTGAAGCAGTCTCTCTTTTCTTAATGTAGAGAAGATGGACAATACCAGGCCTGTGTGGAGAGCTGTTCCCGGGTGCCTATGTTTGATATACCATTCAAACTTGTGAAAGTGTCACAGGAAGTAGGGGCAGACTCCATCAATTGGGACACTTGGAAGCAACTGTTAGGACAAAGTGGTTGCCAATGCAGTGACCTCATTCAGTTCCTGAAGGAAGTGACCTACATCACTTTCTTGGTGATGGAACTCTCTGAACTAGGGATCCAGGAAGCCAGGCACCCAGAGGCAGTCCCAGTCCCAGTCCCAGTGGCCTCACATGTTTGGATTTACCAAGGACAGCATCAGTCTTTCTTGGTAACTACTGATGTGAGGATGGCCAAATGCCAGGAAGGTCTGAAGAGGGGCCTTTCCTGAGTAAGCAGGTAGTGTCTCACCACTGGCACCTGACAACATCACAGTGTTGGCCAAGGAGTCCAGATCTGACATAGGACAGTCCATTTTGGAGTAACATACTATGGCCCATCAGTCAGAGGACACTCCGGATAGTCATAGACCTACTTGGGGGAAGGAGGTGACTTTGTGGGTGTGTGTGTGAGTTTGTGGTTTTGTCTAATGATCTGAGAATAGGTAGGAAAGTCGGTTTGTTAGGATTGGAGTGGACTGTTTCTAGTAAGTCTTTTGACAATGTGAGTGTTTCTATGTCTGTTTATCCCACTGTGTCCGTGGTTGTAGACAATAGAAAAGAGAATGCATCAATGGATGTGTCCTGAATAGTAGAAAGCTTCACAACATTCATCCTGCCCAATTTATGAATGGATTTTGGCTTGCCTAATGGATGGGCAAAAACCACTGTCTTCCAAAAATTCCTGTTTTCTTCTTGAATTCTGGCCACTCTCCAGAATAGGCTCATGGTTTTGTTTTCAAGACATGTACCACCTCCAAGCTCTGTGACATGGCTATGTACTGGATAGCTGAAGGGAATGGGATCATCTCGGAAAACTCAGATATCATTCCAGAAACCCTGCCTTGGGCCATTTGCTTACCTATTGTTCTGTTGCCCTGAATGTCAGAAAGGTCTTTGCCTCAGGCCACCCCTTTGTGAAGCCTGAACAAACGGTTTTCAATGGAAATTAATGGGCATCAGCTGTAGATCTTTGCTTAATTGCTTTGGAAAGGGATGTCTCTGCATCAGACTCTTGGCCATGTGTGAGGTTGTTGAATAGATTCTCAGCACCTGATGGATCTAACGAACAATTACATGTGTGCTTCCAAAACCAAAATGGCCAAAAAAGCAGTCATTGTGGACGAAGTCTCTCGCTTTCCTCTGTAAGATTCCTGATCTCCATCAAGTGAAAATAGGGATCCTTTTTGTCAAATGAGTTCTTCAATCCCTGCAGAGGATAGCCCATAGGTGCTTGGGTTTTCTCATGATTCCAATTCACATAAAGAATCTATACCCGAGAGTCAGGAGGCCTCAAATTGGAGAGTCAGAGCAGTATTTACGGCAGGCTTATTTGATCACTCCTGGTTCTCAGGAAGGGTGTCCAGGCAACCCTGACTTTAGGCAAATGACGGGCAAGGGAGGTTATTTTGTACACTGTCTTGGGCTGAGTCCCTCATGGAAACCTCCAGCCACAGGTTATGATGAGTGTCTATATGGAAGAAGATGAGGGCCTTGTGGGTGTGTTTTGGTTTAAATTGTGGTCATTTGTTTGGCGGTTGGAAGTGATGACTGGGTCTATCTGGGCTTGAACTCTGGTGTGATTCCCCTTAGAGTCTGAGTTCTGGAACTGATCTCAGAGAAATATTGCCATAAACTGCATTCAGATTTTAGGAGGCCACGCATGGGATTCGCCCTTGGAAACTGAGATCAAATACCAGGGTGGCTTTCCACAGAGCCTTGGAATATCAGCTAAGATATCACATGATTTTATTCTGAAAGATTTGGCAGCCATAGTTGACAGTCAGAACACCCATGGACGTCACATTAAAGACCTCAATGGGCCTGGCTTCATGTGACCTTTTGACCACTCTATGGGAAGACTTGCCTGTGGGATTTCTCCAGAGAATTTAATGAAAATAGCTTCCTCACATTTAATAGTTCCTGAATAAACTGAAACCCACAGTGCCTCCAACTTCATCCAAGAAAAATGGCTAGATAAATACAATGAAATCTTTGAAATTCCCTTAACCAGGTGGCACTGGAGAACCTTTAGATGTCTTGTTGCTGATCATGAGTGTACCAGAGAATGCCATGATTGACCGGGTTTCATGAAAATGGTGTAGAACAAAGATGCCAGTAAGTTGGAGCCTGCTGAGTAGTGGGCCTATTGCAGTGGTGGGTAGGTGTGTGATAATACATATGTGGTGTGGCCATGAGGATTTGCCATTGCTTTCCAAATGGTTTGTGACTGACATGGTGCAGCCAGCAGACCCTTCTATGTAAAGGCATCATGTTATATGGAGAGGTTTCTGGGCTAAGTTCAGAGTCAGATTTCTAAGGACAAGGGGGCATGCTCTGTGAGATAAAAGCCTGGTTGGTGCATTCTCCTTCAGACCCTGACCCACCACAAGTGACAGAACTCCCTCCAACACTGGGTTCCTGTTGAACTCGTTGTATTTCATAAAGCATATACCAAACTCCAAGTACAGCAGCAAGAAACACCACAAAAAGTGGAGGATGACCAAATGGCTTCACAGTCCACACGGGGAGACACTTAGCATCCAGTGGCCACAGTTTACCTACAAACAGAAAATTCAGCACTGCTGCCTCATGTTCATTAGAATACAAGAAACCATGTCCTCCAGGTCACATAGATGCAGACTCAGCTTTGATGGTATCACTAGAAAGGAAGCTAAAGCTCCTTACAACAACATATATTTCAAGTGCCCAAACTCAGAGGAAGTTTCTCAAGAAGTGTTTAGGCCAGCAGAGCTCCATGTTTTTGGAGTGATTACCTGTTAGACCAGGACACAAGAAAAGACCACTGACTCTAATTAAAATCAAATTAAATTAAGCTTATAATTTCCACCGGCTGTGCTGCCTCTCCCTCACAAAATGGCGGGAATAAGACAGCAACCCCAGCTTTCCTACAGGCAGCTTAATAGCCCAGAAAATTACACAAAAGGGGGTTTACAGATAACAGAACTCTGACAAACATCACACTAATGGCAGTCTACATTTTTTTTGCTGTCCCTACATCAGAGTTCATGAAGACCATTAGAGCCTCAGAGAGGGTTGTTGTCTCGCCGGAGAAGGCAAATATTAATGATGTGTCACTAAAGTTTCAGAGAGGGCTGCTATCTGGTCAGAGAGCCGGGCATGGGTGAGTTCCAGGCGTGGGCAGGCATTCCAAGCAGGTTTAGAATTTGAAGTGATTTATGCTAAAGCCAAAATTATCTTTTCATGGCTTTTTGGCAAGATGGCTCCCAATTTTAATTAAAGATCAGGTTGGGTCTATCATTCCCCCCTTTTCTTTGTGTCCCTTTCAAATCTTTGATAGATTACGGGAAGAGCACTGAGGAAATTTTAATCCCTCAGGTAAGAGTCTCCAAATTTTTAGAACTCACCCAAAACCGATCTCCCTGATTTTACCTGACTTAATTAATTACTTATATTGATAGTCTATTTATCTTTCTCTCCATTGTTTTAAGAAGAGTGGTGTCACTCATTTTTTCTTCTTCTGACCTGAGACAGGGTGACATGAGTGGGCATGGCATGAGGGACATGAGTTGCCTTTTAGAAGTCAGTTGAGGGACATGAGTTGCCTTTTAGAAGTCAGTTCGGTTTGAAGTCTGATTGGGGAAGAACAGGTTGTAAAGCCATCTGGGGATGGGTTCTTCTATGAGAGAAACAAAAACCATGAGTACTGAAAAAATGTTGCAGCAGCTGGAACATGTCACTGTATAGAAGTTCCATCACCAGTCTTTAATATCCCCAGTTATCCGGACTGTCAACTTAACTTGTACTGTTACACTTGTCCCTCCCCATAAGATACAGTTTAATAATTTAATGTCATCTGATCTTGTAAAATCTTTTTACTAGTATGACCTCTGTGTCTCTTAGAGAAACCTTTAATTCTGTTACTCAGGGATGGATAATCGTACTAGCAAACACCAAGCCTACCTGTGTAGGTTAGGAATATCTGTAGGCCTTAAACTGAAAACTTATCCCTGTGGCAGGTCTTCTTGATATTCTCTTTTTATAAGTATCAGGCATTCCTTTCTGAGAATTCTTCTTTGTAGCCACCAGTCTTACTTATTTTGGGAGGCAAACATAAAGTGCATACCTTAAAATTATATTATTATTATTATAATTTAAAATGCCCAGGAATGGATGTATTTTGTTCTTTACTGTCTTTGCTAAGTGTTTAAGATGAAGCAGTCAAACTGACTTTTGTTTCCATCTATTGTTAACAGTCAGCTGAGCTTTTATGGGAGTCAATTCTGGGGAAACTTGAGAGCAGATTCTCAGTTCTGCTAGTGCCATTTGCGCTAGGTGGGTCCAGATCTTGCTTGACCATTTGGCTTCCCTCGGAAGCATCAGGGATGTCTCCTTTCTTTGATGACTCTCCTCTTCATAACAAATACCCTGATTGGCTTTCTGTTCTCCAGTGGTCTCATTAATCTCCCTGATCAGGAGGAGGTTATGTGGCTCAGAGTTTCAAAGCTCTTTAGAAAAGTTCCCTGTTCCCTGGATTCAGACTGACTCAGAGGGCAAAAGCCAAATATTGGTTTTCTTGGCGCTTTTCATTTAACTTTAATTTTAAATCCTAATCTTAAACATCCAGCAAATAAATTTTAACAGCCTTATATTAAGAGTACTGGGCTTTAATGTCTATAACTATATCATTATCTTTTTATTAATTGGGAACTGTATTTTTCTGTCTGTATTGTAAGTAATGACTTATTATCTTGAATAAACCCATGTTGTGTTCTTAAAGCAACACGTTTGTAAAACAGTAACAGAGAATCTTTAGATCACTTATAAAATAATTTCAAAATAAAATTAACAAAAGTAAAAATACTTAGCTTGTGTAATAACTACCCTGAATTTTTTGGCTGAGTTATACATTATATCCCCTGTTTGAGATCCTAGGAATATTGACCTTAAAAAACCAACTTTTTAACATAACTTTAAAGAAATATATCTGACCTACTGGTTTTGTAGTCATTCTCACATGTAGTAACATGGGACACAGAGCCTTATCTCAGGTAAGGCAGGGCTCTTTATAAATCTTAAGTATTTTAGTTCTAAAGATAATCTTTATTTATAAATATCATTTGACAAAGTTTACATAAATTGTTTGAGGTCACATGAACATTAGCTAACACCATATGATATCACATTTAAAACATGAATTAAAGAAAGGCTGAAAGTTTTTAACCTTTACATCGATTAGGCTCTCATTAACTAAAAAATACATTTAAATTTTTCCCCAATGTAAAAAGTAACATAAAAGTTTACATATCTTATTGATAACAGGTAAATAAATCCCCAATATATTTTTTTACCATAAAACTTCAGAGCACCAGCTTGATATAATGCTCTTTTAAAGTTTCTACCTTACAGACTTGAATACATATAAGATATGAAAACATTGATAGCATCACAATTACATTGATGTTTCTACATTAACCAAGTTTAGCTTTTAAAGCAATGGCAGTACAGTGCTCTAAAATAACAGTTCTTATTTAATCAGTTGTTTAATTTTTATGGTTGCTTGCTCTAGAGAAAATAAAACTTAATAAACACAACGTTATGGGTAAACTTATGTTTTAAGAAATTTCTGTCTCATTAACACATGACTGATTTTTATATTCTTATACAGACTTTAATAAAAACTTATTCAGACCTTAGTAAATCAATCAGATATCTAACAAAAGTACTCATGAATGAGTAATCCCAATCAAATTTACTTTATTTATTTATCAAATATTAGAGAAATGTATTCACAGTGTAAACCATTTTTATGTTGAAGGAAAGGTCCTAGTACCAAGGCATATTAGACATTTTGTAGATATTAATATTTTATTAGATTTTTGAACACCTAGAAAAATTTGTAAGCTTAAATTTAAAGACATTGATTTTTATCTGTTTATCCAATTTAAATTGAAACATTTAAATCACGTGAATTAAAGATCTTTGGATCTCCTATTTAAATTTGTTTTAATGAGCGCTTTTTTATGAGCGCTCCTTGTATATGTTAGTTTGTGTATCATATATATGATATACGGACATATGTATATATAGACATTCAACACATAACAAAAGTGTGCACACATAATAATAGTAAAGGCCTTGTAGCTTTTCTCAGGTGAAATCTCCATTGCAATGTTTCAAAATGTCTACAGTTGGTCAAAGATAGAACTGATCTGAAAAACATTAACCTAGGTCTGTATGCTCAAAATCATGAGCTCAAAAAAAAAAGTATCTAAGGAAAAAAAAAGAGTCCTAGAAAAAGTGACTGGCTAGTAATTAGTAAATACCATACAATTTACCTTTTTTTTCCCCCTTAGGCCTCAAATCAGTCTCCTACTAAGATTGCAGGCTTCTTTCATTTACATTTCAACATAAGTCATGGCTGAGGTCTGGAAGGAGCAGGAAAAACTGCTATTCTGAGCAGACACCTCAGGCCTAAGGCATTTTAACCATAATTTTGAGGTTCGGATGTTGAAAATTATGATATAAATTTAAGATACAATTCACAAAATTTTATATCTTTACATCTTGTTTTGTCAACAGATACCATTCTATGATTTACTATCCTTGTACAAATTAATGCACTGGTACACACAGTGATATTTTCCCAGGCTATCCAATTAAAAATTGGTGAAAAAAAGACTGTATGATTGGGAAGTTACTTGCCAACTTGGAAGTAGAGTTCTTCAGTTTTCCATCCTAAGTATTAAAGTTCTCTGGCATGAATTATCTGAAATCATAAACTAAACAATAACCTAAACCCGACTTTTAACTGCAAGATTGTGCAATGCTTCAAAAACCCATTCAGATACCAGATTGTTAAAATAAAACATCATCATTTAGACACACATTCAGCTAAGATCATTCCCAAGAAACAATTTATAATATCAACACATTATTGCACATGTCTTAAAGGGTCAGATACAAAGACACAAGACAGACAGAAAGGAGGTCCAGACTATGGCTGTCAGAGAGAACCCATTAAACCAGAGCAGATAAGAGAAAAATCTCCTACACCAGTGTGCACCATAGATATCCACAGGGGGGGGGACCACATGTTTTAACAGAGGGGCAACCTGAAATGTAAAATAAAGTGTCTCCATGGTGACTTCACTGCATTTAGTGTCCCCTTTTTCTTTTTCTCTTTTTTAACAAGACAGAGGTGGCATAATTCTTACAGTGCGGAAAGGAAGGAGGTAATTCCCTGAATCAACAGGGCTTTGGCAGCTGCTGGGAGTCCCTCAGTCCTTCCTTTTACTTACAGGATTAGCTCCTCTTGTTCAGTTCCACACCAAGCATGCTTCATCTCCTAATATTCCAGTAGACAGCTCTCACAAAGTTCCGGGGAGGAGGGGGGGTACCAAATTTGTAAATTAAAGTTCGATTCCTGAACTTGAAGCCAATTAATACCAATTTAATAATGAGGACTGAGATTTGAGAAAAGGAAAAAGGGAGGTTTATTGCTTTGCGAACAAAGGAGAAACACAGGGGACTCTGCCAAATGTTGTGACTCTCTTGATCTGGAGCGACAAGGGGTTTTAAAGGAGTTTCACCTGTTAACCTGGGAGATGCTCAGTTCTTAGGTCCCCAGCAAGCATTGCCCTCTGCAATGGGTGTGCTCCAGGCAGCCAGCTAGGAGCTTCTGTCATCCTGCTTAACAAAGGGTGGTAAAGTTCATCGCAGTTCCCTAAAACACAGTCCAAAGGGGCGTCAGGCTTACTCTCTTTATTACCCATTTTTACGTCCAAAATACTTAAGTTTTTACCACTGAAATCACACAACAAAACAAACAAAAACAAACAAACAATCAAAAAAATAGAAGACAAAACAAAACACAAAAAACAGAAAACCGGCGCCTAAACAGAAAAACAGTGGAACAGTGCAACATCTTGCTATAGCTCCAGGGTAGGAGCGCGTGCGTGCCTGTCGGCCTCTCTCTACAGTTCCAGAGGAATTCCCTACAGAACAGAAGAGAGGACAGAAAGATTCTCGTTACTCTCCTGGAAAGGAGTATATGTGAGCCTCCCCAGGCCACATCTCTGTCATCAGAAAAGATCTCCCTTAACCGGATATCAGATGTTATAAAGGCGCCCCTTACCTATGGAGGACTCCTCCACAAGGTGCTTGCTAATAGTTTTAGTGCAGAGGTTCACTGCAGTGCTCCCCGGACTAAAGGCTCTCTTCCTAATATAGAGAAGATGGACCAAATCAGGCCTGTGTGGAGAGCTGTTTCTTGGTGCCTATGGTTGATATACCATTCTAATTTGTGAAAGTGCCACAGAAAGTAGGGTAAGCCTCCTTCTCATGGTACGCTTGAAAGCAACTGTTTGGACAAAGTGGTTGCCAAGGCAGTGACCTCATTCAGTTCCTGAAGGATGCAACCTCACCTCACTTCCTTGGTAATGGAAATCTCTGAACTTGGGATGCAGGAAGCCAGGCACACAGAGTCAGTCCCAGTCCCAGTCCTAGTGGTCTCACTTGATTCAATTTAGCAAGGACAGAGTCAGTCTTTCTTGGTACCTACTGATGTGAGGATGGCCAAATGCCAGGAGTACTCTGAAGAGGGGCCTTTCCTAAAAAAGCAGGTACTGGCTCACAGCTGGCTCCTGACCACTTCACAGAGTTGGACATGGAGTCCAGATCTGAGACAGGATAGGCCATATCGGGGAAACATAGTATGGCCCAGCAGTCAGAGGACACTCCGGATAGTGAGAGACCTATTTGGGGGAAGGAGGTGCCTTTGTGGGTGTGGATGTGTGTTTGTGGTTTTGTCCCATGTTCTGAGAATAGGTAGGAAAGTCGGTTTGTTTGGTTTGGAGTGAACTGTTTCTAGTAAGTTGTTTAACAAGGCCAGTGTTTCTATGTCTGTGTATCTCACTGTGTCCATGGTTGTAGACATTAGAAAAAGAGAATGCATCAATGGATGTTTCCTGTCTAGTAGAAAGTTTCCCAGCATTCATCCTGCCCAATTTATGAATGCACTAGGGCTTGCCATATCGATGGGCAACACCTGCTATCTTCCTAAGTTCCTGTTTTCTTCCTTAAATCTAGCCACTCTCCAAAATAGGCTCATGCTTTTGAGTCCACGATATGTACCACCTCCAAGCACTGTGACATGGACATGTACTGGATAGCTGAAGGGAATGACAAGCATCTCAGAAAACTCAGATATCAATGTGACCAGGAAAGTCTCAGGGGAGAACCCCTGCAATGGGCCTTTTGATTGCCTATTTTTCTGTTGCCCTGAATGTCAGTAAGTTCTTTGCCTGAGGCCACGCCTTTGTGAATCCTGAAGAAAACAGTTTTCAAACGGAAATGAATGGGCATCACCTGTGGCTCTTTACTAAATTGCTTTGTAAAGGGATGTGTCTGAATCAGCCTCTTGGTCCTGTGTGAGCCTGTGGCTTAGATTCTCAGCACCTGATGGATCTAAAGAACGATCCCATGTGTGGATCCAAAATCAAAATGGCCAAAAATCAGTCACTGTGGATGAAGTCCCTCACATTCCTCTGTAAGGTTCCTTACCTACATCAAGTGAGAATAGGGATCCTTTGGGTCAAATGAGTTCTTCAAAGCCCTGCAGATGCTAGCCCATAGGTTCTTGGGTTTTCTTATGAATCCAATTCAAATAAAGAATCTAAACCCCACAGTCAGTAGGCCTCAAATTGGAGAACAGAGCTGTATTAATGGCAGACCTGTTTGATAACTCCTGGTTCACAGGGAGGGTGTCCAGGCCACCCTGACTATTGGCAAATGAGGGGAAAGGGAGCTTATTTGGAACACTGTCTTGTGCTGCGCCTCTCATGGAATCCTCTTGCCAGAAGTTATGGTGAGTGTCTATATGGAAGAAGATGAGTGGCATGTGGGAGTGTCTTGGTTTTAATTGTGGTCATTTGTGTGGCGGTTGGAAGAGATAATTGGGTCCACCTTGGCTTGAACTTTGGTGTGATTCCCCTTAGAGTCTGTGTTTTGGAATTGACCTGCAAGAATGTATAAGGTCCTATGCCATTGTATATCCATATTTCTGGGACATCACTACAGAATGTAATTCAACGCTAAGTATACCAATCAAGAGCCCAATGAACTTCTGGGCTTCAAATCTTACCTATATTTCTGTTTTCATACTTATATTGAAAGGTTAATAAAATAGGTACTTGTCACTTCTTGATTTTCTGTATGCTTAACAAAACACTGTTGAAATCTTGAGAACTGTTTGCTATTCTTGTTCCCAGAATGTGGTGTCCCCAACTGCCAAACTGCAGAATGTACTCGGTCAACCAGTTGCACGCAAACCGCCCACTCGCCCTTACCCATCAATAAACTTCCCACCCTGCCCTCTCCAAGGAAAATATATAAGCACTTCTTAAGCTGTTCTCAGGGCTCTCTGCTCTATTCAAGAGAGCTCTGAGCCCTTGCATGCCGGACTCCCAATAAAGCCTTTGCTGTTGCATGAGACAGTCTCTTGGTGGTCTCTTCAACCGACCCTCGCCCGATCTTTACATCTCGTGGCCAAAGTGAGATCCGGCAGCCGCAGATGAAAGACCCCCAACGGGCTCCTCTGGGGGTAAATAAGGCCCCTCTTTCTGGTTTCAGGATTCAGGTTAGGGTTTCACAAAATGGCTATTGGTAGAGCGTGAGCTCTCTCCCACGGTGACTGACACACATGTCACAGAGCCACAGGCCATGTCCCTGGGGGATGAACTCATGAAATCGAGGAACAATAGTCTCCTTGATTCAGTGATATTTTGTTTCGGATTCGGTATTGCCAGCCCATCATGTTTTGCCGGCTACTCAGTCCTGGTCTCAGTATTGGACGTCCATTGCCTGTCTTTATTGTCTTGTCTTGTCTGTGTCATGTGTCATTGCTTTTATTGTCTGTGTATATTTCATTATGGGACAGAGCACTTCAATGCCTCTGTTCCTGACCCTTGATCACTAGACCAAAGTCTGCTTAAGGGCTAAGAATCTTTCTTTTTCAGTAAAATGCCGGATCTGGCAGATTCTGTGTCTCAGAATGACCCACCTTTGTAGTCGGATGGCCCCTAGAAGGATCTTTCTACTTCGCACTAATTTGAAAATTTAGAGATACTGTCTTTTAGCAGGGGCCACGTAGACATCCAGATCAACAGCCATATATCTTAACTTGTCAGGACCTCTACAAATCTCCTCCTCCAAGGATGAAGCCTTTCCTTGTCCCTGCACCCGCTCCTACTCCTTCCCCCACGATTCTATCTCTTTAACTCTCTGCTCCTCCTCTTGCACCCTCTGTTCTCCATGAGTCTCAAGACTCTACTGGACTCTCCTCCCCCTCCTTATCCTCTGCCTTCATCCCCCAACTCCCAACACCCTCTAAGTGATTCCCCTGCTGCTGACTCAGCCTCTTCACCATTCAAAGAAGCTAGGATGGCCCAGCACCATCCAGATGACTGTCCCGTGGCACACAGAGCCCCTCCTTCCCTGGAGGAAGCTGGCCCGGCTAAAAGAACTCAGAGAACTCGCCAACGTTTTTAAACCTGCCTACTTGGCATAACTGCCAACAACTCCTAGGGACTTTCTTTATGACAGAGGAATAAGAGAAAAACCTCCAAGAAAATAAAAAAAAAATCCTCGGACCTGATTGGCGACCAACACAACTTCCCAACATAATCAAAGCCAGCTTACCCTTAAACCAAACCAACTGGAACCCCAACACCTTTGAAGATAAAGAGCATCTGTCCAATTATTGCCTGGCTCTAATAGCGGGTCTCCAAGGGGCTACTAGGTGACCAACTAATTTGGCCATGGTAAGAGAAATTATTCAAAGGCCTGATGAATCTCCCTCTTTGTTTCTAGAAAGAATTATGGAGGCATATAAGAGATATACTCCTTTCGATCCTCAGGCAGCGGATCAAAATTCATCTGTAACGATGGCCTTAATTGGGCAAGCTGCCATGGATATTAAAAAAAATTTAAAAGAGAGATTTAGTCAGAGAAGCCGAGAAAATATACTATAAGAGAGAAACAGGGAGAAAGAAAGGGAGCAAAGGAAGGATGAGAGAAGCAAAAGACAGACTAAGGGATTGACCAAGATCCTGGTCACAACAAGAAAGAGGCCAGAAATTAAGACGTAAGGTGACAGGAAGGGATACCTGGGGCCATGCCAGAGGCCACCCCTGGCCTCAGATCAATGTGCCTACTGTAAAAAAAAAAGGATACTGGGCCAAAGAGTGCCCTATAAAGAGACAGCCACGCCAGCCAGCCATTCTGACTCTGGAGCATGACTAAAAATGTTGGGGCTCAGATCACTTCCCCTAGCTCAGGGTAACTTTTGAAGTGTAGCGGACCCCAGTAAACTTTGAAATGAAAACAGGAGCAGTATGCTCATCCCTTAAGGCCCCATTGGGCCCTCTATCAAATAAAAGGTCTGTAGTTCAAAGAACTAATGGCAGTAAATATCGGGCTTAGACTACTAAGAGGACCATGGACATTGGGAAAGGAAAAATCTATCACTCCTTCCTAGTAATCCAGGAATGCCTGGACCCATTGATGGGCAGAGATCTGCTCACCAAGCTCTTGGCCTAAATAACTTTTAACCCTGAAGGCCCCCAAATGAAATTTCTAAATTCTTCAGTAAAAACTCCTATAGTCACGGCTTTAACTATATTAGTAGAAGATGAACATCCACTCTTCACACCCCCCAAGACTGATCAAACAGGCAAGCTACACCAGAAATGGATAACAGATTACGCAGATGCCTGGGCAAAAACTGCTGGGTTAGGCCTGGCCGTGAAACAACCTCCAATAACAGTGGAGTTAAAAACCTCAGCCTCCCCAATCAATGTCAAATAATATCCTCTAAGCAAAAAAAGCTAAAGATGAGATAAGGCCCCATATTCAGAAATATCTGGACTTAGGGCTCCTAAGGCCCTGTCAATTGGCCTGGAACACTACCCTGCTACTAGAAAAAAAAAGCCAGGAACTGGGGACTATTGTCCTGTTAAAGACCTAAGAGAGATCAACAACAGAGTGCAGGACATTCACCACACGGTACCTAATCCGTACAATCTGCTTAGCACTCTGAACCCTGAGCGGAAATGGTATACTGTTCTGGACTTAAAAGATGCTTTCTTTTGCTTGCCTCTGCATAAAGATAGTCATTTGCTGTTTGCTTTTGGGTGGGTAGACCCAGAAACCTGAACGTCTGGTCAACTAACTTTGACTAGACTCCCACTGTGGTTCAAAAACTCCCCACTCTCTTTGATGAAGCCCTCCACAGAGATCTCAGCAATTTCAGAACTATGCACCCCAAATCACCCAGCTTCAATACGTGAATGACCTGCTACTGGCAGCCAACACCAAGGAAAACTGTGAGTCTGGGACCCAAGCACTATTATATGAGCTTGCTCAACTTGGGTATAGAGTTTCGGCCAAAAAAGCCCAAATTTGCTAGCATGAAGTAATCTTCCTGGGCTGTTACCTTAGGGGCAGTAAACGATGGCTCACTGAGCCCAGAAAACAAACCATTGTGTAGATACCACCCCCATCTAACAGGAGACAACTCAGAGAGTTTCTTGGGACTGCTGGCTTTTGCAGGTTATGGATACCTGGGTTTGCGTCTTTAGCTGCTCCTTTATACCCGGTGTTAATGGGAGATGCCCAATTCCAATGGACCCCTGATCACCAGGAAGTTTTTGATAACATCTATGGACACTGACACTGAACGCCTCAACTTCACTGAGCTCAGGCTGCAATTAGAGCAAGCCCTACACTACGTTAAAAATGTACACCAACTCACTCACCTTGGTTCAATGAAACTGCAGGCACTCCTGTAGGATTAAGAACAGAGTTTTCCACTAACCGACTCACAGTTTCCTAGAGGAAAGCACCTACGAGGAACCAGAAAACGACAATTTTGGGAAGTGGACAATAGTGAAATTAAGCCAGCAACGTATGGACTTAAATATCTCCTAGTCTTTGTAGATACATTTTCAGGATGGACTGAAGCCTTACACACAAACACACACACACAAACAAAAACAACCAAACTGCACAAATGGTTTTCAAGAAGATCCTGAAAGATATTTCTCCAAGATACGGTCTGCCTAAGGCAATAGGGTCTGATAATGGACTGGTGTTCATGGCTCAGGTAAGTCAGGTGTTCCCTGGGACCCTGTGGATTAATTTGAAGTTACATTATGCTTATATACCCCAGAGCTCAGGACAGGTAGAAAAAATAAATAGAACCATTAAAGAGACCTTAACGAAATTAAGCTTAGAGCCCGGCATAAAAGATTGGATTATGCTCCTGCCTTATGCACTGTTTCATGCGAGAAATACTCCCTCTCTTTCTTTGTGTAACCTCACCCCCTATGAAATTCTCTATGATGCCCATCATCCAGTAAAGAACCTAACCCCAACTCTAAGGCCTAACGATCACTTCCACACCCCCTTGCTTGACAGACTTAAAGTCATTGAAAGAACTCAGCGATACCTGTGGAAACAGCTGGCCACTGCCTACCAACCTTGGGAGGAGGGGACTCTAAGTCAATATCAAGTAAGAGACTTCGTCTACATAAGACAACATCAGGTGTCATCTCTGGAACCCCACTGGAAAGGAACATACCAGGTGCTACTTATAAAACCTAAAGCGGTAAAAGTAGACGGAATCACTTTTTGGATCCATGCCTCTCATCTCAAGCCTTCGCTGTGTCCAGACTCTTGTTGGAAACTGGAAAAGCCTGCTAACCATTTCAAATTGAGTATTCGCTATGTGGATAAGACTATAGACTCTCCCCTTGGCCACCAGTAGTTCTAACCCTCATCATTCCGTTCAGCAGCAATGGCTGATCACAAATCCTACTAGACAAGAAGTATGGTCTATCTCGCATACAGCCCCCTTAGAGACCTGGTGGACATCTATCCACCCAGACATTTGTCAGCTCGGTATAGGTCTTTCCTATTGAGATATCCCTGATGAAGAGGATCCCACTAAAATTCCATTAAATCTCTTCTGTACCATAGATAATGGAAACAAACGTTATGGATGCAGGGACACGCGAGACAGATTCAGGTTGGCTAGCCTAGATTACTATGTTTGCCTAGCGGACTATCAAAGGCACAAACAGCCACGGCTGTGTCGGGGAGAAGCCGACTTCTTGTGTAAGTCAAGTGAATGTGAGCATACAGGGGCTGCCTGGTGGAACCCAAACTCCTCATCAAATTCAGTACACAGCATTGGCCATATTACCAATTAGACAACCAAATACTATGGCCCCCAGAGGGTTCTCTAGATCCTCAAATTCTGCGTGACATTTTTAACTTTGGCAAGTTCTCAAAAGGGGGAAATTTCCCTATGTGGAATCCTTTTCCCTCCTTTGCTCACATCCTGTACTATGCTTCTCCAATAGTTCCTCACCCTCAGCCTTCTGCTCTAGACTCTCTGCTATCACTCCCATCTTAGCAACCTGATTTCTCCTCTCCAATTACTAAATCAAAAACCCAAACCTCCGCTGGTTCTCAGAACATTGCCCCCTTGATGAGGTAGCAGGTACCGAGGTACCCCTTCACCCACTCACTCCTCTCTTTTCCTGTCAGTGCCTGCACTAGGTCCCAGCAAGTCCTCTAGAAAGCTAACCCAAAGCTTAAACCAGCTGATAAGAGGCCTCAGACCCCTATACAAGATGTAATAAAAATGGCCTTTAAAGTTGCTTTGTCATCACTGAAAACAGGTTTCTAAGAATTAAAAGTCCCTCAAAGGCTTTTTGGAATATTTACTCCCATCTTCCCCTCTGCTCTACCTGTTCTACTGCAAAAGTTTTGTTTTAAAAAAATCCCAAACCCCTTTCCCATTTTTCTTTTACATCTCTCTTTCCTCATTCTTAGATCCACGGAGCTGCTCTCAGCCTCGACTACCCCGTCTTCCCCCTCTGTACTAGGTCCATAGAAATGTCTTAAATGACCTTCTCCAGAAGTCTTCACCAAGGCTTACTTTAGGTCTTTCACCAAAAGAGTCCCTCTGAAAGAGTTCAATGTACATAAACTTGCACTTTTCGTGTTGCCCTGTTCTACTTGACCACTGGCTGGAAAAATCACCACCCCTAAGCTAGACACCTCCTTACCAGTTTTTCACAAAATATGTGAACAAGGCCTCTGGCCTTGAGCTGGGGCTTCACCGAGATGGCTACATTTCTAAGATAAAAATGTTAGCAACTGGGCTCCATGGTGACAGCTGGCAGGGAGAAAAAAAAGAGACAAAAAAGCTCTCCCCTTCCAAGGTGTCCTTGAAAAGTTAACTTGCCCAGAACAGAGGAAAAAAAAACAGAAACAAAAACTAATTTTTGTGAATTTCTGCAGACTGTGAACTTCTGAGCCCCTTCCCTTACATGTTGGGTACAAACTCTAAAACTACCAAAACTTGGGTTTCAGGGGATTAATTGATTACAAAAGAAGCAATGCCCTCTAAATCCGGATGCAACCAAATAAGAATGTTTTCCTCACTTTGGTGCTATCTTAGGTGCATTTTCTTGTCCATCCATAAAACAGTATAATTCTATACACTTTAACATTATTTATGTTTTCATAAAATGGTCAATAGATGTGATTAATTATGTAATGATGTAGATGTTTTTCAGAGTGCTCTATCATGACGCAGGTTCATTTAAAGTTCAAATAGGGGGGCATACAACCCGGTTCCAACGGGAAGCTGTATCCGTCACTTTAGCCATCCTATTAGGAATAATAATTGCTGAAGGCGTGGGCACAGGAAGAACTGCCCAAGTCCATGAGACACAACAAAGACACAATTAGAAGCAGAAATAGACCAAAGCTTAAAGACATTAAAAACCGACATCACAGCTTTACAGGAATTTTAACCTCTCTCTCTCTGAAGTTGTTTTATAGAGCAGGCGAGTGTTGGACCTCCTCTTCATGAGAGAAAGGTGCCTTTTTGCTTGCATTGAGGGAAGAATGTTGTTTTTATGCCGACAATACTGGAGTTGTAAAAGAATCTATGAGTAAATTAAGAAAACGACTTGAAGAGCGTCAAAGAGAGACAGAGGCCCAGAAGGAAGGTTTGAGTCTTTGTTCACATAGTCAACCTGGTTATCTACGCTTTTATCTGCCAGGGCCGTTCCATTAATAATCCTCATATTATTGCTAATGGTAGGACCCTGTTTGCTCAACCGTGTAGTTTCCTTTCTAAACCAAATCGAACATGTTATTAAACCTAACCATACACTGTTCTCTCAATCTAATTTTACAGAAAAGTGGGGACAGAGTTGGTCTTAAAATACAGGAATATAGAGGATCTTCCACCTGCTGAGAAACTCAAGGGTCCATGCAGAAATGATCCCTGGAGAAGATGTAGGCAACTATGAAGGACCTGAGAGAGCAGAAGTCTTCCATGGCAAACAACCTGCTCAGGATGAAGGGATGTGTCTGAATCAGCCACTCTCTTCTTAATGTATAGAAGATGGACCAAAGCAGGCATGTGTTGAGCTGCTCCTGCATGCCTATGGTTGACATACCACTCTAACTGGTGAAAGTGTCACAGGAAGTAGGGTCAGCCTCCTTCTCATGGGAACCTTGGAAGCAACTGTTAGGACAAAGTTGTTGCCAAGGCCGTGACCTCATTCAGTTGCTAAAGGAAGTGACCTCACCTAACTTCCTTGGTGATGGAACTCTCTGAACTTGGAATCCAGGAATCCAGGCACCAAGAGCCAGTCCCAGTCCCAGTCCCAGTGGTCAAACTTATTTTGATTTACCAAGGACAGACTCAGTCTTTCTTGGAACCTACTGATGTGAGGATGGCCAAATGCAAGTAAAGCTATGAATAGAGGCCTTTCCTGAGAAAGCAGGCAGTGGCTCACCGCTGGCTCCTGACAACTTCACAGAGTTGGCCAAGGAGACCAGATTTGAGACAGAACAGGCCATTTCCAGAGAACATAGTATGGCCCACCAGTCAAAGGACACTCCGGATAGTCACAGACCTACATGGGGGAAGCAGGTGCCTTTGTGGTGTGGGTGTGGGTTTGTGGTTTTCTCTCATGTTCTGAGAATAGGTATGAAAGGCGGTTTGTTTTGTTTGGAGTGAACTGTTTCTAGTAAGTCGTTTGACAAGGTGAGTGTTTCTATGTCTATGTATCCCACTATGTCCGTGGTTGTAGACATTAGAAAAGAGAATGCATCAATGAATATGTCCTATCTAGTAGAAAGCTTCCCAGCATTCATCCTGCCCTATTTATGAATGGACTGCAGCTTGCCTTATTGATGTGAAACACCTGCTATCTACCTAAGTTCCTGTTTTCTTCCTGAATTCTCGCCACTCTCCAAAATAGGCTCATGGTTTTGTGTTTAAGATATGTACAACCTTGAAGCTTTATGACATGACCATGTACTGAATAGCTGAAGGGAATGGCGAGCATCTAAGAAAACTCAGATATCAGTTTGACCAAGAAAGTCTCAGTGAAGAAACCCTGCTTGGGGCCTTTTGTTTACCAATTCTTCTGTTGCCCTGAATGTCAGGAAGGTCTTTTCTTCAGTCCACCACTTTGTGAAGCCTGAAGAAAACAGTTTTCAAATGGAAATGAATGGGCATTACCTGTGGCTCTTTGCTTAATTGCTTTGGAAAGGATGTGTCTGAATCAGCCTATTTGCCTTGTGAGAGGGTGTGGCTTAGATTCTCAGCTCCTGATGGATCTAAAGAAAGATCTCATGTGTACATCCAAAACCAAAATGGCCAAAAGAGCAGTCCTTGTGGATGAAGTCTCTCACCTCTTCTGTAACTTTCCTGACCTCCATCAAGCCAGAATAGGGATCCTTTGGGTCAAATGAGTTCTTCAAAGCCCTGCAGAGGCTAGCCCATAGTTTCTTGGGTTTCCTCAAGACTCCAATTCACATAAGGAATCCAAACTCCACAGTCAGTTGGCCTCAAATTGAAAAAGCAAAGCAGTATTAATGGGAGGCCAATTTGATCTCTCCTGGTTCACAAGAAGGGTGTCCAGGCCACCCTGACTTTAGGCAAATTAGGTGCAAGAGAGCTTATTTTGGACACGGTCTTGGGCTGTGCCCCTCATGGAAAACTTTTGCCAGAGGTCATTATGAGTGTGTATATGGAAAAAGATGAGCGCCACATTGGAGTGTTTTGTTTTAAATTGTGGTCATTTGGGTGGCAGTTGGAAGAGATGACTTGGTCCACACGTTCTTGAACTCTGGTGTGATTCCCTTAGAAACTGAGTTCTCAAACTGACCTCAGAGAAGTATTGCCATGAATAGTGATGAGATTTTATGAAGCCAGGCATGAGAGTCGCCCTTGGAAACTAAGTTCTAGGCCCAGGATGGCTTTCCACAGACCACTAGGCCTCTCAGCCAGGATACCACATGATTTTATTCTGAAAGATTTGGCACTCATAGTTGAGAGTCAAAACTCATATGGACCTCACATTGTAGACCTCAATGGGCATAATATCATGTGATCTTTTGGCCACTCTTTGGGAAGCCATACCTGTGAGTGTTCTCCAGAACTTTCATGGAAATGAGCTTCCTAACCATTTAAAGGTTCCTGAAAGAATTGAAACTCACAGTGCCTCCAACTTCATCCTTGAAAAATGGCTAGAAAAATACGATAAAATTTTTGAAATTCCCATCACCAGGTGGCACTGGAGAACCTTTGGATGTCCTGTTACTGATCATGAATATACCAGACAGTGCCTTGATTTACTGGGTTTCATGTAAATGGTGTAGAACAGAGATGCCAGTAAGTTGGACTCTGTTGAGTAGTTGTACTAGAGCAGTGGTGGGCAGGTATGTGATAAAACATCTGTGGTGGGGCCATGTGGATCTTCCATTGGCTTCAAAATGACTTGTGACTGACATGGTGCAGCCAACAGAACCTTCCATGTAAAGGCAACTTGTTATATGGAGAGTTTTCAGGACATTGTTCAGAATCAGGTTGCTATGGTCAAGGGGGCAAGCTATGTGGGATAGAATCCTGGTTCTTGTATCCTCCTACAGAACCTGATCCACCACACATGACAGAACACCCTCTTGCACTGAGACCCAATTGAACTCCTTGTATTTCGTGAAGCAAATACCAAACTCCCAGTGCAGCAGGAAGAAACAAAACGAAAATGGAGGATGACCATATGGCTTCAAAGTGCACATGGAAAGACATTTAGCCCCCAGTGGCCACAGTTTACCTAAAAAGAGAATTTAGCACTGCTGCCTCATGTTCATTGGGAAATAAGAAAGCATGTCCTCCAGGTCTCATAGATGCAGACCAAGCTTTTATGGTCTCACTAGAAAGGAAGCTAAAGCTCCTGACAACAACATATTTTTCAAGTGCCCAACCTCACAGGCAGTTTCTCAAGAAGTGTCTATGCCAGCAGACCTCCATGTTTGTGGAGGGTTTACCCTGTCCCTTACCTTTGGAAACTCCTCTGCCACTTCCAAGGTGTGGGCTCCTGAGCATATTCCATTCCAGATATTTGTTCACAGATTTTCTAAATCTTCTCCTCTAATTGTGTCTTACTTGGGGCGAAGGTATTGTCAAGGCATTGTTCTAGATGAGAGTGGGAAGATTTTTGTGTAGCACATATTTACATACACATTGGATTCATTTTTCAATTTTCCATTTGAAATACTGAATCCTTGACACTAACCTATACCCTACTAGATTCTGACAACTAATTCTAATATAATGGAGAAAAATAACCCAAACAGAATAGAAATACTAGCACTTCAGAGGAGCCATGGTGTATAGTTGGTCTTCCCTTTTGCATGATATAGGGTAGGAGTTATAAATCTTGTCAATTTTTTGTTGAAAGAGTTCTGCATGTGTTTTTAAAGTTAACACATATGTGAATTCCTGTCTCCCTTTTTCTGTAGCCAATTCAGCACATGTATTTTTATATGAACATATAGAATCTACCTGGTATCACACCTATATTCTTGAGAGGTGGCTAACTTGGCAGAGACAAAGTGTGAGAAGAAATCACTCCTCCTAAACGCTTTTGGAACTGATAATTCAAATTATGAGTGAGCTTCTTAGTTGAAAAACATTATACATAAATCCATGTTCAGTAAAATTAATATTTTTGGATCTGTGGATGATATATATTTCATGATGAATTTTAATTGGCATATATGTTGCTACTTTTTAATGTCTCTGTGTGTGTTTTGTATATATATATATATATATATATATATATATATATATATATATACTCTCTAGATTTTTCAAAATATGAAATATATGTGTCTTATTATACACTCCCTAAATTCATTCTTGTTCATGTATGTGGTTTTATATTCAAATTTTCATAAGATTATTTTCAGAAATATTCATCCACCTGAAATACATATTTGTTTTATAGTATTGAAAACTCACTTCAGTAAATGGTGCAAACAAATCCTTATATTTTTACAGTAACTGACCCACTTTAACATCAATGCAAGTAGATTCCTATGAGACATGATGTGTATTTTGACGTTCATTTTTATACAACACTGGTACATTACTATTTCTTCAGTTTTTGTACATCATAGAATATACATTTCATCCACAACTTCATAAATTTAAAGAAATTTGTAACACATTCTATCGCTTCCTGCTTCAAAACATATGTATTCCTCTTTGTTTTTGACTGGTCATTTCATGAGACTTGTTTCCAAACACATTATTTTCGATTTCCATAATCAATTTTGAAGCAAAATTCACACACTCTTTATGATGAACCACACCCGTAATATTTCCATTGGATGTATAAATGGTTGGAATGAATGTATGTATATCAACATATGATTCCCTGTGTATATTCAGATATCAATTTATTCCAATTTCTAAAGTTCGAACCAGTTATATTATTTATTCGCACTATGGTCTATTCATGCATTATCTCTATATTCATACACACATGGTACACCTATATGTACCTCCAATACTAATTTATACCTCTTCAAAATATTGCTCCAAGAAATGGTGGTAGAAATACTCATGTCACCTGATCTACATATACATTTTATCACAGTAATATTCTGGCCACAAAATGCAAAGTCACACTTACGATTGTACAAAAGCCTAAATGGAATGTGAGTATGGATTATGAAAATCACCCATGTCCAGGTTGCCTAATGCTCTCAAATGTCAATCCTATTGGTGATTACATATTTGTTTCTTCCTAAGATTATATATTCAATCTCAAGCCTGTTGAAAATATCTATTGCTATCACTCATTTTATACTTTGCCTGATTTCCTTATGACTCTATTGATATCTGCTTTCCTACATATTTTCCCCAGTTCATCATTGTGACCGACTCTTCACATGTGCTGACATTTACATTTTTTTGTGTACCTGAAACCCTATTGCTAAAGAACTTTTTGTCCAAATCCTATACTCACACGTTTTTCTAATCTTACCAACTATCTTCGTAATCTTACCAACTCTCCCTTTTTGAATGGATGTTCTCCTCAACATTCAATCATCTAAGGTACAAGATCCTATGCCATTGTGTATAGATTTATCTGAGACATCTGGGCAGAACATAATTCAAAGCTAACTATTCCAATCAAGGACCCAATGACCTTCTGGGCTTTAAATCTTACTGAGATTTCTGTTTTCATACATATATTTCACCTCTATAATCTTATAAATATCGCAGGTTCCCAATACCATTATTCATGCAGCAGAATGATCCTAACCCAAATCAAAAATGTTATTAACCCTAACCATACACGATTCCCTCAATCTACCTTTATAGAAGAGCAGGGACAGAGTTGGTCTTACAATACAGGAATGTAGGAGATCTTCAACCTGCAGAGAACCTCAAAGGTCCATGCAGAAATGATCCCTGGAGAAGATATAGGCAGCTATGAAGGACCTGAGAGAGCAAAAGTCATCTTCCATGACAAACAACCAGGTAAGGATGAAGGGATGTGTCTGAAGCAGTCTCTCTCTTCTTAATCTAGAGAAGATGGACCAAACCAGGCCTGTGTGGAGAGCTGTTCCCGGGTGCCTATGGTTGATATTCCATTTTAACTTGTAAAAGTGTCATAGGAAGTAGGGGCACGCTCCATTTCATGGACCCTTGGATGCAACTGTTAGGACAAAGTGGTTGCCAAGGCAGTGACCTCATTCAGTTCTAGAGGAAGTGACCTGCGTCACTTTCTTGTTGATGTACCACTCTGAACTTTGGATCCAGGGAGACAGGCACCCTGAGGCAGGCCCAGTCCCAGTCCCAGTGGTCTCACATGTTTGGATTAACCAAGGACAGAGTCAGTCTTTCTTGGCAAATACTGAATTGAAGATGGACAAATGCCAGGAAAGCTCTGAAGAGGGGCTTTTTTTTTTTGATAAAGCAGGCAGTGGCTCACCACTGGCTCCTGACAACATCACAGTGTTGGCCAAGGAGACCAGATCTGACATACAACAGCCCATTTCAGGGGAACATAGTATGGCTCACCAGTCAGAGGATGCTCTGGATAGTCACAGACCTACTTGGGGAAAGAAGGTGCCTTTGTGGGTGTGTTTGTGTGTTAGTGATTTTGTCTCATGTTTTAAGAAAATGTAGGAAAGTCGGTTTGTTTAATTTGGAGTGGCCTGTTTCTAGTAAGTCCTTTGAGAAGGTGAGTGTTTCTGTGTATCCCACTGTGTCCGTGGTTGTAGACAATAGAAAAGAGAATGCATCAAAGGATATGTCCTGTCTAGTAGAAATCTTTGCAGCATTCATCTTGTCCAATTTATGAATGGACTGCAGCTTACCTTATAGATGGGCAACACCTACTACCTTTCTACATTCCTGATTTCTTCCTGAATTCTGGCCACTCTCCCATAGGCTCATGGTTTTGTGTTCAAGATATGTATCTCCTCCACAATCTGGGACATGGCCATGTACTGGATAGCTGAAGGGAATGGTGAGTATCTCAGAAAACTCAGATATCAGTGTGACCAGGAAAGTCTCAGTGGAGAAACTCTGCTTTGGGAATTTGCTTTCCTATTGTTCTGTTGCCCTGAATGTAAGGAAGGTCTTTGCCTAAGGCCACACCTTTCGAAAGCCTGAAAAAATCAGTTTTCAAATGGAAATAAATGGGCATCACCTGAGGATCTTTGCTTAATTGCTTTGCAAAGGGATATGTCTGAATCCGCCTCTTAGTGCAGTGTGAGTCCATGGCTCAGATTCTCAGCACCTGATGGATCTAAAGAAAGATCCCATGTGTGCATCCAATTCCAAAATGGCCAAAAGAGCAATCATTGTTGATGAAGTCTCTTGCTTTCCTCTGTAAGGTTCCTGATCTCCATCAAGTCAGAAGAGGGATCCTTTGGGTCAACTGAGTCCTTCAAGCCCTGCAGAGGCTAGCCCATAGGTGCTTGGGTTTTCTCATGACTCCAAATCACATAAAGAAACTATACCTGACAGTCAGTATGCCTCAAATTGGAGAAGCGGAACAGTATTAATGGCAGGCATCTTTGATCAGCCCTGGTTCACAGGAACGGTGTCCAGAAACACTGACTTTAGACAAATGAAGGGCAAGGGAGCTTATTTTGACATTGTCTTGTGCTGTGTGCCTCATGGAAACTTCCAGCCAAGGTTATGATTAGTGTCTATATGAAAGAAGATGAGGGGCATGTGTGAGTGTTTTGGTTTTAATTCTGGTCATTTGTGTGGCGGTTGGAAGAGATGACTGGGTCACCAGGGATTGAACTCTGGTGTGTTTCCCCTTAGAGACTGAGTTCTGAAACTGACCTCAGAGAAGTATTGCCATGAATTGTGTTGGGATTTTAGGAGGCCACGCATGAGAGTCGCCCTTGGAACCTGAGATCTAGGACCAGGGTGGCTTTCCACAAAGAACTGGGAATCTCAGCCTGGATATCACATGATTTTATTCTGAAAGACTTTGCAGCCATAGTAGAGACTCAAAACACATAGGACCTCACATTGTAGACCTCAATGGTCCTGGCTTCAAGTGACCTTTTGTCCACTTTTTGGAAAGCCTTGCCTGTGAGAGTTCTCCAGAATTTTCTTTGAATTGAGCTTTCTCAACATTTAATGGTTTCTGAATAACTGAAATTCACAGTGCATCCAATGTCATCCTTGAAAAATGGCTAGATAAATACCATGAAATTTTTGAAATTCCCATGACCCGGTGGCACTCAAGAAACATTGGATCTCCTATTGCTTATCATGAGTGTACCAGAGAGTGCCTTGATTGACAGGGTTTTCTGAAAATTGTTTAGAACAGACATGCCAGTAATTTGTAGCCTGCTGAGTAGTGGGCGTAGAGCAGTGGTGGGCAGGTGTGTGATAAAGTATCATGGTGGGTCCATGTGGATCTGCCATTTACTTCCAAATGGCTTGTGACTGACATAGTGCAGACTTCAGACCCTTATATGTAATGGCATCTTGTTATATGGCGAGGTTTCAGGGCAATGTTCAGAATCAGGTTGCTATGAACAAGGGGGCAATCTTTGAGAGATAGAAACCTGGTTTGTGCATTTTCTTGCAGACCATAACCCACCACACGTGACAGAACTCTGTCCAGCACTGTTTCCCAGTTGAACTCCTTGTATTTCGTGAAGCATGTACCAAACTCCAAGTGCAGCAGCAAGAAACACCACGAAAAGTGGAGGATGACCAAATGGTTTCACAGTCCACACGGGGAGAAAATAAACCCCCAGGGTCCACAGTTTATCTACAAAGAGAGAATTCAGCACTGCTGCCTCGTGTTCATTGGAAAATAAGAAACTTTGTCCTCCAGGTCACATAGATGCAGACCCAGCTTTGAGGGTATCACTACAAAGGAAGCTTAACTCCTGACAAAAACCTATATATCAGTGCCCAACCTCTGTGGCAGTTTCTCAAAAAGATTTAGGCATGCAGAGCTCCATGCTTGTGGAGTGTGTACCCTGTCCTTACTTTTGAAAACTCCTATACCACCTCCAAGTTTGTGCACTCCTGAGCATTTTCCATTACAGAAATGTAATCACAGATTTTGCAACTTTTCTTCTCTAATTGTGTCTTACTTGGGGCGAAGATAATTTCAAGGCATTGTTCTGGATGAGAGTCGGAAGATTTGTTTTAGCACATATTTGCATACACATTGGATTAATTTTCCTATTTTTCCATTCGCAATTCTGAATCCCTGACACTAACCCATATTCTAATAGACTCCGACTACTAATCCTAATATGATGGAGAAAAATAACCCAAACAGTACGTAAATACATGCAGTTCAGGGTTGGACTTGCCTTTTGCATGATAAAGGGTAGGTATTATGAATCTAGTCAATTTTTAATTGAAATAGTTCTCCATGTGTTTTTAAAGTTAACAAATATGTGAATTACTGTCTCTCATTTTCTGGAGCCTATTCAGGACATGTATTTTTATATGCACAAATAGAATCCTACATGGTATCAAACGTACATTCTTTTGAGTTACATGACTTGGCAGATACAAATTGTGAGAAGTGATCACTCGTCCTAAACGCTGTTAGAACTGAAAATTCAACCTATGGGTGAGCTTCCCAGTGGAACAACATTATACATAAACCCATGTTCAGTAAAATGAATGTTTTTGCATCTTTATGATGTATATTTCATGATGAATTTCGATTGGCATATATATTGCTACTTTTTAATTTCTGTGTTTGTGTGTGTGTGTGTGTCTATATATATGTATATATATATATATATATATATATATATATATATATATATATATATATATATATATATATTGTCCAGATTTTTAAAAATATGAAAAATATGTGTCTTATATACACTCCCTAAATTCATTCATGTTCATGGATGTGGATTAATAATCAACTTTTCACAAGATTATTCTTAGAAATACTCATACACATGAAATACATAGTTGTTTCCTAGTACTGAGAACTAACTTCAGTGAAAGGTGCATACAAATTCTAATATGTCTGCATTAACTGACCCAGTTTAACATCAATGCATGTTGGTTCCTATGGGACATGATGTGTATTTTGACGTTAATTTTTATTCCACACTGGTACATTACTATTTCTTCAGTTTATGCACATCATAGGATATATATTTCATTCACTAGTTAGCAAATTTATAGGCATTTGTTTCACTTTTAGTCACTTCCTGCTCCAGAACACATGTATTTCTCTATGTTTCTTGACTGGTCTATTCATGAGACTTTTTTTTCCAAATATATTGTTTTTGATTTCCATAATCAATTTTGAAGAAAAACTCACACACCCTTCATGATTAACCATAACCATAAGATAATCATTAGATATATAACTGGTTGGAATTAATGATTGTATATCAATATAACATTTCTTATATATTTTCAGATATCCATTCAATCCATTATTTAAAGTGGATCCAGTTATATTATTTATTCACAGTATGGTCTATTCATGCATTATGTCTATATTAATAGAAACAGGGTACACCTATTTCTACCCCCATACTAATTTATAAATCTTCAAAATATTGCTCTCAGAAATGGTGGAAGAAATACTCATGTCACCTGATCTACATACACATTTTATCACAGAAATATTCCGGACACAAAAAGCAAAGGTCACACTTACAATTGTACCAAAGCCTAAATGGAAAGATAGCATCCATTACTAAAATCATCCATGTCCAGGTTGCCTAATGCTCTCAAATATCAATCCTATTGGTGACTACATATTTGTTTCTTCCTAAGATTATATATTCAACTTCAAACCTGTTGAAAATGTCTAACCCTATCACACACTTTATACTTTGCTTGATTTCCTAATGTCTCTATTGATATCTGCTTTCCTACATGTTTTCCCCAGTTCATCATTGTGACTGACTCTTCACATGTGCTGACATTTACATACACTCTCTACCCGAAACCCTATTGCTGAAGAACTTTTGGTCCAAATCCTATGCTCACTCTTCTTTCTAAATCTACCAACTACCTTCCTAATCCTACCGACTATCGGTTTTTGACTGGATGCTCTCTTCAACATTCAATCATCCAAGGTACAAGGTCCGATGCCAGTGTATATTGATTTATCTGAGACATCTGTGCAGCACATTACTCAAAGTTAGGTATCCCACTCAAGTCCCCAATGCCCTTCTGGGCTTCAAATCTAACCTAGATTTCTGCTTTCATACTTATATTTCACATGTATACTCTTGTAAATATCGCAGGTTGCCAATACCATTATTCATCCTGCAGAATGATTCGTAACCCAAATTAAACATGTTATTAACCCTAACCATACACTTTTCCCTCAATATAACTAACTTAAGAGCAGCAACAGAGTGGGTCTTACAATATAGGAATGTAGAAGATCTTCCACCTGCTGAGAACCTCAAAGATCCATGAAGAAATGATCCTTGGAGAATATGTAGGCAGCTATGTAGGACCTGAGAGAGCAATAGTCATCTTCCATGGCAAACAACCTGGTCAGGATGAATTGATGTGTCTGAGTCAGACTCTCTCTTCTTAATGTAGAGAAGATGGACCAAACCAGGCCTCTGTGGAGAGCTGTTCCAGGGTGCCTATGGTTGATATATCATTCTAACTTCTGAATGTGTCACAGGATGTTGGGGCAGCCTCTATCTCATGGGAACCTTGGAAGCAACTGTTAGGACAAAGTGGTTACCAAGGCAGTGACCATATTCAGTTCCTGAAAGAAGTGACCTCACTTCACTTCCTTGGTGATGGAATTCTCTGAACTTGGGATCCAGGAAGCCAGGCACCAAGAGCCAGTCCCACTCCAGACCCAGTGGGCTAACTTGTTTGCTTTTCCCAAAGACATAGTCAGTCTTTCTTGGTACCTGCTGATATGAGGATGGCCAAATGCCAGCAGAGCTCTGAAGAGGGGCCTTTCCTGAGAAAGCAGGTAGTGGCTCACCACTGGCTCCTTACAACTTCACAGAGTTGGACAAGGAGACCAGATGTGAAACAGGACAGGCCATTTTGGGGGAACATAATATGGCCCACCAGTCAGAAGACACTCCGGATAGTCACAGACCTATTTAGGGGAAGAAAGTGCCTTTGCCGTTGTAGGTGTGAGCTTGTGGTTTTTTCTCATGTTCTGAGAATAGGTAGGAAAGGTGGTTTGTTTGGTTTGGAGTGGACTGTTTCTAGTAAGTCGTTTGACATTGTGAGTGTTTCTATGTCTGTGTATCCCACTGTATCCATGGTTGTAGACATTAGAAAACAGAATGCATCAATGGATGTGTTGTCTCTAGTTGAAAGCTTCCGCGATTCATAGTGCACGATTGATGAATGGACTGCAGCTTGCCTTATGGATGGGCAACATCTATTATCTTCTAAAGTTCCACTTTTCTTCGTGAATTCTGTCCACTCTCCAGAATAGACTCATGGTTTTGTTTCCCAGATATGTAACACCACAAGGCTCTGTGACATGGCCATGTTCTGGATAGCTCAAGGGAATGAGAGCATCTCAGAAAACTCAGATATCAGTGTGACCAGTAAAGTCTCAGTGGAGAAACCCTTCTTTGGGCCATTTGCTTAATTCTATTTCTATTACCCTGAATGTCAGAAAGGTCTTTGCCTCAGGCCACCCCTTTGTGTAGCCTGAAGAACACTGTTTTCATATGGAAATGAATGGACACCACCTGTGGCTCTTTGCTTAATTGCTTTGGAATGGGATGTGTCTGAATCAGCCTCTTGTCCTTGTATGAGGTTGTGGCTTAGATTCTCAGCACCTGATGGATTTAAAGAAAGATCCCATGTGCTTTCAAAACTAAAATGTCCAAAAGAGCAGTCATTGTGGATGAATATTTTTGCCTTCTTGTTTTAGGTTCCTGAACTCCATCAAGTGAGAATAGGGATCATTTGGGTCAAATGAGTTCTTGAAATCCGTGCAGAGGCTACCCCATATGTGCTTGGGTTTTCTCATGACTCCAAATCACATAAAGAATTATACCCTACAGCCAGTAGGCTGAAATTGGAGAAGTGGAACACTTTAACAGCAGGAATATTTGATCACTCCTGGTTCACAGGAAGAGTGTCCAGGCCACCATGATTTTAGGCAAATAAGGGGCAAGTGAGCTTATTTTGGACACTACCTTGGGCTCATAGAAACCTCCAGCTAGAGGTTATGAGGAGTGTCTACATGGAAGAAGATGATGGGCCTGTGGGAGTGTTTTGATTTTAATTGTGGTAATTTTTCTGGCGGTTGGAAGGGATGACTGGATCCACCTGGGCTTGAACTCTGGTGTGATTCCCCTTAGAGACTGCATTCTGGAATTGACCTCAGAGAAGTATTGCCATGAATTGTGTTGGGATTTTAGGAGGACACACATAAGACTCACTCTTGGAAACTGAGATCTATGCCCAGGGTGGCTTTCCACAGAGGCCTGGGAATCTCAGCCAGGATAT
This sequence comes from Callospermophilus lateralis, assembly GCF_048772815.1. Classification (NCBI taxonomy): domain Eukaryota; kingdom Metazoa; phylum Chordata; class Mammalia; order Rodentia; family Sciuridae; genus Callospermophilus; species Callospermophilus lateralis. The sequence continues at coordinate 4,860,068 of NW_027514551.1, forward strand.
CACATGATTTTATTATGAAAGACTTGGCAGCCATAGATGAGAGTCAAAACACACATGGACCTTACATTTTAGACGTCAATTGGCCTGGCTTTATGTGACCATTTGGTATTTCTTTGAGAAGCCTTGACTGTGAGAGTTCTCTAGAGCTTTCATTGAAATGAACTTTCTCAACACTTAATGGTTCCTGAATGAATTGAGACGCACAGTGCCTCTAACTTCATTTTTGAAAAATTGCTAAATAAATACCATGAAATTTTTGAAATTCCCATGACCAGGTGGAACTGCAGAAAATTTGATGTCCTGTTGCTTATCATGTGTATACCAGACAGTGCCTTGTTTGACTGGGTTTCATGAAAATGATGTAGAACACGAGATGCCAGTAATTTGGAGCCTTCTGAGTAGTGCGCCTAGAACAGCGGTGGGAAGGAGTGTGATAAAACATCATGGAGGGGCTATGTTTATCTGCCATTGGCTTCCAAATGGCTTGTGACTGATATAGTGCAGACATGAGACCCTTATATGTAAAGGCATCCTGTTATATCGAGAGTTTTAAGGGCAATGTTCAGAATAAGGTTGCTATGGTTATTGGGGCAAGCTCTGTGCGATAGAAGCCTGGTTGGTGCATTTTCCTGCAGACCCTGACCCACCACAAGTGACAGAACTCCCTCCAGCACTGTATCCCAGATGAACTTCTTATATTTTGTGAAGCAAATACCAAATTCCCAGTGCAGCAGCAAAAAACACCATGAAAAGTGGAGGATGACCAAATGTCTTCACAGTCCCCACTGGGAGACACTTAGCCTCCAGTGGCCACAGTTTACCTACAAAGAGAGAATTGAGCACTGCTGCCTCATGTTCATTGGAATATAAGAAACCATCTCTTCCCGGTAACATAGATGCAGACCCAGCTTTGATGGTCTCACTACAAAGGAAGCTAAAGCTCATGACAGCAACATATATTTCAGGATCCCAACCTCAGAGGCCATTTCCCAAGAATTCTTAGGCCAGCAGAGCTCCTTGTTTGTGGAGTGTTTACCCTTTCCTTTACTTTTGGAAACTCCTCTACCACCTCCAAGGTTGTGAACTCCCGAGCATATTCCATTCCATATATGTATTCCTAGATTTTTACACTTTTCTACTCTAATTGTGTCTTACTTGGGGCAAAGGTATTGTCAAGGCATTGCTCTGGATGTGAGTGGGAAGATTTTTGTGTAGCACATATTTACATACACATTGGATTCATTTTCCAATTTTCCATTTGAAATACTTAACCCCTGACACTAACCCGTACCCTACTAGTCTCTAACTAATAATCCTAAAATGATGGTGAAAAATAACCCAAAAAGAATAGAAATACAAGCAGTTCAGAGGAGGCATGGTGTATAGTTGGAATTGCCTTTTGCATTATATAATGTAGGAGTTTTAAATCTAGTCAATTTTTTTGTTGAAATAGTTCTACATGTGTTTTTAAAATTAACAAATATGTGAATCCCTGTCTCCCTTTCTCTGTAGCCTATTCAGCACATGTATTTTTATATGCACATATAGAATCCTACCTGATATCACTTGTACACACATGTGAGGTGGCTGAATTGGCAGATGCAAATTGTGAGAAGAGATCACTCCTCCTAAACGCTGTTGGAACTGAAAATTCAACCTACGGGTGAGCTTCCTAGTTGAATAACATTATACATAAATCCATGTTCAGTAAAATGAATATTTTTCGATCTTTGGATTATATATATTTCATGATGAATTTCGATTGGCATATATATTGCTACTTTTTTTTTCTTTTATTGGTTGCTCAAAACATTACAAAGCTCTTGACATATCATATTTCATACATTAAATTCAAGTGGGTTTGAACTCCAATTTTTACTCCAAATACAGAATGCAGAATCACATCAGTTACACATCCATATTTTTACATAATGTCTTATTAGTTACTGTTGTATTCTGCTACATTTCCTATGCTCTACTATCCCCCCTCCCCTCTCTTCCCATCTTCTCTCTCTACCCTACCTACTGTCATTCATTTCTCTTATTGTTTATTTTCCCATTACACTCACAACCTCTTATATGTAATTTTTTGTAACAATAAGGGTCTCCCTCCATTACCATGCAATTTCTCTTTTCTCTCCCTTTCCCTGCCACCTCATGTCTCTGCTTAATGTTAATCTTTTCTTCATGTTCTTCCTCTCTGCTCTGTTCTTAGTTGCTCTCATTATATCACATAAGTCATTTGGTATTTGTTTTTTTGGGATTGGCTAGCTTCATTAAGCATTATCTGCTCTAGTGCCATGCATTTCCCTGCAAATTCCATGATTTTGTCATTTTTTAGTGCTGCGTAATCCTCCATAGTATATAAAAAAAAAAAAACATTTTTTTTTATCCATTCATCTATTGAAGGGAATCTGGGTTGGTTCCACAGTGTAGCAATTGTGAATTGTGCTGCTATGAACATCGATGTGGCAGTATCCCTGTAGTACGCTCTTTTAAGGTCTTCAGGGAATAGTCCAAGAAGGGCAATAGCTGGTTCAAATGGTGCTTCCATTCCCGGCTTTCCCAGGAATCTCCATACTGCTTTCCAAATTGGCTGCACCAGTTTCAGTCCCATCAGCAATGTACAAGAGTACCCTTTTCCCCACATCGTCGCCAGCACTTGTTGTTGTTTGACTTCATAATGGCTACCAATCTCACTGGATTGAGATGGTATTTTAGGGTGGTTTTGATTTGCATTTCTCTGACTGAAAGAAATGGAGAGCATTTTTTCATGTACTTATTGATTGATTCTATGTCCTCCTCTGAGAAGTGTCTGTTCAGGTCCTTGGCCCATTGGGTTATTTGTTATCTTATTGTCTAATTATTTGAGTTCTTTGTATACTTTGTATACTCTGGATATTAGGGCTCCATCTGAAGGGAGAGGAGTAAAAATTTGTTCCCATGATCTAGGCTCCATATTTACCTCTCTTATTGTTTCTCTTTCTGAGAAAAAAAAAATTTCAGTTTAAGTAACTCCCATTTGTTGATTCTTGTTATTAACTCTTGTGCTATGGGTGTCCTATTAAGGAATTTGGAGCCTGACCATACAGTATGTAGATCGGAACCAACTTTTTCTTCTATCAAATGCAGAGTCTCTGATTTGAATCTAGCTCCTTGATCCACTTTGAGTTAACTTTTGTGCATGGCGAGAGAAAGGGATTCAGTTTCATTTTGTTGCATGTGGATTTCCAGTTTTCCCAACACGATTGGTTGAAGATGGTATCCTTCCTCAATTGCATGCTTATAGCTCCTTTATCAAATATAAGATAGTTGTAGCTTTTTGGATTAGTCTCTGTGTCCTCCATTCTGTACCATTGGTACACCCGCCTTTTTTGGTACCAGTACCATGCTGTTTTTGTTATTATTGCTCTGTAATATAGTTTGAAATCTGGTATCGCTATACCGCCTGATTCACACTTCCTGGTTAGAATTGCTTTTGCTATTCTGGGTCGTTTATTTTTCCATATGAATTTCATGATTGGTTTATTTATTTCTACAAAAAATTCCTTTGGGATTTAGATTGACATTTCATTAAACCTATGGAGAACTTTTTAGTAATATCGCCATTTTGATGATGTTCATTCTGCCTATCCATGAACAGGGTATATTTTTCCATCTTCTAAGATCTTATTCTACTTCTCTTTTTAGGGTTCTGTAGTTTGCATTGTATAAATCTTTCACCTCTTTTGTTAGGTTGATTCCCAAGTATTTAATTTTTTATGAGGATATTGTGAATGCAATGTTTTTCCTCATTTTCTTTTCAGAAGTATTGTCACTGATATACAGAAATGCCTTTGATTTATGCATGTTGATTTCATTTCCTGCCACATTGCTGAATTCATTTATTAGTTCTAGTAGTTTTTTCTGTAGACCCTTTTGGGTATTCTATGTACAGAATCATGTCATCTTCAAATAGTGATAATTTAAGTTCTTTTTTTCCTATTTTTATGCCTTTAATGTCTTTCATCTGTCTAATTGCTCTGGCCAGTTTTTCGAGAACTATATTGAATAGAAGTGGTGATAGAGGACATTCCTGTCTTGTTCCAGATTTTAGAGGGAATGCCTTCATTTTTTCTCCATTCAGAATGATGCTAGCCTGAGGCTTAACATAGATAGCTTTTACAATGTCGATGTATGTTCCTGTTATTCCTAGTTTTTCTAATGTTTTGAACATAAAGGAATGCTCTACTTTGTCTAATGGTTTTTCTGCATCTATCAAGATGATCTTATGGTTCTTATTTTTAAGTCTAGTGATGTTGTGAATAACATTTATTGATTTCCATATATTGAACCCTCCTTGCATCCCAGGGATGAATCCTAGTTGATCATGGTGCACAATTTTTTTGATGTGCCTTTGTATCCATACCACCAGAATTTTAATGAAAATTTTTGCATCTAGGTTCATCAGAGATATTGGTCTGTAGTTTTCTTTCATTGAGGTGTCTTTGTCTGGTTTCAGAATCAGGGTGATGTTGGCCTCATAGAATGAACTTGGCAGAGCTCCCTGTTTTTCTATTTCCTGAATAACTTGAAAAGTATTGGTATTAAATCTTCTTTAAAGGTTTTGTAAAACTCCGCTGTATACCCATCCGGTCCTGGGCTTTTCTTGGTTGGTAGTCGTTTGATTGCTTCTTCTATTTCATCGATTGATATTGGTCTGTTTAAATTGTGTGTATCCTCCTGACTCCGTCTAGGCAAATCATATGACTTAACAAATGTATCGATGTCTTCACTATTTTCTATTTTATTGGAATATAGGTTTCCAAAATAATTTCTAATTGTCTTTCGTATTTATGTAGCTTCTGTTGTGATATTGCCTTTTTCATCCCGTATGTTAGTAATTTGAGTTCTCTCTCTTCTTCTCCTCGTTAGCATGGCTAAGGGTCTGTCCATCTTATTTATTTTTTCGAAGAACCAACTTTTAGTTTTGTTAATTTTTTAATAGTTTCTTTTGTTTCAATTTCGTGATTTACGCTCTGATTTTAATTATTTCTTGCCTTCTGCTACATTTGCTGTTGTTTTGCTCTTCCTTTTCTAGGGCTTTGAGATGAAGTGAGAGCTCATTTATTTGTTGTTTTTGTTTTTTTTTTTCTTTTTTTGAGGAATGACCTCCAGGCGATGAATTTGCCTCTTGAATTTTGTTTCATTGTGTCCCATTGAATCTGATATGTTGTGTCTGTATTTTCATTTATCTCTAAGAATTTTTTGATTTCCTCTTTTATGTCTTCTGTAACCCATTGATCATTCAGTAATATATTGTTCATTTTCCATGTGATGTAGGATTTTTCCTTCCTTCTTTTACCATTGGTTTCCAGTTTCATTCCATTGTGATCAGAAAAAAATTCATGGTATTATCTCCACCCCTTTATATTTACTGAGTGTTGCCCTACGGCATAATATATGGTCTATTTTTGAGAAGGATCCATGTGCTGGTGGGAAAAAAGTATATCCACTTGATGATGGTTGATATATTCTATATATGTCAGTTAAGTCTAGGGTATTGATTGTGATATTGAATTCTATATTTTTTTTATTCAACTTTTGTTTGGAGGATCTGTCCAATGGTGAGAGAGGTGAGTTGAAGTCTCCCATAATTATTGTGTTGTGGTCTATTTGATTCTTGAAATTGAGGAGAATTTGTTTTATAAATGTCGCAGCACCATTATTTGCTGCGTAAATATTGATAATTGTTATGTCTTGTTGGTGAATGGTTCCTTTTAACAGTATATAATGTCCTTCCTTATCCCTTTTGATTAAATTAGTCTTGAAGTCGATTTTATTCCATATGAGGATGGCCACCCCTGCTTGCTTACAAGGACCGTGTGCATGGTATAAATTTTCCCAACCTTTCACCTTCAGCCTGTGTATGTCTTTTCCATTCAGATGTGTCTCCTGGAAGCAACATATTGTTGGATTTGTTTTTTTTAATCCACGTTACAAGCCTATGTCAATTTATTGGAGAGTTTAAGCCATTAACGATTAGAGTTACTATTGATATATGGTTTGTATTGCCACCCGTCTTTGATTATTTATCTTTTTTTTTTAAATTTAGTTTGTTTATCCATGATTAGCTTTTCCCCCTCCCTCTGTCATTACTGAGGCAATTCCCACTGATGGTTTTCGTTGTTGATATTCATTTTTTCCTCATGTAGTGTTTTCCTTAAGATGCTTTGCAATGCTGGTTTTCTGGCTGCAAATTCTTTTAGCTTTTGTTTATCACAAAATATTTTTCTTTAGTTGTCTTACCTGAAACTTAATTTTTCTGAATACAGATTTCTTGGTTGTCATCCATTGTTTTTAAGTGTTTGAAATACGTTGTTCCAGGATCTTCTCACTTTCAGCGTCTGTGATGAAAAATCTGTTGTTAACATTTTTGGTTTACCCCTGATTGTAATCTGCCTCCTTTCTCTTGTAGCTTTTAATATTTTCTCTTTGTTTTGTATATTGGATATCTTCATAACAATGTTTCTTGGCATTGGTCTACTGTGATTTTTTTGTGCTCGGTGTCTTGTAAGCATCTACAATTTTTTTTTATCCGTTTCCATTTTTATTTCTGGAAAGTTTTCTAAAATTATTTCATTCAGCAGGTTACTCATTCCCTTGGTTTGAATCTCTGTACCTTACTCTATCCAGATGACTCATAAGTTTTTTTTTTTATGATATCCCATATCACTTGGATGTTTTTCTCATGACTTTTTACCAGCATTTCTTTGTTGGCTAGACTTTTTTCAAAATGATATATTTTGTCTTCATTATCTGACATTCTGTCTTCTACTCGCTCCACTCTGTTAGTGATACTCTCAATTGAGTTTTTAATTTGGTTTATCATTTCCTTCATTTCTAGAATTATTGTTTGATTTTTTTATAATCTCTATCTCCTAATAAAGATGCTTAATTTCTTTTTATATCTGTTTATGTAATTCATTTTCAATGTGTTCTTTCACTGTTTGGTTTTGATGTCTCGTATCCTCTTTAAGGTTCCATTCCATCTGTCTAAGGTATTCCTTGAGTTCTTTATATGACCATTTTTCTGATGATTCCTTCTGAATATTTAGGCTGTCCATTGTTGTTTGTACTCCTTTTCTTCCTTGTTTTTTTATGCTGCTCATGTTACTTCTTGTTTTGTTTGACTGCTGAGTTACAGCTTACTCTTATAAATTTATTTGATGCTTCGGAGGAAAGATATTAGAAGGGAAGGGAAGAAGTCACTAAAGAGAATGAGAGTAGGCAGGTAGAATTCAAGGAAGGGGGAATTAGAAAATTGAAAAGAAATGAAAAGACAAAAGAAAAATAGAAAATAAATAAAGAAAAAAATTTAAATAATAATTATAATTAAAAGATGAAAATTAAAATTTAAAATAATATTAATAATAATAATGATAAAATAAAAAAAATAAAAACATTAAAAAAAGTTAAAGAACAACAACAACAAAAATGAAAATGAAAGAAATAGAAAAAATATAAATTAAAAAAATAATAATAATAAATGCAGTCATAGAGTTCAATTAACTTCTCTTTCAGAAGGTGGAGCTGTGTGCACTGGGCCAAGCTTCTCCTCTGAATAAGTGGGAACCAATCACTGTGCAGCAGCTCTTCCTCCCAGACTTGGCGGATCTCCAATCCTGAGTGCCTAGGGCCTTCTCTTGTGCTTCCTCAAGCCATGCCTTGCTCACCTGTGACGCTCACCACAATAGTGGTTACAAGCCAGAACTCTACTCCTGGCAGCCCTGTTTTCATGAATGCCTGGGCACACTCTCCCTGTTTGCCTCCCTCAGACCCTAGTTTTGTAGAGCTTGGGGCTGAGGACCCCCAGCGAATTTTCTTGCCCTCTGGGAGCCATGCCCCCGGTACGTGGTGTAAGAGACCTCAATTGTCAGCACTTGTGGGATCAGGAGCCGGGAATTCCACGCGCTAGTCCCTAGCCAATCCTGATTCCCTAGGTCTGGCTATCGTGCTCACGGGAGAGCTGGGAGAGGCCCTTAAGGCTGAGCTGGGAGGGGCCCTTAAGGTTTCCCCGCTGTGTTGAGAGAGATGGCTAGGGGATTACACACCTGTCACGCTGGTTTTAATGAAGTTATCTCCTCTGCCCGTGACGTCATTTCTATGCTATGGTGGTATCCCATGCAAATGGTGACCGTTTGTTCCCTTTGAAAGGTAACCAACGCAACGGGTGGGTCCTGACTGTCTCTCCCAAGCGCCGTTTCAATCCTGTGGCCACTGCTTTTGAAGGCTTGGTTGGCTTTTACCTCTGAAAGTTCAGAAGGGCCGAACAGTTATTTCAGTGGGATCTTAGTGCTGAGTCATGAGAACCAGGCAAACCGGAGGTTGAATGCAGCCCATCCAGGCTCGGTGTGTGTTCTGAGGGGCCCAGAATGTTCGCCCCAGATCCACATCAGGTCAACATTGCCTACTGATTCTGAGCAAATAGCATTTAGACAGTTTACGACTCCCTATGCCCGATCAGCTGAAGAGGTCAGAGACTTGATTTTTCCATGCCTGCCTTCATGATGGATCTCCTGAATTGCTAATTTTTATAACTGTGCATGTGAGTGTGTATGTATGAGAGTGTATATATATATATATACACTCTCCAGATTTTTTAAAATATGAAATATATGTGTCTTATTATACACTCAATAAATTCATTCATATTCATATATGTGTATTTATAATCAACTTTCCACAAGATTATTCTCAGAAATAATCATCCACCTGAAATACATATTTGTTTTCTAGTACTGAAAACTAAATTCTGTGAAAGGTGCAAACAAAACCTAATATTTCTACAGTTACTGAGCTAGTTTAACATCAATGCAAGTATATTCTTAGGGGACATGATGTGTATTTTGACTTTCATTTTTATTCAACACTGGTACATTACTACTCCTTCAGTTAATGCACATCATAGGATATATATTTCGTTCACAAGTTAGAAAATTTATAGGCATTTGTTTCACAATCAATCACTTCCTGATTCAGTACACATGATTCTTCTATGTTTCTTGACTGGTCTTTTTATGAGACTTCTTTCCAAACACATTATTTTCGTTTAACATCATCACTTATAAAGCAAAACTCAAACACCCTTCATGATAAACCATAATCCTAATATTACCATTAGATATATAACTGGTTGGAATGAATGATTATATATCAATATAAGATTTCTTATATATTTTCAGATTTCAATTCAATCCATTATTTAAAGTGGAACCAGTTACATTATTTATTCATATTATCGTCTATTCATGCATTATCTCTATATTCATAGACACAGGGTACACCTCTTTGTACCCCTAATACTAATGTATATGTCTTCAAAATATTGCTCCCAGACATAGTGAAAGAAATACTCATGTTACCTGATCTACATATACATTTTACCACAGTAATATTCTGAACAAAATAAATGTAAAGGTCACACTTATGATTGTACCAAAGCCTAAAAGGAAAGTGAACATGGATAACTAATAACATCCGTGTCCAGGTTGCCTAATGCTCTCAAATGTAAATCCCATTGGTGACAACATATTTGTTTTTACCTATGATTATATATTCAAACTCAACCCTGTTGAAAATGTCTAATCCTATCACTCATTTATACTTTGCCTGATTTCGTTATGTCGCTATTGATACTTGCTTTTCTACATAATTTCCCCAGTTCATTATTGTGAATGACTCTTCACATGTACTGACATTTACATTCACTCTCTAAACGAAACCCTATTGCTAAATAAGCTTTTTATTCCAAATCATATTCTCACTCTTCTTCCTAAACCTACCGACTATCTTTCTAATCCTACCGACTATCACTTTTTGACTGGATGTTCTCTTCTACATTCAATCATCCAAGGTACACGGTCCTATGCCATTGTATATTGATTTAACTGAGACAATTGTACAGAACGTAATTCAACACTATGTATCCCAATCAGGGGCCCAATGCCCTTCTGGGCTTCAAATCTTTCTTAGATTTCCGTTTTCATACATATATTTCACTTATATATTCTTATAAATATCGCAGGTACCCAATCCCTTTATTCATCCTGCAGAATGATTCCTAACCCAAATCGAACATATAATTAACCCTAACCATACACTAACTTTACCAAAGAGCAGGGACAGAGTTGGTATTAAAATACAGGAATGTAGGGTATCTTCACCTGCTGAGAACCTCAAATGTTCATTTAGAAATGATCCCTGGTGAAGATGAAGGCAGCTAGGAAAGACCTCAGAAAGCAAAAGTCATCTTCCATGGCAATCATCCTGGTTGGGTTGAAGGGTTGTGTCTGAATCATTCTCTCTCTTCTTAATGTATACAAGATGGACCAAACCAGTTCTGTGTGGAGAGCTGTTCCGGGGTGCTTATGATTGATATGACATTCTAACTCTTGAAAGTGTTACAGGAAAACTGGGGCAGCCTCCACCTCATGGGACTTTTGGAAGCAACTGTTAGGGCAAAGTGGTTGTCAAGGCAGTGACATAATTCAGATCCTGAAGAAAGTGACCTCACCTCACTTCCTTGGTGATAAAACTCTCTGAACTTGGGATCCAGGAAGCCAGGCACTCAGAGATAGTCCCTGTCCCAGTCCCAGTGGTCTCATATGTTTGGATTTACCAAGGACAGAGTCAGTCTTTCTTGGAACCTACAGATGTGAGGATGACGAAATGCCAGGAAACCTTTGAAGAGGGGCTTTTCCTGAGAAAGCAGGTAGTGTCTCACCACTGGCTCTTGACAACTTCACAGAGTTGGCCATGCAGACCAGAACTGAGACAGGAGAGGTCATTTTGGGGAAACATAGTATGGCCCACCAGTCAGAGGACACTCCGGAGAGTCACAGACCTACTTGGGGGAAGGAGGTGCCTTTTTGGGTGTGGGGGTGATTTTGCGGTTTTGTCTCATGTTCTCAGAATAGGTAGGAAAGGCGGTTTGTTTGGTTTAGAGTGGACTATTTTTAGTAAGTCCTTTGACAATGCGAGTGTCTGTGTATCCCACTGTGTTCATGATTGTAGACATTAGAAGAGAGAATGGATCAATGGATGTTTCCTGTCTACTAGAAAGCTTGCCAGCATTCATTGTGCCCAATATATGAGTGGACTCAGGCTTGCCTTATAGATGGGCAACACCTACTAGCTTCATAATTTCCTGTTTTCTCCTTCAATTCTGCCAACACTCCAGAATAGTATTATGGTTTTGTGTCCAAGATATGTGCCACCTCCAATATCTGCGACATGGCCATGTACTAGATAGTTGAAGGGAATGGCTAGCATCTCAGAAATCTCAGATATCAGTTGACCAGGAAAGTCTCAGTGGAGAAACCCTGCTTTGGTCCTTTTGCTTACCTATTGTTCTGTTGCCCTGAATGTCAGGAAGATCTTTGCCTCAAGCCACCACTTTGTGAAGCCTGAAGAAAACAGTTTTCAAATGCAAATAAATGGGCATCACCTGTGGATCCATGCTTAATTGCTTTGAAAATGGATATGTCTGAATCAGTCTCTTGGCCCTGTGTGAGGCTGTGTCTTAGATTCTCAGCACCTGATGGATCTAAAGATAGATCCCATGCATGCATCCAAAACCAAAATGGCAAAAAGATCATATATTGTTGATTAACTCTCTTGCCTTCCTCTGGTAGGTTCCTGAAATCCATCAAGTGAGAACAGGGATCCTTTGGGTCAAATAAGTTCTTCAAAACCCAGCAGAGGCTAGCCCATAGATGCTTGTTTTTCTCATGACTCCAATTCACTTACAGAATCTAAACCTCAAAGTCAGTAGTCCTCAAGTTGGAGAAGCCAAACAGTATTAAAGGAAGGCCTATTTGATCACTCCTAGTTTACAGGAAGGGTGTCCACGCCACCCTGACTTTAGGCAAATGAGGGGCAGGAAGCTTATTTTGGACACTGACGTGGGCTGCTCCCCTCATGGAAACCTCCAGCCACAGGTTATGATGAGTGTCTATATGGAAGAAGATTTGGGCCATGTGGGAGTGTTTTGGTTTTAATTGTGGACATTTGAATGGTGGTTGGAAGAGATGACTGGGTCCACCTGGGCTTGCACTCTGGTGTGATTCCCCTTAGAGACTGAGTTCTGGTACTGATCTCAGAGAAGTATTGCCATGAATTGTGTTGGGATTTTAGATGGCCATGCATGAGAGTTGCCCTTGGAAAGTGACATCTAGGCCCAAGTTGACTTTCCAAAGATCACAGGAAATCTCATCCAGGATATCACATGATTTTATTCTTAAAGACTTGGCAGCCATTTTTGAGAGTCAAAACACACATGGACCTCACATTGTAGACCTAAATGGGCCTGGCTTAATCTGACATTTTGGCCACTCTTTGGGAAGCCTTGCCTGTGAGAATTCTCCAGAGTTTTCATTGAAATGAGCTTAGTCACCATTTAATGGTTCCTGAATAAATTGAAACCCACAGTGCCTCCAACTTCTTTCTTGAAAATTGGCTAGATAAATACCATAAAAATTTTTGAAATTCCCATGACCGGGTGGCAGGAGAACATTTGGATGTCCTGTTGCTGATCATGAGTATGTAAGACAGTGCCCTGATTGACTTGGTTTTATGAAAATGGTGTAGAACAGAGATGCCAGTAAGTTGGATCCTGCTGAGTAGTTGTCCTAGAGCAGTGGTTGGCAGGTGGGTGATAAAACATCTGTGGTGGGCCATGTGGATCTGCCATTGGCTTGCAAATTGATTGTGACTGACATTTTGCAGCCAGTAGACTCTTATATGTAAAAGCATATTGTTATATGGAGAGGTTTCAGGGCAATGTTCAAAATCAGGTTGCTATGGTCAATGGGGCAAGCAATGTGGGATAGAAGCCTGGTTGGTGCATTCTCCTGTAGAACCCGACCCACCACAGTTGACAGAACTCACTTCAGCACTGTGTCCCTGTTGAACTCTTTGTAATTCATGAAGCAAATTCCAAACTCCCAGTGCAGCAGCAAGAAACACCATGAATAGTGGAGGATGACCAAATGTATTTACAGTGCACACGAGGAGACACTTAGACCCCAGTGGCCACAAGTTACATACAAGTAGAAAATTCAGCACTGCTGCCTCATGTTCATTGGAAAATAAGAAACAATATCATCCATGTCACATAGATGAAGACCCAGCTTTGATGGTGTCACTCCAAATGAAGCTAATGCTCCTGACAACAGCATATATTTCATTGCCAAACCTTAGAGGCAGTTTCTCCAGATGTCAGGCTGGCAGAACTTCATGTTTGTGGAGAGTTTACCCTGTCCCTTACTTTTGGAACCTCTTCTAACACCTCCAAATTTGTGAACTCCTGAGCATTTTCCATTCCACATATGTATTCACAGATTTTCTAACTCCTCTCCTCTAATTGTGTCTTATGTGGGGCGAAGGTAATGTCAAGGCATTGTTCTGAATGAGAGTGGGAAGTTTTTTGTGTAGCACATATTTGCATACACATTGGATACATTTTCAAATTTTCCATTCGAAATACTGAATCCCTGACACTAACACATATCCTAATAGACTTTGACTTTTATCCTAATATTATGCAGAAAAATAACCCAAACAGAATAGAAATACAAGAGGTTCACAGGAGGCATGGTGTATAGTTGGACTTGCCTTTCGTATGATAAATGGTAGGTGTTATAAATCTAGCAAATTTTAATTGAAATAGTTCTCCATGTGTTTTAAAAGTTAACAAATATGTGAATAACTGTCTCCCTTTCTCTGTAGCCTATTCATCACATGTATTTTTATATGCACATATCGAATTCTACCTGGTATCACTCGTACATTTTGTGAGGTGGCTGGCTTGGCAGATACAAATTGTGAGAAGAGATCACTCCTACTTAATGCTGTTGGAACTGAAAATTCAACATACGGGTGAGCTTCTTAGTTGAACGACATAAATCCATGTTCATTAAAATGAATATTTTTGGATCTGTGGATGATATATATTTCATGGTGAATTTCGATTGGCATACATAATGCTACTTTTTAATGTCTCTGTGTGTATATATATATATATATATATATATATATATATATATATATACACATATATATATATTTTTTTTCACTCTGCAGATTTTTCAAAATATGAAGTATATTTTTCTTATTATACACTCCCTAAATTCATTCATATTCATGTATGTGGATTTATAATCAACTTTTCAAAAGATTATTCTCAGAAATATTCATCCACTTGAAATACTTATTTGTTTCCTACTACTGAAAACTAACTTCAGGGGATCATATTATGGCTGCGAAGGGAGTGCATCACCCCCATGTACTGCGTCACTGTGAGGGAGAATGACGAGTTAGAATGGCTAAAACCTATCTTGTTAGGAATTTCCAGCAAAATTGTGGTTCTCCAAAACCAAGTGTACATATTTCCATCTCAGGAGGATCAGCTACGGGGGCTCAAACGCGAGTGATTTGTCCTCACAGAAGGTCATGCGACTTATTCAGGAAATTGCTCCGTGGCTAGAGTCTGTGGCGCGTGCTGGGAAACGACGAGATAGCAAGGCAAATATACAGCGGTGCAGGTACTGTGGGCTCCTGCCAGGTATGCAATCACTGTGCTCAGTGCTGAATTCTGGGTTTGAGACGGGAAAGCATGCAGTCCAACTCGTTTCTCCACACCCGTCAGACCACAGAGGAACCCAGCGGCCACCATCATGGAGAGGTGACTTCATCATCCCTGTTTTCGACTGATCGCAGCTTATTCAGATATAGAACAGGTAATTTCAGGATGCCATTCACCTTTGTGTTGCAGACAAATTACTCAGGCTCAGTGCTAAAGAACCCGCAGAAACTGCGTCTTGGAGCCTGCTTCTATTAGAACATACACCGAGCCCAGAGCGGCCGAATTCCGCCTCCAGGAACTGATCTGGCCCAGGGCTAAAGAACCGGCGGAAACTGCTTCTCGGTCCGGGTCTTGCTGAATATCAGTAAATATCAACCGAGCCTTCATAGGCAGTGGCAACAGGATTGAGACGGGGCTTGTGAATGCCGGTCAGGACTCACCGATTGCTTTAGTCACCCAGCAAAGGGAACGAAATGCTGCCTTTTGCATGGGATACCAACATGGCAGAGATCTGATGTCATCAGAAAGCAGCAGAGGAGATAACCTCATTGATACCAGCGGTGACAGAAACAGTTGGTCTCCTGGTAAAGAAAGTGAGTCACAAACACCCGGGTCTCTCTCACTTTGTCATCAAGCCAGAGGGGCAGAGCAGAGCCGCCGCCCACGCCCGGAACAGGCCCAGCGACACACCTGCATGGTAGTCACGTCAACCCAATTGGAATAGAGGCAGAGCAGAGCCGCTGCCCTTGCCCAGAACAGGCCCAGCGACCCGCAGGCGTGGTAGTCACATCAACCGAATTGGAGTAGTTGCAGAGCAGAGCCTTCTCCCGCACCTAGTACAATCCCAGTGGCCCACCGGCATGGTAGTCAGGTCACCCCAATATTAGTAGGGGAAGAGCAGAACCTTCGCCCACACCCAGAACAGGCCCAGCAACCTGCCGGCATGGTAGTCACGACCCCCCAATTGGAGTAGGGGCAGAGCAGAGCCATCACCCGCGCCCGCAAGGTAGGCACACCTGCACCTGACTGGCAGAAGAGGCCCATTGCCCTGCCGGCACGGCAGACACTTCACCGCATTTGGAATAGGAGCAGAGCAGATCCATTGCCCGTGTCCGCAAGGCAGGCAGACCTGCGACAAACTGGCGGAACAGGCCCAGCAACACACCTGCATGGTAGTCACGTCACCCCAATTGGAATAGGGGCAGAGCAGAGCCGCCGCCAGCACCTACAAGGTAGGCAGACCTGCGACCGATCGGCAGAACACCCCAGGGGTCCACGGGTAATAGCTGCAGCAGATGGAATGTCAGATAAAGAACTCAGGATATACATGCTTCAGATGATCTGGAGTCTCAAGGAAGACATTAGACAGCAAAATCAGACAATGAAAGATCACTTCGACAATGAATTACATAAACAAATCCAAGAAGCAAAAGATCAGCTATACAGAGAGATAGAGGTTGTAAAAAATAACAAACAGAAATCCTAGAAATGCTGAAAGCAATAAACCAACTAAAAAACTCAATTGAGAAGACTACCAGCAGAGTAGAACACTTAGAAGATAGAACATCAGACAATGAAGACAAAGTATTCCAACTTGAAAAGAACATAGACAGCTCAGCAAGACTGTTAAGAAACCATGAACAGAATATCCAAGAACTACGGGATAACATAAAGAGACCAAACATAAGAGTCATTGGAATACAGGAAGGTATAGAGGTTAAAACCAAAGCAATGAGGAATGTATTCAATGAAATAATACGAGAAAACTTCCCAGACTTGAAGAATCAGACTGACTCCCAAGTCCTAGAAGCCTACAGGACGCCAAATGTGCAAAATCATAACAGATTCACACCTAGACACATTATAATGAAGATGCCCAACGTACACAATAAGGAGAGAATTTTAAATGCTACAAGAGAAAAAAAGCAGATTACATTTAGGGGTAAAACAATCAGGATAACAGCTGATCTTTCAACACAGACTCTGAAAGCTAGAAAATCCTTGAATAACATTTTTCAAACACTGAAAGAAAATGGATTCCAACCAAGAATTGTGTATCCAGTGAAATTAAGCTTCAGGATGGAAGATAAAATTATAACCTTCCAAGATAAAAAAAAAAGTTAAAATAATTTGTAGCTAGAAAACCATCTCTTCAAAACATCCTCGGAAAATATTACAGGAAGAAGAAAGGGAAATAACAATAAAAACCAACAGTGGGATGTAGTACAGTAAAAGTGGGAAATAATCAAAGAAGAAAACAATCCATGTTTAATAACATAAATAAACAAATAGGGTTGGAAGAACAACCATTATCTCAAAAATAACTGTAAATGTTAATGCCTTAAACTCACCAATTAAGAGACAGAGGCTAGTAGAATGGATCACAAAACAAGACCCAATAATATGCTGCCTACAGGAGACGCATTTGATAGGAAAAGACATACATAGACTGAAGGGGAAAGGTTGGGAAAAATCATATCACTTATATGGATTTCGGAAACAAGTAGGAGTGTCCATACTCATATCAAATAAAATAGATTTCAATCCAAAGTTAATCAAAAGGGATAAAGAGGGACACTATATACTGCTCAAGAGAACGATACAGCAACAAGACATAACCATTATAAATATATATATGCCCCAAACAATGGTGCAGCTATGTCCATCAAACAAACTTTTCTCAAGATCAAGAGTCTAATAGACCACCATACAATAATCATGGGAGACTTCAACACACCTCTCTCACCACTGGACAGGTCTTCCAAACAAAAGTTGAAATAGAAAACTATAGAACTCAATAACACAATTAATAACCTAGACTTAATTGACATATATAGAATATACTCCACAACATCAAGCAGTTACATTTTTCCTCAGCAGCACATGGATCCTTCTCAAAAATAGATCATATATTATGTCACAGGGCAATTCTTAGACAATATAAAGCAGTAGAGATAATACCATGCATCTTATCTGATCATAATGGAATATAAACTAAAAATCAATGATAAAAGAAGGAAGGAAAAATCATGCATCACTTGGAGAATGAACAACAGGTTACTGAATGAACAATGGGTTATAGAAGACATAAAGGAGGAAATTAAAAAATTCTTAGAGATAAATGAAAACACAGGCGCAACATATCAGAATCTATGAGACACATTGAAATCCATTCTAAGAGGAAAATTCATTGCTTGGATTTCATTCCTTAAAAAAAGAAAAAAACAACAGCAAATAAATGATCTCATACTTCATCTCAGAATCCTAGAAAAAGAAGAGGAAAACAACAGCAAAATAAGTAGAAGGTAAGATTTAATTAAAATCAAAGCTGAAATTAATGAAATCGAAACAAAAGAAACAATTGAAAAAATTGAGGAAACTAAAAGTTGGTTCTTTGAAAAAATAAATAAAATCGACAGACCCTTAGCCATGCTAATGAAAGAAGAAGAGAGAAAACTCAAATTACTAGCATACAGGATGAAAAAGTCAATATCACATGTTAAGGTCTATAAACAAGTCAGCATGGCACCTGGTATTTTGCCAGAGAAATGTTAGGGTCTGTAAACAAGTCTGGATTGCGCCTGGCCAAATGCCATAGGGAGTGGTTTTTGAAGTAACAAAAGCAAGCCATTAAGTGTGGAGATTCCTTATTGGTTGACTGCTGTATCTCTTTTATGCTAATTAGATAAGCTTTATAAAATGTATAAATATCACTCGGATTCTACAATAAACGGCTTCCACTCCTGCTGTATCAATCTACACAAGTTATTTGTCACCCCCTGGCAATCACAGCAGATATTTCTGAAATACAGAAGATAATAAGAAATTAATTTGATTCGTTATACTCCAATATAATAGAAGATAGTGAAGGCATCGAAAAATTTCTTAAGTCATATGATCTGTCCAGATTGAGTCAGGAGGATATAGACAACCTAAACAGACCAATATCAATTGAGGAAATAGAAGAAACCATCCAAAGATTACCAACTAAGAAAAGACCAGGACACTATGGGTATACAGCAGAGTTTTACAAACCCTTAAATATGAACTAATACCAATACTTATCAAGCTATTTCAGGAAATTGAAAAAGAGGGAGATCTTCCAAATTCATTCTACCAGGCCAATATCACCCTAATTTCTACACCAGACATAAACACTTCAAACAAAGAAAACTACAGACCAATATCCCTAAAGAACCTAAATGCAAAAATCCCTAATTAAATTCTGGCGAATCAGATACAAAAACATATTAAAAAAATTGTGCACCATGATCAAGTAGGATTCATCCGTGGAATGCAAGGCTTGTTCAATATACGAAAATCAATAAATGTTATTCACCACATCAATAGACTTAAAAATAAGAACCATATGATCATCTCGATAGATGCACAAAAAGCATTCGACAAAGTACAGCATCCCTTTATCTTCAAAACTCTAGAAAAACTAGGAATAACAGGAATATACCTCAATATTGTAAAAGCAATCTATGCTAAGCCTCAAGCTAGCATCATTCTGAATCTAGAAAAATTGAAGGCATTCCCTCTAAAATCTGGAACAAGAATGGGATGCCCTCTCTCACCACTTCTGTTCAATACAGTTCTCGAAACACTGGCCAGAGCAATTAGACAGACGGAAGAAATTAAAGGCATAAAAATAGGAAAAGAAGTACTTAAATTATTACTATTGCAGAAGACATGATTCTATACCTAGCAGACCCAAAAGGGTCTACAAAGAAACTAATAGAGCTAATAAATGAATTCAGCAAAGTGACAGGATATAAAATCAACACACATAAATCAAAGGCATTCCTCTATATCAGCGACAAATCCTCTGAAATGGAAATGAGAACAACCACTCCATTCACAATATCCTAAAAAAAAAAAAATGATGGGAATCAACCTAACAAAAGTGGTGAAAGTCTTATACAATGAAAACTACAGAACCCTAAAGAGAGAAATATAAGAAAATCTTAGAAGATGTAAAAATATATCCTGTTCATGGATAGGCAGAACTAACATCATCAAAATGGCGATATTACCAAAATTTCTCTATAGGTTTAACGCAATGGCAATCAAAATCCCAAAGGCATTTCTTGTAGAAATAAAGAAAGCAATCATGAAATACATATGGAAAAATAAAAGTCCCAGAATAGCAAAAACAATGCTAGGCAGGAAGTGTGAATCAGGCGGTAGAGCGATACCAGACTTCAAACTATACTACAGAGCAATAGTAACAACAATAGCATGGTACTGGTACCAATATAGGCCGGTGGACCAATGGTACAGAATAGAGGACACAGAAACCAATCCACAAAACTACAACTATCTTATATTTGATAAAGGGGCTAAAAGCATGCAATGGAGGAAGGATAGCATCTTCAACAAATGGTGTTTGGAAAACTGTAAATCCATATGTAACAAATTGAAACTGAATCCCTTTCTCTTGCCATGCACAAAAGTTAACTCAAAATGGATCAATGAGCTTGATATCAAATCAGAGACACAGTGTCTGATAGAAGAAAAATTTGCTTACGATGTGCATACTGTGGGGTCGGGCTCCAAATTCCTCAATAGGACACCCATAGCACAAGAGTTAATAACTAGAATCAACAAATGGGACATAAACTAAAAAGTTTTTTCGCAGCAAAAGAAGCAATAAGAGAGGTAAATAGGGAGCCTACATCCTGGGAAGATATCTTTACTCCTCACACTTCAGATAGAGCCCTAATATCCGGAGTATACAAAAAACTCAAAAAATTAGACAATAAGATAACAAATAACCCAATCAACAAATGGGCTGAGGACCTCAACAGACACTTATCAGATGAGGACTTACAATCAATCAACAAGTACATGAAAAAATGCTCACCATCTCCAGCAGTCAGAGAAATGCAAATCAAAACCACCCTAAGATACCATCTCACTCCAGTAAGATTGGCAGAATTTATGAAGTCAAACAACAACAAGTTCTGGCAAGGATGTGGGGAAAGAGGTACACTTGTACATTACTGGTGGGACTGCAAATTGGTGCAGCCAATTTGGAAAGCAGTATGGAGATTTCTTGGAAAGCTGGGAATGGAACCACCATTTGACCCAGCTATTCCCCTACTCAGTCTATTCACTAAAGACCTAAAAAGAGCATGCTACAGGGACAATGCTACATCGATGTTCATAGCAGAACAATTCACAACAGAAAGACTGTGAAACCAACTTAGATGCCTTTCAATGAAAGAATGGAGAAAATACTGTGGCATTTATACACAATGGAGTATTACTCTGCATTGAAAAATGAAAAAAATCATAGAATTTGGAGGGAAATGGATGGCATTAGAGCAGATTATGCTAAGTGAAGCTACCCAATCCTTAAAAAACAAATGCCAAATGTCATCTTTGATATACGCAGAGTAACTAAGAACAGAGGAGAGACAAAGAGCATGACAAGATGATTAACATTAAACAGGGATGAGAGGTGGAAAGGAAAGGGAGAGAGAAGGAAAATTGCATGGAATTGGAAGGAGACCCTCAGGGTTATATAAAATTACATACAAGAGAAAGTGAGGGGAAAGGGAAAAATAATACAAGGGGGACAAATTTATTACAGTAGAGGGGGTAGAGAGAGAAGAGGGGAGGGGCGGGGAGGGGAGGGGGGATAGTAGAGGATAGGAAAGGCAGCAGAATTCAATAGACACTAGTATGGCAATATGTGAATCAATAGATGTGTAAATGATGTGATTCTGTAATCTGTACATGGGGTAAAAATGGGAGTTCATAATGCACTTGAATCAAAGTGTGAAATATAATATAACAACAACTATGTAATGTTTTGAACAATTATAAATAAAAATGAAAAAAAATAAAACTAACTACGGTGAATAATGCATGAAATCCTAATATTTCTACAGTAACTGAACCAGTTTAACATCAATGCAAGTAGATTCCTATGGGACATGATGTGTACTTTGACCTTCATTTTTATTCAACACTGGTACATTACTATTTCATCAGTTTATGCACATCACAGGATATATATTTCATCCACAATTTAGCAAAGTTATAGGCATTTGTTTCACTTTCAATCAATTCCTGCTTTGAACACATGGATTCCTCCATATTTCTTGACTGGTCTTTTCATGAGACTTCCTTCCAAACACATTATTTTCGATTTCCATAAACACTTTTGAAACAAAACTCACACACACTTCATGATAAACAATAACCCTAAGATTACCATTATATGTGTAACTGGTTGGAGTGAAGGATTGTATGTCAATATATGATTTCCTATATATTTTAAGATATCAATTCAATCCATTATTTAAAGTGAAAAAAGTTATATTATTTATTCACACTAAGGTCTATTCATGCATTATCTCTATATTCGTAGACATAGGGTACACCACTTGGTACCCACAATACTAATTTATGTGTCCTCAAATATTGCTCCCAGAAATGGTGGAAGAAATACACATATCATATGATCTACATATATATTTGATCACAATAATTTTCTGGGCACAAAATGCAAAGGTCACACCTATGATTGTACCAAATCCTAAATGGAAAGTGAACATGGCTTACTAAAAACATCCATATCCAGGTTGCCTAATGCTTTCAAATGTCATTCCTATTGGTGACTACATATTTGTTTCTTCCTAAGATAATGTACTCAATCTCAACCCTGTTGAAAATGTCTAATCCTATCACTCACTATATAATTGCCTCATTTCATAATGTCTCTATTGATATTTTCCTTCCTACATATTTTCCCCAGTTAATCATTGTGACTGACTCTTCACATGTGCTGACATTTACATTCACTGTATAACCGAAACCCTATTGCTACAGAAATTTTTGTCCAAATTTTATACGCACTCTTTTTTATAAACCTACCAACTATCTTCCTAATCCCACCGACTATCTCAATTTGAGTGGATGTTCTCTTCTAAAATCAAACATCCAAGGTATAAGGTCCTATGCCATTGATTATCAATTTATCTGAGACATCTGTGTAGAACATAATTAAAAGCTAAGTATCCCAATCAAGGGCCTAATGCCCTTCTGGGCTTCAAATCTTACCAACATTTCTGTTTTTATACTTATATTTCACCTCTATAATCTTATAAATATCGCAGGTTCCCAATACTATTAATCATCCTGCAGGATGATTCGTAATCCAAATTGAACATGTTAATAACCCTAACCATACACTCTTCCCTCAATCTAACGTTACAGAAGAGCAGCGAGAGAGTTCATCTTACAATACAGGAATGTAGGGGATCTGCCTCCTGCTGAGAACCTCAAAGGTCCATGCAGATTTGATCCCTGGAGAAGATTAGGCAGCTATGAAGGACCTGAGAGAGCAAAAGTCATCTTCCATTGCAAACAACCTTTCCAGAATGAAGGGTTTTGTCTGAATAAGCCTCTCTTCTTAATGTAGAGAAGATGGACCATACCAGGCATGTGTGGAGAGCTGTTCCTGGGTGCCTATGGTTGATATACCATTCTAACATATGAAAGTGTCACAGGAAGTAAGGGCTGCCTCCATCTCATAGGACTATTGGAAGCTACTGTTAGGACAAAGTGGTTGCCAAGGCAGTGACCTCATTAAATTCCTGAAGGAAGTAATCTCACCTCACTTCCTTGGTGATGAAACTCTCTGAACTTGGGATCCGGGAAGCCAGGCACGCAGAGCCAGTCCCATTCCCAGTCCCAGTGGTCTCACTTGTTTGGATTTAATAAGGACAGAGTCAGTCTTTCTTCGTACCTACTGATGTGAGGATGGACAAATGTCAGGAAAGCTCTGAAGAGAGGCCTTTCCTGAGAAAGCAGGTAGTGGCTCACAGCTGGCTAGTGACAACTTCACAGATTGGGCCAATGAGACCATATCTGACACAGGACAGGCGATTTTATCAGAACATAGTATGGCCCACCTGTCAGAGGACACTCCTGATAGTCACAGACCTACTTGGGGGAAGGAGCTGCCTTTGTGTGTGTGGGTGTGGGTTTGAGGTTTTGTCTCATGTTCTGAGAATAGGTAGGAAAGGCGGTTTGTTTGTTTTGGAGTGAACTGTTTCTGGTAAGTCGTTTGACAAGGCCAGTGTCTCTTTGTCTGTGTATCCCACTGTGTCCGTGGTTTTAGACATTAGAAAAGAGAATGAATCATTGTATGTGTCCTGACTAGTAGAAAGCTTCCCAAGATTCATCTTGCCCAATTTATGAATGGACTGTGGCTTGACTTATGGGTGGGCAACTCCTTCAATCTTGCTAAGGTCCTGTTTTCTTCCTGAATTCTGGCCAATTTCCAGAATAGTCTCATTGTTTTGTGTCCAAAATATGTACCACCTCCAAGCTCTGAGACTTGGCCATGTACTGGATTGCTGAAAGGAATGGGAGCATCTAAGAAAACTCAGATATGAGTGTGACCAGAAAATTCTAATGGAGAAACCCTGCTTTGGGCCTTTTGCTTACCAATTGTTCTGTTGCCCTGAATGTCAGAACGTCTTTGCCTCAGGCCACACCTTTGTAGAGTCAAAAGAAATAGTTTTCAAATAGAAATGAATGGGCATCACCTGTGGCTCTTTGCTTAATTGCTTTGGAAAGGGATGTGTCTGAATCAGCTTTTTGGCCCTGTGTGAGGCTGTGGCTTAGATTCTTAGCATCTGATGAATCTAAAGAAAGATCCCATGTGTGCATCCAAAACCAAAATGGACAAAAGAGCATTCATTTTGGATGAAGTCTCTCGCATTCCTCTGTAAGGTTCCTGACCTTCATCAAGTGAGAATAGTGATCATTTGGTTTAAATGTGTTCCTCAAAACCCTGCAGAGGATAGCCCATAAGTGCTTGATTTTTCTCATGACTCCAAATCACATAAAGACTCTAAACCCCACAGTCAGTAGGCCTCAAATTGGAGAAGCAGTGCCATCTTAATGGCCGGCCAATTTGATCACTCCTGGTTCACTGGAAGGATGTCCAGGCCACCCTGATTTTAGGCAAATGAGGGGCAAGGGTGGTTATTTTGGACACTGTCTTGGGCAGCACCCCTCATGGAAACCTCCAGCCAGAGGTTATGATGAGTGGGTATATAGAAAAGATGAGTGACATGTGGGAGTGTTTTGGATTTAATTGTGGATATTTGTGTGGCAGTTGGAAGACATAACTGGGTCTACCTGGGCTTGAACTTTGGTGTGATTCCCCTTAGAAACTAAGTTCAGAAACTGACCTCAGAAAAGTATTGCCATGTATTGTGTTGGGATTAAAGAGGCCATTTATGAGAGTCACCCTTGGAAACTGAGATCTAGCCCCAGAGTGGCTTTGCACAGAGCACTGGGAATCTCAGCCAAGGTATCACATGATTTCATTCGAAAGACTTGGCAGCCATATTTGAGAGTCAAAACACACATGGAACTCACATTGTAGACCTCAATGGGCCTGGCTTAATGTGACCTTTTGTCCACTCTTTGAGAAGCCTTGCCTGTGAGGGTTCTTCAGAGCTTTCATTGAAATAATCTTCCTCACCATTTAATGGTTCCTGAAAAAATTGAAACCCACAGTGCTTCCAACTTCATCCTTGTAAAATGTCTAGATAAATACCATGAAATTTTTGAAATTCCCATGACTAGGTTGCACTAGAGAACCTTTGGATGTCCTGCTGCTGATCATGGATGTACCTGACAGTGCCTTGCTTGACTGGGTTTTATGAAAATGGTGTACAACAGAGGTCCCAGTAAGTTTCAGCCTCCTAAGAAGTGGGCCTAGAGTTGTGGTGGGCAGGAGTGTGATAAAACTTCTGTGTTGGAGCAATTTGTATCTTCCATTGGCTTAATAATGGCTTGTGGCTTACATGGTGCAGCCAGCAGACCCTTATAAGTAAAGGCATCTGGTTATATGGAGAGGATTCAGGGCAATGTTCAGAATCAGGTTGCTATGGACAAGGATGCAATGGGGCAAGCTTTGAGGGATAGAAGATTGGTTGGTGCATTTTCCTGCAGACCGTGACCCACCACACGTGACAGAACTCCCTCCAGCACTGTGTCCCAGTTGAACTCCTTCTATTTTATGAAGCAAATACCAAACAACCAGTGCAGCAGCAAAAACCCCACAAAAAGTGTAGGAGGGCCAAATGGCTTCACAGTTCAACGGGGAGACACTTAGACCCCAGAGGCCACAGTTTACCTAAAAAGAAAAATATCAGCACTGCTGCCTCATGTTCATTGAAACATCAGAAACAATGTCCTCCAGGTCTCATAGATGCAGACGCAGCTTTGATGGTCTCACTACAAAGGAAGCCAAATCTCCTGACAACAACATATATTTAAGTGCCCTATCTCAAGGCAGTTTCTCAAAAAGTTTTTAGGCCAGCAGAGCTCCATGTTTGTGGAGTGTTTACCCTGTCCCTTGCTTTTGGAAACTCCTCTACCACCTCCAAGGTTGTAAACTCCTGAGCATTTTCCATTCCAGATATGTGTTCACTGATTTTCTAACTCTTCTCCTCTACTTGTGTCTTACTTGGGGTGAAGGTAATGTCAAGGCATTGTTCTGGATGAGAGTGGGAGGATATTTGTGCAGCATATATATGCATACAAATTGGATTCATTTTCCAATTTTCATTTTGAAATATTGAATCCCTGACACTAACCCATACCTACTAGACTCAAACGACTCATCCTAATATGATAGAGAAAAATAACCCAAACCTATAGAAATACAAGCAGTTCATTGGAGGCATGTTGTATAGTTGGACTTGCCTTTTGCATTATATAAGGTAAAAGTTATAAATTTAGTCAATTTTTAATCGAAGAAGTTCTCCATAAGTTTTTAAACTTAAAAAATACGAGAATTCTTGTTTCCCTTTCTCTTTAGCCTATTCACACTTGTATATTTATATGCACATATAGAATCCTACCAGGTATCACACGTACATTTTGAGGTGGCTGACTTGGCATATACAAACTGTGAGAAGAGTTCACACCTCCTAAACGCTGTTGGAACTGAAAATTCAACCTATAGGGGAGCTTCCTAGTAGAAGAACATTATACATAAATTCATGTTCAGTAAAATAAATATTTTTGCATCTGTGGGTGATATATATTTACTGATGAATTTCTATTGCCATTTATATTGCTTCTTTTAAATGTCTGTCAGTGTTTTGTGTGTTTGTGTGTGTGTGTGTGTGTGTGTGTGTAATATATCTGTACACTCTGCAGATTTTTCAAAATATGAAATATATGTGTCTAATGTAAACTCTCTAAATTCATTCATGTTCATGTATGTGGATTTATAATCAACTTTTCACAAGATTATAATCAGAAATATGCATCCACCTGAAATACATATTTATTTCCTAGTACTGAAAACTAACTTCAGTGAATGGTGCATACAAATCCTAATTATTCTACAGTAACTGACCCAGTCTAACATCAATGCAAGTAGATTCCTATGGGACATGATATGTAATTTGACGTTCATATGTACTCAACACTGGTACATTATTATTTCTTCAGTTTTTGCACATTTTAAGTTATACACTTCATCCACAAGTTCAAAAATTTATAGGCATTTGTTTCAACATTAATCACTTCTTGCTTCAGAACACATGTATTGGCAGGGTTTCTTGAATGGTCTTTTCATGAGACTTCTTTCCAAACGCATTATTTTTGATTTCCATAATCACTTTTGAAGCAAAACTCACACACTCTTCATGATAAACCAAACAATAATATTTCCATTAGATATATAACTGGTTGGAATAAATGATTGTATATCAATATACGATTTCCTGTAATTTTTCAGATATCAATTCAATTCATTATATAAAGTTAAAAAAGTTATATTATTTATTCACAGTATGGTCTATTCATGCTTTATCTCTATCTTAATAGACACAGGGTACACCTCTTTGTACCCCCAATTCTAATTTTAAATCTTCAATATATTGCTCCCAGAAATGGTGAAGGAAATACTCATGTCACCTCATTATCACAGTAATATTCTGGACAAAAAATGGAAAGGTCATACTTATGATTGTACCAAAGCCTAAATGGAAAGTGAACATGGATTACTAAAAACATCCATGTCCAGGTTGTCTAATGCTGTCAATTGTCAATCCTATTGGTGACTACATATTTGTTTTTTCCTAATTTATATATTCAAACTCAACCCTGTTGAAAATGTCTAATTCTATCCCTCACTTTATACTTTGCCTGATTTCGTAATGTTTCCATTGATATCTGCTTTTCTACACATTTTCCCCAGTTCATCATAGTGACTGACTCTTCATATGTGCTGATATTTACATTCACTCTATCACCAAAAGCCTATTGCTAAAGAACTTTTGGTCCAAATCCTATACTCATTCTTCTTCCTAAACCTACTGACTATCTTCCTAATCCTACTGAATATGCCTTTTTGACTGGATGTTCTCTTCTAAATTCAATCATCCAATGTACAAGGTCCTATGCCATTGTATATCGAATTATCTGAGACATCTTTGCAGAACATAATTCAAAGCTAATTATCCCAATCAAGGGTAAAACCCTTCTGGGCTTCAAATCATAACTAGGTTTCTCTTTTCATAATTATATTTCACCTCTATATTCTTGTAAATATTGCAGGTTCCCAATACCATTATTAATTGAACAGAATCATTCGTAACCCAAATCAAACCTGTTTTTAACCCCAAGTATACACTGTTCCCTCAATCATTTTACAGAAGAGCAGGGACAGAGTGGTTCTTACAATACAGGAAAGTTGGAGACCTTCCTCCTGATGAGAACCTCAAATGTCCATGCACAAATGATACCTGGAGAAGTTGTAGGCAGGTATGAAGCACCTAAGAGAGAAAAAGTCATCTTCCATGGCAAACAACATGGTCAGCATGAAGGGATGTGTCTGAATCTGCCTCTCTATTCTTATTGTAGAGAAGGTGGACCAAACCAGGCCTGAGTGGAGAGCTGTTCCCAGGTGCCAATGGTTGATATACATTCTACCTAATCAAAGTGTCAAAGGAAGTAGGGGCAACCTCCATCTTATGTCACCCTTGGAAGCAACTGTTAGGACAAAGTGTTTGCCAAGGCAGTGACCTCATTCAGTTTCAAAGAATGTGACATCCCTCATTTCCTTGGTGATGGAAATCTCTGAACTTGGTATCCAAGAAGGCAGGCACCCAAGGCAGTCCCAGTCCCAGTCCCAGTGGGCTCACTTGTTTGGATTTACCAAGGACAGAGTCAGTTTTCTTGGTACCTAATGATGTGAGGATGGCCAAATTCCAGGAGAGCTCTGAAGATGGACCTTTCCTGAGAAAACAGGTAGTGGCTAACCACTTTTTCCTGACATCTTCACAGAGTTGGTCAAGGAAACAAGATCTGAGAGAAGACAGGCCATTTCGGGGGAACATAGTATGGCCCACCAGTCAGAGGACACTCCAGATAGTCACAGACCTACTTGGGGGAAGGAGGTGCCTTTGTGGGAGTGGGTGTGGGTTTGTTGTTTTGTCTCATGTTCTGAGAATAGATAGGAAAGGCGGTTTGTTTGGTTTGAAGTGGACAGTTTCTAGTAAGTCATTTGACACGGCGAGTGTTTCTGTTTCTGTGTATCCCACTGTGTCCGTTGTTGTAGACATTAGAAAAGAGAATGCATTAATGGATGTGTCCTGTATAGTATAAAACTTCCCATAATTCATCCTGCCCAATATATGAATGGACTGCAGCTTGTCTTATCGATGTGCAACACCTGCTATCTTTCTAAGTTGTTGTTTTCTTCCTGAATTCTGGCCACTCTCCAGAATAGGCTCATGGATTTGTGTCCAAAATATGTACCACCTCCAAGCTCTGTGACATGGCCATGTACAGGATAGCTGAAGAGAATGGCGAGCATCTCAGAAAACTCAGATATCAGTGTGACCTGGAAAGTCTCAGTGCAGAAACCCCGCTTTGGGCCTTTTGCTTACTTATTGTTGTGTTTCACTGAATGTCAGGAAGGTCTTTGCCTCAGGCCACCCCTTTGTGAAGCCTGAAGAAAACAGTTTTCAAATGGAAATGAATGGGCCTCACCTGTGGCTCTTTGCTTTATTGCTTTGGAAAGGGATGTGTCTTTATCAGCCTCTTGGACCTGTGTGGGGCTGTGACTTAGGTTCTCAGCACCTGATGGATCTTAAGAATGATCCCATGTGAGCTTCCAAAACCAAAATAGCATAAAATATCATTCATTGTGGATGAAGTCTCTTGCCTTCCTCTGTTAGGTTCCTGCACTCCATCAAATGAGAATAGGAAGTCTTTGGGTCAAATGAGTTCTTCAAAGCCCTGCAGAGGTGCTTGTGTTTTCGCATGACTCTATATCACCTAAAGAATCGATACCTAAAATCAGTATGCCTCAAATTGGAGAAACACAGAAGTATTAATGGCAGGCTTATTTGTTCACTCCTGGTTCACAGAAACGGTGTCCAGGCTACCCTGACTTTAGGCAAATGTGGGGCATAGGAGCTGATTTTGGACACTGTCTTGGGCTGCGCCCCTCAAGGAAACCTCCAGCCAGAAGTTAAGATGATTGACTATATGGAATAAGATGAGGGCCATGTGGGAGTGTTTTGGCTTTAATGTTGCTCATTTGTGTGGCATTGGAATAAATGATTGGGTCCACGTGGGCTTGAACTCTGTTGTGATTCCCCTTAGAGACTGGGTTTTGGAAGTGAACTCAGGGAAGCATTGACATGAATTTTGTTGGGATTTTAAGAGGCCAAGCATGAAAGTCACTCTTGGAAACTGAGACCTAGACCCCGGGTGGATTTCCACAGAGTTCTGGGAATCTCAGCAAGGATATTACATTATTTTATTCTTAAAGGAATGGCAGCCATAGTTGAGAGTCAAAACACACATGGACATCACATTGTAGACCTCAATGGGCCTGGCCTAATGTGACCTTTTGTATACTCTTTGGGAAGCCTTGCCTGTGAGAGTTCTCCAGAGATTTCATTGAAATGAGCTTCCTCACCATTTAATGTTTGCTGAATGAATTGAAAACCACAGTGCCTCCAACTTCATGCTTGAAAAATGGCTAGATAAATTCCATGAAATTTTTGAAATTCCTATGACCAGGTGGCACTGGAGAAACATTGGATGTCCTGTTGCTGATCATGAGTATACCAGACAGTGCCTTGATTTACTGAGTTTCATGAAAATGGTGTAGAACAGAGATGCCAGTAATTTGGAGCCTGCTGAGTAGTGGGTCTAGAGCAGTG
Source organism: Callospermophilus lateralis (assembly GCF_048772815.1). Lineage (NCBI taxonomy): Eukaryota > Metazoa > Chordata > Mammalia > Rodentia > Sciuridae > Callospermophilus > Callospermophilus lateralis. Next base: position 4,890,926 of record NW_027514551.1, read on the forward strand.
GTGGGGAGGTGTTTGATAAAACATCCGTGGTAGGGCCATGTGGATCTACCATTGGATTCCAAATGGCTTGTAAGTGACATGGTGCAGCCAGCAGACCCTTATATGTAAAGGCATCTTGTTATATGGAGAGTTAGCAGAGGAAAATTAAGAATCAGGTTGATATGGACAAGGGGACAATGGGGCAAGCTGTGAGAGATAGAAGCATAGTTGGTGCATTCTCTTGCAGACCCTGACCCACCACACATGACAGAACTCCCTCCAGCACTGTGTCCCAGTTTATCTCCAAGTATTTTGTGAAACAAATACCAAACTCACAGTGCAGTAGCAAAAACACCACAAAAAGAGGAGACGGAACAAATGGCTTCACAGTCCACACGGGGAGACACTTAGTCCCCAGTGGCCTCAGTTTACCTACAAAAAGAGGATTCTGCACTGCTTCAGCTTGTTCATTGGAAAATAAGAAACCATGTCCTCCAGGTCACATAGATGCAGACCCAGCTTTGATGGTCGCACTACAAAGGAAGCCAAATCTCCTGAAAACAACATATATTTCAAGTGCGGAAGCTCAGAGGCAGTTTCTCAAAAAGTTTTTAGGCCAGCAGAGCTCCATGTTTGTGGAGTATTGACCCTGTCCCCTAGTTTTGGAAACTCCTCTACCACCTCCAAGGTTGTGAACTCCTGAGCATTTTCCATTCCAGATATGTATTCACTGATTTTGTAACTCTTCTCCTCTAATTTTGTCTTACTTGGGGTAAAGGTAATGTGAAGGCATTTTTCTGGATGAGAGCAGGAGGATATTTGTGCAGCCTATATTTACATACACATTGGATTCATTTTCCAATTTTCCATTCGAAGTACTGAATCCCTGACACTAACCCATACCTAGTAGACTCAGACTATTCATCCTAATATAATGGGGGAAATTAACACAACACAATGGAAATACAAGCACTTCAGAGGAGACATGTTGTATAGTTGGACTCGACATTTGCATTATATAAGGAGGGGTTATAAATCTAGTCAAATTTTAATTGAAATATTCTCCATGTGTTTTTAAACTTAACAAATATGTGAATTCTTGTTTCCCTCTTCTGTAGCCTCTTCACACATGTATATTTATATGCATATATAGAATCCTACCAGGTATCACACGTACATTTTTGTGAGGTGGCAGTCTTGGCAGATACAAATTGTGAGAAGTGTTCACTCTTCCTAAATGCTATTGGAAATGAAAATTCAACCTGTAAAAGAGCGTCCTAGTAGAACAACTTAATACATAAACTCATGTTCAGTAAAATAAATATTTTTGCCTCTGTGGATGATATATATTTACTGATGAATTTCGATTGGCATTTATATTGGTACTTTTTAATGTCTGTGAGTGTTGTGTGTGTGTATGTGTTTGTGTGTGTGTGTGTATATATATATATATATATATATATATATATATATATAGATATAGATAGATATATAGATAGATATAGGTATAGATATAGATATAGATATACTCTCCAAATTTTTCAAAATATAAAATATATGTGTCTAATATACATTCTCTATATCATTCATGTTCATGTATGTGGATTTGTAATCAACTTTTCACAATTATAATCAGAAATATTCATCCACCTGAAATATATATTTGTTTTGTAGTACTGAAAACTAACTTCAGTGAAAGATGCATACAAATCCTAATTAACAACAGTAACTGACCCAGTCTAACATCAATGCAAGTAGACTCCTATGGGACATGATAGGTAATTTGTCATTCATTTGTATTCGACACTGGTACATTATTGTTTCTTCAGTTTTTGCACATCATAGGATATACATTGCATCCACAAGTTCACAAATTAATAGGCATTTATTTCAACTTTAATCACTTCTTGCTTCAGAACACATGTATTTTCAGGGTTTCTTGACTGGTCTTTTCATGAGACTTCTTTCCAAACACATTATTTTGAATTTCCATAATCATTTTGAAGCAAAACTCACACACTCTTCATGATAAACCAAAACACTAATATTTCCATTAGATATATAACTGGTTGGAATGAATGATTGTATATCAATATACGATTTCCTTTTATTTTTCAGATATCAGTTCAATTCATTATTTAAAGTTAAATAAAGTTATATTATTTATTCACGGTATGGTCTATTCATGCTTTTTCTGTATTTTCATAGTAACAGGGTACACCTCTTTGTAACCACGATTCTAATTTTACATCTTCAATATATTGCTCCCAGAAATGGTGAAAGAAATACTCATGTCAACTCATTATCACAGTAATATTCTGGACAAAAATTGGAAAGGTCACACTTATGATTGTACCAAAGCCGAAATGGAAAATGAACATGGATTTCTAAAAACATCCATGTCCAGGTTGCCTAATGCTGTCAAATGTTAATCCTATTGGTGACTACATATTTGTTTTTTCCTAATTTATTTATTGAAACTCAACCCTGTTGAAAATGTCTACTTCTATCACTCACTTTATACTTTGCCTGATTTCGTAATGTTTCTATTGATATCTGCTTTTCTACATATTTTCCCCAGTTCAACATAGTGACTGACTCTTATATGTGCTGACATTTACATTCACTCTATAACCGAAAGTCTATTGCTAAAGAACTTTTGGTCCAAATCCTATACTCACTCTTCTTCCTAAACCTACCGACTATCTTCCTAATCCTACTGAATATCTCGTTGACTGGATGTTCTCTTCTAAATTCAATCATCCAATGTACAAGGTCCTATACCATTGTATATTGAAATATCTGAGACATCTTTGCAGAACATAATTCAAAGCTAAGTATCCCAATCAAGGGCAAAACCCTTCTGGGCTTCAAATCATACGTAGATTTCTGTTTTCATACTTATATTTCACCTCTATATTCTTGTAAATATTGCAGGTTGCAAATACCATTATTCATCGCACAGAATCATTCGTCACCAAATCAAACCTGTTTTTAACCCCAAGTATACACTGTTTCCTCAATCATTTTACAGAAGTGCAGGGACAGAGTGGTTCTGACAATACAGGAAATTTGGGGACCTTTCACCTGATGAGAACCTCAAATGTCCATGCAAAAATGATACCTGGAGAAGTTGTAGGCAGGTATGAAGCACCTGAGAGAGCAAACGTCATCTTCCATGGCAAACAACCTGGTCAGCATGAAGGGATGTGTCTTAATCTGCCTCTCTCTTCTTATTGTAGACAAGGTGGAACAATCCAGGCCTGAGTGGAGAGCTGTTCCCGGGTGCCAATGGTTGATATACATTCTACCTTATGAAAGTGTCACAGGAAGTAGGGGCAACCTCCATCTTATGTTACCCTTGGAAGCAACTGTTAGGACAAAGTGTTTGCCAAGGCAGTGACCTCATTCAGTTCCAAAGAATGTGACATACCTCGTTTCCTTGGTGAAGGAAATCTCTGAACTTGGTATCCAAGAAGCCAGGCACCCAGAGGCAGTCCCAGTCCCAGGCCCAGTGGGCTCACTTGTTTGGATTTACCAAGGACAGAGTCAGTTTTCTTGGTACCTAATGATGTGAGGATGGCCAAATGCCAGGAGAGCTCTGAAGATGGACCTTTCCTGAGAAAACAGGTAGTGGCTAACCACTTTTTCCTGACATCTTCACAGAGTTGGTCAAGGAAACAAGATCTGAGAGAAGACAGGCCATTTCGGGGGAACATAGTATGGCCCACCAGTCAGAGGACACTCCAGATAGTCACAGACCTACTTGGGGGAAGGAGGTGCCTTTGTGGGAGTGGGTTTGGGTTTGTTGTTTTGTCTCATGTTCTGAGAATAGATAGAAATGGCGGTTTGTTTGGTTTGGAGCAGACAGTTTCTAGTAAGTCATTTGACAAGGCGAGTGTTTCTGTTTATGTGTATCCCACTGTGTCCGTTGTTGTAGACATTAGAAAAGAGAATGCATTAATGGATGTGTCCTGTCTAGTATAAATCTTCCCATAATTCATCCTGCCCAACATATGAATGGACTGCAGCTTGTCTTATCGATGTGCAACACCTGCTATCTTTCTAAGTTGTTGTTTTCTTCCTGAATTCTGGCCACTCTCCAGAATTGGCTCAGGGATTTGTGTCCAAAATATGTACCACCTCCAAGCTCTGTGACATGGCCATGTACGGGATAGCTGAAGAGAATGGCGAGCATCTAAGAAAACTCAGATTTCTGTGTGACCAGGAAAGTCTCAGTGCAGAAACCCTGCTTTGGGCCTTTTGCTTACTTATTGTTGTGTTGCACTGAATGTCGGGAAGGTCTTTGCCTCAGGCCACCCCTTTGTGAAGCTTGAAGAAAACAGTTTTCAAATGAAAATGATTGGGCCTCACCTGTGGCTCTTTGTTTAATTGCTTTGGAAAGGGATGTGTCTTTATCAGCCTCTTGGACCTGTGTGTGGCTGTGACTTAGATTCTCAGCACCTGATGGATCTTAAGAATGATCCCATGTTAGCTTCCAAAACCAAAATGGCAAAAAAATATCATTCATTGTGGATGAAGTCTCTTGCCTTCCTCTGTTAGGTTCTTGCACTCCAACAAATGAGAATAGGGATTCTTTGGATCAAATGAGTTCTTAAAGCCCTGCAGAGGTGCTTGTGTTTTCGAATGACTCTAAATCACCTAAAGAATCCATACCTAAAATCAGTAGGCCTCAAATTGGAGAAACACAGAAGTATTAACGGCAGGCTTATTTGTTCACTCCTGGTTCACAGCAACGGTGTCCAGGCTACCCTGACTTTAGGCAAATGAGGGGCAAACGAGCTGATTTTGGACACTGTCTTGGGCTGCACCCCTCATGGAAACCTCCAGCCAGAGGTTAAGATGATTGACTATATGGAATAAGGTGAGGGCCATGTGGGAGTGTTTTGGTTTTAATGTTGGTTATTTGTGTCGCATTGGAAAAAATGACTGGTTCCACGTGGGCTTGAACTCTGGTGTGATTCCCCTTAAACACTGGGTTTTGGAAGTGAACTCAGAGAAGCATTGCTATGAATTTTCTTGGGATTTTAAGAGGCCACGCATGAAAGTCACTCTTGGAAACTGAGACCTAGGCCCCGGGTAGATTTCCACAGAGGCCTGGGAATCTCAGCAAGGATATCACATGATTTTATTCTTAAAGAAATGGCATCCATAGTTGAGAGTCAAAACACACATGCACCTCACATTGTAGACCTCAATGGGCCTGGCCTAATGTGACGTTTTGTCCATTCTTTGGGAAGCCTTGCCTGTGAGATTTCTCCAGAGATTTCATTGAAATGAGCTTCCTCACCATTTAATGTTTGCTGAATGAATTGAAACCCACAGTGCCTCCAACTTCATGCTTGAAAAATGGCTAGATAAATACCATGAAATTTTTGAAATTCCTATGACCAGGTGGCACTGGAGAAACATTGGATGTCCTGTTGCTGATCATGAGTATACCAGACAGTGCCTTGATTTACTGAGTTTCATGAAAATGGTGTAGAACAGAGATGCCAGTAATTTGGAGCCTGCTGAGTAGTGGGTCTAGAGCAGTGGTGGGGAGGCGTTTGATAAAACATCCGTGGTAGGACCATGTGCATCTACCATTGGATTCCAAATGGCTTGTAACTGACATGGTGCTGCCAGCAGACCCTTATATGTAAAGGCATCTTGTTATATGGAGAGTTTTAAGAGGAAAATTAAGAATCAGGTTGATATGGACAAGGGGGCAATGGGGCAAGCTGTGAGAGATAGAAGCCTAGTTGGTGCATTCTATTGCAGACCCTGACCCACCACACGTGACAGAACCCCCTCCAGCACTGTGTCCCAGTTTAGCTGCTAGTATTTTGTGAAACAAATACCAAACTCACAGTGCAGCAGCCTAAACACCACAAAAAGTGGAGGAGGACCAAATGGATTCACAGTCCACACGGGGAGACGGGGAGACACTTAGTCCCCAGTGGCCTCAGTTTACCTATAAAGAGAGGATTCAGCACTGCTTCATCTTGTTCATTGGAAAATAAGAAACCATGTCCTCCAGGTCACATAGATGCAGACCCAGCTTTGATGGTCTCACTACAAAGGAAGCCAAATCTCATGAAAACAACATATATTTCAAGTGCGGAAGCTCAGAGGCAGTTTCTCAAAAAGTTTTTAGGCCAGCAGAGTTACATGTTTGTGGAGTGTTTACCATGCCCCTTACTTTTGGAAACTCCTAAACCACCTCCAAGGTTGTGAACTCCTGAGCATTTTCCATTCCAGATATGTATTCACTGATTGTGTAACTCTTCTCCTCTAATTGTGTCTTACTTGGGGTGAAGGTAATGTCAAGGCATTGTTTTGGATGAGAGCGGGAGGATATTTGTGCAGCATATATTTACATACACATTGGATTCATTTTCCAATTTTTCATTCGAAGTACTGAATCCCTGACACTAACCCATACCTAGTAGACTCAGACTATTCATCCTAATATAATGGGGAAAATTAACCCAACACAATAGAAATACAAGCACTTCAGAGGAGACATCTTCTATAGTTGGACTTGACATTTGCATCATATAAGGTAGGAGTTATACATCTAGTCAAATTTTAATTGAAATATTCTCCATGTGTTTTTAAACTTAACAAATATGTGAATACATGTTTCCAATTTCTGTAGCCTATTCACACATGTATATTTATATGCATATATAGAATCCTACCAGGTATCACACGTACATTTTTGTAAGGTGGATGTCTTGGCAGATACAAATTGTGAGACGTATTCACTCCTCCTAAATGCTGTTGGAAAATAAAATTCAACCTATAAGAGAGCGTCCTAGAAGAACAACATTATACATAAACTCATGTTCAGTAACATAAATATTTTTGCATCTGTGGATGATATATATTTACTGATGAATTTCGATTAGCATTTATATTGGTACTTTTTAATGTCTGTGAGTGTTGTGTGTGTGTGTGTGTGTGTGTGTGTGTGTGTGTTTGTATAGATATAGATATAGATATACTCTCCAAAGTTTTCCAAATATGAAATATATGTGTCTAGTATACACTCTCTAAATTCATTCATGTTCATGTATGTTGATTTATAATCAACTTTTCACAAGATTATAATCAGAAATATTCATCCACCTGAAATACATATTTGTTTCCTAGTACTGACTACTAACTTCAGTGAAGGGTGCATACAAATCCTAATTATTCTACAGTATCTGACCCAGTCTAACATCAATGCAAGTAGACTGATATGGGACATGATATGTAATTTGTCATTCATTTGTATTCGACACTGGTACATTATTTTTTCTTCAGTTTTTGGACATCATAGGATATACATTTCATCCACAAGTTCACAAATTAATAGGCATTTGTTTCAACATTAATCACTTCTTGCTTCAGAACACATGTATTGTCAGGGTTTCTTGACTGGTCTTTTCATGAGACTTCTTTCCAAACACATTATTTTGAATTTCCATAATCATTTTGAACAAAACTCACACACTCTTCATGATAAACCAAAACACTAATATTTCCATTAGATATATAACTGGTTGGAATGAATGATTGAATATCAATATACAATTTCCTTTTATTTTTCAGATATCAGTTCAATTCATTATTTAAAGTTCAAAAAAGTTATATTATTTATTCACAGTATGGTCTATTCGTGGTTTTTCTCTATGTTCATAGAAACAGGGTACACCTATTTGTACCCCCGATTCTAATTTTACATCTTCAATATATTGCTCCCAGAAATGGTGAAAGAAATACTCATGTCACCTCATTATCACAGTAATATTCTGGACAAAAAATGGAAAGGTCACACTTATGATTGTACCAAAGCCTAAATGGAAAGTGAACATGGATTTCTAAAAACATCCATGTCCAGGTTGCCTAATGCTGTCAATTGTCACTCTTATTGGTGACTACATATTTGTTTTTTCCTAATTTATATATTGAAACTCAACCCTGTTGAAAATGTCTAATTCTATCCCTCACTTTATACTTTGCCTGATTTCGTAATGTTTCCATTGATATCTGCTTTTCTACATATTTTACCCAGTTCAACATAGTGTCTGACTCTTCATATGTGCTGACATTTACATTCACTCTATCACCAAAAGTCTATTGCTAAAGAACTTTTGGTCCAAATCCTATACTCACTCGTCTTCCTAAACCTACCGACTATCTTCCTAATCCTACTGAATATCCCTTTTTGACTGGATGTTCTCTTCTAAATTCAATCATCCAATGTACAAGGTCCTATGCCATTGTATATCAAATTATCTGAGACATCTTTGCAGAACATAATTCAAAGCTAAGTATCCCAATCAAGGGCAAAACCCTTCTGGGCTTCAAAGCATACCTAGATTTCTTTTTTCATACTTATATTTCACCTCTATATTCTTGTAAATATTGCAGGTTCCCAATCCCATTATTCATTGCACAGAATCATTCATCACCAAATCAAACCTGTTTTTAACCCCAAGTATACACTGTTCCCTCAATCATTTTACAGAAGAGCAGGGACAGAGGGGTTCTTACAATACAGGAAAGTTGGGGATCTTCCACCAGATGAGAACCTCAAATGTCCATGCACAAATGATACCTGGAGAAGTTGTAGGCAGGTATGAATCACCTGAGAGAGCAAAAGTCATCTTCCATGGCAAAGAACCTGGTCAGCATGAAGGGATGTGTCTGAATCTGCCTCTCTCTTCTTATTGTAGACAAGGTGGAACAATCCAGGCCTGAGTGGAGAGCTGTTCCCGGGTGCCAATGGTTGATATACATTCTACCTTATGAAAGTGTCACAGGAAGTAGGGGAAACCTCCATCTTATGTAACCCTTGGAAGCAACTGTTAGGACAAAGTGGTTGCCAAGGCAGTGACCTCATTCAGTTCCAAAGAATGTGACATACCTCATTTCCTTGGTGATGGAACTCTCTGAACTTGGTATCCAAGAAGCCAGGCACCCAGAGGCAGTCCCAGTCCCAGGCCCAGTGGACTCACTTGTTTGGATTTACCAAGGACAGAGTCAGTTTTCTTGGTACCTAATGATGTGAGGATGGCCAAATGCCAGGAGAGCTCTGAAGATGGACCTTTCCTGAGAAAACAGGTAGTGGCTAACCACTTTTTCCTGACATCTTCACAGAGTTGGTCAAGGAAACAAGATCTGAGAGAAGACAGGCCATTTCGGGGGAACATAGTATGGCCCACCAGTCAGAGGACACTACGGATAGTCACAGACCTACTTGGGGGAAGGAGGTGCCTTTGTGGGTGTGGGTGTGGGTTTGTTGTTTTGTCTCATGTTCTGAGAATAGATCGAAAAGGCGGTTTGTTTGGTTTGGAGCAGACAGTTTCTAGTAAGTCATTTGACAAGGGGAGTGTTTCTGTTTATGTGTATCCCACTGTGTCCGTTGTTGTAGACATTAGAAAAGAGAATGCAGTAATGGATGTGTCCTGTCTAGTATAAATCTTCCCATAATTCATCCTGCCCAACATATGAATGGACTGCAGCTTGTCTTATCGATGTGCAACACCTGCTATCTTTCTAAGTTGTTGTTTTCTTCCTGAATTCTGGCCACTCTCCAGAATGGGCTCAGGGATTTGTGTAAAAATATGTACCACCACCAAGCTCTGTGACATGGCCATGTAAAGGATAGTTGAAGAGAATAACGAGCATTTCAGAAAACTCAGATATCAGTGTGACCAGGAAAGTCTCAGTGCAGAAACACTGCTTTGGGCTTTTTGCTTACTTATTTTTAGGTTGCAATGAATGTCAGGAAGGTCTTTGCCTCAGGCCACCCCTTTGTGAAGCCTGAAGAAAACAGTTTTCAAATGGAAATGAATGGGCCTCACGCGTGGTTCTTTGCTTAATTGCTTTGGAAAGGGATGTGTCTTTATCAGCCTCTTGGTCCTGTGTGTGGCTGTGACTTAGATTCTCAGCACCTGATGGATCTTAAGAATGATCCCATGTGAGCTTCCAAAACCAAATTGGCAAAAAATATCATTCATTGTGGATTAAGACTCTTGCCTTCCTCTGTTAGGTTCCTGCACTCCAACAAATGAGAATAGGGATTCTGTGAGTCAAATGATTTCTTCAAAGCCCTGCAGAGGTGCTTGTGTTTTCGCATGACTCTAAATCACCTAAAGAATCGATACCTAAAATCAGTAGCCCTCAAATTGGAGAAACACAGAAGTATTAACGGCAGGCTTATTTGTTCACTCCTGGTTCACAGCAACGGTGTCCAGGATAACCTGACTTTAGGTAAATGAGGGGCAAACGAGGTGATTTTGGACACTGTCTTGGGCTGCACCCCTCATGGAAACCTCCAGCCAGAGCTTAAGATGATTGACTATATGGAATAAGGTGAGGGCCATGTGGGAGTGTTTTGGTTTTAATGTTGGTCATTTGTGTGGCATTGGAAAAAATGACTGGTTCCACGTGGGCTTGAACTCTGGTGTGATTCCCCTTAAACACTGGGTTTTGGAACTGAACTCAGAGAAGCATTGCTATGAATTTTGTTGGGATTTTAAAAGGCCACGCATGAAAGTCGCTCTTGGAAACTGAGACCTAGGCCCCGGGTAGATTTCCACAGAGGCCTGGGAATCTCAGCAAGGATATCACATGATTTTATTCTTAAAGAAATGGCATCCATAGTTGAGAGTCAAAACACACATGCACCTCACATTGTAGACCTCAATGGGCCTGGCCTAATGTGACCTTTTGTCCATTCTTTGGGAAGCCTTGCCTGTGACAGTTCTCCAGAGATTTCATTGAAATGAGCTTCCTCACCATTTAATGTTTGTTGAATGAATTGAAACCCACAGTGCCTCCAACTTCATGCTTGAAAAATGGCTAGATAAATACCATGAAATTTTTGAAATTCCTATGACCAGGTGGCACTGGAGAAACATTGGATGTCCTATTGCTGATCATGAGTACACCAGACAGTGCCTTGATTTACTGAGTTTCATGAAAATGGTGTAGAACAGAGATGCCAGTAAGTTGGAGACTGCTGAGTAGTGGGTCTAGAGCAGTGGTGGGGAGGCGTTTGATAAAACATCCGTGGTAGGACCATGTGCATCTACCATTGGATTCCAAATGGCATGTAACTGACATGGTGCTGCCAGCAGACCCTTATATGTAAAGGCATCTTGTTATATAGAGAGTTTTAAGAGGAAAATTAAGAATCAGGTTGATATGGACAAGGGGGCAATGGGGCAAGCTGTGAGAGATAGAAGCCTAGTTGGTGCATTCTCTTGCAGACCCTGACCCACCACACGTGACAGAACTTCCTCCAGCACTGTGTCCCAGTTTAGCTGCTAGTATTTCGTGAAAAAAATACCAAACTCACAGTGCAGCAGCCTAAATACCACAAAAAGTGGAGGAGGAGCAAATGGCTTCACAGTCCACACGGGGAGACGGGGAGACACTTAGTCCCCAGTGGCCTCAGTTTACCTATAAAGAGAGGATTCAGCACTGCTTCATCTTGTTCATTGGAAAATAAGAAACCATGTCCTCCAGGTCACATAGATGCAGACCCAGCTTTGATGGTCTCACTACAAAGGAAGCCAAATCTCATGAAAACAACATATATTTCAAGTGCGGAAGCTCAGAGGCAGTTTCTCAAAAAGTTTTTAGGCCAGCAGAGTTACATGTTTGTGGAGTGTTTACCATGCCCCTTACTTTTGGAAACTCCTAAACCACCTCCAAGGTTGTGAACTCCTGAGCATTTTCCATTCCAGATATGTGTTCACTGATTGTGTAACTCTTCTCCTCTAATTGTGTCTTACTTGTGGTGAAGGTAATGTCAAGGCATTGTTTTGGATGAGAGCGGGAGGATATTTGTGCAGCATATATTTACATACACATTGGATTCATTTTCCAATTTTTCATTCGAAGTACTGAATCCCTGACACTAACCCATACCTAGTAGACTCAGACTATTCATCCTAATATAATGGGGAAAATTAACCCAACACAATAGAAATACAAGCACTTCAGAGGAGACATGTTCTATAGTTGGACTTGACATTTGCATTATATAATGTAGGAGTTATACATCTAGTCAAATTTTAATTGAAATATTCTCCATGTGTTTTTAAACTTAACAAATATGTGAATACTTGTTTCCAATTTCTGTAGCCTATTCACACATGTATATTTATATGCATATATAGAATCCTACCAGGTATCACACATACATTTTTGTAAGGTGGATGTCGTGGCAGATACAAATTGTGAGAAGTGTTCACTCCTCCTAAATGCTGTTGGAAATGAAAATTCAACCTATAAGAGAGCGTCCTAGAAGAACAACATTATACATAAACTCATGTTCAGTAACATAAATATTTTTGCAACTGTGGATGATATATATTTACTGATGAATTTCGATTGGCATTTATATTGGTACTTTTTAATGTCTGTGAGTGTTGTGTTGTGTGTGTGTGTGTGTGTGTGTTTGTATAGATATAGATATAGATATACTCTCCAAAGTTTTCCAAATATGAAATATATGTGTCTAGTATACACTCTCTAAATTCATTCATGTTCATGTATGTTGATTTATAATCAGCTTTTCACAAGATTATAATCAGAAATATTCATCCACCTGAAACACATATTTGTTTCCTAGTACTGACTACTAACTTCAGTGAAGGGTGCATACAAATCCTAATTATTCTACAGTATCTGACCCAGTCTAACATCAATGCAAGTAGACTCCTATTTGACATGATATGTAATTTGCCATTCATTTGTATTCGACACTGGTACATTATTGTTTCTTCAGTTTTTGCACATCATAGGATATAGATTTCATCCACAAGTTCACAAATTAATAGGCATTTGTTTCAACATTAATCACTTCTTGCTTCAGAACACATGTATTGTCAGGGTTTCTTGACTGGTCTTTTCATGAGACTTCTTTCCAAACACATTATTTTGAATTTCCAAAAACATTTTGAAGCAAAACTCACACACTCTTCATGATAAACCAAAACACTAATATTTCCATTAGATATATAACTGGTTGGAATGAATGATTGAATATCAATATACAATTTCCTTTTATTTTTCAGATATCAGTTCAATTCATTATTTAAAGTTCAAAAAAGTTATATTATTTATTCACAGTATGGTCTATTCGTGGTTTTTCTCTATGTTCATAGAAACAGGGTACACCTATTTGTACCCCCGATTCTAATTTTACATCTTCAATATATTGCTCCCAGAAATGGTGAAAGAAATACTCATGTCACCTCATTATCACAGTAATATTCTGGACAAAAAATGGAAAGGTCACACTTATGATTGTACCAAAGCCTAAATGGAAAGTGAATATGGATTTCTAAAAACATCCATGTCCAGGTTGCCTAATGCTGTCAATTGTCACTCCTATTGGTGACTACATATTTGTTTTTTCCTAATTTATATATTGAAACTCAACCCTGTTGAAAATGTCTAATTCTATCCCTCACTTTATACTTTGCCTGATTTCGTAATGTTTCCATTGATATCTGCTTTTCTACATATTTTCCCCAGTTCAACCTAGTGTCTGACTCTTCATATGTGCTGACATTTACATTCACTCTATCACCAAAAGTCTATTGCAAAAGAACTTTTGGTCCAAATCCTATACTCACTCGTCTTCCTAAACCTACCGACTATCTTCCTAATCCTACTGAATATCCCTTTTTGACTGGATGTTCTCTTCTAAATTCAATCATCCAATGTACAAGGTCCTATGCCATTGTATATCAAATTATCTGAGACATCTTTGCAGAACATAATTCAAAGCTAAGTATCCCAATCAAGGGCAAAACCCTTCTGGGCTTCAAAGCATACCTAGATTTCTTTTTTCATACTTATATTTCACCTCTATATTCTTGTAAATATTGCAGGTTCCCAATCCCATTATTCACGCACAGAATCATTCGTCACCAAATCAAACCTGTTTTTAACCCCAAGTATACACTGTTCCCTCAATCATTTTACAGAAGAGCAGGGACAGAGGGGTTCTTACAATACAGGAAAGTTGGGGATCTTCCACCAGATGAGAACCTCAAATGTCCATGCACAAATGATACCTGGAGAAGTTGTAGGCAGGTATGAAGCACCTGAGAGAGCAAAAGTCATCTTCCATGGCAAAGAACCTGGTCAGCATGAAGGGATGTGTCTGAATCTGCCTCTCTCTTCTTATTGTAGACAAGGTGGAACAATCCAGGCCTGAGTGGAGAGCTGTTCCCGGGTGCCAATGGTTGATATACATTCTACCTTATGAAAGTGTCACAGGAAGTAGGGGAAACCTCCATCTTATGTAACCCTTGGAAGCAACTGTTAGGACAAAGTGGTTGCCAAGGCAGTGACCTCATTCAGTTCCAAAGAATGTGACATACCTCATTTCCTTGGTGATGGAACTCTCTGAACTTGGTATCCAAGAAGCCAGGCACCCAGAGGCAGTCCCAGTCCCAGGCCCAGTGGACTCACTTGTTTGGATTTACCAAGGACAGAGTCAGTTTTCTTGGTACCTAATGATGTGAGGATGGCCAAATGCCAGGAGAGCTCTGAAGATGGACGTTTCCTGAGAAAACAGGTAGTGGGTAACCACTTTTTCATGACATCTTCACAGAGTTGGTCAAGGAAACAAGATCTGAGAGAAGACAGGCCATTTCGGGGGAACATAGTATGGCCCACCAGTCAGAGGACACTACGGATAGTCACAGACCTACTTGGGGGAAGGAGGTGCCTTTGTGGGTGTGGGTGTGGGTTTGTTGTTTTGTCTCATGTTCTGAGAATAGATCGAAAAGGCGGTTTGTTTGGTTTGGAGCAGACAGTTTCTAGTAAGTCATTTGACAAGGGGAGTGTTTCTGTTTATGTGTATCCCACTGTGTCCGTTGTTGTAGACATTAGAAAAGAGAATGCAGTAATGGATGTGTCCTGTCTAGTATAAATCTTCCCATAATTCATCCTGCCCAACATATGAATGGACTGCAGCTTGTCTTATCGATGTGCAACACCTGCTATCTTTCTAAGTTGTTGTTTTCTTCCTGAATTCTGGCCACTCTCCAGAATGGGCTCAGGGATTTGTGTAAAAATATGTACCACCACCAAGCTCTGTGACATGGCCATGTAAAGGATAGTTGAAGAGAATAACGAGCATTTCAGAAAACTCAGATATCAGTGTGACCAGGAAAGTCTCAGTGCAGAAACACTGCTTTGGGCTTTTTGCTTACTTATTTTTAGGTTGCAATGAATGTCAGGAAGGTCTTTGCCTCAGGCCACCCCTTTGTGAAGCCTGAAGAAAACAGTTTTCAAATGGAAATGAATGGGCCTCACGCGTGGTTCTTTGCTTAATTGCTTTGGAAAGGGATGTGTCTTTATCAGCCTCTTGGTCCTGTGTGTGGCTGTGACTTAGATTCTCAGCACCTGATGGATCTTAAGAATGATCCCATGTGAGCTTCCAAAACCAAAATGGCAAAAAATATCATTCATTGTGGATTAAGACTCTTGCCTTCCTCTGTTAGGTTCCTGCACTCCAACAAATGAGAATAGGGATTCTGTGAGTCAAATGATTTCTTCAAAGCCCTGCAGAGGTGCTTGTGTTTTCGCATGACTCTAAATCACCTAAAGAATCGATACCTAAAATCAGTAGCCCTCAAATTGGAGAAACACAGAAGTATTAACGGCAGGCTTATTTGTTCACTCCTGGTTCACAGCAACGGTGTCCAGGCTAACCTGACTTTAGGTAAATGAGGGGCAAACGAGGTGATTTTGGACACTGTCTTGGGCTGCACCCCTCATGGAAACCTCCAGCCAGAGTTTAAGATGATTGACTATATGGAATAAGGTGAGGGCCATGTGGGAGTGTTTTGGTTTTAATGTTGGTCATTTGTGTGGCATTGGAAAAAATGACTGGTTCCACGTGGGCTTGAACTCTGGTGTGATTCCCCTTAAACACTGGGTTTTGGAACTGAACTCAGAGAAGCATTGCTATGAATTTTGTTGGGATTTTAAAAGGCCACGCATGAAAGTCGCTCTTGGAAACTGAGACCTAGGCCCCGGGTAGATTTCCACAGAGGCCTGGGAATCTCAGCAAGGATATCACATGATTTTATTCTTAAAGAAATGGCATCCATAGTTGAGAGTCAAAACACACATGCACCTCACATTGTAGACCTCAATGGGCCTGGCCTAATGTGACCTTTTGTCCATTCTTTGGGAAGCCTTGCCTGTGACAGTTCTCCAGAGATTTCATTGAAATGAGCTTCCTCACCATTTAATGTTTGTTGAATGAATTGAAACCCACAGTGCCTCCAACTTCATGCTTGAAAAATGGCTAGATAAATACCATGAAATTTTTGAAATTCCTATGACCAGGTGGCACTGGAGAAACATTGGATGTCCTATTGCTGATCATGAGTACACCAGACAGTGCCTTGATTTACTGAGTTTCATGAAAATGGTGTAGAACAGAGATGCCAGTAAGTTGGAGACTGCTGAGTAGTGGGTCTAGAGCAGTGGTGGGGAGGCGTTTGATAAAACATCCGTAGTAGGACCATGTGCATCTACCATTGGATTCCAAATGGCATGTAACTGACATGGTGCTGCCAGCAGACCCTTATATGTAAAGGCATCTTGTTATATAGAGAGTTTTAAGAGGAAAATTAAGAATCAGGTTGATATGGACAAGGGGGCAATGGGGCAAGCTGTGAGAGATAGAAGCCTAGTTGGTGCATTCTCTTGCAGACCCTGACCCACCACACGTGACAGAACTCCCTCCAGCACTGTGTCCCAGTTTAGCTGCTAGTATTTCGTGAAAAAAATACCAAACTCACAGTGCAGCAGCCTAAATACCACAAAAAGTGGAGGAGGAGCAAATGGCTTCACAGTCCACACGGGGAGACGGGGAGACACTTAGTCCCCAGTGGCCTCAGTTTACCTATAAAGAGAGGATTCAGCACTGCTTCATCTTGTTCATTGGAAAATAAGAAACCATGTCCTCCAGGTCACATAGATGCAGACCCAGCTTTGATGGTCTCACTACAAAGGAAGCCAAATCTCATGAAAACAACATATATTTCAAGTGCGGAAGCTCAGAGGCAGTTTCTCAAGAAGTTTTTAGGCCAGCAGAGTTACATGTTTGTGGAGTGTTTACCATGCCCCTTACTTTTGGAAACTCCTAAACCACCTCCAAGGTTGTGAACTCCTGAGCATTTTCCATTCCAGATATGTGTTCACTGATTGTGTAACTCTTCTCCTCTAATTGTGTCTTACTTGTGGTGAAGGTAATGTCAAGGCATTGTTTTGGATGAGAGCGGGAGGATATTTGTGCAGCATATATTTACATACACATTGGATTCATTTTCCAATTTTTCATTCGAAGTACTGAATCCCTGACACTAACCCATACCTAGTAGACTCAGACTATTCATCCTAATATAATGGGGAAAATTAACCCAACACAATAGAAATACAAGCACTTCAGAGGAGACATGTTCTATAGTTGGACTTGACATTTGCATTATATAATGTAGGAGTTATACATCTAGTCAAATTTTAATTGAAATATTCTCCATGTGTTTTTAAACTTAACAAATATGTGAATACTTGTTTCCAATTTCTGTAGCCTATTCACACATGTATATTTATATGCATATATAGAATCCTACCAGGTATCACACATACATTTTTGTAAGGTGGATGTCGTGGCAGATACAAATTGTGAGAAGTGTTCACTCCTCCTAAATGCTGTTGGAAATGAAAATTCAACCTATAAGAGAGCGTCCTAGAAGAACAACATTATACATAAACTCATGTTCAGTAACATAAATATTTTTGCAACTGTGGATGATATATATTTACTGATGAATTTCGATTGGCATTTATATTGGTACTTTTTAATGTCTGTGAGTGTTGTGTTGTTTGTGTGTGTGTGTGTGTGTGTGTATAGATATAGATTTAGATATACTCTCCAAAGTTTTCCAAATATGAAATATATGTGTCTAGTATACACTCTCTAAATTCATTCATGTTCATGTATGTTGATTTATAATCAGCTTTTCACAAGATTATAATCAGAAATATTCATCCACCTGAAACACATATTTGTTTCCTAGTACTGACTACTAACTTCAGTGAAGGGTGCATACAAATCCTAATTATTCTACAGTATCTGACCCAGTCTAACATCAATGCAAGTAGACTCCTATTTGACATGATATGTAATTTGCCATTCATTTGTATTCGACACTGGTACATTATTGTTTCTTCAGTTTTTGCACATCATAGGATATAGATTTCATCCACAAGTTCACAAATTAATAGGCATTTGTTTCAACATTAATCACTTCTTGCTTCAGAACACATGTATTGTCAGGGTTTCTTGACTGGTCTTTTCATGAGACTTCTTTCCAAACACATTATTTTGAATTTCCAAAAACATTTTGAAGCAAAACTCACACACTCTTCATGATAAACCAAAACACTAATATTTCCATTAGATATATAACTGGTTGGAATGAATGATTGAATATCAATATACAATTTCCTTTTATTTTTCAGATATCAGTTCAATTCATTATTTAAAGTTCAAAAAAGTTATATTATTTAT
Organism: Callospermophilus lateralis; assembly: GCF_048772815.1. Lineage (NCBI taxonomy): Eukaryota > Metazoa > Chordata > Mammalia > Rodentia > Sciuridae > Callospermophilus > Callospermophilus lateralis. The sequence goes on from NW_027514551.1 coordinate 4,909,524, forward strand.
TCACAGTATGGTCTATTCGTGGTTTTTCTCTATGTTCATAGAAACAGGGTACACCTATTTGTACCCCCGATTCTAATTTTACATCTTCAATATATTGCTCCCAGAAATGGTGAAAGAAATACTCATGTCACCTCATTATCACAGTAATATTCTGGACAAAAAATGGAAAGGTCACACTTATGATTGTACCAAAGCCTAAATGGAAAGTGAATATGGATTTCTAAAAACATCCATGTCCAGGTTGCCTAATGCTGTCAATTGTCACTCCTATTGGTGACTACATATTTGTTTTTTCCTAATTTATATATTGAAACTCAACCCTGTTGAAAATGTCTAATTCTATCCCTCACTTTATACTTTGCCTGATTTCGTAATGTTTCCATTGATATCTGCTTTTCTACATATTTTCCCCAGTTCAACATAGTGTCTGACTCTTCATATGTGCTGACATTTACATTCACTCTATCACCAAAAGTCTATTGCTAAAGAACTTTTGGTCCAAATCCTATACTCACTCGTCTTCCTAAACCTACCGACTATCTTCCTAATCCTACTGAATATCCCTTTTTGACTGGATGTTCTCTTCTAAATTCAATCATCCAATGTACAAGGTCCTATGCCATTGTATATCAAATTATCTGAGACATCTTTGCAGAACATAATTCAAAGCTAAGTATCCCAATCAAGGGCAAAACCCTTCTGGGCTTCAAAGCATACCTAGATTTCTTTTTTCATACTTATATTTCACCTCTATATTCTTGTAAATATTGCAGGTTCCCAATCCCATTATTCATCGCACAGAATCATTCATCACCAAATCAAACCTGTTTTTAACCCCAAGTATACACTGTTCCCTCAATCATTTTACAGAAGAGCAGGGACAGAGGGGTTCTTACAATACAGGAAAGTTGGGGATCTTCCACCAGATGAGAACCTCAAATGTCCATGCACAAATGATACCTGGAGAAGTTGTAGGCAGGTATGAAGCACCTGAGAGAGCAAAAGTCATCTTCCATGGCAAAGAACCTGGTCAGCATGAAGGGATGTGTCTGAATCTGCCTCTCTCTTCTTATTGTAGACAAGGTGGAACAATCCAGGCCTGAGTGGAGAGCTGTTCCCGGGTGCCAATGGTTGATATACATTCTACCTTATGAAAGTGTCACAGGAAGTAGGGGAAACCTCCATCTTATGTAACCCTTGGAAGCAACTGTTAGGACAAAGTGGTTGCCAAGGCAGTGACCTCATTCAGTTCCAAAGAATGTGACATACCTCATTTCCTTGGTGATGGAACTCTCTGAACTTGGTATCCAAGAAGCCAGGCACCCAGAGGCAGTCCCAGTCCCAGGCCCAGTGGACTCACTTGTTTGGATTTACCAAGGACAGAGTCAGTTTTCTTGGTACCTAATGATGTGAGGATGGCCAAATGCCAGGAGAGCTCTGAAGATGGACCTTTCCTGAGAAAACAGGTAGTGGCTAACCACATTTTCCTGACATCTTCACAGAGTTGGTCAAGGAAACAAGATCTGAGAGAAGACAGGCCATTTCGGGGGAACATAGTATGGCCCACCAGTCAGAGGACACTACGGATAGTCACAGACCTACTTGGGGGAAGGAGGTGCCTTTGTGGGTGTGGGTGTGGGTTTGTTGTTTTGTCTCATGTTCTGAGAATAGATCGAAAAGGCGGTTTGTTTGGTTTGGAGCAGACAGTTTCTAGTAAGTCATTTGACAAGGGGAGTGTTTCTGTTTATGTGTATCCCACTGTGTCCCTTGTTGTAGACATTAGAAAAGAGAATGCAGTAATGGATGTGTCCTGTCTAGTATAAATCTTCCCATAATTCATCCTGCCCAACATATGAATGGACTGCAGCTTGTCTTATCGATGTGCAACACCTGCTATCTTTCTAAGTTGTTGTTTTCTTCCTGAATTCTGGCCACTCTCCAGAATGGGCTCAGGGATTTGTGTAAAAATATGTACCACCACCAAGCTCTGTGACATGGCCATGTAAAGGATAGTTGAAGAGAATGGCGAGCATTTCAGAAAACTCAGATATCAGTGTGACCAGGAAAGTCTCAGTGCAGAAACACTGCTTTGGGCTTTTTGCTTACTTATTTTTAGGTTGCAATGAATGTCAGGAAGGTCTTTGCCTCAGGCCACCCCTTTGTGAAGCCTGAAGAAAACAGTTTTCAAATGGAAATGAATGGGCCTCACGTGTGGTTCTTTGCTTAATTGCTTTGGAAAGGGATGTGTCTTTATCAGCCTCTTGGTCCTGTGTGTGGCTGTGACTTAGATTCTCAGCACCTGATGGATCTTAAGAATAATCCCATGTGAGCTTCCAAAACCAAAATGGCAAAAAATATCATTCATTGTGGATGAAGACTCTTGCCTTCCTCTGTTAGGTTCCTGCACTCCAACAAATGAGAATAGGGATTCTGTGAGTCAAATGATTTCTTCAAAGCCCTGCAGAGGTGCTTGTGTTTTCGCATGACTCTAAATCACCTAAAGAATCGATACCTAAAATCAGTAGCCCTCAAATTGGAGAAACACAGAAGTATTAACGGCAGGCTTATTTGTTCACTCCTGGTTCACAGCAACGGTGTCCAGGCTAACCTGACTTTAGGTAAATGAGGGGCAAACGAGGTGATTTTGGACACTGTCTTGGGCTGCACCCCTCATGGAAACCTCCAGCCAGAGTTTAAGATGATTGACTATATGGAATAAGGTGAGGGCCATGTGGGAGTGTTTTGGTTTTAATGTTGGTCATTTGTGTGGCATTGGAAAAAATGACTGGTTCCACGTGGGCTTGAACTCTGGTGTGATTCCCCTTAAACACTGGGTTTTGGAACTGAACTCAGAGAAGCATTGCTATGAATTTTGTTGGGATTTTAAAAGGCCACGCATGAAAGTCGCTCTTGGAAACTGAGACCTAGGCCCCGGGTAGATTTCCACAGAGGCCTGGGAATCTCAGCAAGGATATCACATGATTTTATTCTTAAAGAAATGGCATCCATAGTTGAGAGTCAAAACACACATGCACCTCACATTGTAGACCTCAATGGGCCTGGCCTAATGTGACCTTTTGTCCATTCTTTGGGAAGCCTTGCCTGTGACAGTTCTCCAGAGATTTCATTGAAATGAGCTTCCTCACCATTTAATGTTTGCTGAATGAATTGAAACCCACAGTGCCTCCAACTTCATGCTTGAAAAATGGCTAGATAAATACCATGAAATTTTTGAAATTCCTATGACCAGGTGGCACTGGAGAAACATTGGATGTCCTATTGCTGATCATGAGTACACCAGACAGTGCCTTGATTTACTGAGTTTCATGAAAATGGTGTAGAACAGAGATGCCAGTAAATTGGAGCCTGCTGAGTAGTGGGTCTAGAGCAGTGGTGGGGAGGCGTTTGATAAAACATCCGTGGTAGGACCATGTGCATCTACCATTGGATTCCAAATGGCTTGTAACTGACATGGTGCTGCCAGCAGACCCTTATATGTAAAGGCATCTTGTTATATAGAGAGTTTTAAGAGGAAAATTAAGAATCAGGTTGATATGGACAAGGGGGCAATGGGGCAAGCTGTGAGAGATAGAAGCCTAGTTGGTGCATTCTCTTGCAGACCCTGACCCACCACACGTGACAGAACTCCCTCCAGCACTGTGTCCCAGTTTAGCTGCTAGTATTTCGTGAAAAAAATACCAAACTCACAGTGCAGCAGCCTAAATACCACAAAAAGTGGAGGAGGAGCAAATGGCTTCACAGTCCACACGGGGAGACGGGGAGACACTTAGTCCCCAGTGGCCTCAGTTTACCTATAAAGAGAGGATTCAGCACTGCTTCATCTTGTTCATTGGAAAATAAGAAACCATGTCCTCCAGGTCACATAGATGCAGACCCAGCTTTGATGGTCTCACTACAAAGGAAGCCAAATCTCATGAAAACAACATATATTTCAAGTGCGGAAGCTCAGAGGCAGTTTCTCAAAAAGTTTTTAGGCCAGCAGAGTTACATGTTTGTGGAGTGTTTACCATGCCCCTTACTTTTGGAAACTCCTAAACCACCTCCAAGGTTGTGAACTCCTGAGCATTTTCCATTCCAGATATGTGTTCACTGATTGTGTAACTCTTCTCCTCTAATTGTGTCTTACTTGTGGTGAAGGTAATGTCAAGGCATTGTTTTGGATGAGAGCGGGAGGATATTTGTGCAGCATATATTTACATACACATTGGATTCATTTTCCAATTTTTCATTCGAAGTACTGAATCCCTGACACTAACCCATACCTAGTAGACTCAGACTATTCATCCTAATATAATGGGGAAAATTAACCCAACACAATAGAAATACAAGCACTTCAGAGGAGACATGTTCTATAGTTGGACTTGACATTTGCATTATATAATGTAGGAGTTATACATCTAGTCAAATTTTAATTGAAATATTCTCCATGTGTTTTTAAACTTAACAAATATGTGAATACTTGTTTCCAATTTCTGTAGCCTTTTCACACATGTATATTTATATGCATATATAGAATCCTACCAGGTATCACACGTACATTTTTGTAAGGTGGATGTCTTGGCAGATAAAAATTGTGAGAAGTGTTCACTCCTCCTCAATGCTGTTGGAAATGAAAATTCAACCTATAAGAGAGCGTCCTAGAAGAACAACATTATACATAAACTCATGTTCAGTAACATAAATATTTTTGCATCTGTGGATGATATATATTTACTGATGAATTTCGATTGGCATTTATATTGGTACTTTTTAATGTCTGTGAGTGTTGTGTTGTGTGTGTCTGTGTGTGTGTGTGTGTGTGTGTATAGATATAGATATAGATATACTCTCCAAAGTTTTCCAAATATGAAATATATGTGTCTAGTATACACTCTCTAAATTCATTCATGTTCATGTATGTTGATTTATAATCAGCTTTTCACAAGATTATAATCAGAAATATTCATCCACCTGAAACACATATTTGTTTCCTAGTACTGACTACTAAGTTCAGTGAAGGGTGCATACAAATCCTAATTATTCTACAGTATCTGACCCAGTCTAACATCAATGCAAGTAGACTGCTATGGGACATGATATGTAATTTGTCATTCATTTGTATTCGACACTGGTACATTATTTTTTCTTCAGTTTTTGGACATCATAGGATATAGATTTCATCCACAAGTTCACAAATTAATAGGCATTTGTTTCAACATTAATCACTTCTTGCTTCAGAACACATGTATTGTCAGGGTTTCTTGACTGGTCTTTTCATGAGACTTCTTTCCAAACACATTATTTTGAATTTCCATAATCATTTTGAAGCAAAACTCACACACTCTTCATGATAAACCAAAACACTAATATTTCCATTAGATATATAACTGGTTGGAATGAATGATTGTATATCAATATACAATTTCCTTTTATTTTTCAGATATCAGTTCAATTCATTATTTAAAGTTCAAAAAAGTTATATTATTTATTCACAGTATGGTCTATTCGTGGTTTTTCTCTATGTTCATAGAAACAGGGTACACCTATTTGTACCCCCGATTCTAATTTTACATCTTCAATATATTGCTCCCAGAAATGGTGAAAGAAATACTCATGTCACCTCATTATCACAGTAATATTCTGGACAAAAAATGGAAAGGTCACACTTATGATTGTACCAAAGCCTAAATGGAAAGTGAATATGGATTTCTAAAAACATCCATGTCCAGGTTGCCTAATGCTGTCAATTGTCACTCCTATTGGTGACTACATATTTGTTTTTTCCTAATTTATATATTGAAACTCAACCCTGTTGAAAATGTCTAATTCTATCCCTCACTTTATACTTTGCCTGATTTCGTAATGTTTCCATTGATATCTGCTTTTCTACATATTTTCCCCAGTTCAACATAGTGTCTGACTCTTCATATGTGCTGACATTTACATTCACTCTATCACCAAAAGTCTATTGCTAAAGAACTTTTGGTCCAAATCCTATACTCACTCGTCTTCCTAAACCTACCGACTATCTTCCTAATCCTACTGAATATCCCTTTTTGACTGGATGTTCTCTTCTAAATTCAATCATCCAATGTACAAGGTCCTATGCCATTGTATATCAAATTATCTGAGACATCTTTGCAGAACATAATTCAAAGCTAAGTATCCCAATCAAGGGCAAAACCCTTCTGGGCTTCAAAGCATACCTAGATTTCTTTTTTCATACTTATATTTCACCTCTATATTCTTGTAAATATTGCAGGTTCCCAATCCCATTATTCATCGCACAGAATCATTCGTCACCAAATCAAACCTGTTTTTAACCCCAAGTATACACTGTTCCCTCAATCATTTTACAGAAGAGCAGGGACAGAGGGGTTCTTACAATACAGGAAAGTTGGGGATCTTCCACCAGATGAGAACCTCAAATGTCCATGCACAAATGATACCTGGAGAAGTTGTAGGCAGGTATGAAGCACCTGAGAGAGCAAAAGTCATCTTCCATGGCAAAGAACCTGGTCAGCATGAAGGGATGTGTCTGAATCTGCCTCTCTCTTCTTATTGTAGACAAGGTGGAACAATCCAGGCCTGAGTGGAGAGCTGTTCCCGGGTGCCAATGGTTGATATACATTCTACCTTATGAAAGTGTCACAGGAAGTAGGGGCAACCTCCATCTTATGTAACCCTTGGAAGCAACTGTTAGGACAAAGTGATTGCCAAGGCAGTGACCTCATTCAGTTCCAAAGAATGTGACATACCTCATTTCCTTGGTGATGGAACTCTCTGATCTTGGTATCCAAGAAGCCAGGCACCCAGAGGCAGTCCCAGTCCCAGGCCCAGTGGACTCACTTGTTTGGATTTACCAAGGACAGAGTCAGTTTTCTTGGTACCTAATGATGTGAGGATGGCCAAATGCCAGGAGAGCTCTGAAGATGGACCTTTCCTGAGAAAACAGGTAGTGGCTAACCACTTTTTCCTGACATCTTCACAGAGTTGGTCAAGGAAACAAGATCTGAGAGAAGACAGGCCATTTCGGGGCAACATAGTATGGCCCACCAGTCAGAGGACACTACGGATAGTCACAGACCTACTTGGGGGAAGGAGGTGCCTTTGTGGGAGTGGGTGTGGGTTTGTTGTTTTGTCTCATGTTCTGAGAATAGATCGAAAAGGCGGTTTGTTTGGTTTGGAGCAGACAGTTTCTAGTAAGTCATTTGACAAGGCGAGTGTTTCTGTTTCTGTGTATCCCACTGTGTCCGTTGTTGTAGACATTAGAAAAGAGAATGCATTAATGGATGTGTCCTGTCTAGTATAAATCTTCCCAATAATTCATCCTGCCCAATATATGAATGGACTGCAGCTTGTCTTATCGATGTGCAACACCTGCTATCTTTCTAAGTTGTTGTTTTCTTCCTGAATTCTGGCCACTCTCCAGAATGGGCTCAGGGATTTGTGTAAAAATATGTACCACCACCAAGCTCTGTGACATGGCCATGTAAAGGATAGTTGAAGAGAATGGCGAGCATTTCAGAAAACTCAGATATCAGTGTGACCAGGAAAGTCTCAGTGCAGAAACACTGCTTTGGGCTTTTTGCTTACTTATTTTTAGGTTGCAATGAATGTCAGGAAGGTCTTTGCCTCAGGCCACCCCTTTGTGAAGCCTGAAGAAAACAGTTTTCAACTGGAAATGAATGGGCCTCACGTGTGGTTCTTTGCTTAATTGCTTTGGAAAGGGATGTGTCTTTATCAGCCTCTTGGTCCTGTGTGTGGCTGTGACTTAGATTCTCAGCACCTGATGGATCTTAAGAATGATCCCATGTGAGCTTCCAAAACCAAAATGGCAAAAAATATCATTCATTGTGGATGAAGACTCTTGCCTTCCTCTGTTAGGTTCCTGCACTCCAACAAATGAGAATAGGGATTCTGTGAGTCAAATGAGTTCTTCAAAGCCCTGCAGAGGTGCTTGTGTTTTCGCATGACTCTAAATCACCTAAAGAATCGATACCTAAAATCAGTAGCCCTCAAATTGGAGAAACACAGAAGTATTAATGGCAGGCTTATTTGTTGACTCCTGGTTCACAGCAACGGTGTCCAGGATACCCAGACTTTAGGCAAATGAGGGGCAAACGAGCTGATTTTCCACACTGTCTTGGGCTGCACCCCTCATGGAAACCTCCAGCCAGAGTTTAAGATGATTGACTATATGGAATAAGGTGAGGGCCATGTGGGAGTGTTTTGGTTTTAATGTTGGTCATTTGTGTGGCATTGGAAAAAATGACTGGTTCCACGTGGGCTTGAACTCTGGTGTGATTCCCCTTAAACACTGGGTTTTGGAACTGAACTCAGAGAAGCATTGCTATGAATTTTGTTGGGATTTTAAGAGGCCACGCATGAAAGTCGCTCTTGGAAACTGAGACCTAGGCCCCGGGTAGATTTCCACAGAGGCCTGGGAATCTCAGCAAGGATATACATGATTTTATTCTTAAAGAAATGGCATCCATAGTTGAGAGTCAAAACACAAATGCACCTCACATTGTAGACCTCAATGGGCCTGGCCTAATGTGACCTTTTGTCCATTCTTTGGGAAGCCTTGCCTGTGACAGTTCTCCAGAGATTTCATTGAAATGAGCTTCCTCACCATTTAATGTTTGCTGAATGAATTGAAACCCACAGTGCCTCCAACTTCATGCTTGAAAAATGGCTAGATAAATACCATGAAATTTTTGAAATTCCTATGACCAGGTGGCACTGGAGAAACATTGGATGTCCTATTGCTGATCATGAGTATACCAGACAGTGCCCTGATTTACTGAGATTCATGAAAATGGTGTAGAACAGAGATGCCAGTATGTTGGAGCCTGCTGAGTAGTGGGTCTAGAGCAGTGGTGGGGAGGCGTTTGATAAAACATCCGTGGTAGGACCATGTGCATCTACCATTGGATTCCAAATGGCTTGTAACTGACATGGTGCTGCCAGCAGACCCTTATATGTAAAGGCATCTTGTTATATGGAGAGTTTTAAGAGGAAAATTAAGAATCAGGTTGATATGGACAAGGGGGCAATGGGGCAAGCTGTGAGAGATAGAAGCCTAGTTGGTGCATTCTCTTGCAGACCCTGACCCACCACACATGACAGAACTCCCTCCAGCACTGTGTCCCAGTTTAGCTGCTAGTATTTCGTGAAACAAATACCAAACTCACAGTGCAGCAGCCTAAATACCACAAAAAGTGGAGGAGGAGCAAATGGCTTCACAGTCCACACGGGGAGACGGGGAGACACTTAGTCCCCAGTGGCCTCAGTTTACCTATAAAGAGAGGATTCAGCACTGCTTCATCTTGTTCATTGGAAAATAAGAAACCATGTCCTCCAGGTCACATAGATGCAGACCCAGCTTTGATGGTCTCACTACAAAGGAAGCCAAATCTCATGAAAACAACATATATTTCAAGTGCGGAAGCTCAGAGGCAGTTTCTCAAAAAGTTTTTAGGCCAGCAGAGTTACATGTTTGTGGAGTGTTTACCATGCCCCTTACTTTTGGAAACTCCTAAACCACCTCCAAGGTTGTGAACTCCTGAGCATTTTCCATTCCAGATATGTGTTCACTGATTGTGTAACTCTTCTCCTCTAATTGTGTCTTACTTGTGGTGAAGGTAATGTCAAGGCATTGTTTTGGATGAGAGCGGGAGGATATTTGTGCAGCATATATTTACATACACATTGGATTCATTTTCCAATTTTTCATTCGAAGTACTGAATCCCTGACACTAACCCATACCTAGTAGACTCAGACTATTCATCCTAATATAATGGGGAAAATTAACCCAACACAATAGAAATACAAGCACTTCAGAGGAGACATGTTCTATAGTTGGACTTGACATTTGCATTATATAATGTAGGAGTTATACATCTAGTCAAATTTTAATTGAAATATTCTCCATGTGTTTTTAAACTTAACAAATATGTGAATACTTGTTTCCAATTTCTGTAGCCTATTCACACATGTATATTTATATGCATATATAGAATCCTACCAGGTATCACACGTACATTTTTGTAAGGTGGATGTCTTGGCAGATACAAATTGTGAGAAGTGTTCACTCCTCCTCAATGCTGTTGGAAATGAAAATTCAACCTATAAGAGAGCGTCCTAGAAGAACAACATTATACATAAACTCATGTTCAGTAACATAAATATTTTTGCATCTGTGGATGATATATATTTACTGATGAATTTCGATTAGCATTTATATTGGTACTTTTCAATGTCTGTGAGTGTTGTGTTGTGTGTGTGTGTGTGTGTGTGTGTGTGTATAGATATAGATATAGATATACTCTCCAAAGTTTTCCAAATATGAAATATATGTGTCTAGTATACACTCTCTAAATTCATTCATGTTCATGTATGTTGATTTATAATCAGCTTTTCACAAGATTATAATCAGAAATATTCATCCACCTGAAACACATATTTGTTTCCTAGTACTGACTACTAACTTCAGTGAAGGGTGCATACAAATCCTAATTATTCTACAGTATCTGACCCAGTCTAACATCAATGCAAGTAGACTCCTATTTGACATGATATGTAATTTGCCATTCATTTGTATTCGACACTGGTACATTATTGTTTCTTCAGTTTTTGCACATCATAGGATATAGATTTCATCCACAAGTTCACAAATTAATAGGCATTTGTTTCAACATTAATCACTTCTTGCTTCAGAACACATGTATTGTCAGGGTTTCTTGACTGGTCTTTTCATGAGACTTCTTTCCAAACACATTATTTTGAATTTCCATTATCATTTTGAAGCAAAACTCACACACTCTTCATGATAAACCAAAACACTAATATTTCCATTAGATATATAACTGGTTGGAATGAATGATTGTATATCAATATACAATTTCCTTTTATTTTTCAGATATCAGTTCAATTCATTATTTAAAGTTCAAAAAAGTTATATTATTTATTCACAGTATGGTCTATTCGTGGTTTTTCTCTATGTTCATAGAAACAGGGTACACCTATTTGTACCCCCGATTCTAATTTTACATCTTCAATATATTGCTCCCAGAAATGGTGAAAGAAATACTCATGTCACCTCATTATCACAGTAATATTCTGGACAAAAAATGGAAAGGTCACACTTATGATTGTACCAAAGCCTAAATGGAAAGTGAATATGGATTTCTAAAAACATCCATGTCCAGGTTGCCTAATGCTGTCAATTGTCACTCCTATTGGTGACTACATATTTGTTTTTTCCTAATTTATATATTGAAACTCAACCCTGTTGAAAATGTCTAATTCTATCCCTCACTTTATACTTTGCCTGATTTCGTAATGTTTCCATTGATATCTGCTTTTCTACATATTTTCCCCAGTTCAACATAGTGTCTGACTCTTCATATGTGCTGACATTTACATTCACTCTATCACCAAAAGTCTATTGCTAAAGAACTTTTGGTCCAAATCCTATACTCACTCGTCTTCCTAAACCTACCGACTATCTTCCTAATCCTACTGAATATCCCTTTTTGACTGGATGTTCTCTTCTAAATTCAATCATCCAATGTACAAGGTCCTATGCCATTGTATATCAAATTATCTGAGACATCTTTGCAGAACATAATTCAAAGCTAAGTATCCCAATCAAGGGCAAAACCCTTCTGGGCTTCAAAGCATACCTAGATTTCTTTTTTCATACTTATATTTCACCTCTATATTCTTGTAAATATTGCAGGTTCCCAATCCCATTATTCATTGCACAGAATCATTCGTCACCAAATCAAACCTGTTTTTAACCCCAAGTATACACTGTTCCCTCAATCATTTTACAGAAGAGCAGGGACAGAGGGGTTCTTACAATACAGGAAAGTTGGGGATCTTCCACCAGATGAGAACCTCAAATGTCCATGCACAAATGATACCTGGAGAAGTTGTAGGCAGGTATGAATCACCTGAGAGAGCAAAAGTCATCTTCCATGGCAAAGAACCTGGTCAGCATGAAGGGATGTGTCTGAATCTGCCTCTCTCTTCTTATTGTAGACAAGGTGGAACAATCCAGGCCTGAGTGGAGAGCTGTTCCCGGGTGCCAATGGTTGATATACATTCTACCTTATGAAAGTGTCACAGGAAGTAGGGGAAACCTCCATCTTATGTAACCCTTGGAAGCAACTGTTAGGACAAAGTGGTTGCCAAGGCAGTGACCTCATTCAGTTCCAAAGAATGTGACATACCTCATTTCCTTGGTGATGGAACTCTCTGAACTTGGTATCCAAGAAGCCAGGCACCCAGAGGCAGTCCAAGTCCCAGGCCCAGTGGACTCACTTGTTTGGATTTACCAAGGACAGAGTCAGTTTTCTTGGTACCTAATGATGTGAGGATGGCCAAATGCCAGGAGAGCTCTGAAGATGGACCTTTCCTGAGAAAACAGGTAGTGGGTAACCACTTTTTCCTGACATCTTCACAGAGTTGGTCAAGGAAACAAGATCTGAGAGAAGACAGGCCATTTCGGGGGAACATAGTATGGCCCACCAGTCAGAGGACACTATGGATAGTCACAGACCTACTTGGGGGAAGGAGGTGCCTTTGTGGGTGTGGGTGTGGGTTTGTTGTTTTGTCTCATGTTCTGAGAATAGATCGAAAAGGCGGTTTGTTTGGTTTGGAGCAGACAGTTTCTAGTAAGTCATTTGACAAGGGGAGTGTTTCTGTTTATGTGTATCCCACTGTGTCCGTTGTTGTAGAAATTAGAAAAGAGAATGCATTAATGGATGTGTCCTGTCTAGTATAAATCTTCCCATAATTCATCCTGCCCAACATATGAATGGACTGCAGCTTGTCTTATCGATGTGCAACACCTGCTATCTTTCTAAGTTGTTGTTTTCTTCCTGAATTCTGGCCACTCTCCAGAATGGGCTCAGGGATTTGTGTAAAAATATGTACCACCACCAAGCTCTGTGACATGGCCATGTAAAGGATAGTTGAAGAGAATGGCGAGCATTTCAGAAAACTCAGATATCAGTGTGACCAGGAAAGTCTCAGTGCAGAAACACTGCTTTGGGCTTTTTGCTTACTTATTTTTAGGTTGCAATGAATGTCAGGAAGGTCTTTGCCTCAGGCCACCCCTTTGTGAAGCCTGAAGAAAACAGTTTTCAACTGGAAATGAATGGGCCTCACGTGTGGTTCTTTGCTTAATTGCTTTGGAAAGGGATGTGTCTTTATCAGCCTCTTGGTCCTGTGTGTGGCTGTGACTTAGATTCTCAGCACCTGATGGATCTTAAGAATGATCCCATGTGAGCTTCCAAAACCAAAATGGCAAAAAATATCATTCATTGTGGATGAAGACTCTTGCCTTCCTCTGTTAGGTTCCTGCACTCCAACAAATGAGAATAGGGATTCTGTGAGTCAAATGAGTTCTTCAAAGCCCTGCAGAGGTGCTTGTGTTTTCGCATGACTCTAAATCACCTAAAGAATCGATACCTAAAATCAGTAGCCCTCAAATTGGAGAAACACAGAAGTATTAATGGCAGGCTTATTTGTTGACTCCTGGTTCACAGCAACGGTGTCCAGGATAACCTGACTTTAGGTAAATGAGGGGCAAACGAGGTGATTTTGCACACTGTCTTGGGCTGCACCCCTCATGGAAACCTCCAGCCAGAGTTTAAGATGATTGACTATATGGAATAAGGTGAGGGCCATGTGGGAGTGTTTTGGTTTTAATGTTGGTCATTTGTGTGGCATTGGAAAAAATGACTGGTTCCACGTGGGCTTGAACTCTGGTGTGATTCCCCTTAAACACTGGGTTTTGGAACTGAACTCAGAGAAGCATTGCTATGAATTTTGTTGGGATTTTAAAAGGCCACGCATGAAAGTCGCTCTTGGAAACTGAGACCTAGGCCCCGGGTAGATTTCCACAGAGGCCTGGGAATCTCAGCAAGGATATCACATGATTTTATTCTTAAAGAAATGGCATCCATAGTTGAGAGTCAAAACACACATGCACCTCACATTGTAGACCTCAATGGGCCTGGCCTAATGTGACCTTTTGTCCATTCTTTGGGAAGCCTTGCCTGTGACAGTTCTCCAGAGATTTCATTGAAATGAGCTTCCTCACCATTTAATGTTTGCTGAATGAATTGAAACCCACAGTGCCTCCAACTTCATGCTTGAAAAATGGCTAGATAAATACCATGAAATTTTTGAAATTCTTATGACCAGGTGGCACTGGAGAAACATTGGATGTCCTATTGCTGATCATGAGTACACCAGACAGTGCCTTGATTTACTGAGTTTCATGAAAATGGTGTAGAACAGAGATGCCAGTAAGTTGGAGCCTGCTGAGTAGTGGGTCTAGAGCAGTGGTGGGGAGGCGTTTGATAAAACATCCGTGGTAGGACCATGTGCATCTACCATTGGATTCCAAATGGCTTGTAACTGACATGGTGCTGCCAGCAGACCCTTATATGTAAAGGCATCTTGTTATATAGAGAGTTTTAAGAGGAAAATTAAGAATCAGGTTGATATGGACAAGGGGGCAATGGGGCAAGCTGTGAGAGATAGAAGCCTAGTTGGTGCATTCTCTTGCAGACCCTGACCCACCGCACGTGACAGAACTCCCTCCAGCACTGTGTCCCAGTTTAGCTGCTAGTATTTCGTGAAACAAATACCAAACTCACAGTGCAGCAGCCTAAATACCACAACAAGTGGAGGAGGAGCAAATGGCTTCACAGTCCACACGGGGAGACGGGGAGACACTTAGTCCCCAGTGGCCTCAGTTTACCTATAAAGAGAGGATTCAGCACTGCTTCATCTTGTTCATTGGAAAATAAGAAACCATGTCCTCCAGGTCACATAGATGCAGACCCAGCTTTGATGGTCTCACTACAAAGGAAGCCAAATCTCATGAAAACAACATATATTTCAAGTGCGGAAGCTCAGAGGCAGTTTCTCAAAAAGTTTTTAGGCCAGCAGAGTTACATGTTTGTGGAGTGTTTACCATGCCCCTTACTTTTGGAAACTCCTAAACCACCTCCAAGGTTGTGAACTCCTGAGCATTTTCCATTCCAGATATGTATTCACTGATTGTGTAACTCTTCTCCTCTAATTGTGTCTTACTTGTGGTGAAGGTAATGTCAAGGCATTGTTTTGGATGAGAGCGGGAGGATATTTGTGCAGCATATATTTACATACACATTGGATTCATTTTCCAATTTTTCATTCGAAGTACTGAATCCCTGACACTAACCCATACCTAGTAGACTCAGACTATTCATCCTAATATAATGGGGAAAATTAACCCAACACAATAGAAATACAAGCACTTCAGAGGAGACATGTTCTATAGTTGGACTTGACATTTGCATTATATAATGTAGGAGTTATACATCTAGTCAAATTTTAATTGAAATATTCTCCATGTGTTTTTAAACTTAACAAATATGTGAATACTTGTTTCCAATTTCTGTAGCCTATTCACACATGTATATTTATATGCATATATAGAATCCTACCAGGTATCACACGTACATTTTTGTAAGGTGGATGTCTTGGCAGATACAAATTGTGAGAAGTGTTCACTCCTCCTCAATGCTGTTGGAAATGAAAATTCAACCTATAAGAGAGCGTCCTAGAAGAACAACATTATACATAAACTCATGTTCAGTAACATAAATATTTTTGCATCTGTGGATGATATATATTTACTGATGAATTTCAACTAGCATTTATATTGGTACTTTTTAATGTCTGTGATTTTTATGTGTGTGAGTGTGTGTGTGTGTGTGTGTGTGTGTGTGTGTGTGTATAGATATAGATATAGATATACTCGCCAAAGTTTTCCAAATATGAAATATATGTGTCTAGTATACACTCTCTAAATTCATTCATGTTCATGTATGTTGATTGATAATCAACTTTTCACAAGATTATAATCAGAAATATTCATCCACCTGAAATACATATTTGTTTCCTAGTACTGACTACTAACTTCAGTGAAGGGTGCATACAAATCCTAATTATTCTACAGTATCTGACCCAGTCTAACATAAATGCAAGTAGACTCCTATGGGACATGATATGTAATTTGCCATTCATTTGTATTCGACACTGGTACATTATTGTTTCTTCAGTTTTTGCACATCATAGGATATAGATTTCATCCACAAGTTCACAAATTAATAGGCATTTGTTTCAACATTAATCACTTCTTGCTTCAGAACACATGTATTGTCAGGGTTTCTTGACTGGTCTTTTCATGAGACTTCTTTCCAAACACATTATTTTGAATTTCCATAATCATTTTGAAGCAAAACTCACACACTCTCCATGATAAACCAAAACACTAATATTTCCATTAGATATATAACTGGTTGGAATGAATGATTGTATATCAATATACAATTTCCTTTTATTTTTCAGATATCAGTTCAATTCATTATTTAAAGTTCAAAAAAGTTATATTATTTATTCACAGTATGGTCTATTCGTGGTTTTTCTCTATGTTCATAGAAACAGGGTACACCTATTTGTACCCCCGATTCTAATTTTACATCTTCAATATATTGCTCCCAGATATGGTGAAAGAAATACTCATGTCACCTCATTATCACAGTAATATTCTGGACAAAAATGGAAAGGTCACACTTATGATTGTACCAAAGCCTAAATGGAAAGTGAACATGGATTTCTAAAAACATCCATGTCCAGGTTGCCTAATGCTGTCAATTGTCACTCCTATTGGTGACTACATATTTGTTTTTTCCTAATTTATATATTGAAACTCAACCCTGTTGAAAATGTCTAATTCTATCCCTCACTTTATACTTTGCCTGATTTCGTAATGTTTCCATTGATATCTGCTTTTCCACATATTTTCCCCAGTTCAACATAGTGTCTGACTCTTCATATGTGCTGACATTTACATTCACTCTATCACCAAAAGTCTATTGCTAAAGAACTTTTGGTCCAAATCCTATACTCACTCGTCTTCCTAAACCTACCGACTATCTTCCTAATCCTACTGAATATCCCTTTTTGACCTGATGTTCTCTTCTAAATTCTATCATCCAATGTACAAGGTCCTATGCCATTGTATATCAAATTATCTGAGACACCTTTGCAGAACATAATTCAAAGCTAAAAATCCCAATCAAGGGCAAAACCCTTCTGGGCTTCAAAGCATACCTAGATTTCTTTTTTCATACTTATATTTCACCTCTATGTTCTTGTAAATATTGCAGGTTCCCAATCCCATTATTCATCGCACAGAATCATTCGTCACCAAATCAAACCTGTTTTTAACCCCAAGTATACACTGTTCCCTCAATCATTTTACAGAAGAGCAGGGACAGAGGGGTTCTTACAATACAGGAAAGTTGGGGATCTTCCAACAGATGAGAACCTCAAATGTCCATGCAAAAATAATACCTGGAGAAGTTGTAGGCAGGTATGAAGCACCTGAGAGAGCAAAAGTCATCTTCCATGGCAAAGAACCTGGTCAGCATGAAGGGATGTGTCTGAATCTGCCTCTCTCTTCTTATTGTAGACAAGGTGGAACAATCCAGGCCTGAGTGGAGAGCTGTTCCCGGGTGCCAATGGTTGATATACATTCTACCTTATGAAAGTGTCACAGGAAGTACGGGAAACCTCCATCTTATGTAACCCTTGGAAGCAACTGTTAGGACAAAGTGGTTGCCAAGGCAGTGACCTCATTCAGTTCCAAAGAATGTGACATACCTCATTTCCTTGGTGATGGAACTCTCTGAACTTGGTATCCAAGAAGCCAGGCACCCAGAGGCAGTCCCAGTCCCAGGCCCAGTGGACTCACTTGTTTGGATTTACCAAGGACAGAGTCAGTTTTCTTGGTACCTAATGATGTGAGGATGGCCAAATGCCAGGAGAGCTCTGAAGATGGACCTTTCCTGAGAAAACAGGTAGTGGCTAACCACTTTTTCCTGACATCTTCACAGAGTTGGTCAAGGAAACAAGATCTGAGAGAAGACAGGCCATTTCGGGGAAACATAGTATGGCCCACCAGTCAGAGGACACTACGGATAGTCACAGACCTACTTGGGGGAAGGAGGTGCCTTTGTGGGAGTGGGTGTGGGTTTGTTGTTTTGTCTCATGTTCTGAGAATAGATCGAAAAGGCGGTTTGTTTGGTTTGGAGCAGACAGTTTCTAGTAAGTCATTTGACAAGGCGAGTGTTTCTGTTTATGTGTATCCCACTGTGTCCCTTGTTGTAGACATTAGAAAAGAGAATGCATTAATGGATGTATCCTGTCTAGTATAAATCTTCCCAATAATTCATCCTGCCCAATATATGAATGGACTGCAGCTTGTCTTATCGATTTGCAACACCTGCTATCTTTCTAAGTTGTTGTTTTCTTCCTGAATTCTGGCCACTCTCCAGAATGGGCTCAGGGATTTGTGTAAAAATATGTACCACCACCAAGCTCTGTGACATGGCCATGTAAATTATAGTTGAAGAGAATGGCGAGCATTTCAGAAAACTCAGATATCAGTGTGACCAGGAAAGTCTCAGTGCAGAAACCCTGCTTTGGGCCTTTTGCTTACTTATTTTTGTGTTGCACTGAATGTCAGGAAGGTCTTTACCTCAGGCCACCCCTTTGTGAAGCTTGAAGAAAACAGTTTTCAAATGGAAATGAATGGGCCTCACCTGTGGCTCTTTGTTTAATTGCTTTGGAAAGGGATGTGTCTTTATCAGCCTCTTGGACCTGTGTGTGGCTGTGACTTAGATTCTCAGCACCTGATGGATCTTAAGAATGATCCCATGTTAGCTTCCAAAACCAAAATGGCAAAAAAATGTCATTCATTGTGGATGAAGTCTCTTGCCTTCCTCTGTTAGGTTCCTGCACTCCAACAAATGAGAATAGGGATTCTTTGGATCAAATGAGTTCTTAAAGCCCTGCAGAGGTGCTTGTGTTTTCGCATGACTCTAAATCACCTAAAGAATCCATACCTAAAAATCAGTAGGCCTCAAATTGGAGAAACACAGAAGTATTAACGGCAGGCTTATTTGTTCACTCCTGGTTCACAGCAACGGTGTCCAGGCTACCCTGACTTTAGGCAAATGAGGGGCAAACAAGGTGATTTTGGACACTGTCTTGGGCTGCGTCCCTCATGGAAACCTCCAGCCAGAGGTTAAGATGATTTACTATATGGAATAAGGTGAGGGCCATGTGGGAGTGTTTGGGTTTTAATGTTGGTCATTTGTGTGGCATTGGAAAAAATGACTGGTTCCACGTGGGCTTGAACTCTGGTGTGATTCCCCTTAGACACTGGGTTTTGGAACTGAACTCAGAGAAGCATTGCCATGAATTTTGTTGGGATTTTAAGAGGCCACGCATGAAAGTCGCTTTTGGAAACTGAGACCTAGGCCCCGGGTAGATTTCCACAGAGGCCTGGGAATCTCAGCAAGGATATCACATGATTTTATTCTTAAAGAAATGGCATCCATAATTGAGAGTCAAAACACACATGGACCTCACATTGTTGACCTCAATGGGCCTGGCCTAATGTGACGTTTTGTCCATTCTTTGGGAAGCCTTGCCTGTGACAGTTCTCCAGAGATTTCATTGAAATGAGCTTCCTAACCATTTAATGTTTGCCTAATGAATTGAAACCCACAGTGCCTCCAACTTCATGCTTGAAAAATGGCTAGATAAATACCATGAAATTTTTGAAATTCCTATGACCAGGTGGCACTGGAGAAACATTGGATGTCCTGTTGCTGATCATGAGTATACCAGACAGTGCCTTGATTTACAGAGTTTCATGAAAATGGTGTAGAACAGAGATGCCAGTATGTTGGATCCTGCTGAGTAGTGGGTCTAGAGCAGTGGTGGGGAGGCGTTTGATAAAACATCCGTGGTAGGACCATGTGCATCTACCATTGGATTCCAAATGGCTTGTAACTGACATGGTGCTGCCAGCAGACCTTATATGTAAAGGCATCTTGTTATATGGAGAGTTTTAAGAGGAAAATTAAGAATCAGGTTGATATGGACAAGGGGGCAATGGGGCAAGCTGTGAGAGATAGAAGCCTAGTTGGTGCATTCTCTTGCAGACCCTGACCCACCACACGTGACAGAACTCCCTCCAGCACTGTGTCCCAGTTTAGCTGCTAGTATTTCGTGAAACAAATACCAAACTCACAGTGCATCAGCCTAAACACCACAAAAAGTGGAGGAGGACCAAATGGCTTCACAGTCCACACGGGGAGACGGGGAGACACTTAGTCCCCAGTGGCCTCAGTTTACCTATAAAGAAAGGATTCAGCACTGCTTCATCTTGTTCATTGGAAAATAAGAAACCATGTCCTCCAGGTCACATAGATGCAGACCCAGCTTTGATGGTCTCACTACAAAGGAAGCCAAATCTCATGAAAACAACATATATTTCAAGTGCGGAAGCTCAGAGGCAGTTTCTCAAAAAGTTTTTAGGCCAGCAGAGTTACATGTTTGTGGAGTGTTTACCATGCCCCTTACTTTTGGAAACTCCTAAACCACCTCCAAGGTTGTGAACTCCTGAGCATTTTCCATTCCAGATATGTATTCACTGATTGTGTAACTCTTCTCCTCTAATTGTGTCTTACTTGGGGTGAAGGTAATGTCAAGGCATTGTTTTGGATGAGAGCGGGAGGATATTTGTGCAGCATATATTTACATACACATTGGATTCATTTTCCAATTTTTCATTCGAAGTACTGAATCCCTGACACTAACCCATACCTAGTAGACTCAAACTATTCATCCTAATATAATGGGGAAAATTAACCCAACACAATAGAAATACAAGCACTTCAGAGGAGACATGTTCTATAGTTGGACTTGACATTTGCATCATATAAGGTAGGAGTTATACATCTAGTCAAATTTTAATTGAAATATTCTCCATGTGTTTTTAAACTTAACAAATATGTGAATACTTGTTTCCAATTTCTGTAGCCTATTCACACATGTATATTTATATGCATATATAGAATCCTACCAGGTATCACACGTACATTTTTGTAAGGTGGATGTCTTGGCAGATACAAATTGTGAGAAGTGTTCACTCCTCCTCAATGCTGTTGGAAATGAAAATTCAACCTATAAGAGAGCGTCCTAGAAGAACAACATTATACATAAACTCATGTTCAGTAACATAAATATTTTTGCATCTGTGGATGATATATATTTACTGATGAATTTCAACTAGCATTTATATTGGTACTTTTTAATGTCTGTGATTTTTATGTGTGTGAGTGTGTGTGTGTGTGTGTGTGTGTGTGTGTGTGTGTGTGTGTGTGTGTGTATAGATATAGATATAGATATACTCGCCAAAGTTTTCCAAATATGAAATATATGTGTCTAGTATACACTCTCTAAATTCATTCATGTTCATGTATGTTGATTGATAATCAACTTTTCACAAGATTATAATCAGAAATATTCATCCACCTGAAATACATATTTGTTTCCTAGTACTGACTACTAACTTCAGTGAAGGATGCATACAAATCCTAATTATTCTACAGTATCTGACCCAGTCTAACATAAATGCAAGTAGACTCCTATGGGACATGATATGTAATTTGCCATTCATTTGTATTCGACACTGGTACATTATTGTTTCTTCAGTTTTTGCACATCATAGGATATAGATTTCATCCACAAGTTCACAAATTAATAGGCATTTGTTTCAACATTAATCACTTCTTGCTTCAGAACACATGTATTGTCAGGGTTTCTTGACTGGTCTTTTCATGAGACTTCTTTCCAAACACATTATTTTGAATTTCCATAATCATTTTGAAGCAAAACTCACACACTCTCCATGATAAACCAAAACACTAATATTTCCATTAGATATATAACTGGTTGGAATGAATGATTGTATATCAATATACAATTTCCTTTTATTTTTCAGATATCAGTTCAATTCATTATTTAAAGTTCAAAAAAGTTATATTATTTATTCACAGTATGGTCTATTCGTGGTTTTTCTCTATGTTCATAGAAACAGGGTACACCTATTTGTACCCCCGATTCTAATTTTACATCTTCAATATATTG
This sequence comes from Callospermophilus lateralis, assembly GCF_048772815.1. NCBI lineage: Eukaryota > Metazoa > Chordata > Mammalia > Rodentia > Sciuridae > Callospermophilus > Callospermophilus lateralis. The sequence continues at coordinate 4,931,605 of NW_027514551.1, forward strand.
CTCCCAGAAATGGTGAAAGAAATACTCATGTCACCTCATTATCACAGTAATATTCTGGACAAAAATGGAAAGGTCACACTTATGATTGTACCAAAGCCTAAATGGAAAGTGAACATGGATTTCTAAAAACATCCATGTCCAGGTTGCCTAATGCTGTCAATTGTCACTCCTATTGGTGACTACATATTTGTTTTTTCCTAATTTATATATTGAAACTCAACCCTGTTGAAAATGTCTAATTCTATCCCTCACTTTATACTTTGCCTGATTTCGTAATGTTTCCATTGATATCTGCTTTTCCACATATTTTCCCCAGTTCAACATAGTGTCTGACTCTTCATATGTGCTGACATTTACATTCACTCTATCACCAAAAGTCTATTGCTAAAGAACTTTTGGTCCAAATCCTATACTCACTCGTCTTCCTAAACCTACCGACTATCTTCCTAATCCTACTGAATATCCCTTTTTGACCTGATGTTCTCTTCTAAATTCTATCATCCAATGTACAAGGTCCTATGCCATTGTATATCAAATTATCTGAGACACCTTTGCAGAACATAATTCAAAGCTAAAAATCCCAATCAAGGGCAAAACCCTTCTGGGCTTCAAAGCATACCTAGATTTCTTTTTTCATACTTATATTTCACCTCTATGTTCTTGTAAATATTGCAGGTTCCCAATCCCATTATTCATCGCACAGAATCATTCGTCACCAAATCAAACCTGTTTTTAACCCCAAGTATACACTGTTCCCTCAATCATTTTACAGAAGAGCAGGGACAGAGGGGTTCTTACAATACAGGAAAGTTGGGGATCTTCCAACAGATGAGAACCTCAAATGTCCATGCAAAAATAATACCTGGAGAAGTTGTAGGCAGGTATGAAGCACCTGAGAGAGCAAAAGTCATCTTCCATGGCAAAGAACCTGGTCAGCATGAAGGGATGTGTCTGAATCTGCCTCTCTCTTCTTATTGTAGACAAGGTGGAACAATCCAGGCCTGAGTGGAGAGCTGTTCCCGGGTGCCAATGGTTGATATACATTCTACCTTATGAAAGTGTCACAGGAAGTAGGGGAAACCTCCATCTTATGTAACCCTTGGAAGCAACTGTTAGGACAAAGTGGTTGCCAAGGCAGTGACCTCATTCAGTTCCAAAGAATGTGACATACCTCATTTCCTTGGTGATGGAACTCTCTGAACTTGGTATCCAAGAAGCCAGGCACCCAGAGGCAGTCCCAGTCCCAGGCCCAGTGGGCTCACTTGTTTGGATTTACCAAGGACAGAGTCAGTTTTCTTGGTACCTACTGATGTGAGGATGGCCAAATGCCAGGAGAGCTCTGAATATGGACCCTTCCTGAGAAAACAGGTAGTGGCTAACCACTTTTTCCTGACATCTTCACAGAGTTGGTCAAGGAAACAAGATCTGAGAGAAGACAGGCCATTTCGGGGGAACATAGTATGGCCCACCAGTCAGAGGACACTCCGGATAGTCACAGACGTACTTGGGGGAAGGAGGTGCCTTTGTGGGAGTGGGTGTGGGTTTGTTGTATTGTCTCATGTTCTGAGAATAGTTCGAAAAGGCGGTTTGTTTGGTTTGGAGCAGACAGTTTCTAGTAAGTCATTTGACAAGGCGAGTGTTTCTGTTTATGTGTATCCCACTGTGTCCGTTCTTGTAGACATTAGGAAAGAGAATGCATTAATGGATGTGTCCTGTCTAGTATAAATCTTCCCTATAATTCATCCTGCCCAATATATGAATGGACTGCAGCTTGTCTTATCGATGTGCAACACCTGCTAACTTTCTAAGTTGTTGTTTTCTTCCTGAATTCTGGCCACTCTCCAGAATGAGCTCAGGGATTTGTGTCCAAAATATGTACCACCTCCAAGCTCTGTGACATGGCCTTGTAAAGGATAGTTGAAGAGAATGGCGAGCATCTCAGAAAACTCAGATATCAGTGTGACCAGGAAAGTCTCAGTGCAGAAACACTGCTTTGGGCTTTTTGCTTACTTATTGTTGTGTTGCACTGAATGTCAGGAAGGTCTTTGCCTCAGGCCACCCCTTTGTGAAGCCTGAAGAAAACAGTTTTCAAATGGAAATGAATGGGCCTCACCTGTGGTTCTTTGCTTAATTGCTTTGGAAAGGGATGTGTCTTTATCAGCCTCTTGGTCCTGTGTGTGGCTGTGACTTAGATTCTCAGCACCTGATGGATCTTAAGAATGATCCCATGTTAGCTTCCAAAACCAAAATGGCAAAAAATATCATTCATTGTGGATGAAGACTCTGCCTTCCTCTGTTAGGTTCCTGCACTCCAACAAATGAGAATAGGGATTCTGTGAGTCAAATGAGTTCTTCAAAGCCCTGCAGAGGTGCTTGCGTTTTCGCATGACTCTAAATCACCTAAAGAATCGCTACCTAAAATCAGTAGCCCTCAAACTGGAGAAACATAGAAGTATTAACGGCAGGCTTATTTGTTCATTCCTGGTTCACAGCAATGGTGTCCAGGCTACCCTGACTTTAGGCAAATGAGGGGCAAATGAGCTGATTTTGGACACTGTCTTGGGCTGCAACCCTCATGGAAACCTCCAGCCAGAGTTTAAGATGATTGACTATATGGAATAAGGTGAGGGCCATGTGGGAGTGTTTTGGTTTTAATGTTGGTCATTTGTGTGGCATTGGAAAAAATGACTGGTTCCACGTGGGCTTGAACTCTGGTGTGATTCCCCATAAACACTGGGTTTCGGAACTGAACTCAAAGAAGAATTGCTATGAATTTTGTTGGGATTTTAAGAGGCCACGCATGAAAGTCGCTCTTGGAAACTGAGACCTAGGCCCCGGGTAGATTTCCACAGAGGCCTGGGAATCTCAGCAAGGATATCACATGATTTCATTCTTAAAGAAATGGCATCCATAGTTGAGAGTCAAAACACACATGCACCTCACATTGTAGACCTCAATGGGCCTGGCCTAATGTGACCTTTTGTCCATTCTTTGGGAAGCCTTGCCTGTGAGATTTCTCCAGAGATTTCATTGAAATGAGCTTCCTCACCATTTAATGTTTGCTGAATGAATTGAAACCCACAGTGCCTCCAACTTCATGCTTGAAAATGGCTAGATAAATACCATGAAATTTTTGAAATTCCTATGACCAGGTGGCACTGGAGAAACATTGGATGTCCTATTGCTGATCATGAGTATACCAGACAGTGCCTTGATTTACTGAGTTTCATGAAAATGGTGTAGAACAGAGATGCCAGTAATTTGGAGCCTGCTGAGTAGTGGGTCTAGAGCAGTGCTGGGGAGGTGTTTGATAAAACATCCGTGGTAGGGCCATGTGGATCTACCATTGGATTCCAAATGGCTTGTAACTGACATGGTGCTGCCAGCAGACCCTTATATGTAAAGGCATCTTGTTATATGGAGAGTTTTAAGAGGAAAATTAAGAATCAGGTTGATATGGACAAGGGGGCAATGGGGCAAGCTGTGAGAGATAGAAGCCTAGTTGGTGCATTCTCTTGCAGACCCTGACCCACCACACGTGACAGACTCCCTCCAGCACTGTGTCCCAGTTTAGCTGCTAGTATTTCGTGAAACAAATACCAAACTCACAGTGCAGCAGCCTAAACACCACAAAAAGTGGAGGAGGACCAAATGGCTTCACAGTCCACATGGGGAGACGGGGAGACACTTAGTCCCTAGTGGCCTCAATTTACCTAAAAAGAGAGGATTCAGCACTGCTTCATCTTGTTCATTGGAAAATAAGAAACCATGTCCTCCAGGTCACATAGATGCAGACCCAGCTTTGATGGTCTCACTACAAAGGAAGCCAAATCTCTTGAAAACAACATATATTTCAAGTGCAGAAACTCAGAGGCAGTTTCGCAAAAAGTTTTTAGGCCAGCAGAGCTCCATGTTTGTGGAGTGTTTATTCTGTCCCTTACTTTTGGAAACTCCTCTACCACCTCCAAGGTTGTGAACTCCTGAGCATTTTCCATTCCAGATATGTATTCACTGATTTTGTAACTCTTCTCCTCTAATTGTGTCTTACTTGGGGTGAAGGTAATGTCAAGGCATTGTTTTGGATGAGAGCGGGAGGATATTTGTGCTGCATATATTTACATACACATTGGATTCTTTTTCCAATTTTCCATTTGAAGTACTGAATCCCGGACACTAAAACTTACCTAGTAGACTCAGACTATTCATCCTAATATAATGGGGAAAATTAACCCAACACAATAGAAATACAAGCACTTCAGAGGAGACATGTTGTATAGTTGGACTTGACATTTGCATTATAAAAGGTAGGAGTTATAAATCTCGTCAAATTTTAATTGAAATATTCTCCATCTCTTTTTAAACTTAACAAATATGTGAATTCTTGTTTCCTTTTTCTGTAGCCTATTCACACATGTATATTTATATGCATAAATAGAATCCTACCAGGTATCACACATACATTTTTGTGAGGTGGCTGTCTTGGCAGATACAAATTGTGAGAAGAGTTCACTCCTCCTAAATGCTGTTGGAAATGAAAATTCAACCTATAGGAGAACGTCCTAGTAGAACAAAATTATGCATAAACTCATGTTCAGTAAAATAAATATTTTTGCATCTGTGGATGATATATATTTACTGATGAATTTCGATTGGCATTTATATTGGTACTTTTTAATGTCTGTGAATGTTGTGTGTGGGTGTGTGTGTGTGTCTGTGTGTGTGTGTGTCTGTGTGTGTGTATAGACATAGATATATATATACTCTCCAAATTTTTCAAAATATGAAAAAATGTGTCTAATATGTACTCTCTAAATTCATTCATGTACATGTATGTGGATTTATAATCAACTTTTCACAAGATTATAATCAGAAATATTCATTAACCTGAAATACATATTTGTTTACTAGTACTGAAACCTAACTTCAGTGAATGGTGCATACAAATCCTAATTACTCTACAGTAACTGACCCAGTCTAACATCAATGCAAGAAGACTCCTATGGGACATGATATGTAATTTGTCATTCATTTGTATTCGACACTGGTACATTATTGTTTCTTCAGTTTTTGCACATCATAGGATATACATTGCATCCACAAGTTCACAAATTATTAGGCATTTGTTTCAACTTTAATCACTTCTTGCTTCCGAACACATGTATTGTCAGGGTTTCTTGACTGGTCTTTTCATCAGACTTCTTTCCAAACACATAATTTTGAATTTCCATAATCATTTTGAAGCAAAACTCACACACTCTTCATGATAAACCAAAACACTAATATTTCCAATAGATATATAACTGGATGGAATGAATGATTGTATATCAATATACGATTTCCTTTAATTTTTCAGATATCAGTTCAATTCATTATTTGAAGTTGAAAAAATTATATTATTTATTCACAGTATGGTCTATTCATGCTTTTTTTCTATATTCATAGGAACAGGGTACACCTCTTTGTACCCTGATTCTAATATTACATCTTCAATATATTGCTCCCAGAAATGGTGAAAGAAATACACATGTCACCTCATTATCACAGTAATATTCTGGACAAAAAATGGAAAGGTCACACTTATGATTGTACCAAAGCCTAAATGGAAAGTGAACATGGATTTCTAAAAACATCCATGTCCAGGTTGCCTAATGCTGTCAATTGTCAATCCTATTGGTGACTACATATTTGTTTTTTCCTAATTTATATATTCAAACTCAACACTGTTGAAAATGTCTAATTCTATCCCTCACTTTATACTTTGCCTGATTTCGTAATGTTTCTATTGATATCTGCTTTTCTACATATTTTCCCCAGTTCAACATAGTGACTGACTCTTCATATGTGCTGACATTTACATTCACTCTATCACCAAAAGTCTATTGCTAAAGAACTTTTGGTCCAAATCCTATACTCACTCTTCTTCCTAAACCTATCGACTATCTTCCTAATCCTACTGAATATCCCTTTTTGACCTGATGTTCTCTTCTAAATTCTATCATCCAATGTACAACGTCCTATGCCATTGTAATTCGAATTATCTGAGACATCTTTGCAGAACATAATTCAAAGCTAAGTATCCCAATCAAGGGCAAAACCCTTCTGGGCTTCAAAGCTTACCTAGATTTCTGTTTTCATACTTATATTTCACCTCTATATTCTTGTAAATATTGCAGGTTCCCAATGCCATTATTCATCGCACAGAATCATTCGTCACCAAATCAAACCTGTTTTTAACCCCAAGTATACACTGTTCCCTCAATCATTTTACAGAAGTGCAGGGACAGAGGGGTTCTTACAATACAGGAAAGTTGGGGATCTTCCACCAGATGAGAACCTCAAATGTCCATGCACAAATGATACCTGGAGAAGTTGTAGGCAGGTATGAAGCACCTGAGAGAGCAAAAGTCATCTTCCATGGCAAACAACCTGGTCAGCATGAAGGGATGTGTCTGAATCTGCCTCTCTCTTCTTATTGTAGATAAGGTGGAACAATCCAGGCCTGAGTGGAGAGCTGTTCCCGGGTGCCAATGGTTGATATACATTCTACCTTATGAAAGTGTCACAGGAAGTAGGGGCAACCTCCATCTTATGTAACCCTTGGAAGCAACTGTTAGGACAAAGTGGTTGCCAAGGCAGTGACCTCATTCAGTTCCAAAGAATGTGACATACCTCATTTCCTTGGTGATGGAACTCTCTGAACTTGGTATCCAAGAAGCCAGGCACCCAGAGGCAGTCCCAGTCCCAGGCCCAGTGGGCTCACTTGTTTGGATTTACCAAGGACAGAGTCAGTTTTCTTGGTACGTAATGATTTGAGGATGGCCAAATGCCAGGAGAGCTCTGAAGATGGACCTTTCCTGAGAAAACAGGTAGTGGCTAACCACTTTTTCCTGACATCTTCACAGAGTTGTTCAAAGAAACATGATCTGAGAGAAGACAGGCCATGTCGGTGGAACATAGTATGGCCCACCAGTCAGAGGATACTTCGGATAGTCAAAGACCTTCTTGGGGGCAGGAGGTGCCTTTGTGGGAGTGGGTGTGGGTTTGTTGTTTTGTCTCATGTTCTGAGAATAGATAGGAAAGGCGTTTTGTTTGGTTTGGAGTGGACAGTTTCTAGCAAGTCATTTGACAAGGCGAGTGTTTCTGTTTCTGTGTATCCCACTGTGTCCGTTGTTGTAGACATTAGAAAAGAGAATGCATTAATGGATGTGTCCTGTCTAGTATAAATCTTCCCATAATTCATCCTGCCCAATATATGAATGGACTGCAGCTTGTCTTATCGATGTGCAACACCTGCTATCTTTCTAAGTTGTTGTTTTCTTCCTGAATTCTGGCCACTCTCCAGAATAGGCTCATGGATTTGTGTCCAAAATATGTACCACCTCCAAGCTCTGTGACATGGCCATGTACTGGATAGTTGAAGAGAATGGCGAGCATCTCAGAAAACTCAGATATCAGTGTGACCAGGAAAGTCTCAGTGCAGAAACACTGCTTTGGGCTTTTTGCTTACTTATTGTTGTGTTGCACTGAATGTCAGGAAGGTCTTTGCCTCAGGCCACCCCTTTGTGAAGCCTGAAGAAAACAGTTTTCAAATGGAAATGAATGGGCCTCACCTGTGGCTCTTAGCTTAATTGCTTTGGAAAGGGATGTGTCTTTATCAGCCTCTTGGACCTGTGTGTGGCTATGGCTTAGATTCTCAGCACCTGATGGATCTTAAGAATCATCCCATGTGAGCTTCCAAAACCACAATGGCAAAAAATATCATTCATAGTGGATGAAGTCTCTTGCCTTCCTCAGTTAGGTTGCTGCACTCCATCAAATGAGAATAGGGATTATTTGGGTCAAATGAGTTCTTCAAAGCCCTGCAGAGGTGCTTGTGTTTTCGCTTGACTCTAAATCACCTAAAGAATTGATACCTAAAATCAGTAGACCTCAAATTGGAGAAATACAGAAGTATTAACGGCAGGTTTATTTGTTCACTCCTGGTTCACAGAAACGGTGTCCAGCCTACCCTGACTTTAGGCAAATGAGGGGCAAACGAGCTGATTTTGGACACTGTCTTGGGCTGCGCCCCTCATGGAAACCTCCAGCCAGATGTTAAGATGATTGACTATCTGGAATAAGATGAGGGCTATGTGGGAGTGTTTTGGTTTTAATGTTGCTCATTTGTGTGGCATTGGAATAAATGACTGTGTCCACGTGGGCTTGAACTCTGGTGTGATTCCCCTTAGAGACTGGGTTTTGTAACTGAACTCAGAGAAGCATTGCCATGAATTTTGTTGGGATTTTAAGAGGCCATGCTTGAAAGTCGCTCTTGGAAACTGAGACCTAGGCCCCGGGTGGATTTCCACAGAGGTTGGGAATCTCAGCAAGGATATCACCTGATTTTATCCTTAAAGAAATGGCAGCCATAGTTGAGAGTCAAAACACACTTGGACCTCACATTATAGACCTCAATGGGCCTCGCCTAATGTGACCTTTTGTCCACTCTTTGGGAAGCCTTGCCTGTGAGAATTCTCCAGAGATTTTATTGAAATGAGCTTCCTCACCATTTAATCTTTGCTGAATGAATTGAAACCCACAGTGCCTCCAACTTCATGCTTGAAAAATGGCTAGATAAATACCATGAAATTTTTGAAATACCTATGACCAGGTGGCACTGGAGAAACATTGGATGTCCTTCTGCTGATCATGATTATACCATACAGTGCCTTGATTTACTGAGTTTCATGAAATTGTGTAGAACAGAGATGCCAATTTTTGGAGCCTGCTGAGTAGTGGGTCTAGAGCAGTGGTGGGGAGGTGTTTGATAAAACATTCGTGGAAGGGCCTTGTGGATCTACCATTGGATTCCAAATGGCTTGTAACTGACATGGTGCAGCCAGCAGACCCTTATATGTAAAGGCATCTTGTTATATGGAGAGTTTTCAGAGGAAAATTAAGAATCAGGTTGATATGGACAAGGGGGCAATGGGGCAAGCTGTGAGAGATAGAAGCCTAGTTGGTGCATTCTCTTGCAGACCCTGACCCACCACACGTGACAGAACTCCCTCCAGCACTGTGTCCCAGTTTAGCTGCTAGTATTTCGTGAAACAAATACCAAACTCACAGTGCAGCAGCAAAAACTCCACAAAAAGTGGAGGAGGACCAAATGGCTTCACAGTCCACACGGGGAGACACTTAGTCCCCAGTGGCCTCAGTTTACCTACAAAGAGAGGATTCAGCACTGCTTCATCTTGTTCATTGGAAAATAAGAAACCATGTCCTCCAGGTCACATAGATGCAGACCCAGCTTTGATGGTCTCACTACAAAGGAAGCCAAATCTCATGAAAACAACATATATTTCAAGTGCGGAAGCTCAGAGGCAGTTTCTCAAAAAGTTTTTAGGCCAGCAGAGCTCCATGTTTGTGGAGTGTTTACCCTGTCCCTTACTTTTTGAAACTCCTCTACCACCTCCAGAATGTGAACTCCTTAGCATTTTCCATTCCAGATATGTATTCACTGATTTTGTAACTCTTCTCCTCTAGTTGTGTCTTACTTGTGGTGAAGGTAATGTCAAGGCATTGTTCTGGATGAGAGCGGGAGGATATTTGTGCAGCGTATATTTACATACACATTGGATTCATTTTCCAATTTTTCATTCGAAGTACTGAATCCCTGACACTAACCCATACCTAGTAGACTCAGACTATTCATCCTAATATAATCGGGAAAATTAACCCAACACAATAGAAATACAAGCACTTCAGAGGAGACATGTTGTATATTTGGACTTGACATTTGCCTTATATAAGGTTGGAGTTATAAATCTAGTCAAATTTTAATTGAAATATTGTCCATGTGTTTTTAAACTTAACAAATATGTGAATTCTTGTTTCCCTTTTCTGTAGCCTATTCACACATGTATATTTATATGCATATATAGAATCCTACCAGGTATCACACGTACATTTTTGTGAGGTGGCTGTCTTGGCAGATACAAATTGTGAGAAGAGTTCACTCCTCCTAAATGCTGTTGGAAATGAAAATTCAACCTATAGGAGAGCGTCCTATTAGAAAAACATTATATATAAACTCATGTTCAGTAAAATAAATATTTTTTGCATTTGTGGATGATATATATTTACTGATGAATTTCGATTGGCATTTATATTGGTACTTTTTAATGTCTGTGAGTGTTGTGTGTGTGTGTGTGTGTGTGTGTGTGTGTGTGTATATATATATATATATATATATATATATATATATATATATAGATAGATATAGATATAGATATATAGATATAAATATAGATATACTCTCCAAATTTTTCAAAATATGAAATATATGTGTCTTATTTTGCACTTCCTAAATTTTTCATATTCATGAATGTGGATTTATAATTATCTTTTCACAAGATTATTCTCAGAAACATTCATATACCCTACGAGACTCTTACCACTAATACTAATATAATGGAGAAAAAGAACCCAAACAGAATAGATACAAGCATTTCAGAAGAGACATGGTGTATAGTTGGACTTGCCTTTTGCATAATATAAGGTAGGAGTTATAAATCTATTCAATTTATTGAAATAATTTTCCATGTGTTATTTTTTTTGACACAACACAAAATTTAATCTTCGAAAAATAAATAAAATTGACACTTCCTTAACCAAGCTAATGAAGAAAAAAAACCTCAAATTACTAAAATTAAGGATCATAAAGGAACTTTTACAGAGTACACAACTAAAATACAGAGAATAATTGAAAACTAATTTGAAAATTTATAGTCTAATAAATTAAAATACCATGATGACATCAATAAAATTTTAGAGATATACCCAAACTTAATTAGTAGGACGTGAACAATTTAAACAAATCAATTTCAAGCAATGAAATAGAAGTTGCTGTCAACAGCCTACCAATCAAGCAAAGCCCAGAAACAGACAGATTCTCAGCCATGTTCTACAAGACCTTCAAAGAAGCATTCATCACAATACTCCTCAAATTATTCCATAAAATAGAAAAGGATGGAACTCCTCCAAACTCATTCCATGAGGCTATTATCACTCACATACCAAAATCAGACAAAGACACATCAAGGAAAGAAAACTTCAGAGCAATATTCCTGACAAAGATATATACAAAAATTCTCAATAAAATTCTTTTTTTTTAAGCCAAAGTTAATCAAAAGGGATAAAGAGGGACACTACACACTATTCCATGTGTTTTTAAAGTTAAGAAATATATGAATTCCTGTCTCCCTTTCTCTGTAGCCTATTAAGCACATGTATTTTTATATGCACAAATAGAATCCTGCCTGGTTTCACACGTACATTCTTGTAAGGTGGCTGACTTGGCAGATACTATTTGTGAGAAGAGATCACTCCTCCTAAACGCTGTTGGTACAGAAAATTCAACCCATGGGTGAGCTTCCTAGATGAACAACATTATACATACATCCATGTTCAGTAAAATGAATATTTTGGGATATGCGGATGAGTTTTTTTTCATGATGAATTTCGATTGACATATATATTGCGACATTATAATGTGTGTGTGTTTGTCTCTCTCTCTCTCTCTCTCTCTCTCTCTCTCTCTCTCTCTCTATATATATATATATATATATATATATATATATATATATAGTCTCCAGATTTTCCAAAATATGAAATATATGTCTTCTTATACACCACCTGAATTCATTCATATTCATATATGTGGATTTATAATCATTTTTAACAAGTTTATTCTCAGAAATATACATCCACTGAAATACATATTTGTTTCCTAGTACTGAAAACTAAATTCAGGGAAGGGTTCTTACAAATCCTAATATTTCTAGACTAACTGACCAAGTTTAACATCAATGCAAATACATTCCTATTGGATATGATGTGTTTTTTAAAGTTCATTTTTATTCAAACTTGGTACGTTATTATTTATTCAGTTTATGGACATCATAAAATATATCCTTTCATTGACAAGTTCACAAATTTATAAATATTTGGTTTACTTTCAATCACTTCCTCCTTCGGAACACATATATTCCTCCATGTTTCTTGACTGGTCTTTTCACTAGACTTCTTTCTAAACACATTATTTTCGATTCCATTATCATTTTTGAAGCAAAACTCACACACTATTCATGATAAACGGTAACCCTAATAATACCATTAGATATATAACTTGTTGGAATGAATGTACGTATATCAATATATGATTTCGTCTATATTTTCAGATATTAAAACAATCCATTATGTAAATTTGGAACCAGTCACATAATTTTTTCACAGTATGGTCTATTAATGCATCATCTCTATATTCATCAACACAGGGTAAACCTCTTAGTATCCCCAGTACTAATTTATATGTTTTCAAAATATTGCTCCCAGAAAAGGTGGAAGAAATACTCATGTCACCTGATCTACATATACATATTATCACAGTAATATTCTGGACACAAAATGCAAAGGTCACCATTATGATTGCAATAAAGCCTCAATGGAATGTGAACATGGATTACTAAAAACATCCATGTCCAGTTTGCCTAATGCTCTCAAATGTCAATCCAATTGGTGACTACATTTTTGTTTCTTTTTAAGATTATGTATTCAACCTCAACCCTGTTGAAAATGTCAAATCTTATCACTCACGTTATACTTTGCCTGATTTCCTAATGTCTCTATTGATGTCTGCCTTCCAACATATTTTTCCCAGTTCATCATTGTGCCCAACTTTTCACATATGGTGCCATTTATATTCACTCTCTAACCGAAACCTATTGCTAAAGAACTTTTGGTCCAAATCCTAGACTCACTCTTCCTCCTAAACCTACTGACTATCTTTCTAATCCTACACACTATCCCTTTTTCACTGGATGTTCTCTTCTACATTCAATCATCTGAGGTACAGGGTCTTATGCCATTGTATTTCGATTTGCATCGACCTCGGTGCAAAACATTACTCAAGCTAAGGATCCCAATCAAGAGCCCAAATCCTTCTGGGCTTCAAATATTACCTAGATTTCTGTTTTCATACTTATATTTTACCTCTATATTCTTATAAATATTGCTGGTTCCCAATACCATTATTCATCCAGCAGAATGATTCCTAAGCCAAATGGAACATGCTATTAACCCTAACCATACAATGTTCCCTCAATCTCACTTTACAGAAGAGCAGGGATAAAGTTGATATTACAATACAGGAAGTTAGGAGATCTTCCACCTGCTGAGTACCTCAAAATCCATGCAGAAATAATCCCTGGAGAAGATGTAGGCAGCTATGAAAGACCTGAGAGAACAAAAGTCATATTCCATGGCAAACAACATGGTCAGGATGAAAGGATGTGTCTGAGTCAGCCTCTCTATTCTTAATGCAGGGAAGATGGACCAAAGCAGGCCTGTGTGGAGAGCTGTTCCCAGGTGACTATGGTTTCTATACCATTCTAACATGTGAAAGTATCACAGGAAGTAGGGCAGCCTCCATGTCAGGAGACACTAGGATGCAACTGTTAGGACAAAGTAGTGGCCAAGACAGGGACCTCATTTATTTCCTGAAGGTAGTGACCTCACCTCATTTCCTTGGTGATGGAACTCTCTGAATTTTGTGATCCAGGAAGCCAGGCACCAGAGCCAGTCCAAGTCCCAGTCGCAGTGGGCTCACTTGTTTGGATTTTCTAAGGACAGAGTCAGTCTTTCTTGGTACCTACTGATGTAAGGGTTGCCAAATACTAAGAAAACTCTGAAGAGGGGTCTTTCCTGAGAGGACAGGAATTGGCTCACCACTGCCTCCTGACAACTTCACAGAGTTGACCAAGGAGACCAGATCTGAGACAGAAAGGCCATTTGTGGGGAACATCGTATGGCCTACCAGTCAGAGGACACTCCAGATAGTGACAGACCTACTTGGGGGAAGGAGTTGCATTTGTGGGTGTTGGTTTGTGTTTGTGGTTTTTTTCCATGTTCTGAGAATAGGTAAAAAAGGAGGTTTGTTTGGATTGGAGTGGACTGTTTCCAGTAAGTCATTTGACAAGGAGACTGTTTCTATGTCTGTGTATCCCACTGTGTTTTTCTCTGTGGATATTAGAAAAAAATAGCTCATTGGGTGTGTCCTGTCTAGTAGAAAGCTTCCCAGCATGCATCCTTTCCAATTAAAGAATGGACTGAGGCTTGCCTTATCCATGGGCAACACTTGCTATCTACCTAATTTTTCATTTTTTCATGAATTCTGGCCACTCTCAAGATTAGTATCATGTATTTTTGTACAAGATATGTACCACCTCCAAGCTCTGTGACATGGCCATGTACTGGATATCTGAAGGGAATGGCGAGCATCTCAGAAAACTCACATATTAGAGTAACAAGGAAAGTCTCCGTGGAGAAACCCTGCTTGGGGCCTTTTGATTACCTATTGTTCTGTTGCTCTGAATGTCAGAAAGGTCTTTGCCTCAGGCCACCCCTTTGTGAAGCCTGAAGAAAACAGTTTTCAAATGGAAATGAATGGGCATCACCTGTGGCTCTTTGCTTCATTGCTTTGGAAATGGATGTGTCTGAATCAGCCTCTTGGCCCTGTGTGAGCCTGTGGTTTAGATTTTCAGCACCTGATGAATCTAAAGAAAGATCCCATGTGGGCATCCAAAACCTAAATGGAAAAAAGATCAGTCATTGTGGAAGAAGCCTCTCGCCTTCCTCTGTAAGATTCCTGACCTCCATCAAGTGAGAATAGGGATCATTTGTGTCAAATAAGTTCTTCAAAGGGCTGCAGAGGGGAGACAATAGGTGCTTGGGTTTTCTTATAACTCCAATTCACACTAAAAATCTATAACCCACAGTCAGTAGGCCTCAAATTTGAGAAGTGGAGTAGTATTAACTGCAGGCCTATTTGATCACTTCTGGTTCACACTAACGTTGTCCAGGCCACCCTGACTTTAGGCAAATGAGGGACAAGGGAGATTATTTTTGACACTGTCTTGGGCTGTGCCCCTCATGGAAACCTCCAGCTAGAGGTTATGATTAGTGTCTATATAAAAAGATGAAGAGGGCCATGTGAGAGTGTTTTGGTTTTAATTGTCATCATTTGTGTGGCAATTTGAAGAGATGCCTGGGTCCACCTGGGCTTGAACTCTGTTGTGATTCCCCTTAGAGACTGAGTTGTGTAACTGACCTCAGAGAAGTATTGCCATGAATTGTGTTGGGATTTCAGGAGGCCACACATGAGATTCACCATTGGAATCTGAGATCTTGGCCCAGGGTGACTTTACACAGAGCACTGGGAATCTAAGCCAGGATATCACAAGATTTTATTCTGAAAGATTCCAGCCATAGTTAAAACACCAACAGGGAATCTTTAGATCACTTATAAGCAAATTAAAAAACAAAATTTTTTAACAAGAGTAAAAATACTTAGTTAATGTAATGCTACCCTGAATTTTTTGGGTGAGTTATACTTTATATTCCCTGTTTGAGATCCTAGTAAACTTGAGAGAAAAAAAAAAAAGAAAAAAACAAAACTTTTGAACATAACTTTAAAGAAATAAAATCTGACCTACTGCTTTCGTAGTCATTCTCACATGTAGTAAGATGGGACACAGAGCCTTATCTCAGGTAAGACAGGGCTCTTTATAAATATTAAGTGTTTTAGTTCTAAAGCTGATCTTCGTTTTTTAATATCCTTTTACAAAGTTTACATAAATTGTTTGAGGTCACATGAACATTAGCTAACACCATATAATATCACTTTTGAAACATGAATTAAAGAATGGCTGAATGTTTTTAACATTCAAATAGATTAGGCTCTCATTAATTTAAAAATACATTTAAATTGTTGCACAATGTAAAGTGTAACATAAAACTTTACATATCTTATTGATAACAGGTAATTAAATCCCCAATATATATTTTATTTACCATACAACTTCAGAACATCAGCTTGATATAATGCTCTTTTAAAGTTTCTACCTTATCGAGTTGTATAACTGGAAGATATGAGCACATTAATAGCATCAGAGTTACATTGATGTTTCTACATTAACCAAGTTTATCTTTTAAAGAAATGGCAGTACAGTGCTCTAAAATAACAGTTCTGTTTTAAACAGTTGTTTAATTTTTATGGTTGCTTGCTCTGGAAAAAATAAAACTTAATAAACACAATGTTATGAGTAATCTTATGTTTTAAGAAATTTTTGTCTCTTTAACACATGACTAATTTTTACAATCTTACACAGACTTTAGTAGAAAGTATGTATAAGATTGTAAACATTTTATACAGATTTTGTACTAAAAATTGATAGACCTTAGTATATCAATCAGATATCAAACAAAAACACTCATGAATGAGTAAATCCAAATCAAATTTACTTTACTTTTTAATCAAAATATTAGACAAATGTATTGAACAGTGTAAACCATTTTTTGGTTGAAGGAACCGTCCTAGAACAAAGTCATATAGACCTTTGGTAGACAATAATATTTTATTAGATTTTTGAACACCTAGAAAAACTTATAGGCATAAATTTGAAGACATTTATATTTATCTGTTTATCCAATCTAAATTGAAACATTTAAACCACGTGAATTAAAGATCTGTGGTCCACTTTTTAAAATTTGTTTTTATGAGCGCTTTTTTATATGGATGCTCCTTATATATGTTAATTTGTGTATCATTTGAATGATATACGGACATATGTATGTATATATATATATATATATATATATATATATATATATATATATATATATATATAGACATACAACACATAACAAAAGTGTGCACACCTAATAATAGTGAAGGCCTTGTAGCTTTTCACAGGTGAAATTACCATTGCAATGTTTTTAAAACTCCACAGTTGGTCAAAGATAAAACTGATCAGAAAAACATTAACCTAGGTCTGTAGGATCAAAATCATAAACTCAAAAAAAAAAAGAATCTAAGAAAAAATAATGAGTCCTAGAAAAAATGACTGGCTGGTAATTAGTAAATACCATACAATTTACCATTTTTTTCCCTTAGGCCTCAGATCAGTCTCCTACTGAGCTTACAGGAGACTTTCATTTGCATTTCAACAGAAGTCCTGGCTGAGGTCTGGAAGGAGCAGGAAAAAACTGCTATTCTGAGCAGACACCTCAGGCCTAAGGCATTTTAACCATAATTTTCTGGTTAGGATGTTGAAAATTATGCTACAAGTTTAAGATACAATTCACAAAATTTTATATCTTTACATCTTGTTTTGTCAACAGATATCATACTATGATTTACTATCCTTGTCCAAATTAATGCACTGGTAAACACAGTGACATTTTCCCAGGCTACCCAATTCAAAATTGGAGAAAAAAAGACTGCATGATTGGGAAGTTACTTGCCAACTTGGAAATAGAGTTCTTTAGTTTTCCATCCTAAGTATTTAAGTTCTCTGGCATGAATTATCTGAAATCAAAAACTAAACAATTACCTAAACCCGACTTTTAACTGCAATATTGTGCAATGCTTCAAAAAACGCATTCAGATACCAGATTTTTACAATAAAACATCATCATTTAGACACACATTCAGCTAAGATCATTCTCAAGAAACAATTTATAATATAAACACATTATTGCACATGTCTTAAAGGGCCAAAAACAAAGGCACAAGACAGACAGAAAGGAACTCCAGAATATGGCTGACAGACAGAAGCCTTTAAAACAGAGCAGATAAGAGAAAAATCTCCTGCACCAGTGGCACCACAGATGTCCCCACAAGGGGACCAGATGTTTTCACAGAGAAGCTACCTGAAATGTAAAATCAAGGGTCTCCATGGTGACTTTACTGCATTTAGTGTCCCCTTTTTATTTTTCTCTTTTAAAAGAAGACAGAGGTGTCATAATGCTTACAGTGCAGGGAAGGAAGGAGGGAATTCCCTGAAGCAACAGGGCTTTGGCAGTTGCTGGTGTCCCTCAGTCCCTCCTTTTACTTACAGGATTAGCTCTTCTGTTCCGTGTCCACTCCAAGCATGCTCCATCTCCTAACATTTCAGTCGTCAGCTCTCAAAAAGTTCTGGGACTGGGCCGGGTATCAAAATTTGTA
This sequence comes from Callospermophilus lateralis, assembly GCF_048772815.1. Lineage (NCBI taxonomy): Eukaryota > Metazoa > Chordata > Mammalia > Rodentia > Sciuridae > Callospermophilus > Callospermophilus lateralis. Next base: position 4,949,651 of record NW_027514551.1, read on the forward strand.
ACTTAAAGTTCGGTTTCTGAACCTGAAGCAAATTAATGCTAATTTAATAATGAGGACAGGGTTTTGAGAAAAAGAAAATGGAGGTTTATTGCTTTGCTAACAAAGGAAAAACAAGGGGACTCTGCCAAAAGGTTGTGACTCTCATGATCTAGAGGGACAAGGGATTTTAAAGAGTTTCACTTGTTAACCTGGGATATACTCAGTTCTTCGTTCCCCAGCAGGCATTGCCCTGTGCAGTGGGTGTGCTCCAGGCAGCCAGCTAGGGGCTTCTTTCTTCCTGCTTAACAAAGGTGGGTAAAGTTCATCACAGTTCCTTAAAACACAGTCGAAAGGGTGTCAGGCTTACTTGCTTTGTTACCCTTTTTCACGTCCAATATCCTTAAAATTTTACCACAGAAATCAAACAAAAAAACGCACAAAAACAAACAACAAAAAACATAGAGACCACAGAACAAAACACAGAAAAACAGAATCCTGGTGCCGAAACAGAAAAACAGAGGAGCAATGCAACATCTTGCTAAAGCTCCAGGGTAGGAGCGTGTGTGTGCCCATCGGCACCTCTCTACCCTTCCAGAGGAATTCCCTACAGAACAGAACAGAGGACAGCATGATTCTCATTACTGTCCTGGACAGGAGTGTATGTGAGCCTCCCCAGGCCACCTCTCTGTCATCAGAAGAGATCTCCCTTAACCAGATATCAGATGTTATAAAGGCGCCACTTACCTATGGAGGCCTCCTCCACCAGGGGCTTGATAATAGTTTTAGTGTGGTGGTTCACTGCAGTGCTCCCCAGACTGACGGCTCACTCCAAGGCCTTGGAACATCTCAAGTTGTGCACCCCCTAGAGTGGTTCTCCAGCCCAGTGCCCTGGAGGGAAGGCCAGCTTCAGAATTTTCAGCAGTCTGGTTTTGTGATCTGCTCGGGCAGGGTCATCTCACTGGGGAACTCCAAAATTTTGGACTAGGATGCAAGAAAAGACCACTGACTCCAAATAAAATCAAATAAAGGCAAGCTTATTATTTCAACAGGCTGGGCTGCCTCTCCTTCCCAAAATGGCGGGAACAAGACAGCAACCCCACCTTTCCTACAGCCCAGCTATATAGCCCAGAAAGTTACACAAACGGGTGGTTACAGATATCAAAACTTTGAAAGCATCACACTAATGGTAGTTTACATTTTTTTTTTTTGCTGGCCCCAATATCAGTAATAATGAGGACCATTAGAGCCTCAGAGAGAGTTGTTGTCTGGCCAGGGAAGGCCAATATTTATGAGGTGTCACTAAAGTTTCAGAAAGTACTGTTATCTGGTCAGAGAGCCAGGTGTGGATGAGTTCAAGGCACGGGCAGGCGTTCCAAGCAGGTTCAGAATTTGCAGTAATTTAGAGTAAAGCCAAAATTATCTTTTCACGGCTTTGTGGCAAGATGGTTCCCAATTTTAATAAAAAATCAGGTTGGGTCTATCAAGCCTCTCCCTTACTTTTGGAAACTCCTCTGCAAACTCCAATGTTGTGAACTCCCGAGCATTTTAATTCCAGATATGTATTCACAGAATTTCTAACTCTTCTATTCCAATTGTGTCTTTCTTGGGGCGAAGGTAATATCAAGTCATTTTTCTGGATGAGAGTGGAAATATTTTTGTGTAGCACATATTTGCATACACATTTAGGAGATCACTCCTCCTAAACACTGTTGGAACAGAAAATTCAAACTATGGGGGAGCTTCTTAGTTGAACAACATTATTCATGAATCCAAGTTCATTAAACAAATAGTTTTGGATCAGTGGATGATATATATTTCAAGATGAATTTCAATAGGCATATACTATGCTACATTTTAATGTCTGTGTGTGTTTTTTGTTTATAATGTTTTGCGATTTATATGGATTTAAAATCAAGTTTCCACAAGATTATTCTCAGAAATATTCATCCACCTGAAATACATATTTGTTTCCTAGTACTGAAAACTAACTTCAGTAAATGGTGCATAAAAATCCTAATATTTCTACAGTAACTGACCCAGATTAATATCAATGCAAGTAGATTCCTAGGGGACATGATGTGTATTTTGATATTCATTTTTATTCAACACTGCTACATTACTATTTCTGCAACTTATGCACATCATACTGTATATATTTCATTCAAAAGTTGGCAAATTTATATGCATGTGTTTCACGTTCAATCACTTCCTGCTTCAGAACACATGAATTCCTCCAGGTTTCTTGACTATTCTTTTCATGATACTTCTTTCCAAACACATTATTTTTGATTTCCATAATCACGTTTGAAGCAAAACTCACACACTTTTCAGGATAAAATATAACCCTAATATTACCATTAGATGTATAAGTGGTTGGAATGAATGATTGCATATCAATATGAGATTTCTTTTATATTTTCAGATATCAATTCAATCCATTATTTAAAGTGGAACCAGTTATATTATTTATACACAGTATGGTCTATTCATGCATAATCTGCATATTCATAGACACAGGGTACACCTATTTGTACCCCAAATACTAAATTATACGTCTACAAAACATTGCTCCAGAAACGGTGGAAGAAATATTCATGTCACCTGATCTACACATACATTTTATCACAATAATATTCTGGACACAAAATGCAATGGTCACACTTATGATTTTAAAAAAGCCTAAATGGAAAGTGAGCATGGATTACAAAAAAACATCCAAGTCCTGGTTACCTAATGCTCTCGAATTCAATCCTATTTGTGACAACATATTTGTTTCTTCCTAAGATTATATATTCAATCTCAACCCTGTTGAAAATGTCTAAACCAATTACACACTTTATACTTTTGCTGATTTCCTAATGTCTCTATTTATGTCTGCTTTCCTACATATTTTCCCCTGTTCATCATTGTGACTGACTCTTCACATGTGCTGACATTTACATTCACTCTCTACCCGAAACCCTATTTGTAAAGAACTTTTGGTCCAAATCCTATACTCACTCTTCTTTATAAACCTGCTGACTACCTTGGTAATCCTACGGACTATTCCTTTATGACTAGATGTTCTGTTTGTTATTCAATCGTCCGAGGTACAAGATCCAATTTCATTGTATATTGACTTATCTGAGACATCTGTGCAGAATATAATTCAAAGCTAAGTATCCCACTCAAGGGCCCAATGCCCTACTTGGCTTCAAATCTTCCCTAGATTTCTGTTATATTTCACCTATATATTCTTGTAAATATCACAGGTTTCCAATACCATTATTCATCCAGCAGAATGATTGCTAACCAAAATTGAACATATTATTAACCCTAACCATACACTGTTCCCTCAATCTAACTTTAGAGCAGTGCAGGGACAGAGTTGGTCTTACAAAAGAGGAATGTTGGGGATCTTCCACCTGCTGAGAATATCAAAGATCCATGCAGAAATGATCCCCGAAGTAGATGTAGACTGCTATGAAGGACCTGAGAGAGCAAAAGTTAGCTTCCATGGCAAACAACCTGGTCACTATGAAGGGATGTGTCTGAATAAGCCTCTCTCTTTTTAATATAGAGCAAATGGACCAAACCAGGCCTGTGTGGAGATCTTTTCCCCGGTACCAATGGTTGATATACCATTCTAACTTGTGAAAGTGTCACAGGAAGTAGGGGCAGCCTCCATCTCATGGGACCCTTGGAAGCAACTGTTAGGACAAAGTGGTTGCCAAGGCTGTGAGCTCATTCACTTCATGAAGGAAGTGACCTACCTCACTTTCTTGGTGATGGAACTCTCTGAACTTGGGATTCCTGAAAACAGGCAGCCAGAGTCAGGCCCAATAACAGTCACAGAAGTCTCACTTTTTGGATTTACCAAGGAGAGAGTCAATCTTTCTTGGTATATACAGTTGTGAGGATGGCCAAATGCCAGGAAAGATCTGAATTGGGGTCTTTCCTGAGAAAGCAGGTATTGGCTCACCGCTGGCTCCTGACAACTTCACAGAGTGGGCCAAGGAGTCCAGATTTGAGAATAGAGAAGCCATTTCAGGGGAACATAGTATGGCCCACAAGGCAGAGGACACTCTTGATAGTCACAGACCCTCTTGGGGGAAAAAGGTGCCTTTGTGGGAATGAGTGTGTGTATGTGGTTTTGTCTCATGCTCTGAGAATAGGTAGGAAAGGCGGTTTCTTTGGTTTAGAATGGACTGTTTCTAGTAAGTCATTTGACAAAGCAAGTGTTTCTATGTCTGTGTATCCAACTGTGTCCATGGTTGTAGACATTACAAAAGAAAATGCATCAATGGATGTGTCCTGTCTAGGAGAAAGCTTCCCCACATTCATCCTGCCCAATTTATGAAAAGATGGAGGCTTGCCTTATTGATGGGCAAGACCTGCTGTCTTCCTAAGTTTCTGTTTTCTTCTTGAATTCTGGCCACTCTCCAGAATAGACTCATGGTTTTGTGACCAAGATATGTAGCACCTCAAAGCTCTGTGACATGGCCGTGTACTGGATAGCTGAAGGGAATGGCGAGAATCTCAGGAAACTCAGATATCTGTGTGATCATGAAAGTCTCAGTGGAGAATCCCTGCTTTGGGCCTTTGCTTACCTATTGTTCTGTAGCACTGAATGTCAGGAAGGTCTTTGCCTAAGGCACCACTTTGTGAAACCTGAATAAAACAGTTTTCTAATGGAAATGAATGAGCATCACCTGTCTCTCTTTGAGTAATTGCTTTTGAAAGGGATGTGTCTGAGCCAGTCTGTTGGCTGTGTGTGAGGCTGTGGCTTGCATTCTCAGCACCTGATGGATCTAAAGAAAGATGCCATGTGTGCATCCAAAACCAAAATGGCCAAAAGAGCAGTCATTGTGGATAAAATCTCTTGCCTTCCTCTGTAAGGTTCCTGACCTCTGTCAAGTGAGAATAGGAATCCTTTGGGTCAAATGACTTCTTCAAAGCCCTGCGGAGGCTAGCCAATAGGTGCTTGGGTTTTCTCATGACCCCAATGCACATAAAGAATCTAAACCCCACAGTCAGTAGGCCTCAAATTGGAGAAGCTGAGCAGTATTAATGGTAGGCCTTTTTGATCACTTCTGGTTCACAGAAGGGGTGTCCAGGCCACTCTGACTTTATGGAAATGACGAGCAAGAGTGCGTATTTTGGACACTGTCTTGTCCTGCGCTCCTCATAGAAACCTCCAGCTAGAGGTTATGATGAGTGTCTATATGGAAGAAGATGAGAGCCATGTGGGACTATTTTGGTTTTAATTGTGGTCATTTGTGTGGCAGTTGGAAGAGATGACTGGGTCCACCTGGGTTTGAACTCTGGTGTGAATCCCCTTAGAGACTGAGTTCTGGAAGTGACCTCAGAGAAGTATTGCCATGAATCGAGTTGGGATTTTAGGAAGCCATGCATGAGAGTCGCCCTTATAAACTTAGATCAAGGTCCAGGGTGGCTTTCCACAGAGCACTGGGAATCTCAGCCAAATTATCCCATGATTTTATTCTTAAAGACTTGGCAGCCATAATTGAGAGTCAAAACACACATGGAACTCACATTGTAGACCTCAATAGGCCTGGCTTCATGTAACCTTTTGGCCACTGTATGGGAAGCGTTGCCTATGAAAGTTCTCCAGAGTTTCACTGAAATGATCTTCCTCAACATTTAATGGTTCTTGAAAGCCACAGTGCCTCCCAACTACATCCTTGAAAAATGGCTAGATAAATACTTTGAAATTTTTGAAATTCCCATGATCAGGTGGCACTGGAGTATCTTTGGATGTCCTGCTGCTGATCATGAGTGTACCAGAGAGTGCCTTGATTGACTGGAATTTATAAAAATAATGTAGAACAGAGATGGTAGTAAGTTGGAGCCTGCTGAGTAGTGGGCCTAGAGCAGTGGTAGCCACGTGTGTGATAAAACATCTGTGGTGGGTCCATGTGATTAGCCCATTTGCTTCCAAATGGCTTGTGACTGACATGGTGCAGCCAGCAGACCCTTATTTGTAAAGGCATCTTTTTATTTGGAGAGCTTTCAAGGTAATGATCAGAATCATGTTGATATGGTCAAGGGTGCAAGCTATGTGAGAAAGAAGCCTGGTTGTTTCATTCTCCTGCAGACCCTAACCCACCACACGTGACAGAACTCCCTCTAGCACTGTGTCCCAGTTGAACTTGTTGTTCAAAAAGCCCAGTGCAGCAGCAAGAACCAAAAGCCCCAGTGCAGCAGCAAGAACCACCACAAAAATTTGAGGAGGACCAAATGGCTTCACAGTCCACACGGGGTGAAACTTAGCCTCCAGTGGCCACACTTTACCTACAAAGAGAGAATTCAGCACTGCTGCCTCAGGTTCATTTGAAAATAAGAATCCATGTTCTCCAGGTCATATAGATGCAGACCCAGCTTTGATGGTCTCACTACAAAAGAAGCTAAAACTCCTTAATACAACATATATTTCAAGTGCCCAGCTTCAGAGGCAGTTTCTCAAGAAGTCTTTAGGCCAGCAGAGCTCAATGTTTGTGGAGTGTTTACCATGTCCCTTACTTTTGGAAACTGCTCTACCACCTCCAAGGTTGTGAACTCCTGAGCATATTCCATTCCAGATTTGCATTCACAGATTTTCTAACTCTTCTCCTCTAATTGTGTCTTACCTGGGGTGAAGGTAATGTCAAGGCATTGTTGTGGATGAGAGTGGGAAGATTTTTGTGTAGCACATATTTGCATACACATTGGATTCATTTTCCAATTTCCCATTAAAAATACTGAATCCCTGACACGAACCCATACCCTACTAGACTCTGACTACTAATCCTAATATGATGGAGAAAAATAACCCAAACAGAATAGAAATACAAGCAGTACAGAGAAGGCATGGTGTATAGTTGGACTTGCCTTTTGCATTATGTAGGGTAGGTGTTATAAATCTAGATAATTTTTAATTGAAATAGTTCTCCATGTGTTTTTAAAGTTAACAAATATGTGAATTTTATCTCCCTTTCTCTGTAGCCTATTCAGCAAATGTATTTTTATATGCACATATAGAATCCTAGCTGGTATCACATGTACATACTTGTTTGGAGGCTGACGTGGCAGATAAAAATTATGAGAAGAGATAACTCCTCCTAAATGCTGTTGGATCTTAAAATTCAACCTATGGGTGATCTTCCTAGTTGAACAACATTATTCATAAATCCATGTTCAGTAAAATTAATATTTTTGGATCAGTGGACGATATATATTTCACCATGAATTTCGATTGGCATATATACTGCTACTCTTTAATGTCTGTGTGTGTTTTGTGTTTGTGTGTGTATATATATATATATATATATATATATATATATATATATATATATATACAATCTCCAGATTTTTTAAAATATAAAATATATGTGTCTTATTATACACTCCCTAAATACATTCATATTCATGTATGTGGATTTATAATCAAATTTTTACAAGATTATTCTCAGAAATATTCATCCCCCTGAAACACATATTTGTTTACTAGTACTGAAAACTAACTTCAATGAAAGGTGCATACAAATCCTAATATTTCTGCAGTAACTTACCCAGGTTAATATCAATGCAAGTAGATTCCTATGGGACATGATGTTTATTTTGACATTCATTTTTATTCAACACTGGTACAGTACTATTTCTTCAGTTTATGCACATCATAGGATAAATGTTTCATCCAAAATTTCAAAATTTAAAACTTTTGATTCACTTTCAATCACTTCCTGCTTCAGAACACATGTATTCCTCCATGTTTCTTGACTGGTCTTTCATGAGACTTCTTTGCAAACACATTATTTTCGATTTGCATAATCAATTTTGAAGCAAAACTCACACACTCTTCATGATCAACCGTAACACTAATATTACCATTAGATGTACAACTGGTTGTAATGAATGTATGTATGCCAATATCAATATAAGATTTCCTGTATATTTTCAGATATCAATTTATTCCAATTCCAATTTCTAATGTTGGGTCCAGTTATATTATTTATTCATAGTTTGGTCTATTCATTCATCATCTCTATATTCATCAAAACAGGGTACACCTATTTTTTTCCCCAATACTAATTTATAGGTTGTAATAATATTGCTCCCCATAATGGTGGAAGAAATACTCATATCACCTGATCTACATATACATTTTTATCACAGTAATATTCTGGACACAAATGTAAAGGTAACACTTATGATTGTACCAAAACCTAAATTGAACGTGAATATATATTACTAAAACCATCCATGTCCAGGTCGCCTAATGCTCTCAAATTTCAATCCTTTTGGTGACTACATATTTGTTTCTTCTAATATCATATATTCAACCTCAACCCTGTTGAAAATGTCTAATCCTGTTACTCACTTTATACTTTGCCTGATTTCCTAATGTCTCTATTTTATATCTGCTTTCCTACATACTTTCCCCAGTTCATCATTGTGACTGACTCTTCATATGTGCTGATATTTTCATTCACTCTCTAAACGAAACCCTATTGCTAAAGAACTATATTTCCAACTCAAAGACTCACTCTTCAACCTAAACCTACTATTTTCCTAATCCTACTGACTATCCCTTTTTGACTGGATGTTCTCTTCGACATTCAGGCATCTGAGGTACTAGGTTTTATTCCATTGTATGTAGATTTACCTGCGACCACATTGCAGAATATAATTCAAAGCTAAATATCATAATCAAGGGCCCAATGCCCTTCCTGGCTTCAAATCTTACCTAGATTTCTCTTTTCATACTTATATTTCAAATACATATTCTTATAAATATTTCAGGTTCCCAATACCATTATTCATCCAGCAGAATGATTCCTAACACAAATAAAACATGTTGTTAACCCTAACCATACACTGTTCCCTCAATCTAAATTTACAGAGGGAAGGGACAGAGTTGGTCTTACAGTAAAGAAATGTAGGGGGTCTTCCACCTACTGAGACCCTCAAAGTTCCATGCTGAAATGATCACTGGAGAATATATACGCAGCTATGAAGGACCTGAGAGAGCAAAAGTCATGTTCAATGGCACACAACCTGGTCAGGATGAAGGTTTCTGTCTGAATCAGCCTCTCTATTCTTAATGTAGAGAAGATGGACCAAACCAGGCCTGTGTGGGTAGCTGTTCCCGGGTGCCTATGGTTGATATAAGATTCTAACTTGTGAAAGTGTCACAGGAATTAGGGACAGGCTCCTTCTCATGTGAGACTTGGAAGCCACTGGTTGGACAAAGTGGTTGCCAAGGCAGTGACCTCATTCAGTTCCTGAAGGAAGTGACCTCACATCACTTCCTTAGTGAAGGAAATCTCAGAACTTGAGATTCATGAAGCCAGGCACCCAGAGTCAGTCCCAGTCCCAGTCCCAGTGGTCTCACTTGTTTGGATTTACCAAGGACAGAGTAAGCCTTTCTTGGTACCTATTGATTTGAGGATTGCAAAATGCCAGTAAAGCTCTGAAGATGGGCCTTTCCTGAGAAAGCAGGTAGTGGCTCACCTCTGGGTCCTGACACCTTCACAGAGTTGGCCAAGGAGACCAGATCTGAGACATTTCAGGCCATTTAGGGGGAAAATAATATGGCCCACCAGTCAGAGGACACTCCGGATAGTAACAGACCTTCTTGGGGGAAGGAGCTGCCTTTGTGGGTGTTGGTTTGTGGTTTTGTCTCATGTTCTGAGAATAGGTAGGCAAGGCGCTTTATGTGCTGTGGAATGAACTGTTTATTGTAAGTCATTTGACAAGGCGAGTGTTTCTATGTCTGTTTACCTCACTGTGTCCGTGGTTGTACTCTTTAGAAAAAAAGAATGCATCAATGGATGTGTCCTGTCTAGTAGAAAGCTTCCCAGAATTCATCCTGCCCAATTTATGAATGGAGTTCAGATTGCCTTATCAATGGGTAACACCTGCAATCTTCCTAAGTTACAGTTTTCTTCCAGAATTCTGGCCCCTCTCCAGAATAGTCTCATGGTTTTGTCTCTAAGGTATGTACCACCTCCAAGCTCTGTGACATGGCCATGTACTGGATAGCTCAAGTGAATTGTGAGCATCTCAGAAAAATCAGATATATGTGTGACCACTAAATCTCAGTGGAGAAACCCTGCTTTGGGCCTTTTGCTTACCTATTATTCTGTTGCTATGAATGTCACGAAGTTCTTTGCCTCAGGCCACCAATTTGTGAAGCCTGAAGAAAACAGTTTTCAAATGGAAATGAATGGGCATCACCTAGGGCTCTTTGCTTAATTGCTTTGGAAAGGGATGTGTCTGAATCAGCCTCTTGTCCCTGTGTGAGGCTGTGGCTTAGATTTTCAGCACCTGATGGATCTAAAGAAAGATCCCATGGATGCATACAGAACCAAAATAGCCAAAAGAGCTGTCATTGTGAATGAAGACTCTCGCCTTCCTTTCAAAGGTTCCTGACATCCATCAAGTGAGAATAGGGATCCTTTGGGTCAAGTGAGTTATTCAAAGCCCTGCAGAGGCTAGCCCATACGTGCTTGGGTGTTCTCATTACTCCAATTCACATAAAGAATCTAAACCCCACAGTCAGTAGGCCTCAAATTGGAGAAGCCAAGCAGTATTAATGGCAGACCTATTTGATCACTCCTCGTTCACAGTCAGGGTTTCCAGGCCACACTGATTTTAGGCAAATCGGGGGAAAGGTAGGTTATTTTGGACATTGTCTTGGTCTGTGCCCCTCATGGAAAACTCCATCCAGAGGTTATGATGAGGGTCTACATGGAAGAAGATAAGGGCCATGTGGGAGAATTTTGTTTTGAATTGTGGTAAGTTGTGTGGCAGTTGGAAGAGATGCCTGGGTTTACCTGGGCTTTAACTCTGGTGTGATTCCCCTTAGAGTCTGAGTTCTGGAACTGACCTCAGAGAAGCATTGTCATCAATTGTGTTTGAATTTTACTAGGCCATGCATGAGAGTTGCCCTTGGAACCTGAGATCTAGGCCCAGAGTGGCTTTCCACAGAGCACTGGGATTCTCAGCCAGGATATCACATGATTTTATTCTGAAAGACTTTGCAGCCACAGTTGAGTCAAAACACGCATGGACCTCACATTGTAGACCTCAGTGGGCCTGGCTTCATGTGACCTTTTGGCTACTGTTTGGGAAACCTTGCCTGTGAGTGTTCTCTAGAGCTTTCATTGAAATGAGCTTCCTCAACATTTAATGGTTCCTGAATGAATTGAAACCCCCAGAGCCTCCAACTTCATCCTTGACAAATGGCTTGATAAATACCATGAAATTTTTGAAATTCCCATGACCAGGTGGCACTGGAGAACTTTTGGATGTCCTGTTGCTGATGATGAGTGTACCAGACAGTGCCTTGATTTACTGGGTTTCATGAAATTTGTGTAGAACAGTGATGCCAGTAAGTTGGATCCTGCTCATTAGTGGGCCTAGAGCAGTGGTGTGAAGGTGTGTGATAAAACATGTGTGGTGGTGACATGTGGATCTGCCATTGGCTTCCCAAAGGCTTGTGACTGACATGGTACAGTCAGCAGACCCTTCTATGCAAAGATGTTTTTTATATAGAGAGGTTTCAGGGCAATGTTCAGAATCAGGTTGCTATGGAAATGGGGGCAACTTATGTGGAATTGAATCCTGGTTGGTGCATTCTCATGCAGACCGTGACCCTCCACAAGGGACAGAACTCTCTCCAGCACTGTGTCCCAGTTTAGCTCCTTGTATTTCATGAAGCAAATACCAAACTCCCAGTGCACCTGTGAGAAACACCACGAAAATTGGAGAATGACCAAATGGCTTCACAGTCCACACGTGGAGACACTTACAACCCAGTGACCATAGTTAAACTACAAAGAGAGTATTCAGCATGGCTGCCTCATGTTCATTGGAAAATTAGAAACAATATCCTCCAGGTCACATTGTTGCACACCCAGATTTGATGGTCTCCCAACAAAGGAAGCTAAAGCTCCTAACAACAACATATATTTTTAAGTGCCCAACCTCAGAGGAAGTTTCTCAAGAAGTCTTTACACCAGCAGAGCTCCATGTTTGAGAAATGTTTACCCTGTCCCTTACTTTTGAAAACTCCTCTACCACCTCGGAGGTTGTGAACTCCTGAGCATTTTTCATTCCTGATATATATTCACAGATTTTCTAACTTTTCTCCTCTAATTGTGTCTTACTCGGAACAAAGGCAATGTCAAGGCAATGTTCTGAATGAGAGTGTGAACATTTTTTTGTAGCACATATTTACATACACATTGCATTCATTTTACAATTTTCCATTCAAAATACTGAATCTCTGACATGAACCCATACCCTACTAGACTCTGACTACTACTCCTAATATGATGGAGAAAAATAACACAAACAGAATAGGAATACAAGCAGTTAGGAGAAATCATAGTGTATAGTTGTACTTGTATTTTGCATGATTAATGGTAGATGTTATAAATCTAGTCAATATTTAATTTAAATAGTTCTCCATGTGTTTTTAAGGTTAACAAATATGTGAATTCCTGTCTCCCTTTCTCTGTATCCTATTTAGCACATGTACTTTTAAATGCACATATAGAATCATACCTGGTATCACATGTACATTTTTGTGAGGTGGCTGATTTGGCAAATACAATTTGTGAGAAGGGATCACTCCTCTTAAACCCTGTTGGAACTGAAAATTCAACCTATAGGTGAGCTTCCTAGTTGAACAACATTATACATAAATCCATGTTCAATTAAAGAAATATTTTTGCATCTGTGGATGATATATATATCATGATAAATTTCGATTGGCATATATATTGCTAATTTAATGTCTGTGTGTGTGTGTGTATTTTGTGTGTGTGTATGTGTGTGTGTGTGTGTGTGTGTGTATATATATATATATATATATATATATATATATATATATACTCTCCAGAAATATATGTGTCTTATATACACTCTCTAAATTCATTCATGTTCATGTATATGGATTTAAAATCAACTTTTCACAAGATTTTTCACAGAAATATTCATCCACCTGAAATACATATTTGTTTCCAGTACTTAAAACTAACTTCAGTTTATTTTGCATACAAATACTATTATTTCTACAGTAACTGACCCAGTTTAACATCAATGCAAGTAGATTCCAGTGGGACATGATGTGTATTTTGAAGGTCATTTTTATTCAGCACTGGTACAATACTATTTCTTCAATTTATGCACATGATAGGATATATATTCCATCCACAAGTTAGCAAACTTATAGGCAGTTGTTTCACTTTCATCACTTCCTGCTTCAGAACACATAAATTCCTCTAGGTTTCTTGACTGCGCTTTTCATGAGACTTCTTTCCAAACACATTATTTTTAATTTCCATGATCACTTTTGAAGCAAAACTCACACACTCTTCATGATAAACCATAATCCTAATATTACCATTAGATGTATTAGTGGTTGAAATGAATGTATGTATATCAATATAAGATTTCCTGTATATTTTCAGATATCAATGGAATCCATTATTTAAATTTGGAACACATTATATTATTTATTCACATTATGGTCTATTCATGCATTATCTCTATATTCAGAGTCACAGGATATACCTATTTGTACCCCCAATACTAATTTATACATCTTCAAAATATTGCTCCCAGAAATGGTGGAAGAAATACTCACGTCACCTTATCTACATATACATTTTATCACAGTAATATTCTGGACACAAAAAGCAAAGATGACACTTATTATTTTACCAATGTAAAGGTCAGGCGAGTGTCGGAGGAAGAGACTACCAGAGACTGTCTCATGCAACAGCCAAGGATTTATGGGGGTCCAGCATGCTGGGGTCAGAGCTCCCTTGAATAGAGCACAGAGCCCTGAGAACAGCTTAAGCAGAGCTTATATACTTTTCTTGGAGAGGGCAGATAGGAAAGTTTATTGATGGGTCAGGGCGAGTGGGCGGTTTGCGTCCAAATGGGTGAGAAAGTACATTCTGCAGTTTTGCAGTTGGGTACAGCACTTTCAGGGAACTAGATTAGCAAACAGTTCTCAAGACATCAACAGTGTTTTGTTAAGCATACCGAAAAACTGGAAGTGACAAGTACCTATTTTATTAACCTTTCATTCCCCACTTCTTCTTTTGGTTACTTTTAATCATAAAAATGATCATTGGGGGTGTCACATTTTTTGTTTACTAGTGTGGTATATTGTTTTCTGATTACCATAGTTTAACTTGTCCAATTTGAGCATGGAGAAAGGAAACTACACGGTTGATCAAACAGGGTCCTACAATTACCAATAATATGAGGATTATTAATGGACCGGCCAGGGCTGATGAAAACGTAGTTAATGAGGGGGCTTTGTGAACCAAGACTCAAACCACCTTTTTTGGGCCTCTCTCTCTTGTTGATGCTCTTCAAGGCATCTTCTTAATTTAATCATAGATTCTTTTACAACTCCAGTATGGTCGGCATCAAAACAACATTCTTCCCTCAATGCAGGACGAAGGCCCCTTCTCTCATGAAGAGGAGGTCCAACCCTCGACTGTTCTGTAAAATAACTTCAGAGAGAGAGGTTAAAGATTCATGTAAAGCTGTGAAGGAGGTTTTTAATATCTTTAAGTTTTGGTCTATTACTGCTTCTAATTGGGTCATTTGTTGTGTCCCATGGACCAGGGCAGTGGTTCCTGTGCCCACCCCTGCAGCGACTCCTATTCATAATAGGATGACTAAAGTGAGGGATACAGGTTCCTGGCAGAACCGGGTTGTTTGCCCCCCTATTTGATATTTAAATGTACCTGCGTCATGATAGAGCACTCTGGAAAACATCTGCACCATTACATAATTAATCACATCTGTTGACCATTTTATGAAAACATAAACAATGTTTAAGTGTATAGAATTGTACTGCTGTAGAGATGGACAAGGCAAGGTACCTAAGATAGCACAGAAGACAGGGAAACAGTCTTATTTGGTTGCATCCGGATTTAGAGGGCATTGCTTCTGTTGTAATCAATTAATCCCTGAACCCAAAGTTTAGGTTGTTTCAGAATTTTGTACCCAGCATGTAAGGGAAGGGGCTCAGAAGTTCACAGTCTGCAGAAGTTCACAAAAAGCAGTTTTTGTTTCTGTTTTTTTTTCCTCTGTTCTGGGAAAGTTAACTTCTTAAGGACACCTGGGAGGGGGAGAGCTTTTTTCTTCTTTTTTTTCTTTTCCTCCCTGCCAGCTGTTACCATGGAGCCCAGTTGGTAACTTCTATATCTTAGAAATGTAGCCATCTCTATGAAGCCCCAGCTCTAGGCCAGAGGCCTTCTTCATATATTTTGTTAAAAACTACTAAGGGGGTGTCTAGCTTAGGAGTGCTGATTTTTCCAGCCAGTGGCCAAGTAGAACAGAGCAACACAAATAGAGGAAGTTTATCTACATTGAACTCTTTTATAGGAACTGTGTTGGTGAAAGGCTTAAAGTCAGCCATGGTGAAGACTTCTGGAGAAGGTCATTTAAGACTTTTCTGTGGGCCTGGTACAGAGGGGAAGACAGGGAAGGCAGGGGATGAGAGCAGCTCCGTGGATCTGAGGATGAGGAAAAAGAGATATAAAAGAATTATGGGAAAGGGGTTTGGGATTTTCCTGGCAACAAAACTTGAGCAGTAGAACAGGTAGAGCAGAGGGGAAGACGGGAGTGAGTATCCCAAAAAGCCTGTGAGGGACTTTAAATTCTTAGTAACCTGTTTTCAGTGATGACAAAGCAACTTTAAAGGCCATTTTAATTACATCTTTGATAGGCGTCTGAGGGCACTCCTTAGCTGGTTTGAGCTTTGGGTTAGCTGGTAAGAGGACCTGGTGGGACCCGGTGTGGGCACTGACAGGAGGAGAGAGGAGTGAGAGGGTGGAAGGGTACCTCAGTACCTGCAAGCTCAGCAAGGGGCAATGGTCTGAGAACCGATGGAAATTTGGGTTTTTGATCTAGTAACTGGAGCTGAGAAATCAGGTTGCTGATGTGGGAGTGACAGCAGAGAGTCTGGGGCAGAAGGCTGCGGGTGAGTATCTATTGGAGAAGCATAGTTCAGGATTTGAGCATAGGAGGGAAAAGGCCTACACGTAGGGGAATTTCCTTCCACACTTTTGAGCACTTGTCGAAGTTGAAAAGGTCACGCAAAATTTGAGGATCTAGAGACCCCTCTGGTGGCCATCGGTTTTTGTTATCTAACTGGTAATATGGCCAATGCTGTGTACTGAATTTGATGAGGAGTTTTGCTTCCACCAGGTAGCCCCTGTATCCTCACATCCCCATTATTTACAGAAGAAGTTGGCTTTTCCCCCACACAGTCGTGGCTGTTTTTGGCTTTGGTAGTCCGCCAGGCAAACATAGTAATCTAGGCTAGCCAACCTGCATCTGGCTCGCGTGTCCCTACATCCATAATGTTTGTTTCCATTATCTATTGTATGGAAAGTATTTAATGGAATTTTTGGGGATCCTCTTCATCAGGGATTTTCCAATAGGAAAGACGTATAGCCAGCTGACAAATTTCTTGGTGGAGAGATGGCCACCAGGTCCCTAAGTGGGCTGTATGTGCGATAGACCATACTTCTTGTCTAGTAGGATTTGTGATCAGCCATCGCTGCTGAACGGGTTGATGAGGGTTAGGACTACTGGTGACCAATTGGAGAGTCTATAGTCTTATTCACATGGCGAATATACAATTTGAAAATGTTACCAGTCTTTTCCATTTTCCAGCCAGATTCTGGACAGGGCACAGGCTTGAGATGAGAATTAGGAACCAGGAAGTGATTCCGTCTAACTTTAGCACTGTAGGTGTTATAAGTAGCACCTGGTATGGTCCTGTCCAGCCGGGTTCCAGGGATGACACCTGATGTTGTCTTATGTAGACAAAGTCTCTTACTTGATATAGATGTGGAGTACCCTCTTCAGCAGGTTGGTAGGCAGTGGCCAGCTGTTTCCACAGGTATTGCTGAGTTCCTTCCAGAACTTTAAGTCTGTCAAGCAAGGTGGTGTGGAAGGGATCGTTAGATCTTTGAGTTAGGGTTAGGTCCCTTACTGGAGATGGGGCCCCATAGAGAATTTCATAGGGGGTGAGGTTACACAAAGAAACAGAGGGAGTATTTCTTGCATGAAATAGTGCATAAGGCAGGAGCATAGTCCAATCTTTTATGCTACTCTTTAAGCTTAATTTCGTTTACGTCTCTTTAATTGTTCTATTTAATTTTTTTACCTGTCCTGAACTCTGGGGTCTATAAGCACAATGTAACTTCCAATTAATCCCCAGGGTCCTGGCTAACCCCTGAGTTACCTGGGCCATGAACGCTGGTCCATTATCAGACCCTATTACCTTAGGCAGGCCGTACCTTGGAAAAATATCTTTCAGGATCTTCTTGACCACCATTTGCGCCTTTTTTTTTGGGGGGGAGGCTTCAATCCATCATGAAATATATCTACAAAGAGTAGGAGATATTTAAGTCCATACCATGCTTGCTTAATTTCAGTAAAGTCCACTTCCCAGAATTGTCCTGGTCTGGTTCCTCGTAGGTGCTTTCCTGCAGGAAGCTTGGAAGTGTAAGCATTAACCTATTGACAGACCCGACAGGCTTTTTTTTACCTGTTCAGTTATTTCCTTTCACTGTGAGTCGGTTAGTGGAAAACTCTGTTCTTGATCCTTCAGGAATGCCTGCAATTTCTTTGAACCAAGGTGAGTGAACTGATGTACATTTTTAACGTAGTGTAGGGCTTTCTGAAATTTCAGGCTTTGCTCAGTGAAGTTGAGGAGTACAGTGTCAGTGTCCTTAGATGTTATCAAAAGCTTGCTGGATCTCAGGGGTCCATTAGAATTGGGCATCTCCCTTTAACAGCGGGTGTAAATGAGAAGTTAAGGACCCAAACACAGGAATCCTTAACCTGCAAATCCCAGCAGTCCCAAGAAACTCTCTGTGTTGTCTGCTGTTAGATGGGGGTGGTTTCTGCACAACCGTTTGATTTCTGGGCTCAGTGAGCCATCGTTTACTGCCACTAAAGGAATAGCCCAGGAAGATTACTTCTTGCTGTCAAATTTGGGCCTTTTAGGAAGAAGCTCTATACCCGAGTTGAGGAAGCTCACATAATACTGCTTGGGTCCCAGATTCACAGATATCCTTGGTGTTGGGTGCCAGTAGCAGGTCATCCACGTATTGAAGCTGGGTGACTTCGGGGTGAGTAGTTCTGAATCTGTTGAGATCTCTTTGGAGGGCTTCATCAAAGAGAGTGGGGGAGTTTTTCAATCCTTTTGGGGAGTCTAGTCCAAGTTAGTTGACCACACGTTCCAGTTTCTGGGTCTACCCACTAGCAAGCAAACAGCAACTGACTATATTTATGCAGAGGCAAGCAAAAGAAAGCATCTTTTAAGTCCAGAACAGTATACCATTTCCTCTCAGGGTTCAGAGTGATAAGCAGATTGTACGGATTAGGTACACTGGGGTGAATGTCCTACACTCTGTTGTAGGTCTCTCTTATGTCTTTAATGGGGGATAGTCCCCGGCTCCTGGCTTTTTATACTGGTAGCAGGGGAGTGTTTTAGGATGATTGACAAGGCCTTAGGACCCTAAGGCCAGATATTTCTGAATATGGGGCCTTATCCCATCTTTAGCTTTTTTGCTCAGAGGATATTTTTTGACATTGATTGGGGAGGCTGAGGTTTTGAACTCCACTGTTTTTGGAGGTTGTTTCATGGCTAGTCCTAACCCAGCAGTTTTTTTCCAGGCATCTGGGTAATCTGTTATCCATTTCTGGGGTAGCTTGCCTGTTTGATCAGTCTTGGGGGGTGTGAAGAGTTGCTGTTCATCTTCTACTGACATATTTAAAGCCGTGAATATAGGAGTTTATACTAAAGGATTTAGAAATATCATTTTGGGGCCTTCGGGGTTAAAAGTCATTTTGGCCCTGAGCTTGGTGAGCAGATCTCTGCCCATCAATGGGGCCAGGCATTCTGGGATTATTAGGAAGGAGTGATGGATTTTTCCTTTCCTCATGTCCATGGTTTTCTTAGTTGTCTAATTCCCGTATTTACTGGTGTTAGCACTTTGAACTAGAGAGCTTTTATTTGATAGAGGGCCCAGTGGGGCCTTAAGGACTAAGTATACTGCCCCTGTATCCACTTCAAAGTTTACTGGGGTCCCCTCCACATCAAAAGTTACCCTGGGTTTATTGGGAGTCTAGCAATCTGGGGCTCAGTGCTCACTTGAATAGAGCAGAGAGCAATGAGAACAGCTTAAGCAGAGCTTATATACTTTCCTTGAAGAGGGCAGGGAGGGAAGCTTATTGATGGGTCAGGGTGAGTGGGCGGTTTGCGTGCAAACAGGTGAGGGTGTACATTCTCAGTTTGGCAGTCGGGGACAGCACATTCTGGGAAAAAATTAGCAAACAGTCCTCAAGGTTTCAACAGTGTTTTGTTAAGCATACACAAAAACAGGAAGTGACAAGTACCTATCTTATTAACCTTTCACCAAATCCTAAATGGAAAGTGAGCATGGATTTCTAAAAACATCCATGTCCAGGTTGCTTAATGCTCGCAAATCAATCCTATTGGTGACTACATATTTGTTGCTTTCTAAGATTATATATTCAACCTCAACCCTGTTGAAAATGACTAATACTAACCCTCACTTTATGCTTTTCCTGATTTCCTAATGTCTCCATTGATATCTGCTTTCATGCATATTTTCCTGAGTTCATCATTGTGACTGACTCTTTACATGTGCTGAAATTTACATTCACTCTCTATCCGAAACCCTATTGCTACAGAACTTTTGTTCGAAATCCTATACTCACTCTTTTTTCTATACCTACCAACTATCTTCCTAATCCTACCGGCTATCCCTTTTTGACCGGAAATTCTCTTTGACAATCAATCATCCAAGGTACAAGGTCCTATGCCATTGTATATCAATTTATCTGAGACATCTGTGCAGAATATAATTCAAAGCTAAGTATCCCAATCAACAGCCCAATGCCCTTCTTGGATTCAAATCTTATCTAGATTTCTGTTTTCATACTTATATTTCACCTATATATTCTCGTAAATATCGCGAGTTCCCAATACCATTGTTCATTCCTCAGTATGATTTCTAACCTAAATCAAACCTGTTATTACTCTAACCATACACTGTACCCTCAAACTAACTGTACAGAAGAGCCGGGAGAGAGTTTGTCTTACAATACAGTAATGTAGGGGCTCTTCCACCTGCTGAGAACATCAAAGGTACAAGCAGAAATGATACCCTGGAGAAGTTGCAGGCAGCTATGAAGGACCTAATAGAACAAAAGTCATCTTCCATGACAAACAACCTGGTCAGTATTAAGGGATGTGTCTGAATCAGCCTCTCCTTTCTTAATGTAGAGAAGATTGATCAAACCATGCCTGTGTGGAGAGCTGGTCCCAGGTGCCTATGGTTGATATACCATTCTAACTTGTGAAAGTGTCACAGGAAGTAGTGGCAGCCTCCATCTCATGGGAACCTTGGATGAATCTGGTAGGACAAAGTGGTTGCCAAGGCAGTGACCTCATTCAGTTCCTGAAGGAAGTGACCTCACCTCACTTTCCTGGTGATGGAAATCTCTGAATTTGGGATCCAGGAAGCCAGGCACCGAGAGCCAGTCCAAGTCCCAATCCCAGTGGTCTCACTTGTTTGGATTTACCAAGGACAGAGTCAGTCTTCCTTGGTACCTACTGATATGAGGATTGCCAAATGCCTGAAGAGCTCTGAAGAGGGGCCTTTACTGAGAAAGCAGGTAGTGGTTCACCGCTGGCTGTTGACAACTTCACAGAGTTGGCCAAGGAGACCAGATCTGAGACAGTACAGGCCATTTTAGGGGAACATAGTATGGCCCACTATTCAGAGGACACTCCGGATAGTCACAGACCTACTTGAGTTAAGGAGGTGCCTTTGTGGGTGTGGGTGTGAGTTTGTGGTTTTGTCTCATGTTCTGAGAATAGGTAGGAAAGGCTGTTGTTTTGATTGGAGTGGACTGTTTCTAGAAAGTCGTTTGACTAGGCGAGTGCTTCTATGTTTGTGTATCCCACTCTGTCCATGGTTGTAGACATTCGAAAAGAGAATGTATCAATGTATGTGTCCTGTCTAGTGGAAAACTTTCCAGCATTCATCAGGCCTAGTTGATGAATGGACTGTGGCTTTCCTTATGGATGGGCAACACCTACTAACTTCCTAAGTTCCTGTTTTCTTCCTGAATTCTGGCCACTCTCCAGAATAGCCTCATAGATTTGTGTCCAAGATACATACCACCCCCAAGCTCTGTGACATGGCCATGTACTTGATAGCTATAGGAAATGGTAACATCTTAGAAAACTCAGACATCATTGTGACCAGTAAACGCTCAGTGAAGAAACCATATTTTGGTTCATTTGCTTACCTATTGTTCTGTTGCCCTGAATGTCAGGAAGGTCTTTGCCTCAGGCCACCCCTTTGTGAAGCCTGAATAAAACAGTTTTAAAATGGAAATAAATGGGAATAACTTGTGGTTCTTTGCTTTGGAAAGGGATGTGTTTGAATCAGCCTCCTAGCCCTGTATGAGGTTGTGGCTTAAATTTTCAGCACATGATGGATCTAAAGATAGATACCATGTGTGCAATCAAAACCATAATGGCAAAAATTCAGTAATTGTGGATGAGTCTCTTGCCTTCCTCTGTTAGGTACCTGACCTCTATCAAGTGAGACAGGGATCCTTTTGGTCAAATGAGTTTTTCAAAGTCCTGCAGAGGTGCTTGTGTTTTCTCGTGACTCCAAATCACATAAAAAAAAATCTATACCTGAGAGTCAATAGGGCTCAAATTGGAGAAGCAGAGCAGTATTAACGGCAGGCCTATTTGATCACTTCTGGTTCACAGGAAGGGTGTCCAGGCCACCCTGACTTTAGGCAAATGAGGGCCAAGGGAGAATATTTTGGACACTCTCTTGGGATGCGTCCCGCATGGAAACCTCCAGCCAGAGTTTATGATGAGTGTCTATATTTAACAAGATGAGGGCCATGTGGGAGTGTTTTGGTTTTAATTGTGGTCATTCGTGTGGCAGTTGGAAGAGATGACTGGATCCAACTGGGCTTGAACTATGGTGTCATTCCCCTTAGAGACTGAGTTCTGAAACTTACCTCAGAGAAATATTGCCATGAATTGTGTTGGGATTTAGGAGGCCACGCATGAGAGTCACCCTTGGAAACTGAGATCTAGGCCCAGTGTCGCTTTCCACAGAGCACTGGGAATCTCAGGAGGATATCACACAATTTTATTCTGAAAAACTTGTCAGACATATTTGATAGTCAAAACACACATGGACCTCAATTGTAGACCTCAATGGGCCTGGCTTCATGTGACCTTTTGGCCACTCTTTGGGAAGCCTTGCCTGTGAGAGTTCTCCAGAGCTTTCATTGAAATGAGCTTCCTCACCATTAAATAATTTCTGAATGAATTGAAACCCACAGTGTCTCCAACTTCATCCTTGAAAATTGGCTAGATAAATACCATGAAATTTTTGAAATTTCCTTGACCAGGTGGCACTGGAGAACATTTGGATGTCCAGTTGCTGATCATGAGTGTACCAGACAGTGTGTTGATTGACTGGTTTTCATGAAAATGGTGTAGAAAAGAGATGCCAGTCATTTGAAGCCTGTTGAGTAATGGGCCCAGAGCGGTGGTGAGCAAGTGTGTGATAAAACATCTGTGGTGGGGTCATGTGGTTCTGCCATTGGCTTTCAAATGGCTTGAGACTGACATGGTGCAGCCAGCAGATCCTGTATGTAAAGACATCTGGTTATATAGAGAGGTTTCAGGGCAATGTTCAAAATCAGGTTTCTATGGTCAAGGGAGCAACCTATGTGGTATACAAGCCCTGTTGGTGCATTCTCCTGCAGACCCTGACCCACCACACGTGAAAGAACTTCCTCCAGCCCTTTGTCCCAGTTGAACTCCTTGTATTTCATGAAGCAAATACCAAACTCCGAGTGCAGTATGAAGAAACGTTTTGAAAAGTGGAGGATGACCTAATGGCTTAGCAGTCTACATGGGTAGACACTTAGACCCAGTGGCCATAGTTTACCTACAAAGAGAGAAATCAACACTGCTGCTTCATGTTCATTGGAGAATTATAAACCATGTCCTCCAGGTCACAGATGTGCAGACCAAGCTTTGATGGTCTCACTAGAAAGGAAGCTAAAGCTCCTGACAACAACATATATTTCAAGTGCCCAACCTAGAGGCAGTTTCTCCAGAAGTCTTTAGGCTGGTAAATCTCCATGTTTGTGGAGATTTTACACTGTCCCTTACTTTTGGAAACTCCTCTACCAACTCCAAGGTTGTGAACTCCCGAACATTTTTCATTTCAGATATGTATTCAAAGATTGTCTAACTCTTCTCCTCTAATTGTGTCTTACTTGGGGTGAAGGTAATGTCAAGGCATTGTTCTGAATGAGAGTAGAAAATTTTAGTGTAGCACACATTTGCATACACATTGATTCATTTTACAATTTTCCATTTGAAATACTGAATTCTTGACACTAACTCATACCCTACTAGACTCTGACTACTAATCCTAATATGATGGAGAAAAATACCCAAACAGAATGAAAATACAAGCAGTTTACAGCAGGCATGGTGTATTGTTGGACTTCCTTTTTGCATGATAGAGGGTAGGTATTCTAAATCTACTCAATTTTTAATTGAAATAGTCCTCCATGTGTTTTTAATGTTAACACATATGTAAATTCCTGTCTTCCTTTCTATGTAGCCTACTCAGCACATGTATTTTTATATGCAAATATAGAATCCTACGTGGTCTCACACGTACATTTTTTTGAGTTGGCTGACTGGGCAGAAACAAGTTGTGAGAAGAGATCTCGTAAACGCTGGTGGAACTGAAAATTAAAACTATGGGTGAGCTTCCCAGTAGAACAATTTATACATAAATCCATGTTCAGTAAAATAAATATATTTTCATCTGTGGATGATATATATTACTGATAAATTACGTTTGGCATATATATTGATACTTTTTAATGTATTTTTGTGTTTTTCTGTATATATATATATATATATATATATATATATATATATATATATACACACACACACACACACACACACACACACTCTCCAGATTTTATAAAATATGAAATATATGTCTCTTATATACACTCCATCAATTTATTCATGTTCATGTATGTGGATTTATAATCAACTTTTCACAAGATTATTCTCAGAAATATTCATCTACCTGAAATACATATTTGTTTCCCAGTATGAGAACTAACTTCAATCAATGGTGCTTACAAATCCTAATATTTCTACAGTAACAGACCCAGTTTAACATCAATGCAAGTAGATTCCTATGGGACTTAATGTCTATTTTGACCTTTATTTTAATTCAACACTGGTACATTAGTATTTCTTCAGTTTTTGCACATCATAGGACATATATTTCATCCACAAGTTAGCAAATTAATAAGAATTTGTTTCACTTCCTGCTTCAGAACACATGAATTCTTCCATGTTACTTGACTGGTCTTTTCATGAGACTTCTTTCCAAACACATTATTTTCGATTTCCATAATCAATTTTGAAGCTAAACTCACACACTCTTCATGATAAACTATAACATTAATATTACCATTAGATGTAAAACTGGTTGGAATGAATGTATGCATATCAATATAAAATTTCCTGTATATTTTCACATTTCAATTCAATCCATTATTTAAAGTTGGAACCAGTTATGTTATTTATTCACTGTATGGTCTATTAATGCATTATCTCTATATTCATAAACACAGTGTACACCTATTTGTCCCCCCATTACTAATTTTTACCTCTTCAAAATATTGCTCCCAGAAATGGTGGAAGAAATACTGATGTCACCTTATCTATATATACATTTTATCACAGTAATATTCTGGACACAAAAAGCAAAGGTCAAACTCATGATTGTATCAAAGCCTAAATGGAAAGTGAGCATGGATTACCAAAAACAACCATGTCCTGGTTACCTAATGCTCTCAAATGTCAATCCTATTGATGACTACATATTTGTTTCTTCCTAAGATTATATATTCAACCTCAAGCCTGTTGGAAATGTCTAATTCTATCACTCACTTTACACTTTGCCTGATTTCCTAATATCTCTATTGATATCTGCTTTCCTACATATTTTCCCTAGTTCATCATTGTGACTCATACTTCACATATGCTGACATTTACATTCACTCTCTACCCGAAACTCTATTGCTAAAGAACTTTTGGTCCAAATCCTATACTCACTCTTCTTTATAAACCTACTGACTATCTTTCTAATCCTACTGACTATCACTTTTTAACTCGATGTTTTCTTCAACAATCAATCATTCAAGGTAAAAGGTCCTATGCCATTTTATATCAATTAATCTGAGACACATGTGCAGAACATAATTCAAACCTAAGTATCCCACTCAAGGGCCCAATGCCCTTCTGGCTTCATATCTTACCTACATTTCTGTTTTCATACTTATATTTCACCTATATATTCTTGTAAATATCACAGGTTCCCAATACCATTATTCATCCGGCAGAGAGATTCCTAACCCAAATCGAACATGTTATTAACCCTAAATATACACTGTTACGTCAATCTAACTTTACAGAAGAGGAGGGACAGAGTTTCTCTTTAAATACCGGAATGTAGGGAATCTTCCACCTGCTGAGAACATCAAAGGTCCATGTAGAAATAATCCCTGGAGAAGATGTAGGCAGCTGTGAAGTTCCCGAGAGAGCAAAAGTCATCTTCCATGGCAAACAACCTGGTGAGGATGAAGGGATGTGTCTGTATCAGCCTCTATCAACTTCATGTAGAGAAGATAGACCAAACCAGGCCTGTGTGAAGAGGTGTTCCCAGGTGCCTATGGTTGATATACCATTCTAACTTTTGAAAGTGTTACAGGAAGTAGGAACAGCCTCCATCTCATGGGCCCTTAGAAGTAACTATTTGGACAAAGTTGTTGCCAAAGCAGTGACCTCATTCAGTTTCTGAAGGAAGTGACCTCACCCCACTTCCTTTGTGATGGAACTCTCTGAACTTGGGATCCAGGAAGAATGGCATCCAGAGTCAGTCGCAGTCCCAGGCCCAGTGGTCTCACTTGCTTCAATTTACCAAGGACAGAGTCAGTCTTTCTTAGTGCCTACAGATGTGAGGATGTTCAAATGCCAGAAAAGCTCTGAAGAGGGGCCTTTCCTGAGAAAGCAGGTAGTGGCTCACCCATGGCTAATGACAACTTCACAGAATTGGCCAAGGAGACCAGATTTGAGACAGGACAGGCCATTTGGGGGGAATATAGTATGGCCCACCATTCAGAGGACACTCTGGGTAATCACAGAACTACTTGGAGCAAAGGTGGTGCCTTTGTGGGTGTGGGTGTATGTTCATGGTCTTGTCTCATGTTCTGAGAATAGGTAGGAAAGACTGTTTGTTTGGATTGGCGTGGACTGTTTCTAGTTAGTCGTTTTGCAATGCGAGTGCTTCTATGTCTGTGTATCCCACTGTGTCCGTGGTTGTAGACATTAGAAATAAGAATGCATCAAAGGATGTGTCCTGTCTAGTAGAAAGCTTCCCAGCATTCATCTTGCCCAATTTATAAATGGACTGTGGCTTTTGTTATCAAAGGGCAACACCTGATATCTTCATAAGTTTCTGTTTTCTTTCTGAATTCTGGACACTCTGCAGAATAGCTTCATGGTTTTGTGTCCAAGATATTTACCATCTAAAAGCTCTGTTATATGGCCATGTAGTGGGTAGCTAGTGTGACCAGGAAAGTCTCAGTAGAGAAACCCTGATTTGGGCTTTTTGCTTACCTATTGTTCTGTTGCCCTGAATATCAGGAAGGTATTTACCACAGGCCAATTCTTTGTGAAGCCTGAAGAAAAAAGTTTTCAAATGGAAATGAATGGACATCACCTGTAGCTCTTTGCTTAATTGCTTTGGAAATGGATTTGTCTGAAACAGCCTCTTGGCCCTGTGTGAGGCTGCGGTTAGATTCTCAGCACCTGATGGATCCCATGTGTTCATCCAAAACCAAAATGATCAAAAGAGCAGTCATTGCGGATGAAGTCTCTTGCCTTCCTCTGTAAGGTTCCTGACCTCCATCAAGTGAGAAGAGGGATTCTTTGGGTCAAATGCATTCTTCAAAGCCAAGGAGAGGCAAGCCCAAAGGTGCTTGCATTTTCTCATGCTTCCAATTCACATAAAGAATCTAAACCCCACAGTCAGTCGTCCTCAAATTGGAGAAGCAGAGCAGTATTAACGGCACACTATTTGATCACTCCAGGTTCACAGGAAGGTGTTCAGGCCACCCCGACTTTAGGCAAATGAGGGGCAAGGGAGCTAACTTTGGACACTGTCTTGTTCTGCATCCCTCATGGAAACCTCCAGCCAGAGTTTATAATGAGTATCTATATGGAAGAAGATGAGGGCCTTGTGGGAGTGTTTGGGTTTTAATTTTGGAAGTTTGTGTGGCGGTTGAAAAAGATGACTGGCTCCACCTGGTCTTGAACTCTGGTGTGATTCCCCTTAGAGACTGAGTTCTGGAACTGACCTCAGAGAATTATTGCCATGAGTTGTGTTGGGATTTTAGGAGGCCATGAATGACAGTCGCCCTTTGAAACTGAGATCTGTGCCCAGAAAGGCTTTCCACAAGGCACGAGGAATCTCAGCGAGAATATCACATGATTTTATTCTGAAAGACTTGGCAGCCATAGTTGAGAGGCAAAACACACATGATCTCACATTGCAGACCTCAATGGGCCTGGCTTCATCTGACCTTTTGGCGACCCTTTGGGAAGCCTTGCCTGTGAGTGTTCTCCAGAGCTTTCATTGAAATGAGCTTCCTCAACATTTAATGGTTCCTGAGTGAATTGAAAATCATAGTGCCTCCAACTTCATCCTTGAAAAATGGCTAGAGAAATACCATGGAATTTTTGAAATTTTCATGACCAGGTGGCACTGGAGAACTTTTTGATGTCCAGTTGCTGATCATGAGTATACCAGACAGTGCCTTGATTGACTGCGTTTCTTAAAAATGGTGTAGAACAGAGATGCCAGTAAGTTGGAGCCTGCTGAGTAGTGGGCCTAGAACAGTGGTGGGCAGGTGTGTGATAAAACATCTGTGTTGGGGCCATGTAGATCTGCCATTGGCTTCCAAATGGCTTGTAACTGACATGGTGCAGCAAGCAGACCCTTATATGTAAAGGCATCTTGTTATATGGAGAGGTTTCAGGGCAATGTTCAGAATCAGGATGCTATGGTCAAGGGGGCAAACTATGTGAAATAGAAGCCTGACTGGTGCATTCTCCTGCAGACCGTGAGGCACCACATGTGACAGAACTCCCTCCAGCACTCTGAACAAGTTGAACTCCTTGTATTTGTGAAGCAAATAACAAACTCCCAGTGCTCTACTAAGAAAAGTAGAGCATGATCAATTAGCTTCACAGTCCACACAGAGAGACCCTTAGACTCCAGTTGCCACAGTTTACCTACAAAGTGAGAATTCAGCACTGCTGCCTCATGTTCATTGGAAAATAAGATACCATGTCCCCCAGGTCACATAGATGCAGACCAGTTTTGATGCTCTCACTATAGAGGAAGCTAAAGCTTCGGACCACAACATACATTTTAAGTGCCCAAACTCAGAGGCATTTTCTCAAGATGTCTTTAGGCCTGCAGAGCTCCATGTTTGTGGAGTGTTTACCCTGTCCCTTACTTTTGGAAACTCCTCTACCACCTCCAAGCTTGTGAACACCGAGAATATTCCATTCCAGATATGTATTCACAGATTTTCTAACTCTTCTCCTCTAATTGTGTCTTATTAGGGGAGAAGGTAATGTCAAGGCATTGTTCTGAATGAGAGTGGGAAGATTTTTGTATCACACATATTTGCAAACACAATGGGTTTATTTTCCTATTTTCTATTCTAAATACTGAATCTCTGACACTAATCCATAACCTACTAGACTCTGACTACTAATCCTAATATGATGGAGAATAGTAACCCTAACAGAATGGAAATACAAACAGTTCAGAGAAGGCATGGTGTATACTTGGACTTCCCTTTTGCATTATATGGGGTTGGAGTTATAAATATAGTCAATGTTTATTGAAATATTTCTCCATGTGTTTTTAAGGTTAACAAATATGTGAATTCCTCTCCCCTTTCTCTGTCACCTATTCAGCACATGTATTTTTATATGCTCATATAGAATACTACCTGGTATCACACAGACTTTCTTCTGAGGTGGCTGACTTGGCAGATACAAATTGTGAGAAGAGATCACTCCTCCTAAACCCTTTTGGAACTGAAATTTCAACCTATGGGTGAGCCTCCTAGTTGAACAACATTATACATAAATCCATTTTCAGTAAAATGTATTTTTTTGGATATGTGAAGGATATATATTTCATTTTGAATTTCGATTGGCATATATATTGCTACTTTTTAATGTCTGTGAGTGTGTTTCTGTGTATATATATATATATATATATATATATATATATATATATATATATCACTCTCCAGATTTTTCAAAATATGAAATATATGTGTCTTATTATACACTCCCTAAAATCATTCATATTCACGTATGTGGATTTATAATCAACTTTTCACAAGATTATTCTCAGAAATTCAGATTATTCATTCACCTGAAATACATATTTGTTTCCTAATACTGAAAACTAACTTCAGTAAATGCTGCATACAAATCATAATATTTCATCATTGCCTGATGGCCACGAATAGAGTGCATCACACCCAGTGTAACGCGCCACTGCACAGGTGAATAACGAGATAGAACCACAAAAAACTATCTTGTTAAGAACTTACAGCAAAATGGGGGTGCACCAAAACCTATAAGAAAGATTTTTAGCACTGAGATCTGGTAATTGGGTCTGAAAAACGAGCCAAATGTGCAACCGGAGATCCGGTCTGACTGATCCTCAAAACAATAGAGTGTCTGGGTTTCAATAGACACCCTCCACACCCAACAAATGACAGGCCCAGAATACAGATTGAACTGCAGAGAAGCATCACTCAGGGGAAATCTAGTCTAGCAGGAGAAACCAGGACTAGCAGGAGAAACCAGGGGACTAGAGGCCAGGCTCTTGTGACTGGGAAGCTGGAGAACACAGAAGCGCAGGTGACAGTCCACCTGCTGTCCGCGTGACTGGGCGTCTGGAGAACACCAGCGCGCAGGAGACCGACTGCGCCACTGGGTGGCTAGTGATTGCCCACCCGCCAGTGACCTAGAGCTGAAACCAACTGGAGACAGTCCAGTTCCATCCCCGTATTCGAACATTTCAGCAAGGAGCCAGGGCCCGCCAAAGCAGAGGGGTGACGTCACTGGAGCTCGGCCTTCGGAATTCCCTACAAGTGGAATCCACTTTAGCAGGCATAGTCTACCAACACAAAGGAGAGACAACAGAGATACACAACACCGAAACAAATCTATAGAATAAAACAGAAACACAGCAATCAAATAGAGCTGGAAAGTAACATGAGCATCATGAAAAAACAAGGGAAAGAAAGGAGTACAAACAATGCAGGACAACTTAATTCTACAGGAGGACCTAGAAGCATCAGAAACAGGGAGAGGGAAAGAACTTAAGGCATACCTAACTCAGATGGAAAGGAATATTAGAGAAGACATGAGGCAGCAAGTCCAAGCAATAAAAGTATATTTTGAAAATGAATTAAACAAACAAACTCAAATGGCAAACAACGAGCTTTACCAGGAGATAGAGATCTTAAAAGAAATCAAACAGTAATACTAGAAATGCAGGAAAGTATTAACCAAATTAAAAACTCAAACGAGAATATTACAAATAGACTAGATCAAGCAGAAGTCAGAATATCAGATAATGAAGACAAAGTTTATCAACTTGAAAAGAATATAATCAACACAGAAGAGAGGCTTAAATCCCACTAGCAATCTATTCAAGAGATATTGGATGTCATAAAAAATGAGTGTCATTGGGATAGAAGAAGGCATAGAGATTCAAACCAAAGGAATGGAGAACATATTAAATAAAATAATTCTAGAAAACATCCCAGAGATGAAAGATGGATCGGATTGTCAAATCCTGGAAGCCTACAGGACCCCAAACATTCAAAATCATAATAGACAAACTCCAAGACATATAATTATGAAGATAGCCAACATACAGAACAAGGAGAGAATATTAAACACTATAAGAGAAAGGAGGCAGATTACATTCAGGGGAAAACCAATTAGGTTAATGACTGATTTTTCATCACAGACTTTGAAAGCGAGAAGATCCTTGAACAATGTATTTCAAATGCTGAAAAATAATGGATTCCAACCAAGAATACTGTATCCAGCAAAATTAAGGTTCAGATTTGAAAACGAAATTAAAGTCTTTCACAATAAACAAAAGCTAAAAGAATTCGCAGCCAGAAAACCAGCACTGCAAAGCATTTTGAGCAAAATACTACAAGAAGAGGAATTGATAAATAGTGCCGAAAACTAACAGCAGGAGGTATCTCAGTAAAGGGGGAGGAAGATAACCAAAAAAGTAAAAACTAGCCAAACTAAAACAAAATAAATAAATAAACATGATTGGAAGAACAAATCATATTTCAATTGTAACCTTAAATGTTAATGGCCTAAATTCACCAATCAAGAGAATGGGCTAGTAACCTGGATCAAAAAAAATAAATCCAACAATATGCTGCCTTAAGGAGACTCATATGATAGGAAAAGACATACAGAGGGTGAAGGTAAAAGGTTGGGAAAAATCATACCACTCACATGGCCCTCAGAAGCAAGAAGGAGTGGCCATAATCATGTGGAATAAAATCAACTTCAAACCTAAATTAATCAAAAGGGATAAAGAAGGACACTATATTCTGTTAAAAGAAACCATCCACCAACAAGACATAACAATTATGAATTTGTATGCACCAAGCAATGGAGCTGCAATGTTCATAAAACAAACTCTCCTCAAGTTCAATAGCCAAATAGACTACAACACAATAATTATGGGTGACTTCAAGACACCACTCTCGGCATTAGACAGATTCTCTAGACAAGAACTGAATAAAGAAACTATCAAACTCAACAGCACAATTTGTAACCTAGACTTAAACGACATATATAGAATATATCAGCCATCATCAAGTGGATACACGTTCTTCTCAGTTTCACATGGATCCTACTCAAAGATAGACCATATATTATGCCATAGGGCAATTCTTAGTAAATATAAAAGCATGGAGATTATACCATGCACTATATCTGATAATAATGGAATGAAACTGGAAATCAATGATGAAAGAAGGAAGGAAAAATCCTACATCACATAGAAAATGAACAACATGCTACTGAATGATCAATGGGTTACAGAAGACATAATGGAGGAGATAAAAAAAATTCTTAGAGACAAATGACAATACAGACACAACATACCGGAATCGATGGGACACAATGAAAGCAGTTTATGCGGGAAGTTCATTTCTTGGAGTTCTTTCCTCAAAAAACGAAAAAAATCAACAAATAAATGAACTCACACTACACCTCAAAAACCTAGAAAAGGAAGAGCAAAACAACAGCAAATGTAGTAGAAGACAAGAAATAATTAAATTTAGAGCAGAAATCAACAAAATTGAAACAAAAAAAATTAAAAAATTTGATAAAACTAAAAGTTGGTTCTTTGAAAAAATAAATAAGATTGACAGGCCCACAGCCATGCTAATGAAGAGAAGAAGAGAGAGAACTCAAATTACTAACATACGGGATGAAACAGGCAATATCACAACAGACACTACAGAAATACAGAAGATAATTAGAAAGTATTTTGAAACACTATATTCCAATAAAATAGAAGATAGTGAAGATATCGATGAATTTTTAAGTCATAAGATCTGCCCAGATTGAGTCAGGAAGACACATGCAATTTAAACAGACCAATAACAAAGGAAGAAATGAAAGAAGCCATCAAAAACTACCAACCAAAAGAAGCCATGGACCG
Source organism: Callospermophilus lateralis (assembly GCF_048772815.1). NCBI lineage: Eukaryota > Metazoa > Chordata > Mammalia > Rodentia > Sciuridae > Callospermophilus > Callospermophilus lateralis. The sequence goes on from NW_027514551.1 coordinate 4,982,647, forward strand.
GATGGGTATACAGCGGAGTTCTACAAAACCTTTAAAGAAGAATTAATACCAATATTTTTCAAGCTATTTCAAGAAAAACAAAAAGAAGGAGCTTTTCCAAATTTATTCTATGAGGATAAATCACCCTGATCCCGAAACCAGACAAAGACACTTCAAAGAAAGAAAACTACAGACCAATATCTCTAATGAACTTCGATGCAAAACTTGTCAATAAAATCCTGGCGAATCGAATACAAAAGCATATCAAAAAAATTGTGCACCATGATCAAGTAAGATTCATCCCTGGGATGCAAGGCTTGTTCAATATACGGAAATCAATAAATGCCATTCACCACATCAATAGACATAAAGACAAGAAACCATATGATCATCTCAATAGATGCAGAAAAAACATTTGACAAAGTTCAGCATCACTTTATGTTCAAAACACTAGAAAAACTAGGGATAACAGGAACTTACCTCAACATTGTAAAAGCTACATATGCTAAACCTCAAGCTAGCATCATCCTAAATGTGGAAAAACTGAAGGCATTCCCTCTAAAATCTGGAACAAAACAGGGATGCCCTCTATCACCACTTCTATTCAATTTAGTTCTTGAAATACTAGCCAGAACAATTAGACAGACAAAAGAAATTAAAGGCATAAAAATAGGAAAAGAAGTATTTAAATTATCGCTATTTGCAGATGTCATGAAAATATATTTAACAGACCCCAAAGGGTCTACAATGAAACGGCTAGAGTTAATAAATGAATTCAGCAAAGTGGCAGAATATAAAATTAACACGCATAAATGAAAGGCATTCCTGTATGTCAGCAACACAACTTCTGAAATGGAAATGAGGAAAACCACTCCATTCACAATATCCTCAAATAAAATAAGATACTTGGGAATCAACCTAACAAAAGACGTGAAAGTTTTATATACTGAAAACTACAGAACCCTAAAGAGAGAGAGAGAAGATCTTAGAAGATGGAAAAACAAAAGACCCAGAATAGCAAAAGCAACTCTAAACAGAAAATATGAATCTGGAGGTATAGTGATACCAGAGTTCAAACTGTACTAAAAGCAATAGTAACAAAAACAGCGTGGTACTGGTAACAAAATAGGCAGGTGGAACAATGGTACAGAATAGAGGACACAGAAACCAATCCTCAAAATTACAACTTTCTTATATTTGAAAAAGGGGCTAAAAGCATGCAATGGAAGTAGGATAGCATCTTCAAACAATGGGGTAGGGAAAATTGGGGAAAGGTGGGGCAAGGGAGAGAAGTGAACAACAGCAGATGAGGTAGAGAAAGAAGATGGGAGGGGATGGGAGGGGGTATAGTAGGGGATAGTAGGGGATAGGAAATGTAGCAGAATACAACAGTCACTAATATGACATTATGTAAAAATGTGAATGTGTAACCGATGTGATTCTGCAACTCGTATTTGGGGAAAATTGGGAGTTCATAACCCAATTGAGTCAAATGTATGAAAGATGATATAGGATGAGCTTTGTAATGTTTTGAACAACCAATAAAAAATAAATAAATAAAGGTTTAAAGTTGAGTGGGAAGAAATCAGCTAAAAAAGAGTTGAGATGCATTCATTTTGCTAAGCAGAAACTTTGTTTTGTTTACTTGTAACTATCACAAATTTATTTTACCAGAAAACTGGCTTTTAAAAATGCACATAATTGAGATTAAAGGATAATCCACTTACCTTCAAGAAAAACTCATAGCATTTCCTATATTTTTCATATTTTATTTTTTTGTGAATATTTTGACATGGACCAGGTCTAGACTTAGGCTATTCTTCCAGAATACTACCTCATCTGACAAGTTGGTACAATGTGATGGATTGTTCTTTTCATCTTTTGTTTAATAGTTTCTAGATGATAATGTGTATTTTTCCATATGTTTGTTTGGACATACATACCCAACTATATCTTTGCATTTTCTGTTTTACTGGGGAAGAGACTCATCAAAAGCTCTTTATTATATGTATCAACAATCAAACATTTAGAGCATGCAATTATACATAATTTTGCATGAAAATATTTTTGTACCATTTTTATAAAGATTTAGAATTATTAATACTGTCCCTACTGTAATTAGTAACTCCTTACAAAAAGAATTAATCAATTGACTTTATATCAATTATGAATATGAAAATTACTAAAATAAGTATTTGGCAATTAATATGCAATTGATAGAAAGTGAAATCACAAGAAAGCCATTTCAAATGTCAGTGCATATGGTCCTTAAATAATAGGTTGTTCAAAAAAAAATTCTCTAATTCAAAAGAGTTAATATGCCATATTACAGCTAAATGTGATATAAAAACCTTAAATTATCAGTATTGATAAATAAGAATGATACCTGTTTACTTAAATATGTTTATTTGATTTTCACTGTAAGATGTTAATTCTGGAAGACTTGAGAATTAAGAAAGACTTGGTCTATATTATTTCTAACAGGCTAATCAAAGTACTTTTATATATATATGTATATATATATATATATATATATATATATATATATATATATATATAACACATATGCATGAATATAGATACATATGCATAATAAATGTATTGTAATATATTTATTAGGTGGTTATAATTTTTAAATTTTCTCAAGAAAAAAGAATGACTATAAAAAACAGTTTTAAATGTAAATTTCATAGCATAGTACTGTTTGTAATGCTATGAGAGAAAAATACTTATGGAGGGAAAATGAAAAAGGAAGAGAGAGAAGGGGGAAAATGAGGAAGAAAGTGAGTAAAGAAGAGGGAGAGGAGTGTTTGATGAAAAGATAAAAGTGGAGGGGCTGGGTTTGTGACTCAGTGTTAACATGCTTGTCTAGCATGTGTGAGGCAGTGGGTTATATTCTCAGCACCACATACGAATAAATAAAATGAAGGTCTATCAACAACTGAAAAAATAAAAAAAGGAGAAATATTACCAAAATTCCAAGATTTTATGAATGTTAAATACAAAAAATTATGTTGCATAGCCTTATGTAAATTCTAGACTCCCCAAAATAATCATTAAATGCTAGATTATTAGTGTTATAACTAAAAATCCATTGCTCTTTCTTCTACATTCTGTGGCATGCTAGTGCTAAAATAAATTGTATTATAACACCAAAATAAAATTCTAATATTTATACAGTAACTGACCCAGTTTAACATCAATGCAAGAAGATTCCTATGTGATATAATGTGTATTTTGACGTTCATTTTTATTCAACACTGGTACATTACTATTTCTCCAGTTAATGCACATCATAGGATGTATATTTCATCCACAATTTAGCAAATATATACACATTTGTTTTGCTTTCAATCACTTTTGCTTCAGAACACGTGTATTCCTCCATGTTTCTTGACTTCTCTTTTTGTGACACTTCTTTCCAAACACATTATTTTCGATTTCCATTATCACTTTTGAAGCAAAACTGACACACCCGTCATGATAAAACATAACACTAATATTACCATTAGATGTAAAACTGGTTTAAATGAATGATTGTACATCAATATAAGATTTCTTGTATACTTTCAGATATCAATTCAATCCATTATTCAAAGTGAAACCAGTTATATCATTTATTCACAGTATGGTCTATTCATGCATTGTCTATATATTGATAGACACATGGTACACCTCTGTGTACTCCCAATAATAATTTCTATATCTTCAAAATATTGCTCCCAGAAATGGTGGAAAAAAAATGCATGTCAACTGATCTACATATACATTTTATCACAGTAATATTCTGGACACAAAATGCAAGGTCACACTTATGACTGTCCCAAAGCCTAAATGGAAAGTGAACATGGATTACTAAAAACATCCATGTCCAGGTTGCCTAATGCTCTCAAATGTCAATCCTATTGGTGATTACATATGTGTTTCTTCCTAAGACTACATTTTCAATCTCACCCTGTTGAAACTGTCTAAACCTCTCACTCATTTTATAATTTGCCTGATTTCCTACTCTCTATTCACATCTTCTTTCCTACTTTTTTCCCCAGTTCATCATTGTGACTGACTCTTCACATGTGCTGACATTTATATTCAATCTCTACCAGAAACCCTATTGCTAAAGAACTTTTGGTCCAAATTCTATACTCAATCTTCTTCGTAATCCTACCGACTATATTCCTAATCCTAGCAAAAATCCCTTTTTTAACTGGATGCTCTCTTCTACATTCAATCATCGAAGGTACAAGGATCTATGCCATTGCATATCAATTTATCTGAGACATATGTGCAGAACATAATTCAAAGCTAAGTATCCCACTCAAAGGCCAAATTCCCTTCTAGGATTCAAATCTTACCTAGATTTATATTTCAATACTTATATTTCACCTATATTTTCATGTAAATATCGCAGGTTTCCAATAACATTGTTCATCAAGCAGAATGATTCCTAACCCATATTGAACATGTTATTAATCCTAACCATACACTGTTCCTCAATCTAACTTTACAGAAGAGCAGAGACAGTGTTGGTATTACAATACAGGAATGTATGGATCTTCCACCTGCTGAGAACCTCAAAGGTCCATGTAGAAATAATCCCTGGAGAATGTGTAGGATGCTATGAACGACCTGAGAGGGCAAAAGTCATCTTCCATGGCAAAAAAAACATGGTCAGGATAAAGGGTTGTGTCTTAATCAGAATCTCTCTTCTTAATGTAGAGAAGATGGACCAAACCAAGCCTCTGTGGAGAGCTGTTCCCCAGTACCTATGGTTGATATACCATTCTAACTTATGAAAATGTCAGAGGAAGTAAGTGCAGCCTCCATCTCATGGGACCCTTGGAAGCATCTGTTAGGACAAAGTGGTTGCCAAGGCTGTGACCTCATTCAGTTCCTGAAGGAAGTGACCTACCTCACTTTCTTGGTGATGGAATCTCTGAACTTGGGATCCAGGAAACCAGGCACACAGAGCCAGTCCCAGTACCAGTCCCAGTGGTCTCACTTGTTTGGATTTACCAAGGACAGAGTCAGTCTTTCTTGGTACCTACTGATGTTAGGATGGCCAAATGCCAGAAAAGCTCTGAAGAGGGGCCCTTCCTGAGAAAGCAGAAAGTGGCTCACCAATGGATCCTCACAACTTCACAGAGTTGGCCAAAGAAAACAGATCTGAGACAAGACAGGCCATTTTGGGGTAACATAGTATGGCCCACCATTCAGAGGACACACTGTATAGTCACAGACCTACTTGGGGAAAGTAGGTGCCTTTGTGGGTGTGGGTGTGAGTTTTTGGTTCTGTCTCATCTTCTGAGAATAGGTGGAAAAGGCGGGTTTTTTTTGGTTTGGTGTGGACTCTTTATAGTAGGTCGTTTGACAAGGTGAGTGTTTCTTTATCTATGTATTCCACTGTGTCCATGGTTGAAGACATTAGAAAAGACAATGCATCAAGGATGTGTCCTGTCTATTAGGAAGGTTCCCAGCATTCATCCTGCCCGATTTATTAATGGACTGTGGCTTGTCTTATAGATGTGCAACACCTACTAAATTCCTAAGTTCATGTTTTCTTCCTAAATTCTGGCCACTCTCCAAAATAGTCTTATGGATTTGTGTCCAAGATATGTACCCCTCCAAGCTCTGTGACATGGCCATGTACTGGATAGCTGAAGGAAATGGGAGCATCTCAGAAAACACAGATATCAGTGTGACCAGTAATGTCTCAGTGGAAAAACCCTTCTTTTGGCCTTTTGCTTACCTATTGTTCTGTTGACCTCAATGTCAGGAGGTCTTTGCCTCAGTCCACCCATTTGGGAAGACTGATGAAAACTGTTTTCAAATGGAAATGCATGCGCATCACCTGTCGCTCTTTGTTTAATTGCTTAGGATAAGGATGTGTCTGATTCAGCCTCTTGGCCCTGTGTGATGCTGTGGCTTAGATTCTCAGCACCTCATGGATCTAAAGAAAGATTCCATGTGTGTATCCAAAACAAAAATGGTAAAAAACCACGCTGACTTTAGGAAAATAAGTGGCAAGGGAGCTCTTTTGAACACTGTCTTGGGCTGCGCCCCTCATGGAAAACTCCAGCAAGAGGTTATGATTAGTGTCTATATGGAAGAGGATGAGGGCCTTGTGGAAGTGTTTTGGTTTTAATTGTGTTTATTTGTGTGGTGGTTGGAAGTGATGACTGGGTCCACCTGGGCTTGAACTCTGGTGTGATACCCTTAGAGACTGAGGTCTAGAACTGACGTCAGAGAAGTATTGCCATGAATTGTGTTGGGGTTTTAGGAGGCCATGCATGAGAGTCGCTCTTGGAAACTGAGATCTTGGACCAGGGTTGCTTTCCACAGAACACTGGGAATCTCAGCCAGGATATCACATGATTTCATTCTGAAAGACTTGGCAGCATTAGTTGAGAGTCAAAACTCACATGGACCTCATATTGTAGACCTCAATGGGCCTGGCTTCATGTGACTTTTTGGTCACTCTTTGGGAAGACTTTCCTCTGAGAGTTCTCCAGAACTTTCATTGAAATAAACTTCCTCAACATTTAATGGTTCCTGAATAAATTTAAACCCACAGTGCCTCCAACTTCATCCTTTAAAAATGGCTAGATAAGTACCATGACATTTTTTAAATTCCCATGACCAGATGGCACTGGAGTAACTTTGGATCTTCTGCTGTTGATCATGAGTGTACAAGACAGTGCCTTGATTGACTTGGTTTCATGAGAATGGTGTAGAACAGAGATGCCAGTAATTTGGAGACTGCTGAATTGGGGCCTAGAGCAATGATGTGCAGGTGTGTGATAAAACATCTGTGTTGGGGCCATGTGGATCTGCCATTGGCTTCCAAATGGCTTGTGACTGACATGCTGCAGCCAGCAGACCCTTATATGTAAAGGCATCTTGTTATATGGAGATTTTTCAGGGCAATGTTCAGAATCAAGTTGCTATGGTCAAGGGGGCAAGCATGTGCGATAGAAGCCTGGTTGGTGCATTTATATGCAGACCCTGACACACCACATGTGACAGAAATCCCTCCAGCACTGTGCCCCAGTTGAAATCCTTGTATTTCAAGAAGCAAATACCAAACTCCAAGTGCAGCAGCAAGAAACACCACGAAAACTGGAGGATTACCAACTGGGTTCACAGTCCAAACAGGGAGACACTTAGCCCCAAGTTGCCACAGTTTACCTACAAAGAGAGAATTCAGAACTGCTGCCACATGTTCATTAGGAAAATAAGAAACAACATCCTCCAGGTCACATAGATGAAGACCCAGCTTTGATGGTCTCACTACAAAGAAAGCTAAAGCTTCTGACAACAACGTATATTTCAAGTGCCCAACCTCAGAGGCAGTTTCTCAAGAAGTCTTTAGGCAAGCAGAGCTCCATGTTTCTGGAGTGTTTACCCTTTCCCTTACTTTTGGAAACTCCTCTACCACCTTCAAGGTTGTGAACTCCTGAGCATTTTCCATTCCAGATATGTATTAACAGATTTTCTAATTCTTCTACTCTAATTGTGTCTTACTTGGGGCGAAGGTAATGTCAAGGCATTTTTCTGGATGAGAGTGGAAAGATTTTTGTTTAGCATATGTTTGCATACACATTGGATTCATTTTCCTATTTTCCATTTGAAATACTGAATCCCTGACACTAACCCATACTGTACTAGAATCTGACTACTAATCCTAATATGATGGAGAAAAAGAATCCTAACAGAAAAGAAATAGAAGCTGTTCAGAGAAGGCATGGTATATATTTGGACTTGCCTTTTGCAAGTAGGTGTTATAATTCTAGTCAATTTTTAATTGAAATAGTCCTCCATGTGTTTTTAAAGTTAAAAAATATGTGAATTCCTGTCTCCCTTTCTCTGTATCCTATTCAGCACATCTATTTTATATGCACATAAAGAATCCTACCTTTTATCACGTGTATATTTTTGTGCGGTAGCTGATTTGGCAGATACAAATTTTGAGAAGAGATCACTCCTCCTAGATGCTGTTGGAACTGAAAATTGAACCTATGGGTGAGCTTCCTAGGAGAACAACATTATACATAAATCCCTGTTAAGTAAATTGAATATTTTTAGATCTGTGAATGATGTATATTTCATGGTGAATTTCGATTGGCATATATGTTGCTACATTTTAAAATTTGTGTGTGTGTGTGTGTGTGTGTATACACACATACACACTCTCCAGATTTTTCAAAATATGAAATATATGTGTCTTATTTACACTCCCTAAATTCATTCATGTTCAAGTATGTGGATTTATAATCAACTTTTCACAAGATTATTTTCAGAAATATTCATCCACCTGAAATTCATATTTGTTTTCTATTACTGAAAACTAACTTCAGTGAATGGTGCATACGTATCCTGTTGATAGTCACAGCCGAAGGGGCCACAGCAAACTTCCAGGTGCCAGCAAACTTTCAGCTGCAGGCTGATGATTGGCTCACAGCGGCCTTAGCAACTTCTAGCTCATTGTCTCCTCTGTGGTGATGCTCATTGGAGATGCTCATTGAGATGTTTCCCCGCCTTTCAGACTTCCAGCTTATGATTGGCTCACAGCAGCCCCAGCAACATCTAGCTGATTGGCTCCTCTGCGGTGATGCTTATTGGGCTGTTTCCCTGCCCATTCAGACCATGGAGCTGCTCATTGGGGGACTTTTTTGGCTCTGCCCACGTGACCCAGCCAATCTGCCTCAAGAGCAGGAGGATTGTGAGAAGTGGATAGAGGCTTGTGTGGAAGGGAGAGGCTTTTGGGAAGCTGGTGTTGGGAGTTGGGGTTCTGAGGATTTTTCCTGAGAGGCTGTTTTGCTTGGCGTGTGTGGTTCTAAAAATAAAGTTAGTTTCTTTTTACAAGTGGATTCTGATTGTGCCCAGCCAGACAGCGGCATTTGGTGGCTCATATGGGGAGCGACTGAGGGTAACTGATAAGGTAAACTGCTCGCTCTTGAGGGCAGGGCGAGAGGATGGGTAGCCATTTTATGATTTCTCTTTTGTTTTAATTTGCCTGTCCCTGGAGATGAGTGAGATGGAAGAAAAACTGCTCACATCTGAGGAAAAACTATTTGTGTCTGAGGAACAGATAGGGAGAAAGGCTATAATAATTTTTTGTTGTTCCATTTTTATTTCGTTCTATCTCTTTTTTTGTTTGGTGTTATCTTGTTGGTTTGTATTATAGTAGAAATATGGGATCAAAAATTAGTAAAAAACAAACCAAAAAAGTGTTAAGTAAATTGTTAGAGGAAGGAGGCATCCCAGTAAAATCAAGAGCAGTCATGGCAATTGTTGATACAATACAAAAATGTTGACCATGGCTTTTTAAGGAGGAGTTGTTAAATATATCGCAATGGAACCATCATGGTGCAGATTTAAAAAGAATAGAAAAGAAAAGCCCAGGGATTCTGCCAGTTGGCACATTGCCATTGTGGACATTCATATCTTGTTTGCTTAGTTCAAAGCCTTCAGTTCAGTCAATGGTAGAGGAAGAAGAAGACATATTGATTCAAGTAAAACAGAAGGTGTCTCAAGTTAGTCAGACAGAAGAAAAAATTCAAGTAAAAGAGAAGGTCTCTCGAGCTAGTCAGATAGAGGAAACTATTCAAGTAAAAGAGAACGTCTCTCGAACTAGTCAGACAGAGGAAAAAATTCAAGTAAAAGAGAAGGCCTCTAAAGCTAGTTAGACAGAGAAAGAAAGTGTAAAACAGTAAAAAACATCAGGGGAAATTTACAACAGGAGACTGCTACTAACACCTTTCTATCACCAGATGACATAAGTGTCCAACTAACAAGGCCACTTTCTTATGCTGGGAGGCCCCCAACTCCCGCAGTTGATAGTTAGGATCCTGAGACAAGATCTCAAATATTAACATGGCCTGTATTTGAGGGAGGAGGGCAGCATGTTTACCATGCTTTAAATTTCAAAACAGTGAAGCAGCTAAAAGAGGCTGTAACAACCTATCGTCCTCAAGCACCCTTCAATGTAATCATGGTCGAATCCATTAACAACTTGAACATGAAGCCAGTGGATTGGGCTAATATGTGTAATGTTGTGCTAAATGGAGGACAATGCATGTTATGGAAGGTTGCCAATGAGGAATGTTGAAAGGAGACAGCTAGGCGAAATGCAGGAGCTGGTTATCCTCAGAGAAATCTAGATATGTTGTTAGGAAAGGGACCTTATGAAGATCAGCAGCAGCAAATTGCATATGATCATGGTGTATGTGCACAAAAATTGGTGTAGATGCAATTAAGGCATGGAAGACTTTACAAGAACATGGAGGTTTACAAGGTCAATTATCTAAGGTAATACAAGGAGCTAATGAACCTTATGCTGAATTTGTAGATAGGCTTATTCAAAGAGCTACCAGAGTTTTTGGGAATACAGAACAAGCAATGCCATTACTAAAACAACTGGCTTATGAGCAAGCGAATCGTTGTTGCAGAGATATCATTAGACCATGGAAAAATGAAGATTTAAACACATTGATTTAATTATGTAGAGACATTAATGAACAAGAGCAAGTCATGGCAGCTGCAGTAAAACAGGCTTTAGTTGCCAGATACATTAATGAACAAGGGCAAATTGTGGCAGCTACAGTAAAACAGGCTTTAGATGCCAGACCAAGAACATGCTACCAATGTGAAGAAACAGGACATTTTAAAAGGAATTGGCCCATAGAAGGAGGGTTTAACAATATTAGGTATCAAAGGAGTAGAATACCAGGTATTTGGCCACAATGCCATAGAGGGAGACATTGGGCTAATGAGTGCTGTTCTCAAACCACCATAGAGGGTACTCAATTATCAAAAAATGAACAAGGACCAGGTGTTTATCCACGATATCATGGAGAAAGGCATTGGGCTCAATTGCCAAATAAATGGACAGGGGGTTCCAATGCTCCGGGGCCCCAAACCACAAATATACAGAGCACTGGAGGAACCCAGCAACCCCATCAGGGTAGTGCCCAGGACACATTGTCCATCAGATCCCTCATCAGACAAACCAGAGGGAGCACAGTGTTGGACATCTGCGTCTCTGCCAGATCAGTACTAACTCCAGAGATGGGAGTTCAAATCATTCCCACAGGGGTAAAAGGACCTCTTCCCAAAGGAACCATGGGCTTATTATTGGGATGCAGCTCTTCTACTCTAAAAGAACTTATGATAAGTCCTGAGGTGATTGCTCCCAATTATGAAGGTGAAATAAAAATTATAGCCAGTTCTCCAAAGGACATATCAGTAATTTCACAAGGAGATAGAATAGCACAGTTACTAATAATACCTAGCCTATATGATAAATTTTCCAGTCGTACTGTAGAAAGATGTTCCAAGTGATTAGGCTCCACAGGTGTAGATTTGGCTATGCTTTCTTTAAATTTAGATTCTCGCCCCATGCTATAACTAAATATTCAAGGGCATGAATTGAATGGGCTACTGGATACAGGTGCAGACATTAGCATCATCTCTCGTCAAGAATGGCAAAAACATTGGCCATTACAACAAGCCACTCAAACGCTTCGAGGCCTATAAGTGGCGACTAATCCCCATAGAAGTAAAATGGTATTAGATAGGAAGGATCCTGAAGGATGTGAAGGAACTATACAGCCATATGTATTGTATCATCTTCCCATAAATTTATGGGGACGAGATGTCCTAGATCAATTAGGTTTGACATTAACAAATAACATCAACCAAAATGCAGCCACTATTATGACTAGACAAGGTTTTAGGAAAGAAAAAAGATTAGAAAAACAAGAATAAGTCATAGCAGCACCAATACAAATAGATCAAGGAACAGAGAGACATGGGTTGGATTTTCAGAAAGGGCCACTGAGACAATAAAAATTACCTGAAAATCAGAAAGACATTATGGGTTCCTCAGTGGCCCCTGACTAAAGAAAAGATACAAGCAGTCCATGACCTGGTAAAACAACAATTAGCAGAAGGACATATACAACCGACTGTATATCCCCAAAATACTCCCATTTATGTCATCAAAAAGAAATCTGGTAAATGGAGACTATTGCAAGATTTTAGAGCCATTAATAATGAGATAGTTATTATGGGACCTGCTCAATCAGGGATTCCTCAATTGTCTGCTTTGCCAATAACCTAGTATGTTTTAGTTATAGATATTAAATATTGTTTTTTTTTCAATTATAATTCATCCTAAGGATAGTCCAGGTTTTGCTTTTACTATCCCTGCACTGAATCATGAAGGTCCTGATCAGAGATATGAATGGAAAGTACTCCCTCAAGGGATGGCTACAGCCCAACTATGTGTCATATTTATGTTAACAAAGTAATCCAGCCACTTAGAAATCAAAATTCTGAACACAAATATTTCACTATATGGATGATGTATTATTAGCACACAAAGCTAAAAACACATTGCTAGAAAGTTTTGCCACACTTACAAACTTATTAAAAATTATAATGTAGAGATAGCAATAGATAAAGTACAATTAAATTTTCCAATTAATTATTTAGGAGTTCTGTTATCCTCAACCATGGTCAGTCCACCAAAAATTCAAATACGAGTAGATCAACTCAAATCACATAACGACTTTCAAAAGTTATTAGGAGACATAAATTGGATAAGGCCTTATCTAGGTATACCAACAGGAGAGTTGGGACCTTTATTTGATATCCTAAAAGGTCTTTCAGATAAAAATTCACCCCGCATGTTAACACCTGAAGCAAGAAAGGCATTAAAAATCAATGAAACATATATGGAAAATATGCATTTGGATAGAATTGATATAAGTTTGCCTTTATTATTTATTGTACTACCAACAAAAAATATTCCTACAGGAGTATTTTGGCAAGAAGGTCCATTATTATGGATACATTTATCTTATTCTCCTTACACTATTCTTACTAGGTATCCTGAGGCTTTAGGATAATTAATACTCAAAGGAATTAAAGCAGCAAAGGGAGTGTTTGGAATTTCTTCCAATAAAATTTTTACTCCATATACTCTGAATCAAATTGATGAGTTAGCTAATGAGTTAAATACTTGGGCAATAATCATGGTCCAATCTAATGTTTCATTTGATAACCAATTACCATCTAACCCTTTATTGTCTTTTTGGTCATCGCATCCTGTAATTTTTCCAAAATTGAGAAGAAAAACACTTATCATGAATGCTTCAAATATATTCACTGATGTATCAAATAATGGTACAGCAGCAATAGTTATACCTGATAAAACTTATAAATTTTTAGTACCCAAACAATCAGCTCAAAAGGTAGAGCTTAATGCAGTATTACAAGCTTTTGAGATATTTAAATATTCTGTATTTAATTTATTTTCCGATAGTCAGTATATAGTTAATGCTATAGTATCCCTTGAAGTTGCTGGTAAGATTTCTCCTTTCTCTACTGTTTTCTCTTTACTTTCCAATATAAAAAGTCTAATCTGGGACAGAAAAGATCTATTCTTTATAAGACATATCAGGGCACATCCAAAAAGAAGATGATTTGACTCAAGGCCTTATCAGCTGATATCCAAAATTCCAGTTTGACTATCGTTACATCTGAGATAGAACCAGGATGCTTTTTTCATTATCTATTTTATTATTGCCCTTTCCCACATTCTATTTTGTTTTTTGAGCTCATACAGACCTAGTTTAATGTTTTGCTGATCAGTTCTATTTTTTGACAAAAGAGTTTTTGAACATTGCAATGGAGATTTCACGTGTAAAAAGTTATAAGGCCTTTACTATTAGGTTATGTGTTGTATGTATTATATTATGTGTGCACACTTGTGTTTTGTGTTATATGTTTGAATGTTCGTATGTCCATATATGATATATGATGAGCGCTCATAAAAAAAATGTATCCAAATATTTTTTTATTCACATTATTTAAATGGTTTAATTTAAATTGGGTAAAGAGCTGTTGAGGTTTGTTTTAAAATTTGAAAAAAAGGAGGTTAACATATCTGTTTCCTTTCTTTCACCGTTCCTTTTCATTATATTTAATAATTATCTTCAAGACAATGTAAATAGTTAAGAAAATTGTTTTCTTTCAGTGCCTTCTGGAATGTTACGTAATTTTTCTTTAGCCATTATTGCCAGAATTCCTATCTTCATCCCAGGGCTGGTGAAATCAAAGATAAAACCAATCTACAGCTTCTGCAATAGCCATCACTGAAATGCTTGCAGAACTTGCCTAGACACATTGAAAACTCTCCTGTATGCATTGTAAACTACCTGTTTGTGCAGCGACTTGTGGTAGTGTTCGGGTATATTTGCTGATGATGTCATCGGTGGTACAATTTTTCCAAAAGGAGCCGTCAATTGGCTTGGTGTATCTTCCTCTCTTCTGTGTGTCATTATCGTCCAGCTAATGTTTGGGGGCCATTAGAGGTGAGGCAAAGAACCTCACCACCCCCCGGTGGTACAAAGACCTCTCCACAGGTGTTGCTGTAAACTGGACCAGTAGGCAGTGATGGGTAAGATCCAATTGCAATGGTACCAACTTAACGGGTAAGGACCATATGTACTATTGGACAACCTAAGGCAGGCACTGTCCCTAAGCCACATGTGTGTTGTTTAAACAGAGAGGGGGAGATGTTGAGAACCACATCCGAAGGGGCCCCAGCAAAATTCCAGAAGCCAGCAAACTTCCAGCTGCTTGCTGATGATTGGCTCACAGCAACATCTAGCTGATTGGCTCCTCTGCGGTGATGCTCATTGGGCTGTTTCCCTGCCCTTTCAGACCATGGAGTTGCTCATTAGGGGACTTATTTGGCTTTGCCCACATGACCTAGCCAATCGGCCTCAAGAGCAGGAGGATTGTGGGAGGTGGAGAGAGGCTTGTGTGGGAGGAAGAGGCTTTTGGGAAGCCAGTGGTGGCAGTTGGGGCTCTGAGGGTTTTTCCTGAGAGGCTGTTTTGTTTGGCGTGTGTGGTTTTAAAAATAAAGTTAGTTTCTTTTGACAAGTGGCTCCTGATTGTGCCCAGCAAGACTGCGGCATTATCCTAATATTTCTACAGTAACTGCCCCAGTTTAACAGCAATGCAAGTAGACTCTTATGGGACATGATTTGTATTTTGATGTTCATTTTTATTCAACACTGGTACATTACTATTTCTTCAGTTTATGCACATCAGAGGATATATATTTCTTGCACAAGTTGGCAAATTTATAGGCATTTGTTTCACTTTCAATCACTTCCTGCATCAAAACACATGCATTACTCCAGGTTTCTTAACTGGTCTATTCGTGAGACTTCTTTCCAAACATATTATTTCCGATTTTCTTTATAATTGTTTAAGCAAAACTCACACACCCTTCATGATAAACCATAACTATCATTTCACAATTAGATGTATAACTGTTTGGAATGAATGATTGTATATCAATATAAGATTTCTTATATATTTTCTGATATCAATTCAATCCATGATTTAAAGTGGAACCAGTTATATTATTTATTCACAGTATGGTCTATTCATGCATTATCTATATTCATAGACACAGGGTACACCTCTTTGTACCCCCAATACTAATTTATACGTTTTCAAAATATTTCTCCCAGTAATAGAGGAAGAAATACTCATGTCACCTGATCTAAATATGCATGTTATCACAGTAATATTCTGGATGCAAAATGCAAAATTCACACGTGTGATTGTACCAAAGCCTAAATGGACACTGAACATGGATTACTAAAAACATCCATGTCCAGCTTGCATAACGCTCTCAAATGTCAATCCTATCGGTGACTACATATTTGTTTCTTCCTAATATATTCAACCTCAAAACTGTTGAAAATGTCTAATACTATCACTCACCCTGTACTTTGCCTGATTTCCTAATGTCTCTATTGATATCAGCTTTCCTACATATTTTCCCCAGTTCATCATTGTGACTGACCCTTCACATGTGCTGACATTGATATTCACTCTCTAACCAAAACCCAATTGCTAAAGAACTTTTGGTACAAATACTAAATTCACCCTTGTTCCAAAATCTACCGACTATCTTCCTGATCCTATTGATTATCCCTGTTTGAGTGGATGTTCTCCTCTACATTCAATCATCCAAGGTACAAGTCCTATGGCATTGTATATCGACTTATCTCAGACATGTGTGCAGAACGTAATTTAAAGCTATGTATTGCAATCAATTGCCCAATGCACTTCTGAGCTTCAAATCTCACCTAGATTTCTTTTTACATACTTATATTTCACCTCTGTATTCCTATAAATATTGCAGGTTCCCAATACCATTATTCATCCCACAGAATGATTCCTAAACCAAATCGATCCTGTTATTATCCCTAACCATACACTGTTGCCTCAATCTAACATTACAAAAGAGCAGGGACAGAGTTCATCTTACAATACAGGAATGTAGGGGATCTTACACCTGCTGAGAACCTCAAATTTCTATGCAGAAATGATCCCTGGAGAAGATGTAGGCAGCTATGAAGGACCTGAGAGAGCAAAAGCCATCTTCCATGGCAAACACCTTGTGATAACGAAGGGATGTGTATGAATCAGCCTCTCTCTTCTTAATGTAGAGAAGATGGACCAAACCAGACCTGCGTGGAGAGGTGTTCCCGGGTGGCCATTGTTGATATACCATTCAAACTTGTCACAGTGTCACAGGAAGTAGGGGCAGCCTCCATCTCATGAGACCCATGAAAGCAACTGTTAGGACAAAGTGGTTGCCAAGGCAGTGATCTCATTCAGTTCCTGAAGGAGGTGACCTACCTAACTTCGTTGGTGATGGAACTCTCTGAAATTGGGATCCAAGAAGCCAGGCACCCAGAGCCAGTCCCAGTCCCAGTCCCAGTCCCAGTGGTCGAACTTG
Organism: Callospermophilus lateralis; assembly: GCF_048772815.1. Taxonomy (NCBI): domain Eukaryota; kingdom Metazoa; phylum Chordata; class Mammalia; order Rodentia; family Sciuridae; genus Callospermophilus; species Callospermophilus lateralis. The sequence goes on from NW_027514551.1 coordinate 4,999,457, forward strand.
TTTGGATTTACCAAGGACAGAGTCAGTCTTTCTTGGTACCTAATGATATGAGGATGGCCAAATGCCAGTAGAGCTCAGAAAAGGGGCCTTTCCCTAGATAGCAGGTATTGGCTCAATGCTGCCTGCTGACAACTTCGTAGAGTGGGCCAAGAAGAACAGATCTGAGACAGGCCAGGCCATTTTGGGGGAACATAGTATGGCCCACCAGTCAGAGGACACTCCAGATAGTCACAGACCTACTTCAGGGAAGGAGGTGCTTTTGTGGATGTGGATGTGAGTTTGTGGTTTTGTCTCATGTTCTGAAAATAGGTAGGAATGGTGGTTTGTATGGTTTGGAGTTGACTGTTTCTAGGAAGTCGTTTGGCAAGGCGAGTGTTTCTATGTCTGTGTATCCACTGTGTTCGTGGTTGTAGTCTTTAGAAAAGAGAATGCATCAATGGAGGTTTCCTGTCTAGTTGGAAGCTTCCCAGCATTCATCCTGCCCACTTTATAAATGGACTGTGGCTTGCCTTATGGATGGGCAACACCTACTATCTTCCTAAGGTCCTGTACACATCTTGATTTCTGGCCTCTCTCCAGAATAGGCTCATGGTTTTGTGGCCAAGATATGTACCACCTCCAAAATCTGTTACATGGCCATGTAATGGATAGCTGAAGGGAATGGGAACATCTCAGAAAACTCAGATATCAGTGTAACCAGTAAAGTCTCAGTTTAAAAACCTTGCTTTGGCCCATTTGCTTACCTATGGTTATGTTGCCCTGAATGTCAGGAAGGTATTTGCCTCAGGCCACTCCTTTCTGAAGCCTGAAGAAAACATTTTTCAAATGGAAATGAATGGGCATCACCTGTGGATCTTTGCTTAATTGCTTTGGAAAGAGATGTGTCTGAATCAGCCTCTTGGCCCTGTGTGAGGTTGGGGCTTTGATTCTCAGAAGGTGATAGATCTAAAGAAAGATCCCATGTGTGCTTGGGTTTTCTATTGCCTCCAACTCACATAAAGGATTTATACCTGACAATCAGTAGGATTAAATTGGAGAATCAGAACAGTATTAACGGCAGGCCTATTTGATCACTCCTGGTTCACAGGAAGGGTGTCTAGGTCACCCTGACTTTAGGCAAATGAGGGGCAAGGGAGTTTATTTTGGAAACTGTCTTGGGCTTCGCCCCTCATGGAAAATTCCATCCAGAGGTTACGATGAGTGTCTATATGGAAGATGATGAGGGCCATGTGGCAGTGTTTTGGTTTTAATTGTGGTCATTTGTGTGCTGGTTGGAAGAGATGACTGGGTACACCTGGACCTGAACTCTGGTGTGATTCCCCTTAGAGACTGAGTTCTGGAACTGACTTCAGGGAAGTATTGCCATTAATTTTGGTGGGATTTTAGGAGGCCACACATGAGAGTCGCCCTTGGAAACTGAGATCTAGTCTCAGGGTGTCTTTCCACAGTGCACTGGGAATCTCCACCAGGATATAAGACGATTTTATTCTGAAAGACTTGGCAACCATAGTAAAGAGTCAAAACACATATTGAACTCACATTGAGTAGACATCAATGGGTCAGGCTTCATATGACATTTTGGCCACTCGTTGGGAAGCGTTGCCTTTTAGAGTTCTCCAGAGCTTTCATCCTCACCATTTAATGGTTCCTGAATGAATTGAAAAACCAGTGCATCCAACTTGATACTTGAAAAATGGCTAGATAAATACCATGAAATTTTTGAAATTCCCATGACCAGGTGGCACTGGAGAACCTTTGGATGTCCTGTTGCTGATCATGAGTGTACCAGACAGTGCCTTGAATCACTGGGTTTCATGAAAATGGTGTAGAACAGAGATGCCAGTAAGTTGGAATTTGCTGAGTAGTGGGCCTAGAACAGTGGTGGGCAGGTGTGTGATTAAACATCTGTGTTGGTGTCATGTGGATTGGCCATTGGCTTCCAAATGGCTTTTGACTGACATGGTGCAGCCAGCAGACCCTTGCATGTAAAGGCATCTTGTTATATGGAGAGGTTTCAGGGCAATGTTCAGAATCAAGTTGCTAGGGACAAGGGGGAAGTCTATGTTGGATATAAGACTGGTTGGTGCATTCTCCTGGCAGACCCTGACCCACCACACATGACAGAACTCCCTCCAGCACTGTGTCCCAGTTGAACTACTTGTATTTCGTGAAGCAAACACCAAACTCCCATTGCAGCAGCTAGAAAGACCATGAAAAATGGAGGATGACCACATGGCTTCAGAGTCCACACAGGAAGACACTTAGCCCCCATTGGCCACAGTTTACATACAAAGAGAGAATTCTGCACTACTGCCTCATGTTCATTAAAGAATAAGAAAACATGTGCTCCAGGTTACATAGATGCAGACCCAGCTTTGATGGTCTCACTGCAAAGGAAGCTAAAGCTCCTGACTACAACATATATTTCCAGTGCCCAAACTCAGAGGCAGTTTCTCATAAGTCTTCCGGTCAGCAGAGCACCATGTTTGTGAAGTGTTTACCCTGTCCCTTACTTTTGGAAACTCTTCTACCACCCCCAAAGTTGTGAACTCCTGAGCATATTCCATTCCAGATAAGTATTCATAGATTTTCTAACTCTTCTCCTCTAATTGTGTCTAACTTGGGGCGAAGGTAATGTCAAGGCATTGTTCTTGATGAGAGTGGGATGATTATTTTTAGCACATATTTGCATAAACATTGGATTCACTTTCCTAATTTTCATTCGAAATACTGAATCACTCACACTAACCCATACCCTACTAGACTCTATATTCTGACTCCTAATCCTAATATAATGGAGAAAAATAACCCAAAATGAATAGACATACAAGCATTTCAGAGGAGGCATGGTGTATAATTGGACTTGCCTTTTGCATTATGTAGAATTGGAGTTATAAATCTAGTCAATTTTTTGTTGAAATAGTTCTCCATGTGTTTTTTTAACTTTTGTTGTTTGTTGTTCAAAACATTATATAGTTCTTGATATATCATATTTCACACTTTGATTCAAGTGAGTTATGAACTCCCATTTTTATCCCATATATAGTTTGCAAAATCATATCAGTTACGCATCCATTGATTTACATATTGCCATACTAGTGTCTGTTGTATTTTGCTGCCTTTCCTATCCTCTACTATCCCCCCTCCCCTCCCCTCCCCTCCAATCTTCTCTCTCTACCCCCTATACTGTAATTTATTTTTCCCCCTTGTATTTTTCCCTTTCCCCTCACTTCCTCTTGTCCGTAATTTTGTATAACCCTGAGGGTTTTCTTCCATTTCCATGTAATTTCCCTTCTCTCTCCCTTTCCCTCCTACCTCTCATCCCAGTTTAATGTTAATCTTCTTCTCATGCTCTTTATCCCTACTCTGTTCTTTGTTACTCTCCTTATATCAAAGAAGACATTTGGCATTTGTTTTTTAGGGATTGGCTTCCTTCACTTAGCATAATCTGCTCTAATGCCATTCATTTCCCTACAAATTCTATGATTTTGTCATTTTTTAATGCTGAGTAAAACTCCATTGTGAATTAATGCCACATTTTTTAACCATTCGTCTATTGAAGGGCATCTAGGTTGGTTCCACACTCTTGCTATTGTGAATCGTGCTGCTATGAACATCAATGTAGCAGTGTCCATGTACCCTGCTCTTTTTAGGTCTTTATGAAATAGACCGAGAAGAGTAGTAGCTGGGTCAAGTGGTGGCTTCCATTTCAAGCTTTCCATGAAATCTCCATACCGCTTTCAAAATTGGCTGCACCAATTTGCAGCCCCACCAGAAATGTACATGTGTACCCATTTACACACATCCTCACCAAAACTTGTTGATGTTTGACTTCATAATGGCTGCCAATCTTACTGGAGTGAGATGGTATCTTATGGTGGTTTTGATTTGCATTTCTCTGACTGCTAGAGATGGTGAGCATTTTCTCATGTACTTGTTGATTGATTGTATTCCTCCTCTATGAAGTGTCTGTTCAGGTCCTTGGGCCATTTGTTGATTGGGTTATTTTTTATCTTATTGTCTAATTTTTGAGTTCTTTGTATACTCTGGATATTAGGGCTCTATCTGAAGGGTGAAGAGTAATGATTTGTTCCCAGGATGTAGGCTCCCTATTTACCTCTCTTATTCTTTCTTTTGCTGAGAAAAAAAAATTAAGTTTGATTAAGTCCCATTTCTTTATTCTTGTTATTAACTCTTGTGCTATGGGTGTCCTATTGCGGAATTTAGAGCCCGACCCCACAGTATGCAGATCGTAGCCAACATTTTCTTCTATCACACGCCGTGTCTCTGATTTGATATCAAGCTCCTTGATCCATTTTTTGTTAACTTTTGTGCATGTCGAGAGGAAGGTATTCAGTTTCATTTTTTTTCATATGAATTTCCAGTTTTCCCAGCACCATTTGTTGAAGATGCTATCCTTCCTCCATTGCATGCTTTTAGCCCCTTTATCAAATATAAGATAGTATGTAGTTTTTTGGATTGGTTTCTGTGTCCTCTATTCTGTACCATTGGTCCACCCGCCTGTTTTGGTACCAGTACCATGCTCTTTGTGTTACTATTGCTCTGTAGTATAGTTTGATGTGTGGTATCGCTATACCGCCTGATTCACACTTTCTGCTTAGCATTGTTTTTGCTATTCTGGGTCTTTTATTTTTCGATATGAATTTCATGATTGCTTTCTCTATTTCTACATGAAATGCCGTTGGGATTTTGATTGGCATTGCATTAAACCTATAGAGAACTTTTGGTAATATCGCCATTTTGATGATGTTAGTTCTGCCTATCCATGAACAAGGTATATTTTTCCATCTTCTAAAATCTTCTTCTATTTCTCTCTTTAGGGTTCTGTAGTTTTCATTGTGTAAGTTTTTCACCTCTTTTGTTAGGTTGATTCCCAAGTATTTTATTTTTTCTGAGGATATTGTAAATGGAGTGGTTGTCCTCATTTCCATTTCAGACAATTTTTTGCTGATATACAGGAATGCCTTTGATTTGTGCATGTTGATTTTACATCCAGCCACTTTGGTGAATTCATTTATTATCTCTAATAGTTTCTTTGTAGACCCTTTTGGGTCTGCTAGGTATAGAATCATGTCATCTGCAAATAGTGATAATTTAAGTTTTTCTTTTCCTATTTTTATGCCTTTAATTTCTTTTGTCTGTCTAATTGCTCTGGCCAGTGTTTCTAGAACTATGTTGAACAGAAATGGTGAGAGAGGGCATCCCTGTCTTGTTCAAGATTTTAGAGGGAATGCCTTCAATTTTTCTCCATTCAGAATGATGCTAGCCTGAGGCTTAGCATAGATTGCTTTTACAGTATTGAGGTAGGTTCCTGTTATCCCTAGTTTTTCTAGAGTTTTGAACATAAAGGGATGCTGTACTTTGTTGAATGCTTTTTCTGCATCTATCGAGATGATCATATAGTTCTTATTTCTAAGTCTATTGATGTGGGAAATAACATTTATTGATTTCTGTATATTGAACGAACCTTGCATCCCATGGATGAATCCTACATGCTCATGGTGCACAATTTTTTGATATGTTTTCGTATCCGATTCACCAGAATTTTATTGAGGATTTTTGCACCTAGGTTCATTAGAGATATTGGTCTGTAGTTTTGCTACTTTATAGTGAGTTTCTCTGGTTTAGGAATCAGGGTGATGTTGGCCTCGTAGAATGAATTTGGAAGTTCTCCCTCTTTTTCTATTTCCTAAAATAGCTTGAAAAGTATTGGTATTAATTCCTCTTTAAATGTTTTTTAAAACTCCGCTGTATACACATCCGGTCCTGGGCTTTACTTAGTTGATAGTCTTTGGATGGTTTCTTCTATTTCCTCCATTGATATTGGTCTGTTTAGGTTGTCCATATCCTCCTGACTCAATCTGGGCAGATCAGATGACTTAAGAAATTTATCGATGCCTTCACTATCTTCTATTTTATTGAAGTATAAGGATTCAAAATATTTTCTGATTATCTTCCGTATTTCTGAAGTGTCTGTTGTGATATTGTCTTTTTCATCCCGTATGCTAGTAATTTGAGTTCTCTCTCTTCTTCTCTTCATTAAAATGTCTAAGGTTCTGTCGATTTTATTTATTTTTTGAAAGAACCAACGTTAAGTTTTGTCAATTTTTTCAATTGTTTCTTTTGTTTCGATTTCATTAATTTCAGCTCTGGTTTTAATTATTTCTTGCCTTCTATTTCTTTTTCTGTTGTTTTCTTCTTCTTTTTCTAGGGTTTTGAGATAAAGTATGAGATCATTAATTTGTTGGTTTTTTTCTTTTTTTAAGGAATGAATTCCAAGCAAATTTCGTCTTAAAACTGCTTTCAATGTGTCCCATAGATTTTGATATGTTGTGTCTGTGTTTTCATTTATCTCTAAGAATTTTTTAATTTCCTCCTTGATGTCTTCTAAAACCCATTGATCATTCAGTAACCTATTGTTTATTCTCCAAGTGATGCATGATTATTCTTTACTTCTTTTATCATTGATTTTCAGTTTCATTCCATTATGATCAGATGAGATGCATGGCATTATCTTTACTCCTTTATATTGTGTAAGAGTTGCCCTGTGATGTAATATATGATCTATTTTGAGAAGGATCCATGTGCTGCTGATAAAAAAGTGTAACTGCTTGATGTTGGGTGATTTATTCTGTATATGTCAATTAAGTCTATGTTATTAATTGTGTTATTGAGTTCTATACTGTTGCCTCAATCTAACATTACAAAAGAGCAGGGACAGAGTTCGCCTTACAATAAAGGAATGTAGGTTATCTGCAAACTACTGAGAACCTCAAAGTTCCATGCAGAAATGATCTCTGGAGAAGATGTAGGCAGCTATGAAGGACCTGAGAGAGCAAAAGCCATTTTCCATGGCAAACGACCTGGACAGGAAAAAGGGATGTGTCTGAATCAGCCTCTCTCTTCTTAATATAGAGAAGATGGACCAAACCAGCCCTGCGTGTACAGCTGTTCCCACGTGCCTATTGTTGATATTCCATTCTAAGTAGTCAAATTTTCACAGGAAGTAGGGGCAGCCTCCATCTCATGGGACCCATGGAAGCAAGTGTTAGGACAAAGTGGTTCCCAAGGCAGCGACCTCATTCAGTTCCTGAAGGAAGTGACCTACCTAACTTCCTTGGTGACGGAACTCTATGAACTTGGGATCCAAGAAGCCAGGTACCCAGAGCCAGTCGCAGTACCAGTCCCAGTGGGCCCACTTTTTTGGATTTACAAAGTACAGAGTCAGACCTTCTTGGTAATTACTGATGTGAGGAGGGACAATTGCCAGTAGAGCTCTGAAGAGGGTCTTTTCCTGAGATTGCAGGTAGTGGCTAACCGCTGACTCCTCACAGTTTTACAGAGTTGGCAAAGGAGACCAGATCTGAGACATGACAGGCCATTTCGGGGGGAAAATATTATGGCCCACCAGTCAGAGGACACTCCAGATAGTCACAGTCCTACTTGAGGGAAGGAGGTGCCATTGTGGGTGTGGGTGTGAGTTTGTGGTGTACCAGACAGTGCCTTGATTAAATGGGTTTAAGGAAAATTGTGCAGAACAGAGTTGCCAGTAAGTTGGACCCTCCTGAGTAGTGGGGCCAAAGCTGTGGTGTGCAGGTGTGTGATAAATCATCTGTGGTGGGGACATGTGGATTTGCCATTGATTTCTAAATGGATTGACACTGACACGGTGCAGTGAGGAGACCCTTGAATGTAAAGGCATCTTGTTATATGGATAGTTTTCAGGGCAATGTGCAAAATCATGTTGCTATGGACAAGGGGGCAAGCTATGTGGGAATGAAGCCTGATTGTTGCATTCTCTTGCAGACCCTGAAAAACCACACGTGACAGAACTCCCTCCAGCATTGTGTCCCAGTTGAACTCCTTGTATTTCATAAAGTAAATACCAAACTCCCAGTGCAGCAGCAGGAAAAAACCACGAAAAGTTGAGGATGACCAAAAAGCTTCACTGTCCACACGGGGAGACACTTAGCCCCCAGTGGCCACAATTTACCTACAACGTGAGAATTCAGCACTGCTGCCTCATGTGCATTGGAAAATAAGAAAGAATGTCCTCCAGGAAACATAGATGCAGACTCAGCTTTGATGGTCTCTATACAAAGGAAGCTAAAACTCCTTACAACAACATATATTTCAAGTGCCCATCCTCAGAGGTAGTTTCTCAAGAATTTTTTTAGGCCAGCAGACCTCCATATTTCTGGAGTGTTTACCCTGTCCCTTACGTTGGAAGACTCCTCTATTACATCCAAGTTTGTGAACTCCTGAGCATTTTCTATTCCAGATATATATTCACAGAATTTCTAACTTTTCTCCTCTAATTGTTTCTTATTTGGGGCGAAGGTGACGTGAAGGCATTGTTGTGGATGAGAGTGGGAAGATTTTCATGTAGCACATGTTTGCATACACATTGGATTCATTTTCCTATTTTCCATTCGAAATACTGAATCTCTGACACTAACGCATACCCTACTAGACTCAGACTACTATTCCTAATATGATGGAGAAAAATAACCCAAACAGAATAGAAATACAAGAAGTTCAGAGGAGGCATGGTGTATAGTTGGACTTCCTTTTGCATGATAAAGTGTAGGTGTTATAAATCTAGTCAATTTTTATTGAAATAGTTCTCCATGAGTTTTTTTTCCTTTAATTTTTATTGTTGGATCTTCAAAGCATTACATAGTTCTTGACATATCATACTTCACACTTTGATTCAAGTGGGTTATGAACTTCCATTTTTCCCCGTATACAGATTGCAGCATCCCATTGGTTACACATCCACTGTTTTACATATTGCTATAGTGTCTGTTGTATTCTGCTGTCTTTCCTATCTACTATCTCCCATCCCCTTCCCTCCAATCTTCTCTCTCTACACCACCTACTGTAATTTATTTCTTCCCCTTGTTTTATTCCCCTTTATTCTCATTTCCTCTTTTATTTAATTTTGTATAACCATGAGGATCTCCTTCCATTTCCATTCAATTTCCCTTCTCTTTCCTTTCATTCCCACCTGTCACCCCTGTTTAATGTTAATCTTCTTCTCATGCTCTTCCTCCCAACTCTGTTCTTAGTTACTCTCGTTATATCAAAGAAAACATTTGGCATTTGTTTTTTAGGCTTTTGCTCTCTTCACTTAGCATAATCTGTTTAATGCCATCCATTTCTCTGCAAATTTCATGATTTTGTCATTTTTTAATGCAGAATAATACACCATTGTGTATAAATGCCACAATTTTTTTTTTATCCATTCATCTTTTGAAGGGCACCGAGTTTGGTTCCACAGTCTTCCTATTGTGAATTGTGCTGCTAGGAACATCGATTTATCAGTGTCCCTGTACGATGCTCTTTTTAGGTCTTTAGTGAATAGACTGAGAAGAAAAATAGCTGGGTCAAATGATGTTTCCATTCCCAGCTTTCCAAGAAATCTCCATAGTTCTTTCCAAATTGGCTGCACCAATTTGCAGTCCCACCAGCAATGTACAGGTGTGCCCTTTTCCCCACATCCTCGCCACCACTTGTTGTTGTTTGACTTCATATTGGCTGCCACTCATACTGGAGCGAGATGGTATCTTAGGGTGGATTTGTTTTGCATTTCTCTGACTGCTAGAGATGGTGAACATTTTTTCACGGACTTGTTGATTGATTGTATGTCCTCCTCTGAGAATTGTCTGTTCAGGTCCTTGGCCCATTTGTTGATTGCATTATTCGTTTTTCTTATTGTTTAATTTTTTGAGTTCCTTGTATACTTTGGAAATTAGGGCTCTCTCTGAAGTGTGAGGAGTAAGATTTGTTCCCAGGATGTAGGCTCTCTAATTACCTCTCTTATTGTTTTTGTTACTGAGAAAAATCTATTTAAAAAATCTATTTAGTTTTAATTTTTATTTTTATCCCATTTGTTCATTCTAGTTATTAACTCTTGTGCTATGGGTGTCCTATTGAGGAATTTGGAGCCCGACCCCACAGTATGTACATGGTAGCCAAGGTTTTCTTCTATCAGAAGCCGTGTCTCTGATTTGATATCAAGCTGTTTGATTAATTTTGACTTAACTTTTGTGTATGGCGAGAGAAAGGGATTCAGTTTCATTTTGTTACATATGGAACTCCAGTTTTCCCAGCACTAGTTTTTGAAGATGCTATCCTTCCTCCATTGCATGCTTTTAGCCCCTTTATCAAATATAAGATAGTTGTGGTTTTGTGGATTTGTTTCTGTGTCCCCTATTATGTATTATGGTATTATGTACCATTAGTCCAACCACCTATTTTGGTACCAGTACTATGCTCTTTTTGTTAGTATTGCTCTGTAGTATAGTTTGAGGTCTGGTATCGCTCTACCACCTGATTCACACTTCCTGCTTAGCATTGTTTTTGCTATTCTAAGTCTTTTATTTTTCCATATGAATTTCATTATTGTTTTATCTATTTCTACAAGAAATGCCGTTGTGATTTTGATTGGCATTGCATTAAACCTACAGAGAACTTTTGGGAATATCGCCATTTTGATGATGTTAGTTCTGCGTATCCATGAACAGGGTATATTTTTTCATCTTCTAAGATCTTCTTCTATTTCTCTCTTTAGGGTTCTGTAGTTTTCATTGTGTAAGTCTTTCACCTCTTTTGTTAGGTTGATTTCCAAGTATTTTATTTTTTTGAGGATATTCTGAGTGGAGTGGTTTCCTCATTTCCATTTCAGAGGATTTGTCACTGATATACAGGAATTACTTTGATTTATGCGTGTTGATTTTATATCCTGCCACTTTGCTGAATTCATTTATTAGCTCTAATAGGTTTTTGTAGACCCTTTTGGATCTGCTAGGTACATAATCATGTCAGCTACAAATAGTGATAATCTAAGTTCTTCTTTTCCTTTTTTTTACGCCTTTAATTTCTTTCATTTTTCTAATTGCTCTTGCCAGTGTTTCGAAAACTATGTTGAACAGAAGTGTTGAGAGAGGGCATCCCTATCTTGTTCCAGATTTTAGAGAGAATGCCTTCAGTTTTTATCAATTTAGAATGATGCTGGCCTGAGGCTTAGCATAGATTGCTTTTACAATATTGAGGTATGTTCCTATTATCCCTAGTTTTTCTAGAGTTTTGAACAGAATGGGTTGCTGTACTTTGTCGAATGTTTTTTTCTGCATATATCGGGATGATTATATGGTTCTTATTTTTAAGTCTATTAAAGTGGTGAATAACAATTATTGATTTCTATATATTGAACCAGCTTTGCATCCCAGGGATGAATCCTACTTGATCATGTTGCACATTTTTTAATATGTTTTTGTGTCTGATTTGCCAGAATTTTATTGAGAATTTTTGCATCTAGGTTCATTAGAGATATTGGTCTGTAGTTTTGTTTCTTTGAAGTGTCTTTGTCTGGTTTAGGAATCAGGGTAATATTGGCCTCCTAGAATAAAATTGGAAGTTGTCCCTCTTTTTCTATTTCCTGAAATATCTTGAAAACTATTGGTATTAGTTCCGCTTTAAAGGTTTTGTAAAACTCTGCTGTATATATATCCAATCCTAGGCTTTTCTTAGTTGGTAGTGTTTGGATGATTTCTTCTGTTTCCTCAATTGATATTGGTCTGTTTAGGTTATCTATATCCCCATGACTCAATCTGGGCAGATCATATGACTTAAGAAATTTATTGATGCCTTCACTGTCTTCTAATTTATTGGAGTATAAGGATTCAAAATAATTTCTGATTATCTTCTGTATTTCTGAAGTGTCTGTTATGATATTGCCATTTTCATCCCGTATGCTAGTAATTTGAGTTCTCTCTCTTCTTCTCTTCCTTAACATGGCTAAGGGTCTGTCGATTTTATTTATTTTTTCAAAGAATCAACTTTTAGTTTTGTCAATTTTTCAATTGTTTCTTTTGTTTCAATTTTATTAATTTCAGCTCTGATTATAACAATTTCTTGCCTTCTTCTTCTTTTGCTGTTGTTTTCTCATGTTTTTCTAGAATTTTGGGATGAACTATGAGATCTTTTATTTGTTGTCTTTTTCCTTTTTTAGGAAAGTACTCCAGGCAATGAATTTTCCTCTTACAACTGCTTTCAATGTGTCCCCTAGATTCTGATATGTTCAGTCTGTCTTTTCATTTATCTCTAAGATATTTTTTATTTTCCTCCTAGATGTCTTCGATAACCCATTGATCATTCAGTAGTCTATTGTTCATTCTCCAAGTGATGGATGATTTTTCCTTCCGTCTTTTACCATTGATTTTCAGTTTCATTCCATTATGATCAGATAAGATGCCTGGTATTATCTGTACTCCTTTATATTTTCTAAGAGTTGCCCTGTGACATAATATATGATGTATTTTTGAGAGGTATCTATGTGCTACTGAGAAAAAAGTGTAACTACTTGTTGTTTGGTGGTATATTCTATATATGTCAATTAAGTCCAATTTATTAATTGTGTTATTGATTTCTATTGTTTCCTTATTCAACTTTTGTTTGGAAGATCTGTCCAGTAGTGAGAGAGGTGTGTTGAAGTCTCCCATGATTATTGTATGGTGGTTTATTAGACTCTTGAACTTGAGAAGAGTTTGTTTAGTGAACATAGCTGCACCATTGTTTTGGGGCATATACATTTATGATTGTTATGTCTTGTTGGTGTATGGTTCCCTTGAGCAGTATGTAGTGTCCCTCTTTATCCCTTTTGATAAACTTTGGCTTGAAATCTATTTTATTTTATATGAGTATGGACACTCCTGCTTGTTTCTGAAGTCCATATGAGTGATATGATTTTTCTCAACTGTTCACCTTCAGTCTATGTACGTCTTTTCCAATCAATTGCGTCTCCTGTAGGCAGCATATTGTTGGGTCTTGTTTTGTGATTCATTCTACTATCCTGTGTCTCTTAATTTGTGAGTTTAAGCCATTAACTTTTACGGTTATTATTGAGATATGGGTTGTTCTTCCAGCCATATTTGTTTATTTATGTTACTAAGCATGGTTTGTTTTTCTTTGATTATTTCCCCCCTTTACTGTACTACCTCCCACTGTTGGTTTTCATTGTTATTTTCCATTTCCTCTTCCGATCATCTTTTGCCGAGGATGTTTTGAGGAGATGGTTTTCTAGCTGCAAATTCTTTTAAATTTTGTTTATCATGGAAGGTTTTAATTTCATCTTCCATCCTGAAGCTTAATTTCGCTGGATGCACAATTATTGGCTGAAACCCATTTTCTTTCAGCTTTGGAAAAATGTTATTCCAGGATCTTCTAGCTTTCAGAGTCTGTGTTGAAAGATCAGCTGTTATAATGATTGGTTTACCGCTAAATATAATCTGCTTCCTTTCTCTTGTAGCTTTTAAAATCCTCTCCTTATTCTGTATGTTTGGCATCTTCATTATAATATGTCTAAATGTGGATCTCTTATGATTTTGCACATTCGGCATCCTGTAGGCTTCTAGGATTTGGGATTCTGTCTCATTCTTCAAGTCTGGGAAGTTTTCCCATATTATTTCATTGAATTGATTTCTCATTCCTTTGGTTTGGACCTCTATACCTTCCTGTATCCCAATGATTCTTAAGTTTGGTGTCTTTATGTTATCCCATATTTCTTGGATGTTCTGCTCATGGTTTCTTAACAGTCTTGCTAGCTGTCTCGGTTCTTTTCAAGTTGAAATACATTGTCTGATGTTCCATCTTCTAAGTGATCTCCTCTGCTGGTAGTATTCTCAATTGAGTTTTTAAGTTGGTTTATTGCTTCCTGCATTTCTATGGTTTCTGTTTGTTTGTTTTTTATAACCTCTATCTCCCTGTATAGTTGATCTTTTGCTTCTTGGATTTGTTTATGTAATTCATTGTCAAAGTGATCTTTCATTGTCTGATTTTGCTGTCTAATGACTTCCTTGAGACTCCAGATCATCTGAAGCATGTATGTTTTGAATTCTTTATCTGACATTCCATCTGCTGCAGGTATTACCTCTTCAAATGTTGAGTTGACCTTCATTGCTTGTTGTCCTTTCTTTCCTTGTCTTTTCATACTGTTCGCGTATCTTTCTGTTTGTTCAAATTGTTGTGTTATTGAATTTTACCCCTAAATATTTATACTGCTCTTTTATAGTTGCAAAGTCTCCCTCACAGGCGCAGGACGTGGCTCTGCCCCTCCTCCAAATAGGGCAATGTGCCTACCTCATCAGCAGGCTGCTTGGCCTGTTCTGCCAGTCGGTAGCAGGTCTTCCTACCTTGGAGGAGCAGGCAGCAGCTCTACCCCTCTGCTGGCGCTGGGCCTGTTCTGCCAGTGGGTCACAGGTCCACCTACCCTGCAGGTGCGGTTGTCGGCTCTGCCCCTCCGCATGACGCTGGGCCTCTTCTGTCTGTGGGTTGAAGGTCGGTCTACCTTGCAGCCGCGGGTGGTGGCTCTACTCCTTCCCAAACCGGGGTAATGTGTCTAACACGCTGGCAAGTCACAGGGCCTCTTGTGCCGGTGGGTCAGAAGTCCACCTGCCTTGCAGGCACAGGCGGCAGCTCGGACCCTCCCCCAACCTGGTGATGTGTCTACCACCCTGTCGGGCCCCTGGGCCTGGTCTGTCCATGTTCGCAGGTCCACCTACTTCGCAGGCGTGGGGGGCGTCTCTGCCCCTCTGAAGGCCGCTGGGCCTGTTTGCCGGTGGGTTGCTGTTCACCAACCTTGACGTCGCAAGGGGCGCCTCTGCCCCACCGCGGTTTTCTGGGCCTGTTCTGCCTGTGGGTCGCAGATCCGCATACCTTGCAGCCGGTCGGTGGCTCTGCCCTTTCCCCAACTAGTGCGATGTGTCTTTTACGATTGGCGGGCCGCTAGGCCTGTTCTACCGGTGGGTGGAGGGTCCGCCTACCTTGCAGGTGCAGTTGGTGGCTCTGTCCCTCCTTCTATTCATGTGTATTTAAAGTTAACAAATATGTGAATTCCTGTCTCCATTTCTCTGTACCCTATTCAGCCCATGTATTTTTATATGCACATATACAATCCTACCTGGTATCACAAGTAAATACTTATGAGGTTGCGACATGGCAGATACAAATTGTGAGAAGAGATCACTCCTCCTAAACGCTGTTGGAAATTAAAATTCAAACTATGGGTGAGCTTCCTAGTTGAACAACATTATTCATAAATCTATGTTCAGTAAAATGAAGATTTTTGGATTTGTGGATGATATATATTTCATGATGTATTTCGATTGGCATATATTGCTACTTTTAAATGTCTGTGTGTGTGTGTGTGTGTGTGTGTGTGTGTGTGTGTAGGTATAAATATATATATATATATATATATATATATATATATATATATATATATATTTATATTTACTGTCCAGATTTTTCAAAATATAAAATATATGTGTCTTATTATACACTCCCTCAATTCATTCATGTTCATGTATGTGGATTTATTATCAACTTTTCACAAGATTATTTTCAGAAATATTGATCCACCTGAAATACATATTTGTTTCCTAGTACTGAAAACTAACTACAGTGAATTGTGCATACAAATCCTAATATTTCTACAGTTACTGACCATGTTTAACATCAATGCAAGTAGATTCCTATGGGACATGATATGTATTTTGACGTTCATTTTTTTTCAACACTGGTAAATTACTATTTCTTCAGTTTATACACATCATAGGGTATATATTTAATCCACAAGTTAGCAAATTTATATGAATTTTTTTCACTTTCCATCACATCCTGCTTCAGAACACATGTATTCCTCCATGTTTCTTGACTAGTCTTTTCATGAGACTTCTTTCTAAACACATAATTTTGGATTTCCATAACCACTATTGAGGCAAAAGTCACACACACTTCATGATAAACCATAACACTAATATTACCATTAGATGTATAACAGGTTGGAATGAATGTATGAATATCAATATAACATTTCCTATATATTTTCAGATATCAATTCAATCCATTATTTAAATTTGGAACCAGTTATATTATTTATTCAGAGTATGGTCTATTCATGCATTTTCTCTATATTCATATAACACAAACTACACCTATTTGTACAACCAATACTAATTTATTCGTGTTCAAAATATTGCTCCTCAAAATGGTGGAAGAAATACTCATGTCACCTGATCTATATATAAATTTTATCACAGTAATATTGTGGAAACAAGAAGCAAGGTCACACTTATGATTGTACCAAATCCTAAATGGAAAGTGAGCATGGATTACTAAAAACATCCATGTCCAGGTTGCCTAATGCTCTCAAATGTCAATCCTATTGGTGAATATATATTTGTTTATTCCTGAAATTACATATTCAACCTCAACCCTGTTGAAAATGTCTAATCCTATCACTCACTTTATACATTGCCTGATTTCTGAATGTCTTCATTGATATCTTTTTTTCTATATTTTTCCCCAGTTAATCATTGTGACCGACTCTTCAAATGTGCTGACATTTACTTTCACTCTCTACCCAAACCTGTATTGCTAAAGATCTTTTGGTCCAAATCCTATACACACTCTTCATTATAAACCTACCGACTATCATCTTAATCCACCAACTATCCCTTTTTGACTGGATGTTGTCTTTGACATTCAATCATCCATGGGACAAGGTCCTATGACATTGTATATCGATTTATCTGAGACACCTGTGCAGAACATAATTTAAAGCTAAGAATCCAAATCATGGGCACAATGCCCTTCTGGGCTTTAAAAATTACCTAGATTTCTGTGTTCATACTTATATTTCACCTATATATTCTTGTAAATATTGCAAAATCACAATACCATTATTCATCCCGCAGAATGATTTCTAAACCAAATGGAACCTGTTATTAACCTTAACCATACAATGGTCCCTCAATCTAACTTTACAGAAGAGGAGGGACAGAAATGGTCTTCCAATATATAAATGTAGGGGATCTTCCAGCTACTGAGAACCTCAAAGTTCCATGCAGAAATGATCCCTGGAGAAGATGTAGGCAGCTATGAAGGACCTGAGAGAGCAGAACTCATCTTTCATGGCAAACAACCTGGTCAGGATGAAGGGATGTGTCAGAATCAGCCTCACTCTTCTTAATGTTGACAAGATGGACCAAACCAGGCCTGTGTGGAGAGCTGTTCCCGGGTGCCTATGGTTGATATACAATTCAGAGTTGTGAAAGTGTCACAGGAAGTAGGGGCAGCCTCGTTCTCAGGAGAACCTTGGAAGCAAATGTTAGGACAAATTGGTTGCCAAAGCAGTGACCTCATTCAGTTCATAAAGGAAGTGACCTTCTTCACTTCCTTGGTGGTAGAACTCTCTGAAATTGGGATCCAGGAAGCCATGCACCCAGAGCCAGTCCCAGTACCATTCCCAGTGGGCTCACATGTTTGGATTTACCAAGAACAGAGTCAATCTTTCTTGGTACCTACTGATATGAGGATGGCCAAATTTCAGGAGAGCTCTGCAGAGGGGCCTTTCCTGAGAAAGCAGGTAGTGGCTCACTGCTGGCTCCTGACAACTTCACAGAGTTGTCCAATGAGATCAGATTTGAGACAGGACAGGCCATTTCAGGGAAACGTAGTATGGCCCACCAGTCAGAGGACACTCTGGATAGTCACAGACCTAGTTGGGGAAAGGAGGTGCCTTTGTGGGTGTGGGTGTGAGTTTGTGGTTTTGTCTCATGTTCTAAGAATAGGTAGGAAAGGAGGTTTATTTGGTTTGGAGTGGACTGTTTCTAGTAAGTCTTTTGACAAGGTGAGTGTTTCTATGTCTGTGTATCCCACTGTGTTCATGGTTGTAGATATTAGAAAATAGAATGCATCAATGGATGTGTCCTCTTTAGTAGAAAGCTTCCCAGCATTCATCCTGCCCGATTGATGAATGGACTGTCGCTTCCCTTATAGATGGGCAACACCTACTATTTTCCTAAGGTCCTGTTTTCTTCCTGATTCTGTCCACTCTCCGGAATTGGCTCATGGTTTTGTGTCCAAAAAATGTACCACCTCCAAGCTCTGTGACATAGCCATGTACTGAATAGCTAAAGGAATGACGAGCATCTCAGAAAACTCAGATACCAGAGTGACGTGGAAAGCCTCAGTGGAGTAACCCTGCTTTGGGCCTTTTGCTAACCAATTCTTCTCTTCCACTGAATGTGAGGAAGGTCTTGGCCTCAGGCCACTCCTTTGTGAAGCCTGAAGAAAACAGTTTTCAAATGGAAATGAATGGGCATCACCTGTAGCTCTTTGTGAATTGCTTTGGAAACGGATATATCTGAATCATCCTCTTGGCCCTGTGTGAGGCTGTGGCTTAGATCTCAGCACCTGTTGGATCAAAAGAAAGATGCCATGTGTGCATCCAAAACCAAAATGGAAAAAGATCAGTCATTGTTGATGAAGTCTCTCGCCTTCCTCTGTTAGGTTCCTGACCTCCATCAAGTGAGAATAGTAATCCTTTGAAACAAATGAGTTCTTCAAAGCACTGCAGAGGCTAGCCCATACATGCTTGTGTTTTGTCATGTCTCCAAATCACATAAAGAATCTATACCCAACAGTCAGTAGGCCTCAAATTGGAGAAGCAGAGCAGTATTAATGGAAGGCATATTTGATCCCTCCTGGTTCACAGGAGGGGTGTTCAGGCCACCCTGATTTTAGGGAAAAGACGGGCAATGTCTTGGGCTTCGCCCCTCATGGAAAACTCCAGCCAGAGGTAATGAGTAGTGTCTATATGGAAGAAGATGAGGGCCATGTGGGAGTGTTTTGGTTTTAATTTTGGTCATTTGTGTGGCGGTTGGAAGAGATGACTGGGTCCACCTGGGCTTGAACTCTGCTGTGATTCCACTTAGAGACTGAGATCTGGAACTGACCTCAGAGAAATATTGCCATGAATTGTGTTGTGGTTTTAGGAGACCACACATGACATTCGCCCTTGGAACATGAGATCTATGCCCAGGGTGGCTTTCCACAAAAAACTGGGAATCTCAGACAGGATATCCCATGATTTTATTCTGAAAGACTTGCCAGCCATAGTTGAGAGTCAAAACATACATAGACCTCACATTGTAGACCTAAATGGGCCTGGCTTCATTTGACCTTTTGGCCACTTTTTGAGAAGCCGTGCTTGGGAGAGTTTTCCAGAGCTTTCATTGAAATGAGCTTCCTAAACATTTAATGGTTCCTGAATGAATTGAAAACCACAGTGCTTCCAATTTTATCCTTGAAAAATGGATAGATAAATACCACGAAATTTTTAAATTTCCCATGACAAGGTGGCACTGGAGCACCTTTTAATGTCCTGTTCCTGATCAAGAGTGTACTAGACAGTGCCTTGATGGTGAAGAACTGAGATGCCAGGAAGTTGGAGCACGCTAAGTAGTGGGGTTAGAGCAGTGGTGGGAAGGTGTGTGATTAACCATGCATGGTGGGTTCATGGGGATCTGCCATTACCCTACAAGTGGATTGTGACTGACATGGTGCAGCCAGCAGACCCTTTTATGTAAAGGCATCTTTTTATATTGAGAGGTTTCAGGGCATTGTTCAGAATCGGGTTGCTATGGTCAATGGGGAAAACTATGTGGGATAGAAGCCTGTTCTGTGCATTCTCTTGCAGACCCTGAAAAACCACACATGACCGAACTCCCTCCAGCACTGTGTTCCAGTTGAACTCCTTGTATTTTGTGAAGCAAATACCAAACTCACATTGCAGCAGCAAGAAACACCACGACAAATGGAGGATGACAAAAAGACTTCACAGTCCACACGGAGACAGACTTAGCCCCCAGTGGCCACAGTTTACCTACAAAGAGAGAATTCAGCACTGCTCCCATATGTTCATTAGAAAATAAGAAACCATGTCCTCCAGGTCACTTAGATACATGCCCAGCTTTGATGGTCTCTCTACAAAGGAAGCTAAAGATCCTGAAAACAACAAATATTTCAAGTGCCTAAACTCAGAGGCAGTTTCTCAAGAAGTCTTTAGTCCAGCAGAGCTCCATGTTTGTGGAGTATTTACCCTGTCCCTTACTTTTGGAAACTCCTCTACCACCTTCATGGTTGTAAACTCTTAAGCATATTCCATTCCAGATATGTATTCACAGATTTTCTAACTCTTCCACTCTAATTGTGTTTTACTTGGGGCGAAGGTAAAGTCAAGTCATTGTTCTGGATGAGAGTGGGAAGATTTTTATGTAGTACATATTTACATATACATTGAATTTATTTTCCTATTTTCCATTCATAATACTGAACCCTGACATTAACCCATAACCTACTAGACTCTGACTACTAATTCAAATATGATGGAGAAAAATAACCCAAACAGAATAGAAATAAAAGCAGTTCAGAGGAGGCATGGTGTATACTTGGACTTGCCGTTTACATTATATAGGGTAGTAGTATTAAATCTACTCAATTTTTTGTTGAAATAGTTCTCCATGTGATTTTAAAGTTAACAAATAGGTGAATTCCTCTCTCCCTTTCTCTGTAGCCAATTTAGCACATGTATTTTCATATGCACATGTAGAATCATACCTGTTATCACATGTACATTCTTGTGAGGTGGCTGACTGGGCAGATACAAATTGGGATAACAGATCACTCCTCCTAAACCCAGTTAGAACTGAAAATTCAACCTATGGGTGAGCTTCGTAGATAAACAACATGATAAATAAATCTATGATCAGTAAAATGAATATTTTTGGATCATTGGATGATATATATTTCATGATGAATTTTGATTGGCATATATGTTGCTACTTTTTATTTTCAGAATATGAAATATATGTGTCTTATTGTACACTCCCTAAGTTCATTCATATTCACTGTATGTGGATTTATAAACAAATTTTCAAAAGTTTATTCTCAGAAAAATTCATCTACCTGAAATACATATTTGTTTCTTAGAACTGAAAGCCAACTTCAGTGAATGGTGCATACGAATCCTAATATTTCTACAGTAACTGACACAGTTTAACATCAATGCAAGTAGATTACTATGAGACATGATGTGTATTGTGATGTTTATTTTTAGTCAACACTGGTACATTACTATTTCTTCAGTTGATGCCCATCATAAGATATATATTTCATCCACAAGTTAGCAAATTTAAAGGCATTTGTTTCAATTTCAATAACTTCTTGCTTCAGAAAACATGTATTCCTCCTTGTTTCTTGACTGGTCTTTTCATAAGACTTCTTTCTAAACACATTATTTTCGTTTTCCATAATCACTTTTGAAGCAAAACTCACACACTCTTCATGATAAAACATAACCCTAATATTACCATTAGAAGTATAACTGGTTGGAATGAATGATTGTATATCAATATAAAAATTCCTGTATATTTTCCGATATCAATTCAATCTTTTATTTAAAGTGGAACCAGTTATATTATTTATTCATAGTATGGTCTATTCTTGCATTATCTCTATATATTCATAGACACAGGGTACACCTATTTGTACCCCCATACTCATTTATACACCTTAAAAATATTGCTCCCAGAAATGGTGGAAAAATTATTCATGTCACCTGATCTACATATACATTTTATCACAGTAGTATTCTGGACACAAAATGCAAAGGTCACATTTCTGATTGTACCAAAGCCTAAATTTATAGTGAGCATGTATTTCTAAAACATCCATGTCCAGGTTGCCTAATGCTCTCAAATGTCAATCCAATTGGTGACTACATATGTGTTTCTTCCTAAGATTATATATTCAAACTCAACCCTGTTGAAAATGTCTAATCCTATCACTCACTTTTACTTTGCCTGATATCCAAAAGTCTCTACTGATATATGCTTTTCTACATAATTTCCCAGGTTCATGATTTTGACTGACTGTTCATATGTGCTGACATTTACATTCACTCTCTACCTGAAACCCAATTTCTAAATAACTATTGGTTCAAATCGTATACTCACTCTTCTTTCTGAATATACCTACTATCTCCCAAATCCTACTGACTATCCTTTTTTGAATTGGTGTTCTCTTCAACATTCAATCACCCAAGGTACAAGGTCCAATGCCAATGTATATTAATTTATCTGAGACATCTGTGCAGGACGTAATTCAGAGCTAAGTCTCCCAATCAAGGGCCTCATACTTTTCTGGGCTTCAAATCTTACTTAGATTTCTGTTTACATACAGTGTGACCAGGAAAGTCTCAGTGGAGAAACCCTGCTTTGGGCCTTTTGTTTACCTATTGTTCTTTTGCCCTGAATGTCAGGAAGGTGTTTGCCTCAGGCCACACGTTTGTGAAGCCTGAAGAAACAGTTTTCAAATGGAAATGAATGGGCATCCCCTGTGGCTCTTTGCTTAATTGCTTTGTAAAGATATGTGTCTGAATCAGCCTCTTAGCCCTCTGTGAGGCTGTGGCTTATATTCTCAACTCCTGATTGATGTAAAGAAAGATACCACGTGTGCATCCAAAATCAAAATGGCAAAAATTGCAGTCATTGTGGATGAAGCCTCT
Organism: Callospermophilus lateralis; assembly: GCF_048772815.1. Lineage (NCBI taxonomy): Eukaryota > Metazoa > Chordata > Mammalia > Rodentia > Sciuridae > Callospermophilus > Callospermophilus lateralis. The sequence continues at coordinate 5,021,892 of NW_027514551.1, forward strand.
CGCCTTCCTCTGTAAGGTTCCTGACCTCCATCAAGTGAGAATAGGGATCCTTTGATCAAGTGAATTCTTCAAGGCGCTGCAGAGGGTAGCCCATAGGTGCTTGGGTTTTCTCATGAGTCCAGTTCACATAAAGAATCTAAACCCCACAGTCAGAGACCTCAAGTTGGAGAAGTGGAAAAGTATTAATGGCAGGCCTATTTGATCACTCCTGGTTCACAGGAATGATGTCGAGGCCACAGTGACTTTAGACAAATGAGAGGCAAGGGAGCATTTTTTGGACACTGTCTTTGTTTGCACCCCTAGTGGAAAACTCCAGCCAAAGGTTATGATGAGTGTCTATATGGAAGAAGATTAGGGCCGTGTGGAGTGTTTTGGATTTAATTGTGGTCATTTGTGTGGTGGTTGGAAGAAATGACAAGGTCCACCTGGCCTTGAACTCTGGTGTGATTCCTCTTAGAGACTGAGTTCTTGAACCGACATCAGAGAAGTATTGCCATGAATTGTGTTGGGATTTTAGGAGGCCACGCATAAGAGTCGCCCTTGGAAACTGAGATCTAGGCCCAGGTTGGCTTTCCAAATATCACTGGGAATCTCAGCCAGGATACCAAATGAATTTATTCTGAAAAACTTGGCAGCCATAGTTGAGAGTCAAATATCACACGGACCTCACATTGTAGACCTCAATAGGCCTGGCTTCATGTGACCTTTTGGCCATTATTTGGGAAGACTTGCCTGTGAGAGTTCTCCAGAGCTTTCATTGAAATGAGCTTCCTCACCATTTAACGGTTCCTTAATATATTGAAACCCACAGTGCCTCCAACATCATCCTTGAAAAATGGCTAGATAGATACCATAGTTTTTTTCAAATTCCCATGACCAGGTAGCACTGGAGAACCTTTGGATGTCCTGGTGTTGATCTTGAGTATGCCAGACAGTGCCTTGATTGACTGGGTTTTATGAAAATGGTGTAGAACAGAGATGCCAGTAAGTTGGAGCCGGCTGAGTAGTGGGGCTAGAACAGTGCTGGGCAGGTGTGTGATAAAACATGTGGTGGGGCAATATGGATCTCTTTTTGGCTTCCAAATGGCTTGTGACTGACATGGTGCAGACAGAAGACCCTTCTATGTAAAGGCATCTTGTTATATGGAGAGGTTTCAGGGCAATGTTCAGAAACAGGTCGCTATGGTCAAGGGAGCAAACTATGTGGGATAGAAGCCTGGTTGGTGCATTCTCCTGCAGACCCTGACCCACCACTCAGACAGAAATCCCTCCAGCACTGTGACACAGTTGAACTCCTTGTATTTTGTGAAGCAAATACCAAACACCCAGTGCAGCAGCAAGAGACACCACAAAAATTGCAGGATGACCAAATGGCTTCACAGTCCACACGGGGAGAAACTTAGCCTCCAGTGTCCACAGGTTACCTACTAAAAGGGAATTCAGCACTGCTTCCTCATTTTCATTGGAAAATAAGAAACCATGTCCTCCAGGTCACATAGATGCACACCCAGCTTTGATCGTCTCACTACAAGGGAAGCTAAAGCTCCTGACAACTACATATATTTCAAGTGCCCAACCACACAGGCAGTTTCTCAAGAAGTCTTTAGGCCAGCAGAGCTCCATGTTTGTGGAGTGTTTACCATGTCTTTTACATTTGGAATCTCCTCTACCACCTCCAAGGTTTCAAAACCTTGAGCATATTCCATTCCAGATATGTATTCACTGACTTTCTAACTCTTCTCCTCTAATGGTGTTTTAGTTGGGGTGAAAGTACTGTCAAGGCATTATTCTGGATGAGAGTGGGAACAGTTTTTTGTAGCACATATTTACATACACATTGGATTCATTTTCTAATTTTCCATTCCAAATATTGAATCCCTGACACTAACCCGTAACCTACTACACTCTGACTACTAATACTAATAAGATGGAGAAAAATAACCCAAACAGAATAAAAATACAAGCATTACAGTAGGCATGGTGTATAGTTGGACTTGCCTTTTGCCTTAAATATGGTAGGAGTTATAAATCTAGTCAATTTTTTGTTGAAATCGTTCTACATGTTTTTTTAAAGTAAACCATTCTGTGAATTCCTGTCTCCCTTTCTCTGTAGCCTATTCACCACCTGTATTTTTATATGCACACATAGAATCCTACCTGGGACCACACGCACATTCTTGTGAGGTGGCTAACTTGGCAGATACAAATTGTAAGGGACCACTCTTTCTAAACGATGTTGGAACTGAAAATTCAAATTATGTGTGAGCTTTCTACTTGAACAATATTATTCATAAATCCATGTTCAGTAAAATAAATATTTTTGGATCTGTCGATGATATATATTTCATTATAAATTTTGATTGGCATATATATTGCTATTTTTAATGTATCTCTGTGTGTGTGTATCTATATATCTATATATCTATATCTATATATCTATCTATATCTATCTATATCTATCTATCTATCTATATATCTATATCTATCTATATCTATCTATATCTATATCTATATCTATATCTATATCTATATCTATATATATATATATATATATATATATATATATACATATATTTATATATACACTCTCCAGATTTTTCATAATATGAAATGTGTGTCTTATTTTACACTCACCAAATTCATTCATATTCATGTATGTGGATTTATAATCAACTTTTCACAAGGTTATTCTTAGAAATATTCATTCACCTGAAATACATATTTGTTTCCTAGTACTGAAAATAATTCAGTGAATGGTGCATACAAATCCTAATATTTCTACAGTAACTGACCCAGATTAACATCAATGCAAGTAGATTCCAATCAGACATGATGTGTATTTTGACGTTCATTTTTATTCAACACTGGTAGATTACTATTTCTTTAATTTATGCACATCATAGGATATATATTTCATCCACAAGTTAGGAAATTTATAGGCATTTCTTTCACTATCAATCACTTCCTGCTTCAGAACACATGTATTCCTCCATATTTCTTGACTGGTCTTTTCATGAGAAAAGGAACGGACAAGGCAAGAAAAGGCACCTAAGATAGCACCGAAGACAGGGAAACAGTCCTATTTGGACTGTTGTCCAGAGCTTTCATTGAAATGAGCTTCCTCACCATTTAACGGTTTAGAGGGCATTGCTTCTGTTGTAATCAATTAATCCCCTGAAACCCAAGTTTAGGTTGTTTCACAATTTTGTACCCAACATGTAAGGGAGGGGCTCAGAATTCCACAGTCTGCAGAAGTTCACAAAAAGCAGGTTTTTTTTCTCTATTCTGGGCAAGTTAACATTTTAAGGACCCCTGGGAGGGGCAGAGCTTTTTTCTTCCCTTTTTTCCTTGCCAGCTGTTACCATGGAGCCCAGTTTGTAACTTCTTTATCTTAGAAATATAGATATTTCTGTGAACCCCCAGCTCAAGGCCAGAGGCCTTGTTCACATATGGCCAGCATTGTGACTGACTCTTTCCAAACACATTATTTTCGATTTCCATAATCACTTTTGTAGCAAAACTAACATATCTTCATGATCAACCATAACCCTAATATTAATATTATATGTATAACTGGTTGGAATGAATGATTGTATATCAATATAAGATTTTTTATATATTTTCAGATATCAATTCAACCCATTATTTAATGTGGAAACACTTATATTATTTATTCACTGTATGGTCCATTCATGCATTATCTCTATATTCATAGACACAGTGTACACCTCTTTGTACCCCCAATACCCATTTATATGTCTTCAAAATATTGCTCCCAGAAATGGTGGAAGAAATACTCCTGTCACCAGATCTACATATACATTTTATCAGTGTAATATTCTGGACAAAAAACGCAAATGTCACACTTATGATTGTACCAAAGCCTAAATGGAAAGTGAGCAGGGATTACAAAAAACATCCATGTCAAGGTTGCCTAATGCTTTCAAATGTCAATCCTATTGGTGATTACATATTTGTTTCTTCCTAAGATTATATATTCTAAGTCAACCCTCTTTAAAATGTCTAATCGTATCACTCACTTTATAGTTTGCCTGATATATTGATATCTGCTTTCCTTCATATTTTTCCCAGTTCATTATTCTGACTGTTCACATGTGCTGACATTTACATTCACTCTCTAACCGAACCCCTCTTGCTAAAGAACTTTTGTTCCAAATCCTATACTCACTCTTCTTCCGAAACCTACCGACTATCTTCTAAATGCTACTGACTATCCCTTTTCGACTGGATTTTCTCTTCTACATTCAATCATCCAAGTAATGTTTGTGCGAGCATGGGAGGAAGAGACCACAAAGAGACTGTCTCATGCAACAGCAAAGGGTTTATTGGGGGTCCAGCATGCTGGGGTTCAGAGCTCACATGAACAGAGCAGAGAGCCCTGAGAACAGCTTAAGCAGAGCTTATATAATTTCCTTGGAGAGGGCAGGGATGGAAGTTTATTGATGGGTCAGGGCGAGTGGGCGGTTTGCGTGTAAACGGGTGAGGGAATACATTCTGCAATTTGGCAGTTAGGGGACAGCACATTCTGGAAACAAGATTAGCAAACAGTTCTCAATATTTCAACAGTGTTTTGTTAAGCATACAGAAAAAACAGGAAATTACAAGTACCTATTTTATTAACCTTTCTTTTCCCACTTCTTCTGGCTACTGTTAATCATAAAAGTGATCATTGGTGGGTGTCACATTCTATGTCTGCAAGTGGGGAATTACCAAAAGTTTAAATTCTTCAATTTGAGCTTGGAGAAAACAAATTACACTTTTGAGCACACAGGGTTTCATAGTTAGAAATAATATGAGGATTATTATTGGACCGACCAGGGTTGATAGAAGCGAAGTTAACCAGGGGTACTGTATGAACCAGACTCAAACCACCCTTTTTGTGCCTCTCTCTCTCATTGACCCTCTTCAAGGTGTCTTTTTAATTTACTCATATATTTTTTTACAACTACAGTATGTTTGCCATAAAAACAACATTCTTCCCTCAATGCAGCAAAGGGTCCCCGTCTCTCATGAAGAGGAGGTCCAACCTTTGACTGTTCTGTAAAACTACTTCAGAGAGAGAGGATAAAAATTCCTGCAAAGCTGTGATGGAGGTTTCTAATATCTTTAAGTTTTGGTCTATTGCTGCTTCTAATTGGGTCATTTGTTGTGTCCCATGGAGCAGGGCAGTGGTTCCTGTGCCCACCCCTGCAGCAACTTCTATTCCTAATAGGAAGGCTAAAGTGACAGAAATATGTTCGCAGCGGAACCGGGTTTTATGCCCCCCTGTTTGAACTTCTAATGAACCTGCATCATTATAGAGCACTCTGGGAAACATCTGCACCATTACACAATTAATCACATCTGTTGACCATTTCATGAAAACATAAAAAATATTTAAGTATATAGATTTTACTGTTGTAGGGGTGGACAAGGCAAGGCACCTAAGATAGCACCGAAGACAGGGAAAAAGTCCTATTTGGTTGCCACTGGATTCAGAGGGCATTGCTTCTGTTGTAATCAATTAACTCCCTTAACCCCACGTTTATGTAGTTTCAGAATTTTGTACCCAGCATGAAAGGGAAGGGGCTCAGAAGTTCACAGTGTGCAGAACTTCACAAAAAGAAAGTTTTTTCTGTTTTTTCCTCTGTTCTGGGCAAGTTAACTTTTCAAGGACACCTGGGAGGGAGAGAGCTTTTTCTTCATTTTCTTTTATCCCCCTGCAGCTGTTACCATGGAGCCCAGCTGGTAATTTTTTATCTTTGAAATGTAGCCATCTCTTTGAAGCCCCAGCTCAAGGCCAGAGGCCTTGTTCACATATTGTGTGAAAAACTATTAAGGGGGTATCTAGCTTAGGAGTGCTGATTTTTCCAGCCAGTGGCTAAGTAGAACAGGGCAACAGAAAAATAGGGAGTTTATCTACACTGAACTCTTTTGTAGGGACTCTTTTGCTGAAAGTCCTAATGTCAGCCATGGTGAAGACTTCTGAAGAAGTTCAGTTAAGATTTTTCTCTGGGCCTGGTACAGAGCGGGAAGATGGGGAAGGCGGGGGGTGAGAGCAGCTCCGTGGATCTGAGAATGAGGCAGGTGAGATGTAAAAGAATAATGAGAAAGGGGTTTGGGATTTTCCTAGCAACTAAAACTTGAGCAGTAGAACAAGTAGAGCAGAGGGGAAGACAGGAGTGAGTATCCCAAAAAGCCTGTGAGGTACTTTAAATTCTAAGTAACCTGTTTTTAGTGATGACAAAGGAACTTTAAAGGCCATTTTCATTACATCTTCGATAGGGGTCTGAGGGCTCTCCTAAGCTGGTTTGAGCTTTGTGTTAGCTGGTAAGAGGACCTGGTTAGACCCGGTGCAGGCACTGACAGGAGAAGAGAGGAGTGAGTGGGTGGAGGGGTACCTCAGTACCTGCTACCTCAGCAAGGGGCCAATGGTCTGAGAACCGGCAGAGGTTTGGGTGTTTGATCTAGTAATTGGAGGAGAGAAATCAGGTTGGTGAGCTGGGACTGACAGCAGAGAGTCTTGAGCAGAAGGCTGAGGGTGAGGATCTATTGGAGAAGCATAGTTCAGGATGTGAGCGAAAGAGGGAAAAGGCCTTCACATAGGGGAATTTCCTTTAACCCTTTTGAGCACTTGCAGAAGTTAAAAAGGTCACACAGAATTTGAGGATCTAGAGACTTCTCTGGGGGTTTGGTTTTGGTTGTCTAATTGGTAATATGGCCAATGCTGTGTACTGAATTTAATGAGGATTTTGGGTTCCACCAGGCAACCCATCTATGCTGAAATCCTCATGACTTACAGAAGATTTTGGCTTTTCCCCCAAACAGCCATGGCTCTTTGAGGCTTTAATAGTCTGTGGGGCAAACATACTAATCTAGGCTAGCCAATCTGCATCTGGCTCGCATGTCCCTACATCCATAATGTTTGTTTCCATTATCTATTGTACGGAAAGGATTTAATGGAATTTTAGTGGGATCCTCTTCATCTGGGATATCCTAATAAGAAAGACCTATAGCCAGCTGACAAATATCTGGGTGGAGAGATGGCCACAAGATCACTAAGGGGGCTGTATGTGAGGTAGACCATACTTCTTGTCTAGTAGGATTTGTGATCAGCCGTTGCTGCTGAACGTGCTGATGCGCGTTAGGTCTACTCATGGCCAAGGGGAGAGTCTATAGCCTTATCCACATGACGAATACACAATTTGAAAGGGTTACCAGTCTTTTCCAGTTTCCAGCCAAAGTCTGGACAGGGTGCAGGCTTGAGATTAGAGGCATGGATTCAGGAAGTGATTCTGTCAACTTTTACCGCTGTAGGTGTTATAAGTAGCATCCAGGGATGACACCTAGTGTCGTCTTATGTAGATGATGTCTCTTACTTGATATCGATGTGGAGTCCCCTCATCCCCAGGTTGGAAAGCAGTCGCCAGCTATTTCCACAGGTATCGCTGAGTTCTTTCAAGAGATTTAAGTCTGTCAAGCAAGGGGGTGTGGAAGGGATGTTTAGGTCTTAGAGTTGGGGTTAGGTCCCTTACTGCAGGAGAGGCATCATAGAGAATTTCATAGGGGGTGAGTTTACACAAAGAAACAGAGGGGGTATTTCTTGCATGAAATAGTGCATAAGGCAGGAGCATAGTCTAATCTTTTATGTTGGTCTCTAAGCTTAATTTCGTTAAGGTCTCTTTAATGGTTCTATTTATTTTTTTTAACCTGTCCTGAGCTCTGGGGTCTATAAGCACAATGTAACTACCAACTGATCCCCAGGGTCCTGGCTAACCCCTGACTTACCTGGCCCATGAATGCCGTTCAATTATCAGATCCTATTACCTTAGGAAGGCCGTGTCTTGGAAAAATATCTTAATATTTTTCAGGATCTTCTTGACCACCATTTGTGCCGTGGTTTTTTTTTTTTTTTTTTTTTTTTTTTTTTTTTTTTTTTTGTGGGGGGGAAAGGCTTCAATCCATCCTGAAAATATATCTACAAAGACTAGGAGATATTCATGTCCATATCTTCCTGGCTTAATTTCAGTAAAGTCCACTTCCCAGAATTGTCCTGGTCTGGTTCCTCGTAGGTGCTTTCCTGCAAGAAGCTTGGAAGGGTAAGCTTTAACCAATTGACAGAACCGATAGGCTTTTGTTACCTGTTCAGTTATTTCCTTTTGCTGTGAGTGAGTTAGTCGAAAACTCTGTCCTTGATCCTTCAGGAATGGCTGCAGTTTCTTTGAACCAAGGTGAGTGAGTTGATGTACATTTTTAATGTAGTGTAGGGCTTTCTGAAATTGCAGGCTGGGCTCAGTGAAGTTGAGGAGTTCAGTGTCAGTGTCCTTAGATGTTATCAAATGCTTGCTGGTGCTCAAGGGTTCATTGGAATTGGGCATTCTCATTTAACAGCGGGTATAAAGGAGCAGCTGAGAACACAAATCCAGGTATCAATAACCTGCAAAAGCCAGCAGTCCAAGAAAATCTCTGTTTTGTCTTCTGTTATATGGGGGTGGTATCTGCCCAACAGTTTGTTTTCTGGGCTCAATGAGCCATCATTTACCGCCCCTAATGGAATACCCCAGGAAGATTACTTCTTGCTGGCAAATTTGGGCCTTTTTGGCTGAAGCTCTATATCCGAGTTGAGCAAGCTCGGATAATAGTGCTTGGATCGCAGACTCACAGTTTTCCTTGGTGTTGGCTGCCAGTAGCAGGACATCCACATATAAAAGCAGGGTGACTTCAGGGTGCATAGTTCTGAAGTTGTTGAGATCTCTGTGGAGGGCTTCATCAAAGAGAGTGGGGGAGTTTTTGAACCCCTGTGGGAGTCTAGTTCAAGTTAGTTGACCAGACTTTCTGGTTTCTGGGTCTACCCATTCGAAAGCAAACAGCAACTGACTATCTTTATGCAGAGGCAAGCAAATGAAAGCATCTTTTAAGTACAGAACAGTATACCATTTTCACTCAGCAACAGCAAAGGGTTTATTGGGGGTCCAGCATGTTGGGGGTCAGAGCTCACTTGAATAGAGCAGAGAGCCCTGAGAACAGCTTTAACAGAGCTTTTATACTTTCCTTGGCGAGGGCAGGGAGGGAAATTTATTGATGGGTCAGGGTGAGTGGGCGGTTTGCGTCCAACCGGGTGAGGGAGTACATTCTGCAGTTTGTCAGTTGGGGAGAGCACATTCTGGGAACAAAATGAGCAAACAGTTCTCCAGATTTCAACAGTGTTTTGTTAAGCATACAGAAAAACAGGAAGTGACAAATACGTATTAACCTTTAACCAAAGCAAAATGGAAAGTGAGCATGGATTACTTAAAACAACCATGTCCAGGTTGCCTAATGCTCTCAATTGTCAATCCTATTGGTGACTACACATTTCTTTCTTTCTAAGATTATATATTCAACCTCAAACATGTTGAAAGTGTCTAATCCTATCACTCACATTATACTTTGCTGATTTCCTAAAGTCTCTATTTATATCTGCTTTCCTACATATTTTCCCCAGTTCATCATTGTGGCTGACTCTTCATATGTGCTCAAATTTATGTTCACTCTCTACCTTAAACCCTATTGCTAATGAACGTTTTGTCCACATCCTATACTCACTCTTTTTTCTAAACCTACTGACTATCTTCTTAATCCTAGCAACTATTTCTTTCTGACTGGATGTTCTCTTGGACATTCAATCTTCCAAGGTACAAGGTCCCATGCCTTTGCATATTGATTCATCTGAGACATCTGTGCAGAACAAAATTCAAAACTAAGTATCCCACTAAAGGGCCCAATGTCCTTCTGGGCTTCAAATCATTCCTATATTTCTGGTTTCATACTTATATTTTACGAATATATTCTTGTGAATATCGCAGGTTCCCAATATCATTATTTATCCTGCAGAATGATTTCTAACCCAAATAGAATATATTATTAACCTTAACCATACACTCTTCCCTCGATCTAACTTTACAGAAGAGCAGGGACAGAGTTGGTCTTACAATACAGGAATGTAGGGGATCTTCCACCTGCTGAGAACATCAAAGGTACATGCAGAAATGATCCCTGGAGAAGATGTAGGCAGCTATGAAGGACCTGAGAGAGCAAAAGTCATCTTCCAATGCAAACAACCTGATCAGGATGAAGGTATGTGTCTGAATCAGCCTCTCTCCTCATGATATAAAAATATGGACCAAACCAACCCTGTGTGGAGAGCTTCTCCTTGGTGCCTGTGGTTGATATACCATTGTAACTTGTGACAGTGTCACAGGAAGTAGGGGCAGCCTCCATCTCAAGGGACCCTTGGAAGCAATTGTTAGGACAAAGTGGTTGCCAAGGAAGTGACCTCATTCCCTTCCTGAAGGAATTGACCTACCTCACTTCTTTGGTGATGGAACTCGCTGAACTTGGGATCCAGGAAGCCAGGCACACAGAGCCAGTCCCAGTCCAATTCCCAGTGGTCTCACTTGTTTGGATTTACCTAGGACAGAGTCTGACTTTTTTGGTACCTAGTGATTTGAGGATGGCCAAATGAAGGTAGAGCTCTGAAGAGGGCCCTTTCCTGAGAAAGCAGGTAGTGGTCAGCACAGGCTCCTGACAACTTCACAGACTTGGACAAGGAGACCAGATCTGAGACAGGACAGGCCAATTTAGGGGAACACAGTATGGCCCATGAGTCAGAGGACACTCTGGATAGTCACAGACCTACTTGGGCAGGAGGTGCCTTTTTGAGTGTGGGAGTGGGTTTGTGGTTTTGTCTCATGTTCTGAGAATAGGTAGGAAAGGCGGTTTGTTCAGATTGGAGTGGACTCTTTCTAGAAAGTCCTTTGACAAGGTGAGTGTTTCTGTGTCTGTGTATCCCACTGTGTCCATGGTTGTACACATTAGAAATTAGAATCTATCAGTGAATGTGTCCTGTCTAGTAGAAAGATTCCCAGCATTAACCCTGCCCATTTTAGGAATGGACTGCAGCTTGCCTTATCCATGGGCAACACCTACTCTTTTCCTAAGTTTCTGTTTTCTTTCTGAATTCTGGCCACTTTCCAGAATAGGCTCATAGTTTTGTGTCCAAGATATGTACCACCTTCGAGCTCTGTGACATGGCCATGTACTGGATAGCTGAAGGGAATGGCGAGCATCTCAGAAAACTCAGATATCAGTGTGACCAGGAAAGTCTCAGTGGAGAAACCCTGCTTTGGGCCTTTTGCAAACCTATTGTTTTGTTGCCCTGAATGTTAGGAAGTTCTTTGCCTCAGGCCACTCCTTTGTGAAGCCTGAAGAAAACAGTTTTCAAATGGAAATGAATGGGCATCACCTGTGGCTCTTTGCTTTATTGCTTTGAAAATGGTTGTGGCTGAATCAGCCTCTTGGCTCTGTGTGAGGCTGTGGCTTAGATTATCAGCACCTGATGGATCTAAAGAAAGATCTAATGTGTGCATCCAAAACCAAAATGACAAAAAGATCAGTCATTGTGGATGAAGTCTCTCACCTTCCTCTGTTAGGTTCCTGACCTCCATCAAGTGATAGTAGGGATCCTTTGAGTCAAATGAGTTCTTCCAAGCCCTGCAGAGGTGCTTGGGTTTCCTCATGACTCCAAATCACATAAGGAAACAATACCTGACATTCAGTAGGCTTCAAACTGGAGTAGCAGAGCAGCATTAACATCAGACCTATGTGATCAATCCTGGTTCACAGGAAGGGTGTCCAGGCCACCCTCAGGTTAGGCTAATGAGGGGCAAGGGAGATTATTTTGGACACTCTCTTGGGCTGTGCCATTCATGGAAACATCCAGCGAGAGGGAATGATGAGTGTCTATATGGAAGAAGATGAGGGCCTTGGGGGAGTGTTTTGGTTTTAATTGTGGTCATTTGTGTGGCGGTTGGAAGAGATGACTGGGTCCACCTGGGCTTGAACTCTGGTGTGATTCCGCTCAGAGACTGAGTTCTGTAACTGACATAAGAAAAATAATTGCTTTGGAAATGGGTGTGTCTTAATCAGCCTCTAGGCTCTGAGTGATGCTGTGGCTTAGAATATCACCACCATATGGATCTAAATAAAGATCCCATGCATGCACCCATAACCAAAATGGCCAAAAGAGCAGTTATTGTGGATGAAGTCTCACACCTTTCTTTGTAAGGTTCTGAAAGTATAAAAGAAATTAAAATTCAAACAAAAGAACCAGGTTTTGTAAAGTTTACAAGCTGCACTCAGAACCTGAAAATCTGTGGCAGTAAAGACATTTACCAGACCTGCCCATTAGATGTGTGTTGAAATCTTCCCTGACCACCTAGTTACTTAACAACCCCTTACCAGAAACCGTGCAGCTCAGCACATATACATCTCAGGTCTTCAACCAATCATTTTAAACGTATACCCCTTCTCATGGCTGACCAATAACCCCTGCCCGATGTGTTCCCACCAATGAAGGTGCTAATCATGTTTTAGAGTTGTTATTTGACTTTCCCGTGGTATATGATGATTTGCTAAAGGAGGCTATGATGTATGTAAAGTCCCTGCCCTCTCTAAAGAATGTGTATAAACTCTGCTCAAGTTGTTCTCGGGGCTCTTTGTTCTTTGCATCTCTGAAGTGAGCTCTGAACCCCAGCATGCTGGACCCCCAATAAACCCTTTGCTGTTGCATGAGACAGTCTCTTGGTGGTCTTTTCCTCCGACATTCACCCCATCTTTTCATCTGGAGGCCCCACGTGAGACATCTGGCAGCGGCGGACGAAAGACCCCACCTTACTTACCCCAACTCTCGGGGTAAGTAAGGTGCCTCTTTCTGGTTTCAGGTTTCAGGTCAGGGCTTGGCTAAGTGGCTGTCAGTGAAGAGCGTAAGCTCTCTCTGAAGGTGGCTGACAGATGTTTAACAGAGCCACAGGCCACGTCCCTGGGGGACGCTCCAGAGGACTCGGGAATTCGAGGAATAGTAGGTTCCTCAACTCAGTTATATTTTGCTTCAGGATTCGGTTTGACAGCCCATCTGGTTTTGCCGGCTACTCAGTTTTGTTCATTGTCAGAAACTCATTTTGAGTTTACTGTCTGTCTTTATTGTCTAACCCATCAGGTTTTGCCAGTTACTCAGTTCTAATCTTTATCTTGGACTCATGTTAAACGTTTACTGTTTGTCTTTGTCTGTGTCTTGTTTGTGTATTCACTGTCCCTGATTGAATAATTCCCATTATGGGACAAAGTACTTGCACACCTCTGTACCTTACCCTTGATCATTGGACTGATGTCCGCTCAAGGGCCCAGAATCTTTTTTTTTCAGTAAAACGCTGTACCTGGCAGACTCTCTGTGCTTCAGAATGGCCCATTGCCGCAGTCCGGCTGCAGCAAAATATCCGGGGGGTGACGAATGACTTGTGTATGTTGATACAGCAGGAATAGGAGCCATTTATTGTAGGATCTGAGCGATATTTATACATTTTACACAGCTTATCTAATTAGCATAAAATAGATACAGCAGTCAACCAATAAGGAATCTCCAAACTTAATGGCTCGCTTTTGTTACTTCACAAACCACTCCCTCTGGCATTTTGCCAGGCACCATGCAGACTTGTTTACAGACTGTAACATTTCTCTGGCAAAATAACAGGTGCCATCCTGACTTGTTTACAGACCTTAACATTTCCCCCTTTTGTTTAATTTAAATAACGACCATAGTGTTTTTTAGAGAAACACCATAAATAACCTGCTAGAAACAGAAAGGGAGGATACAAAATGTTACAATTCCAAGCCAATTGATGGCTCCATGCAAGAAGCCCTTGGAAAAATTATACCAGCAATGACACCATTAGCAAAGATATTGAGTTACAATTTGTTGTAGATTACAGTTTGTTATCTCAGTCGAGATAAAGCAGTGTCTCAATAGATTAACTCACAGTCCAGGTAAATCACAGTCCAGGTAAGTTCTGCAGGCAGCTAGCTTAAGTTGTAGCAGCAGAAACAGCAATACTCCGAAGTCTCCTCGGGTTCTCAGCCGAAGTTTCCTCTGGTTCTCAGCAACAATGTAAATTCTTTCACCTTTGTTTTCACCAGCACTGGAACGAAGGCAGGAACTCCAGATGGCTAAAGAAAATTCTGTAGCATTTCACTAAGAAACCAACCTTTGGAACAATTTAGTACATTATCTCAAGGTTTTTTTACATTTGAAATAAGCCTTAATAGTACTCATTACTCATCAGTCTTCTAGTGTGGGAGACACATTGTAGTTACTGGCCTTGGAAATGATCAAACTTCAGGGATACCAGTAGCGTCTTCTGCCAGCTGTAGCATCCTGGGCAGCCCCAGATGGCCCTGGGGAGAGTCCCAGACTCAAACTTCTTCCAGGCACATGGAGCAAGAGCCTGCGAGACTGTGCCTCCAGGTCAGGTCTACATTTGGGCTCCTAGTGGCCATCCGCTCCCCCGGGCAGGGTGGCAGGGAAGAGCCAGCAACTGCCACTTGGAAAATTCTTGCTGCGCCATGATCGGCTTGGGCAGGTGGCAGCCACCTTGTCGTTTCACGCACCCTCAGGTAACGAAAAGAATTCAGTAATAGCCTTTTGCTGCAACTTTCGTCCTGATAATCTTTGTTCTTCTGAACTTTCTTTTTCTTTCTGACTAGAGTTTCTGGGCTTTTATCAACACATGCCCTAATTATTCTTGGTTCCACTGGGGTGCCTTTCTCCCTTATCAATTTACTTCTCACCCCTTCCATAATTTTCGTCACAAAGACAATACAACATTTCAAGACAAAACAAGACACAAACATACTGCATCAATCTTCTTCATTTTCTCAAAATGGCCATTTTTCCTCTCGCCCTATCTGCCTAGGGACGAGCAGATTGCTCCCGTCCTATCTATGGACGGGCAGCTTTTTTTTGTCACTTTCCCCCGAGTGTCCCGGGGCTCCCCGTAACGGGCCACCATCTGCCGCAGTCCGGCTGCAGCAGAATAACCAGGAGGGTGATGAATAACTTGTGTACATTGATGCAGCAGGAATGAGAGCCGTTTATTGTAGGATCTGAGCGATATTTATACATTTTACACAGCTAATCAAATTAGCATAAAATAGATACAGGAGTCAACCAATAAAGAATCTCCACACTTAATGGCTCGCTTTTGTTACTTCACAAACCACTCCCTCTGGCATTTTGCCAGGCACCATGAAGACTTGTTTACAGACTCTAACATTTCTCTGGCAAAATAACAGGTGCCATCCTGACTTGTTTACAGTCCTTAACAGCCGATCCTCGGAGTTGGATGTCCCCCAGAATGATCCTTCCACTTCCCTCTAACCCAAAAAGTCAGAGATATTGTCTTTCAGCCGGGGCCAGGTGTCCACCCAGATCAACAGCCATATAACCCTTCCCCCACGATCCTATAATTCAAAACTTCCACTCCTCCCCCTCTTCCCTTCATTCTCCCTGAGTCACAAGACTGGACACTCCTCCCCCTCCTTATCCTCTACCCTTGCTCCACAACCCCCAACATGATCTTGATGATCTTCCTGACGCTGACTCAGCCTCTCCACCACTAGAGGCATTTAGTCCGGACCCAAGCCCTCCAGGGGACTTCCCTGCAGTAGCAGCTGCCCCTACGACCCTGGAGGAAGCTGGGCCAACTAAAGAAAACCGCCAGCAATGGATAATAGAAAACTCGGAAGCCCCTGGGATGCTCCCTCTCCATCCTTACGGGCCAATGAAACGACACAACTGGGACCCCAACACCTTTGAAGGTAGGTAGCATCTTTCCACTTATCGCCAGGCTCTAATAGCAGGTCTCCGAGCGGCCGCCAGAGGGCTGGCTAATTTGGCCAACGTAAGAGCGATTATCCAAGGGCCTAATGAGTCTCCCTCTATGTTTCTTGAGAGAATTATGGAAGCATTAAGAAATATACTCCTTTTGACCCTCAGGCAGAGGACCAAAGAGCATCTGTTGGAATGGCCTTTATCGAGCAGGCTGCCCCAGATACTAGGAGAGATTTACAAGGTCTAGATGGATTACAACATATGACTTTAAGAGATTTATTCAGAGAGGTTGAGAAAGTATATTATAAGAGAGAAACTGAGGAGGAGAGGAAACAGAGGAGAGAGAAGGAAAGAGAACAAAAGGAGGATGAAATGAGCAAAAGGCAGACTAAAGCATTGGCTAAGGTTTTGTTCACAGCAGCAAATACGCCAGAAGTTAAAAAGCAGGAAGACAGGAAGGGATACCTGGTCCCATGCCAAAGGCTGCCCCTGGCCTCAGATCAATGTGCCTACTTTAAAGAAAAAGGACACTGGGCCATAGAGTGCCCCAAAAAGAAGCAGCCACCCCAGCCCGCCATGCTGACTCTAGAAGAGGACTAGGAATGTCGGGGCTCAGATCTCCTCCCCGAGCTCAGGGTAACATTTGAAGTGGAGGAGACTCTAGTGAACTTTGAAGTGGATACAGGAGCAGTATACTCAGCCCTTAAGACCCCACTTGGCCCCCTATCAAATAAACGGTCTCTTGTTCAAGGGGCTAATGGCAGTAGATATCGGGCTTGGACAACTAAGAGTATTATGGATGTAGGAAAGGGAAAAGTCTACCACTCTTTCCTAGTAGTCCTAGAATGCCCAGCCCCATTGATGGGCAGGGAACTGCTTACCAAACTCCGGGATAGAATAACCTTTAACTCTGATGGTCCCCAAGTGAACTTTCTAAAGCCTTCAGTAAAAACTCCCATAGTCACGGCTTTGACTATGTCCACAGAAGATGAACAACAACTCTTCTCGCTCCCTAGGACTGATCAAACAGGCAAACTAGCACAGAAATGTATAAAAGATTATCCTAATACCTGGGCAGAAACTGCTGGATTAGGTCTTGCCATAAAACAACCTCCAATAGTAGTAGAATTAAAAGCCTCTGTCTCTCTAATCAGTGTTAAACAATATCCTCTAAGCAAAGAAGCTAAGGATGGGATAAGGTGCCATATTCAGAAATACTTGGCTCTTGGTATCCTAAGGCCCTGTAAATCAGCCAGGAATACCCCCCTGTTACCAGTAGGAAAGCCAGGAACTGGGGAATACCGTCCTGTTCAAGACCTAAGAGAATTAACAACAGAGTGCAGGACATTCACCCCACAGTACCCACTCCATATAATTTGCTTAGCACTCTGAATCTGGAGCGGGAATGGTACACTGTGGTGGACTTAAAAGATGCTTACTTCTGCTTTCCACCTACATAAGGACAGTCAGTTCCTGTTTGCTTTCAAGTAGATAGACCCAGAAACTGGAACATCTGGCCAAGTAACCTGGACTAGACTCCCACAGGGGTTCAAGTACTCCCCCACTCTCTTTGATGAAGCCCTCCACAGGGACTTCAACGACTTCAGAACTGTACACCCCGAAGTCACCCTACTCCAATATGTGGATGATCTCCTACTGTCAGCCGACACCAAGGAGAACTATGAGTCTGGGGCCCAAGCACTATTATCTGAGCTTGCTCGGCTTGGATATAGGGCTTCTGCCATAAGGTCCAAATTTGTCAGCAAGAAGTAATCTTCCTTGGTTATTCTCTTAGGGGTGGCAAACAATGGCTCACTGAGTGCAGAAAACAAACTGTTGTGCAGATACCGCCCCCATATAATAAGAGACAACTCAGAGAGTTTCTTGGGACTGCCGACTCTTGCAGGTTATGGATTCCTGGGTTTGCATCTCTGGCTGCCCCTTTATACCCGCTGATAAAGGGGGATGCCTACTTCCAATGGAACCCTGAGCACAATAAGCTTTTTATAATGTCAAAAAAAGGTGCTGCTATCTGCTCCGGCCTTAGCACTCCCAGATGTAGAAAAACCCTTCACTCTCTACATCGAGGAAAAGAAAGGAATAGCACTGGGAGTGATCACTCAGACTTTGGGACCTTTGAAAAGGCCCGTAGCATTCTTATCAAAAAAATTGGACCCAGTGGCTAGCGGGTGGCTTCATTGCTTAAGAGCTATAACAGCGGCAGCCCTTCTAATAAAAGATGCTCGTATATGAACTTGGGACAGAAGCTAACCATTATAGCTCCCCATGCCCTGGAGAGCATCATCTGTCAGCCTCCAGAAAGGTGGCTATCAAACTTCAGAATAAACCACTACCAGAGCCTCTTGCTTGACAAAGGCAGAATAATGTTGGGACCCCCTGCTCCACTCAACCCGGCTACACTGCTGCCAGAAGTATCATCAGGACCCGTCGCTCATGAGTGTCAACACATACTGGCAGAGGAAAACAGTATACGACGAGACTTGAAGGATCAGCCACTGCCTCGCCCTGAAGTCGTATGGTTTACGGAGGGCACCAGTTTCCTCCAAGACGGTAAGCAGCAGGCTGGAGCAGCAGTAGTTAGCGAAACTAATGTCATCTTGTTCTCTGGTCTCCCAGAAGGGACATCAGCCCAAAAAGCAGAACTGATTGCCCTTACGAAACTATTGGAACTAGCAACAGGCAAAAGGGCCACCATATACACATTTGTCACTGCAAATGTGCAGGGGGCTACTTACCAGCAAAGGTGGCTATTAACCTCCACTGGGACAGAAATAAAGAACAAAGATGAGATCCTCCAACTTCTCTCAGCAGTGCAGGGCCCTAAGGACCTAGCTATAGTGCACTGTCCAGGGCACCAGAAGGAAAACGACCCCGTGGCGGTTGGAAACAGAAGAGCAGATTAGGAAGCTTAATTGGCAGCCCTAAATGGAGTGACTCTTTTAACTTTTTCCACAACGGGGAGAACAAAAAGTGGTCAAAAAGATCCTAGAAGACATTTTCCAAGGTTCGGCCTGCCTAAGGTACTAGGGTCTGATAACGGACCAACATTCGAAGCCCAGGTAAGTCAGGGATTCACCAGGACCCTGGGGATTAATTGGAAGTTACATTGTGCTTATAGACCCCAGAGCTCAGGACAGGTTCAAAGGATGAATAGAACCATCAAAGAGAACTTAACAAAATTAAGCTTGGAAACCGGCATAAAAAATTGGATTATGCTCCTACCTTATGCACTGTTTCATGCAAGAAATAACCTCTCTGCCTCTTTGTGTAACTTAACCCCTTATGAAATACTCTATGGTGCCCCTCCTCCAGTAAGGGACCTAATCCCAACTCTGAGACTTAATGATTCCTTTCACACCCCCTTGCTTGACAGACTTAAAGCCCTTGAACAAACCCAACACCCAGCAATACCTGTGGAAACAGTTGGCCACTGCTTATCAGCCTGGAGATGAGGGAACCCCACATCAATATCAAGTTGGAGACTTTGTCTACGTGAGACGGCATCAGGTGTCATCCCTGGAACCCCGCTGGAAAGGACCATACCAGGTGCTGCTTATAACACCTACAGTGGTGAAAGTGGATGGGATCACTTCCTGGATCAATGTCTCCCATCTCAAGCCTGCGCCCTGTCCAGACTCCGGCTGGAAATTGGAACAGACTGGTAACCCTCTCAAGTTGCGTGTCCTTCTTGTGGGTAGGGCTATGGATTCTTCCCCTGACCACCAGCAGTCCTAATCCCCATCAGCCTGTTCAGCAACAATGGCAAGTTATAAACCCTACTGGGCAAGTAGTGTGGTCTATTTCACATAGAGCCCCCTTATGGACTTGGTGGCCATCTCTCCACCCGGACATTTGTCAGCTTGCCATAGGCCTCTCTGACAGGGATCTCCCTGACATAGAGGACCCCACACAGATCCCACTCAAACCCAAACCAGGGCAACATAGACCACCTAACCCCATGAATTATGGATGTCATCTCCCCCAGCCCAGGTGTAAACTAGCCAGTCTTGATTTTTACGTGTGCCCAGCTGATTTCCAAAGTCGCAAACAGGCCCAACCCTGTGGAGGACCCAGTGCCTAGATCTACCAGAACCCCTCTATCATCTCATACTTCCCAGTTTCCGTTTTTGCCTACTTCTTCAGTCCAGAGTACAGGTGACTCCTCCCCCTGGGAACTAAATAAAGGAACCTTTATGGTACTGAACTCCACATAGTCAGAACTCCTTGCATTTCATCCCAGGTATTGGACAGCTCTCTAAAATATTGTGTATTGGTGCAGAAACTCCCCAGGGTGCTCTATCATGATGCAGAAACATTTGAAGGTCTACTAGGGGGACAAGAAAACCCGATTTCGCTGGGAGCCTGTGTCCCTTACTCTAGCCATCCTATTGGGGATAGGAGCTGCTGCAGGAGTGGGTACAGGAACAGCTGATATGATCCGTGGGTCACAGCAAATGGCCCAATTAGAAACAGCAATATCTCAAGACTTGAAGATGTTAGAGACCTGCATCACAGTTTTTCAGAAATCCTTAACCTCTCTCTCTGAAGTGGTTTTACAGAACAGGTGAGGATTAGACCTCCTCTTCATGAGGGCGGGGAGCTTCTGGGCTGCACTGAGAGAAGAATGTTGTTTTTATCCTGACCATACTGGAGTTGTAAAAGAATCCTTGAGCAAATTGAGAAAATGCCTTGAAGAGCACCAGATAGAAAGGGATATTCAACAAGTGTGGTTTGAGTCATGGTTTACCCAGTCCCCCTGGTTAACTACACTCCTATCAGCCTTAGCAGGACCCCTGATCATCCTTATGGTGTTGCTAGCTGTGGGAACTTGTTTGCTTAATAGCATATTTACCTTTCTCCAGGCTCAGATTGGGCATGTAAAACTCATTGTAATCAGACAGAAATACGCTCCACTGGCAGAAATAGAATGTGAGACCCCGCAATAATTATGATTCATTATTTTTAAGATTAAAAGTTTTCAGAAAACGCAGTGGGAAATTAAATAATAAAAGAAATTGAAATTGAAACGTAAAGAACCAGGTTTTATAAAGTTTACAAGCTGCACTCAGAACCTGAAATTCCTGTGGCAGTTAAGACATTTCCCGGAACTGCCCATTAGATGTGTGTTGAAATCTTCCCTGACCACCTAGTTACTTAACAACCCCTTCCCAGAAACCGTGAAGCTCAGCACATATACATCTCAGGGCTTCAACCAATCAGTTTAAATGTATACCCATTCTCAGGGCTGACCAATCACCCCTGCCCGACGTGTGTCCGCCAATGAATGTGCTAATCATGTTTTAGAGTTGTTATTTGATTTTTCCGTGGTACATTATGATTTGCAAAAGGAGGCTAGAATGTATGTAAAGTCCCTGCCCTCTCTAAAGAATGTATATAAACCCTGCTCAAGTTGTTCTCGGGCCTCTTTGCTCTTTGCTCCTCTGAAGTGAGCTCTGAGCCCCAGCATGCTGGACCCCCAAAAAACCCTTGGCTGTG
This sequence comes from Callospermophilus lateralis, assembly GCF_048772815.1. Lineage (NCBI taxonomy): Eukaryota > Metazoa > Chordata > Mammalia > Rodentia > Sciuridae > Callospermophilus > Callospermophilus lateralis. The sequence goes on from NW_027514551.1 coordinate 5,043,112, forward strand.
GCATGAGACAGTCTCTTGGTGGTCTTTTCCTCCAACATTCGACCGACCTTTTCACCTATCAAGGACCTGAGAGAGCAAAAGTCAACTCCATGTCAACTTACATATCAAACAACCTGGTCAGAATGAAGGGATGTGTCTGAATCAGCCTCTCTCTTCTTAATGTAGATTAAATGGACCAAACCAGGCCTGTGTGGACAGCTGTTCCCAGGTGCCTATGGTTGATATACCATTCTAACTTGTGAAAGTGTCACATGAAGTAGGGGCAGCCTCCATCTCATGGGACCCTTGGAAGCAATTGTTAGAACAAAGTGATTGCCAAGGCAGTGACCTCGTTCAGTTCCTGAAGGAAGTGACCTACCACACTTTCTTGTTGATGGAACTCTCTGAACTTGGGATCCGGGAAGCCAGGCACACAGAGCAAGGTCCAGTCCCAGTCCCTGTGGTCTCAATTGTTTGGATTTACCAAGGACAGAGTCAGTCTTTATTGGTACCTACTTATGTGATGATGGCCAAATGCCAGGAGAGCTTTGAAGAGGGGCCTTTTCTGGGAAAGCAGGTAGTTTCTAAACCATGACTCCTGACAACTTCAAAGAGTTGGCCAAAAAGACCAGATCTGAGACAGGACTCGCAATTTGGGGGGAACATAGTAAGGCCTACCAGTCAGAGGACACTCAAGATAGTCACAGACATACTTGGGGGAAGGAGGTGCCATTGTGGGTGTCTGTGTTAGTGTGTGGTTTTGTCTCAGGTTCTGAGAATAGGTAGGAAAGGCGGTTTATTTGTTTAGACTGGAATGTTTCGAGAAAGTCGTTTGATAACACGAATGTTTCTATGTCTTTGTATCCCACTGTATCCGTGGTTGTAGACATTTGAAAAGCGAATGCATCAATGGTTGTGTCCTGTGTAGTAGAAAGCTACCCAGCATTCATCCCACCCAATTTAAGAATGGAGAGCGGCTTGCCTTATGGATGGGCAACACCTACTACCTTCCTAAGCTCCTCTTTTCTTCCTGAATACTGGCCACTCTCCAGGATAGCCTCATGGTTTTGTTTCCAAATATGTACCACCTCCAAACTCTGTGACATGACCATGTACTGGATAGCTGAAGGGAATGGCGAGCATCTCAGAAAACTCAGATATCAGTGTGACCAGTAAAGTCTCAGTGGAGAAACACTGCTTTGGGCCTTTTGCTTACCTATTGTTCTATTGTCCTGAATGTCAGGAAGGTCTTTGCCTCAGGCCACCCCTTTTGTGAAGCCTGAAGAAAACAGTTTTTAAATGGAAATGAATGGGCATCACCTGTGGCTCTTTGCTTAATTGCTTTGGAAAGGGATGTGGCTGAATCAGCCTCTTGGCCCTGTGTGAGAGAGTCGCTCAGATTCTCAGCACCTGATGGATCTAAAGAAAGTTTCCAAGTGTGCATCCAAACCAAAATGGCCAAAAGAGCAGTTATTGTGGATGAAGGTTCTCGCCTTCCTCTGTTAGCTTCCTGACCTCCATCAAGTGAGAATATGGATCCTTTGGGTCAAATCAGTTCTTCAAACCCTGCAGAGGCTAGCCGATATGTGCTTAGGTTTTCTCATGACACCAATTCACATAAAGAATCTATACCAGACAGTCAGTAAGCCTCATTCAGGAGAAGCAGAGCAGTTATATAGCCGGCATATTTGATCACTCTTGGTTCACAGGAAGGGTGTCCAGGCCACCCTCACTTTAGGCAAACAAGGAGCAATGGTGCTTATTTTGGACAATGTCTAAGGCTGCACCCCTCATTGAAAACTTTAGTCAGAGGTTATTATGAGTGTCTATATGGAAGAAGATGAGGGTCATGTGGGACTGTTTTGGTTTTAATTCCGGTCAGATGCTGCAGTCTCTGGCTGGGCACAAATCACGAGTCTCCACACAGCTTGTAGATTCAAACAGCAATTCTTTATTCCCGAACTCACACAGGCCGTCTACAGACACGTTCTGGGGAAATCCACGTTCTCTGCCCAAATCCACTCTCTGCCCAAATCCACTCTCTGCCCAAATCCACTACTCCTGGGCTTCTGTCTCCCAAATATACTGTCTGACCCTAAGAACTCAAGAGGAACTCAGCAGCAGGATACACCCTATTCTAAAGGGGTACACCCTAATCTCCTATTATGCTAAACCGCCCTATTCTAAAGGGGGAACACCCTAATCTCCTATTATGCTAAACCAGGAACACCCTAAACATGGATCCGCCCTGGTCCTTGAGCAAGGTCTCCTTACATGCAATGTCCTGCAAAATTTCCTATTTCCATGAGTTCTTCCACTAAGGAAACATGGGGGTACACTGGCAAGGAAATTGTCATACCTACTTGGCTGATGGCTCCCAGCATCTTCCCCCTTCTGATTGATTAAACAACAAGTAATGTGGCTTAAGGACCGTGCCTGGAAGGTTGTCCAGTTCAACATATGGTTCTTTCCCATCATTGGAAAACTGACCTTTAGGCGTCAGCCTCCTGTCTTAGGTTGATACCACTGCAACTGGATCATACCCGTCACTGACTACTGGTCCAGCATACAGCCATACTTGTGGATAGGTCTATGCACCAGTGGGGGGGTGAGGTTCTTTGCCTCACCTCTGTTGGCCCCCAAATTTGGCCTTGGTGCCAGTGGGGGAGTGAGGTTAATGTGGCTTAAGGACCGTGCCTGGTGGGTTGTCCAATTCAACATATGGTACTTAACCGTCATCGGAAAACTGACCTTTAGGCAACTGACCTTTAGTCGTCAGCCTCCTGTCTTAGGTTGATACCACTGCAATTGGATCATACCCATCACTGACTACCGGTCCAGCATATAGCCATTGGCCCCCAAATTTAGACCATCACTAGCAGAAGGGAGGAGGATACAGAAATGCCACGACAACAAGCCAATTGACAGTTCCTTTGGAAAAGTTGCATCATTGGTGACACCATCAGCAAAAATCACTGGTGACACCATCAGCAAAGATATGCCAGCATTACCACAATTCGCTGTACCAAACGATAGTTACATAGTCTAGGCAAGTTCTGTAAGCAGTTCAAAGTGGAGGAATCCTTCTTCTACTGTTTTCTCTTTGTTTTCCACTATACAAAGTCTAATTTGGGACAGAAAAGATCCATTCTTTATAGGACATATTAGAGCACATACAGGATTGCCTGGAGCCCTTAGTTTGGGCAATGATTTAGCAGATAAAACTAAACACGACATACATATTTTCTCTACACTAGAAGAAGACAATTTCCTTGTCAGCGTACCCCCAATTTTCATTAGTGGAAGGACTCATGGAAATAGGACATTTTGCAGGACATTGCATATAAGGTGACCTTGCTGAGGGACCAGGGCGGATCCATGTTTAGGGTGTTCCTGGTTTAGTATAATAGGAGATTTGGGTGTTCCCCCTTTAGAATAGGGCGGTTTAGCATAATAGGAGATTAGGGTGTTCCCCTTTAGAATAGGGCATATCCTGCTGCTGAGTTCCTCTTGAGTACTTAGGGTCAGACAGTATATTTGGGAGACAGAAGCCCAGGAGTAGTGGATTTGGGCAGAGAGTGGATTTGGGCAGAGAGTGGATTTGGGCAGAGAACGTCGTCGATTTCCCCAGAATGTGTTTGTAGATGGCCGGTGTGAGTTCAGGAATAAAGAATTGCTATTTGAATCTACAAGCTGTGTGGAGACTCGTGATTTGTGCCCAGCCAGAGACTGCAGCATCTGGTGGCTCGTACGTGGAACGCCTGAAGCTTGGGGGTAAGTGAAATTGCTCGCCCCTGAGGGAAGGCGAGAGAATGTCCATGGCTTTTTAAAGACGAGTTATTAAGTATATCAATGGGACCATCATGGTATCCTGTAGAAGGATTTTTCTTCAAGAAATAGATGGCTAATTCTGTTTACTACATTTGTCTAAGATCTTGGTTTCTACAAAGTTCTAATTAATTTAGAAAGCTAAAGTGTTAAAATATCAACCACTAAATATAAAATCAAGTACTCTTTACTTATTAAGTTCCATAAGGTAATATATTTAAAAATTATGTGTGTTTTCATAAATTGGTAAATTGAAAAAAGGTTTAATATTGCTTTGGTCTGTGTCTTTGCCAAAACAAGGTTACTAAGTGTCAAGATTCTATCAGGTGTAATTTATATACAAAGAGTATAATAAGTTTCAGTTGGGTTTCAATTATAGTATTATGGTACCATAAAAAAAAACATGAAAGTATTTCATCCTATTAAAGTGGAGTAATTTGTCTAAATCAGAAATTTTATAAGAGTTGTTTCAAAATTTGAATTTATAAAAAGGGTTAATGGTTAAAAAAGAGATAGAAAAAGATTCAAGATGTGGAAATATATTTTAATATAAGAGGTTAATGGAAAAAGAAGTGTTTCTAGATGAGATAATCTCTGTGTGGTAATGTAAAAAGTTGTAAAATGCCATTTAAATAGATTTTGAGGAAACTAGACTTACTTTAAAATCTTGAGAAAGGAAGAAGGAAGAAAAAAGGTATTTGTACATGGCAGATTAAGACAAAGCTTCTTAATGGAGTAAAAAAGGCCTTTGGTTGAAGGGCAGCCAAGTAAACTAACATTAAGCAATTTAAACAGAATCTAAGCCTCATTTAAAATAGTGAAGCTGTAGGTGGTGAAAAAGTTCATTTAAAAGTACAGTATAGATGATAATTAAAAGGCTTTAAAAGGTTAATTTGAAGGTGGTTAAGATGCCTTCATGACGGAGGAAAAATTGCATCATTGGTGACACCATCAGCAAAAATCACTGGTGACACCATCAGCAAAGATATGCCAGCATTACCACAATTCGCTCTACCAAACGATAGTTACATAGTCTAGGCAAGTTCTGTAAGCAGTTCAAAGTGGAGGAATCTATCAATCTGTCCGTCTCCTCCCAAAGTCCGTTTCCTCCTAAAGTAAGTTGACTCCTTGATTGAGCATACTTGTTGAGTTATATTCATTGGGATGAAGATAGGAATTCTGGCAATGATGCTAAACAGACATTATCCTGAAAAGAATTATTAAATATAATGAAAAGGAAAGGTGAAAGTAAACAAACAGATCTGTTAACCTCCTTAAAAAACAATCTTTAACAGCTGTTTACCTGATTTAAATTAGTAAACAAGCAGATCTGTTAACCACCTTTAAAAACAATCCTTAACAGCTGTTTACCTAATTTAAATTAATCCATTTAAATCACGTGAATAACAAAAATAATTCAGATCCATATTCTAATGAGTGCTCCTCATATATGAAATATGGACATACGCACACACAGACATACAACACAAAACACAAATGTGCAAACAAATGTACAACACATAAGATAATAATAAAGGCCTTGTAGCTTTACCTAGGTGAAATCTCCATTGCAATGTTTAAAAACTCCACAGTCAAAAAATGAAACTGATCAGAAAAACATTAACCTAGGTTTGTATGAGCTCAAAAAATAAAAATAGAGCCTTATGATGTGGAAAAATGCAATAATAAAATAGGTATTGAAAAAAGAATCCTGGTTAATCACTGTTGCAGATGTAAGAATGGCCAAGCTGGAGTTCTGGATATCAGCTGTTATGGATTTGAGTCAAATCATCTTCTTTTCGATCTGCAGAAATCGTTTTAGTCAGTCTTTCAGGAATCCAAATAGGTTGCTGTTCTCCCTGTGGAAACACACAGACAGAGCCCCGAATCCAGACAATCACTGGGTCAGAACCTTTCCATTGTCCTGTTAGAATATCTTTCCAAATAACTTTAGGCTTATGCACATTTTTTGGATACATATGTCTTTCTGCAGCACTAAGTCCTGATGAATCCAAATTTTAAAAGTTTAGAGTAAAAAGCGTTATTTTAAGTTTATCTTTCTGGGGGATATATACCCCTTTCCAATTCCCTCTTTTTGCTTTAATAAGTACGTTTTAATAGTTTGATGATCTCTTTCAACTATGCCTTGTCCCTGTGGATTGTATGGAATTCCTGTTATATGAGTAATACCAAATGATGAGCAAAATTGTTTAAAAGAGGTAGAGGTATAGCCAGGACTGTTATCAGTTTTTAACTGTTTAGGAACGCCCACAGTGGCAAAATTTTGTAAGCAATGAGCTATAACATCTTTAGATTTTTCTCCGGCATGAAGGGAGTCCATCAAAAATCCGGAAGAACTATCAACTGTAACATGTAAATATTTTAATTTTCCAAATTCTGGCAAGTGTGTGACGTCCATCTGCCAAATATGGTTAGGTATCAGTCCTCTAGGATTGACTCCAAGATTAACTTGTGGTAAAAAGGTCACACAATTTTGACATTGTTTTATTATATGTCTGGATTATTCCTTAGTTATTTTAAAACGCTTTTGTAAAGTATTAGCATTAACATGGAATTTTTTATGAAAATTCGTAGCTTCTTCTAGTGTAGAGAAAATATGTATGTCATGTGTAGTTTTATCTGCTAAATCATTGCCCAAACTAAGGGCTCCTCCAGGCAATCCTGTATGTGCTCTAATATGTCCTATAAAGAATGGATCTTTTCTGTCCCAGATTAGACTTTGTATAGTGGAAAACAAAGAGAAAACAGTAGAAGAAGGGGAAATCCTACCAGCATCTTCAAGAGATACTATAGCATTAACTACATACTGAATATCAGAAAATAAATTAAATACAGAATCTTTAAACATTTAAAAGGCTTGTAAAACTGCATTAAGCTCTACCTTTTGAGCTGATTGTTTCGGTACTAAAAATGTAAAAGTTTGATCAGGGGTAACTACTGCTGCTGTACCATTATTTGGCCCATCAGTGAATATATTTGGAGCATTCATAATAGGGGTTTTTCTTGTCATTTTTGGAAAAACTACAGGATGCTTAGACCAAAAAGACAACAAGGAATAGATGGTAAGTGATTATCAAATCAAACATTAGATTTACACATGATTATTGCCCAAGTATTTAACTCATTAGCTAACTCATCAATTTGATCCATAGTATATGGAGTAATAATTTTATTGGGAAAAATTCCAAACACTCCCTTCGCTGCTTTTATTCCTTTGAGTATTAATTGTCCTACAGCCTCAGGATACCTAGTAGGAATAGTGTTAAGTGAATAAGATAAATGTATCCACAATAATGGACCTTCTTGCCAAAATACTCCTGTAGGAATATTTTTTGTTGGTAGTACAATAAATAATAAAGGCAAACCTATATCAATTCTATCCAAATGTATATTTTCCATATATGTTTCAAGAATTTTCAATGCCTTTCTTGCTTTAGGAGTTAACATGCGAGGTGAGTTTGGATCTGATGGACCTTTTGGAATATCAAATAAAGGTCCCAACTCTCCTGTTGGTATGCCTAGATAAGGCCTTATCCAATTTATGTCTCCCAATAACTTTTGAAAGTCGTTAAGTGACTTGAGTTGATCTACTTGTATTTGAATTTTTGGTGGACGGACCATGGTTGAGGATAATAGAACTCCTAAATAATTAATTGGAAAATTTAATTGTACTTTATCTATTGCTATCTCTAGATTATAATTTTTAATAAGTTTGTAAGTGTTGCATAACATTCCAGCAATATGTTTTTATCTTTATGTGCCAATAATACATCATCCATATAGTGAAATATTTGTAGTTCAGGATTTTGATTTCTAAGTGGCTGGATTGCTTTATTAACATATATTTGACACATAGTTGGACTGTTAGCCATCCCTTGAGGGAGTACTTTCCATTCATATCTCTGATCAGGACCTTCATGATTTAATGCAGTGATAGTAAATGCAAAGCGTGGACTATCCTCGGGATGAATTGGAATTGAATAAAAAAATCTTTAATATCTATGGCTAAAACATGCCAGGTTTTTGGCAAAGCAGACAATTGAGGAATCCCTGATTGAGCATGTCCCATAATAACCATCTCATTATTAATGGCTCTTAAATCTTGCAATAATCTCCATTTACCAGATTTTTTTTAATGACAAAAATGGGAGTATTATGGGGAGATATGGAAGGTTGTATATGTCCTTCCACTAATTGTTGTTTGACCAGATCATGGGCTACTTGTATCTTTTCTTTAGTCAGGGGCCACTGAGGAACCCACACTGGTCTTTTTGATTTCCAAGTAATTTTTATTGTCTCAGTGGCCCTTTCTGAAAATCCAACCCATGTCTTTCTGTTCCTTGATCTATTTGAATTGGTGCTGCTATATCTTGTCCTTGTTTTCCTAATCTTTTTTCTTTCCTAAAACCTTGTCTAGCCCTAGTAGTGGGCGCATTAGGATTGATGTTATTTGTTAACGTCAAACCTAATTGATCTAGGTCATCTCGTCCCCATAAATTTATAGGAAGATGATCCAATACATATGGCTGTATAGTTCCCTCACAACCTTCAGGATCCTTCCAATATAATAACATTGTTCTTCTATGGGGATTAGTAGCCACTCCTAGGCCTCAAAGCGTTTGAGTGGCTTGTTGTAATGGCCAATGTTTTGGCCATTCCTGACTAGATATGATGCTTAGGTCTGCACCTGTGTCCCGTAGCCCATTAAAGTCGTGTCCTTGAATATTTAGTTTTAACATTGGGCGAGAATCTAAATTTAAAGACAACATAGCCCAATCTACACCTGTGGAGCCTAATCCCCTGGAACCTATTTTTACACTATGACTAGGAAATTTATTATGTAGGATGGGTATTATTAACAACTGTGCTATTCTATCTCCAGGTGAAATTACTGATATACCTCTTGGAGAACTAGCTATAATTTTTATTTCACCTACATAATCGAGATCAATTACCCCAGGACTTATCTTAAGTCCTTTTAATGTAGGTGAACTATGTCCCAATAATAAGCCTACTGTCCCTTGGGGAAGAGGTCCTTTTATTCCTGAAGGAATGATTTGAACTCCCATCTCTGGAGTTAGTACTGCTCTGGCAGAGGCGCAGATGTCCAACCCTGCGCTCCCTCGGGTTTGTCTGATGAGGGATTTAATGGACAATGTGTCCTGGGCACTACTCTAATGGTGTTGCTGGGTTCCTCCACTGCCCCGAATATTTGTGGTTGTGGGCCCCGGAGCATTGGGCCCCTTGGTCCGTTTTTTGGCAATGGAGTCTGATGCCTTTCTCCACGATATCATGGGTAAATACCTGGTCCTTGTCCGTTTTTTGTTAAGGGAGTACCCTCTATGGTAGTTTGAGAACGGCATTCATTAGCCCAATGTCTCCCTCTACGGCATCATGGGCAAATACCCGGTATTCTATTTCTTTGATAATTAGTTTTGTTAAATCCTCCTCCTATGAGGCAACTCCTTTTAAAATGTACTGTTTTTTTCACAATCATAGCATGTTTTTGGCCTGGCATCAAAAGCCTGTTGTACTGCAGCTGCCAAGACTTGCTCTTGTTCATTAATATCTCTACATAATTAAATATATGTGTTTAAATCTTCATGTCTCCATGGTCTAATAACCTCTCTGCAGCAACGATTTGCTTGGTCATAAGCCAGTTGTTTTATTAATGGCATTGCTTGTTCTGTATCCCCCAAAATTTTGGCAGCCATTTGAATTAGCCTGTCTACAAAGTCAGCGTAAGGTTCATTACCACTCTGTATTACCTTAGATAGCTGGCCTTGTAAATCTCCATGTCCTTGTAAAGTCTTCCATGCCCTAACTGCATCTGCAGCAATTTGTGCATATATAGCAGGATCATATTCAATTTGTTGCCGCTGAACCTCATAAGGTCCTTTCTCTAGCAACATTTCTAGATTTCTTTGAGGGTAACCGGCTGCTGCATTTCGCCTAGCTGTCTCTGCGCATAATTCCTCATTGGCAACCTTCCATAACAAATATTGTCCTCCATTTAGCACAGATTTACACATGCTAGCCCAATCTGCTGGCGTCATGTCCAAGTTAGTAATGGACTCGACCATGCTTACCATGAAGGGAGCTTGGGGACCATAGGTTGTTACAGCCTCCTTTAACTGCTTCACTGTTTTAAAATCTAAAGCATGGTGAATTCACTGCCCTCCTGCCTGCTCAAGTACAGGGCATGCTAATCTTTGAGGTCCTGTCTCAGAATCCCAATTATCAACTACGGGGTTTGAGGGCCACTCAGCTGTCTCTATCGGTGGGCCTGTTGGTTGAATTAAACCCTCTTGTGATAAAACGGAGTTAGTAACAGCCTCCTGTTGTGGCCTTTTTCCTAACAACCCCTTATCCTTTAAATTTTCTTCCTCTGTCTAACTAGCTCGAGAGACCTTCTCTTTTGCTTGATCTAAAATGTCTTTCTCCATGTTCTGAACCTCTAACAATTTGCTTAACATATTTTCAGTTTGTTTTAATCTACTATAAAGATAACGCAACCCAATAAGATAACACAAAACAAAACCGAATCTGAATGAAACAAAAACGGAATAAAAAATCGTTGTATCAATTTTCTCTTCCTCAGGGCCGACAAACATCAAACCTTTAGTCAACCAGTTTGCCTGAGAAATTTCTAGAGATAGGCAGCTTGAAAGAAAAACAAAATAAATCAAAAGAAGAACACATTGTTTTTTGAAATGGTCACCCATTCTCTCGCCTTCCCTCAGGGGCGAGCAATTTCACTTACCCCCAAGCTTCAGGCGTTCCGCGTATGAGCCATCAAATGCCGCAGTCTCTGGCTGGGCACAAATCACGAGTCTCCACACAGCTTGTAGATTCAAACAGCAATTCTTTATTCCTGAACTCACACCGGCCGTCTACAAACACGTTCTGGGGAAATCCACGTTCCTGCCCAAATCCACTCTCTGCCCAAATCCACTACTCCTGGGATTCTGTCTCCCAAATATACTGTCTGATCCTAAGAATCAAACGGAACTCAGCAGCAGGATACACCCTATTCTAAAGGGGAACACCCTAATCTCCTATTATGCTAAACCGCCCTAATCTAAAGGGGGAACACCCTAATCTCCTATTATGCCAAACCAGGAACACCCTAAACATGGATCCGCCCTGGTCCTTCAGCAAGGTCACCTTACATGCAATGTCCTGCAAAATGTCCTATTTCCATGAGTCCTTGCACTAAGGAAACATGGGGGTACGCTGGCAAGGAAATTGTCATACCTACTTGGCTGATGGCTCCCAGCAGTCATTTGTGTGGTAGTTAGAAGAGATGCCTGGGTCCACCTGAACATGAACTCTAGTGTCATTCCCCTTAGAGACTGAGTTATGTAACTCACTTCAGAGAAGTATTGCCATGAATTTTGTTGGGATTTTAGGAGGCCATGCATGAGAGTCGCCCTTGGAAACTGAGATCTAAGCCAATGGTGGCTTTCGTAAGAGCATTGGGAATCTCAGCCAGGATATCACATGATTTTATTCTTATAGACTTGGCAGCCATAGTTGAGAGTCAAATCACACATGGACCTAACATTGTAGACCTCATGGGCCTGACTTCATGTGTCATTTTGGCCACTCTTTGGGAAGCTTTGCCTCTGCGAGTTCTCCAGAGCATTTCTTGAAATGTGCTACCTCAAAATTTAATGGTTCCTGAATGAATTGAAACCCACAGTTTCTCCAACTTCATCCTTGAAAAATGGCTAGATAAATACCATGAAATTTTTAAAATTCCCATGACCAGGTGGCACTGGAGAATCTTTGGATGTCCTGTTGTTGATCATGAGTATACCAGAGAGTGCCTTGATTGACTGGGTTTCATGAAAATGGTGTAGAACAGAGATGCCAGTATGTTGGAGCCTGCTGAGTAGTGGGCCCAGAGCTGTGGTGTGCAGGTGTGTGGTAAAATATCTGTGGTCGGGCCATGTGGATCTGCCATTGACTTCCAAATGGCTGGTGGCTGACATGGTGGAGACAGGAATCACTTATATGTCTGAAACCTCTCCATAAATCGCATCTTGTTATATGAAGATGTTTCAGGGCAATGTTCAGTATCAAGTTGCTATGGTCAATGGGGCAATCTATGTGGGATAGAAGCTTAGTTCGTGCATTGTCCTGCAGACCCTTACCCACCACACGTGAGAGAACTCCCTCCAGCACTGTGTCCCAGTTGAATTCCTTGCATTTCGTGAAGCAAATACCAAACTCCCAGTGCAGCAGCAAGAAAGTCCATGAAAAGTGGAGGATGACCTAATGGCTTCACAATCCACATGTGGAGACAATTAGCTTTCAGTGGCCACAGTTTACTTACAAAGAGAGAAGTCAGCACTTCTGCCTCATGTTCTTTGGAAAATAAGAAACAATGTCCTCTAGGTCACATAGATGCAGACCCAGCTTTGATGGTTTCATTAGAATGGAAGCAAAAGCTCCTGACAACAACATATATGTCAAGTGCCCATCCTCAGAGGCAGTTTCTCAAAAAGTCTTTAGGCCAGCAGAGCTCCATGTTTGTGGAGTGTTTACCTTTTAGACCAGGATGCAAGAAATCACCACTGACTCCAATTAAAATCAAATTAAAACAAGCTTATTATTTCCACCACCCTGGTGCCTCTCCTTCCCCAAATGGCGGAAACAAGAGAGAACCCCACCTTTCTTACAGCCCAGCTTTATAGCCCAGAAAGTTACACAAAAGGGGGGTTATGGATAACAGAACTCTGACAAGCATCACACTAATGGTAGTTTACTTTTTTTTTTTTTTTTTGCTGACACAAACATCAGAATTTATGGGGACCATTAGAGCCTCAGAGAGTGTCATCTGACCAGGGAAGGCCAATATTTATGAGGTGTCAACAAAGTTTCAGAAAGGGCTGTTATCTGGTCAGAGAGCCAGCCATGGGTGAGTTCAAGGCACGGGCAGGCATTCCAAACAGGTTCGAAATTTGCTGTAATTAATAGTTAAGAAAAATTATCCTTTCTTGGCTTTGTGGCAAGATGGCTCCAAACTTTAATAAAAGATCAGGTTGGGTCTATCATTCCCCCCTTTTCTAATGTGTCCCTTTCATATCTTTCATACGGTAGGTGAAGAGCACTGAGGGAATTTTATTCTCTGATGCAACAGTCTCCCTATTTTTTCAAATCACCCAAAACCGGTCTCCGTGATTTTACCTGACTTAATTAATTATGTATATTGATAGTCTATTTACTTTTGGCTCCACTGTTGTAAGAAGAGAGGCATTACTCATTTTGGCTTCTTCTGAGCTGAGAGAGGGTGACGTGAGGGGGAACAGCATGAGGGACATGAGTTGCCTTTTAGAGGTCAGTTCGGTTTGAAGTCTCATTGGGGAAGAACAGGTTGTAAAGTCATCTGGGGATGGGTTCTTCTATGGGAGAAACGAAAAACATGAGTACTGAATAAATGTTGCAGCAGCTAGAACATGTCACTGTACAGAAGTTCCCTCTCCAGTCTTTAATATCCCCAGTTATCAGGACTGTCAACTTAATACTTAACATTTAGTGTTACAGTTGTCCCTCCCAATAAGATACAGTTTAATAATTTAATGTCATCTGATCTTGCAAAATCAGTTTACTAGAATGACCTCTGTGTCTAATAGAAAAACCTTTAATTCTGTTACTCAGTGCTGGATAATCATACTAGCCAACACCAAGCCTAACCGTGTAGGTTAGAAATATCTGAGGCCTTAAACTAAAAACTTCTGCCTCTGGCAGCTCCTCTTGATAGTGTCTTTTTATAGTTATCAGGCATTCCTGTCTGAGAATCCTTCTTTGTAACCTCCAGTCTTACTTATTTTGGGAGGCTAATATAAAGTGTATACATTAAAATATTATTATTATTATTATTATTATTATTATTATTTAAAATGTCCAGGAATGGCTGTATTCTGCTTTCAACTGTCTTTGCTAAGTGTTTAAGATGAAGCAGTCAAAGTGACTTTTGTTTCTATCTATTGGTAACAGTCAGCTGAGCTTTTATGGTTGCCATTCCTGGGGAGACTTGAGAGCAGCTTCTCAGTTCTGCTAGTGCCTTTTGGGCTAGGTGGGTCCAGGTCTTCCTTGACCATGTGGCTTCCCTCGGCAGCATCAGGGATGTCTCCCTTCTCTGATGACTCTCCTCTTCTTAGCAAATGCACTGATTGGCTTTCTGTTCTCCAGTGGTCTCATTAATCCCCCTGATGGGGAGGTTATATGGCCCAGAGTTGAAAAGCTCTTTAGAGAAGTCCCCTGTTCCCTGGATTCAGACTGACTCAGAGGGCAAGAGCCAAATATTAGTTTTCTTGTCCCTTTTCATTTAACTTTAATTTTAAATCCTAATCTTTAATATCCAGCAAATAAATTTTAACTGCCTTATGATAAGAGTACTGGGCTTTAATGTCTATAACTTTATAATTATTTATCTTTTTATTAATTGAGATCTGTGTTATTCTGTTTGTCTTGTAGGTGATGACTTATTATCTTAAATTAACCCATGTTGTGTTCTTAAAGCAACAATTCTGTAAAACACTAACAGAGAATCTTTAGATCAATTATAAGGAAATTATAAAATAAAATTTTTTAACAAGAGTAAATATACTTAGTTTGCATAATAGCTACCCTGAATTTTTTGCTTAGTTATAAATTATATCCCCTGTTACAGATCCTAGTAATCTTGACAGAAAAAAAAAACAACTTTTGAAAAAAAGTTTAAATGAAACATAATCTAACCTACTGTTTTCATAGTCATTCTCACATGTAGTAAGATGGGACACAGAGCCTTATCTCAGGTAAGGCAGGTCTCTTTATAAATCTTAAGGGTTTTAGTTCTAAAGCTGATCTTTTTTTTTTAAATATCATTTTACAAAGTTCACATAAATTTTTTTAGGTCACATGAACGTTAGCTAACACCGTATGATATCACATTTAAAACATGAATTAAAGAAAGGCTGAAAGTTTTTAACCTTTACATAGATTAGGCTCTCATTAACTTAAAAATACATTTAAATTGTTCCCAAATGTAAAAAGTAACATAAAACTTTACTTATCTTTATGATAACAGATAAATAAATTCCCAATATATATTTTTACCATACAACTTAAGAACGCCAGCATGATATAATGCTCTTTTAAGTTTCTACCTTACAGACTTGTACATGTAAGATATGAGCACATTAATAGCATCATAATTACATTGATGTTTCCACATTAACCAAGTTTAGCTTTTAAAGTAATGGCAGTACAGTTCTCTAAAATAAGAGTTCTTATTTAATCAGTTGTTTAATTTTTATGGTTGCTAGCTCTAGAAAAAATAAAACTTAATAAACACAATGTTATGGGTAAACTTATGTTTTAAGAAATTTTTGTCTCTTTAACACATGACTGATTTTTACAATCTTATACAGAATTTAGTACAAACTTGTACAGACCTTAGTTAATCAATCAGATATCTAACAAAAGTACTCATGAATGAGTAATCTCATATGAAATTTAATTTACTTATTTATCAAAATATTAGACAAATGTATTGAAGATTGTAAACCATTTTTTTTTGTTGAAGGAGAAGTCCTACAACCAAGTCATATTAGATATTTTGTAGACATTAATATTTTATTAGATATCTGAACACCTAGAAAAACTTGTAAGCTTAAATTTAAAGACATTTATTTTTATCTGTTTATCCAATTTAAACTGAACCATTTAAATAACGTGAATTAAGGATCCTTGGATCCACTTTTTAAAATTTGTTTTTATGAGCGTTTTTTTATGACCGTTCTTTATATATGTAAATTTTTGTATCATATGTTTGATATATGGATATATGTATATATAGACATACAACACATAACAGAAGTGTGCACACATAAAAATAGTAAAGGCCTTATAGCTTTTCGCAGATGAAATCTGCATTGCAATGTTTCAAAAACTCCACAGTTGGTCAAAGATAGAACTGATCAGAAAAACATTAACTTAGGTCTGTAGGATCAAAATCATGAGCTAAAAAAACTAAATAAAGTATCTAAGGAAAAAAATAAGAGTCCTAGAAAAAACGACTGGACAGTAATTAGTAAAAACCATACAATTTGCCTTTTTTTTTTTTGCTTAGGCCTCAGATCAGTCTCCTACTGAGCTTGCAGGATTCTTTTATTTGCATTTCAAAATAAGTCCTGGCTGAGGTCAGGAAGGAGCAGGATAAAACTGCTATTCAGAGCAGACACAACAGGCCTAAGGCATTTTAACCATAATTTTCAGGTTAGGATGTTGAAAATTATGAAACAAGTTTAAGATACAATTCACAAAATTTTATATCTTTACATCTTGTTTTGTCAACAGATACCATAAAATGATTTACTATCTTTGTCCAAATTAATGCACTGGTACGCACAGTGACATTTTCCCAGGCTACCCAATTCAAAGTAGGTGAAAGAAAAGACTGAATGATTGGGAAGTTACTTGCCAACTTGGAAGGAGAGTTCTTTAGTTTTCCATCCTAAGTATTTAAGTTCTCTGGCATAAATTATCTGAAATCATAAACTAAACAATTACCTAAACCCGACTTTTACCTGCAAGATTGTGCAATGCTTCAAAAACCCATTCAGATACCAGATTGTTACAATAAAACATCATCATTTAGACACACATTCAGCTAAGATCATTCCCAAGAAACAATTTAAAATATCAACACATTATTGCACATGTCTTAAAGGGCCAGAAACAAAGACACAAGACAGACAGAAGGGAGCTCCAGACTATGGCCGACAGACAGAAGCCTTTAAAACAGAGCAGATAAGAGAAAAATCTCCTACACCAGTGGCACCATAGAAGTCCCCACAAGGGGACCACATGTTTTTACAGAGGGGCAACCTGAAATGTAAAATCAAGTGTCTCCATGGTGACTTTACTGAATATAGTATCCCCTTTTTCTTTTTCTCTTTTTTAAGAAGACAGATGTTACATAATGCTTACAGTGCAGGGAAGGAAGGAGGGAATTCCCTGAAGTAACAGGGCTTCGGCAGCTGCTGGAAGTCCCTCGGTCCCTCCTTTAACTTACAGGATTAGCTCCTCTGGTTCGGTTCCACCCCAACCATGCTCCATCTCCTAACATATCAGTAGTCAGCTCTCAAAAAGTTCCGGGGCGGGGGTGGTGTGGTTTATCAAAATTTGAAACTTAAAGTTCAGTTCCTGACCTTGAAGCCAATTAATGCCAATTTAATAATGAGGACAGGGTTTTTGAGAAAAAGAAAAAGGGAGGTTTATTGCTTTGCTGACAAAGGAGAAACACAGGGGACTCTGCCCAAAGGTTGTGACTCTTTTGATCTGGAGGTACAAGTGGTTTTAAAAGAGTTTCACTTCTTAACCTGTGAGATACTCAGTTTTTAGCTCTGCAGCAGGCATTGCCTTGTGCAGTGGGTGTGCTCCAGGCAGCCAGCTAGGGGCTTCTCTTATCCTGCTTAACAAAGGGAGGTAAAGTTCATCGCAGTTCCTTAAAACACAGTCCAAAAAGGTGTCACGCTTACTTGCTTTATTACCCATTTTCACGTCCAATATCTTTAAGTTTTTACCACAGAAATCACACAACAAAACGCACAAAAACAAACAAACAAAAAACATATAGAACACAGAACAAAACAGAAAAAAAAAAAAAAAACAGAAACAAGGCACCAAAAAAAAAAAAAAAAAAAAGCAGAGGAGCATTGCAATGTCTTGCTAAAGCTCCTGGGTAGGACCGCGTGCATGCCCATCCACACCTCTCTACCCATCCAGAAGAATTCCCTACATAACAGAACAAAGGACAGCATGATTCTCGTTACAGTCCCGGACAGGAGTATATGTGAGCCTCCCCAGGCCTCCTCTCTGTCATCAGAAGAGATCTTCCTTAACCAGATATCAGATGTTATAAAGGTGCCACTAACCTATGGAGGCCTCCTCCACCAGGTGCTTGCTAATAGTTATAGTCCAGTGGTTCATTGCAGTGCTCCCTGGACCAAAGTCTCACTCCAAGTCGTTGAAACATCTCAAGTTGCGCATCCCCTAGAGTGGCTCTGTAGCTGGGGGCCCTGGAGGGAAGGCCAGCTTCAGAATTTCCAACAGTCTGGTCTTGTGATCTGTACTGGCAGGGTCATCTTGCTGCGGAACTGCAAAATGTTAGACCAGGATGAAAGTAAAGACCACTGACTCCAATTAAAATCAAATTAAGGCAAATTTATTATTTCAACCGGCCAGCGGCCTGCCTCTCCCTCACAAAACGGCGGGAACAAGACAGCAACCCCACCTTTCCTACAGCCCAGCTATATAGCCCAGAAAGTTACACAAAAGGGGGATTACAGATAACAGAACTTTGACAAGCATCACACTAAATGTAGTTTACTTTTCTTTTTTTTTTTTTGCTGGCCCCAACATCAGAAATAATGATGACCATTAGACCTCAGAGAGGGTCGTTGTCTGGCCAGGGAAGGCCAAAAATTATGATGTGTCACTTAACTTTCAGAGAGGGCTGCTATCAGGTCAGAGAGATAGGCATGGGTGAGTTAAAGGCACGGGCAGACATTCCAAATGGGTTCAGAAATTGCAGTAATTTATAGTAAACCCAAAATTAGCTTTTCATCGCTTTGTGGCAAGATGGCTCCCAATTTTAATAAAAGATCAGGTTGGGTCTATCAACCCTGTCCCTTACTTTTGGAAACTCCTCTTCCACCTCCAAGTTTGTAAACTCCTGAAGATTTTCCAGATATGTATTCACAGATTTTCTAACTCTTCTCCTCTAATTGTGTCTTACTTGGGGGGAAGGCAATGTCAAGTCATCGTTCTGGATGAGAGTGGGAAGATTTTTGTATAGCACATATTTGCATACACATTGGATTCCTTATCTAATTTTCCATTCAAAATACTGAAACCCTGACACTAACCCATACCCTACTAGACTCTGACTACTAATCCTAATATGATGGAGAAACATAACCCAAACAGAATAGAAATACAAGCAGTTCAGAGGAGGCATGGTGTATAATTGGACTTTCATTTTGCATGATAAAGGGTTGGTGTTATAAATCTAGTCAATTTTTAATTGAAATAGTTCACCATGTGTTTTTAAAGTTAACAAATATGTGAATTCCTGTCTTGCTTTCTCTGTAGCCTATTCAGCACATGTATTTTTGCATGCACATACAGAATCCTACCTATTATCACACGTACATTCTTGTGAGGTAGCTGACTTGCCAGATACAAATTGTGAGAAGAGATCACTCCTCCTAAACACAGTTGGAACTGAAAATTCAATCTATGGGTGAGGTTCCTAGTTTAACAAAATTATAAATAAATCTATGTTTAGTAAAATAAATAGCTTGGGTCTGTGGATGATATATATTTAATGATGAATTTCAATTGGCATATATATTGCTACTTTTTAATGTCTGTGTGGGTGTTTTGTATATATATATAAATATATATATATAATCTCCAGATATTTCAAAATATGAAATATATGTGTCTTATTATACACTCCCTAAATTCATTCATGTTCATGTATTTGGATTTACAATCAACTTTTACATGATTATTATCAGAAATATGCATCCACCTGAAATACATATTTTTTTTCTAGTACTGAAAACTAACTTCGGTGAATGGTGCATACAAATCCTAATATTTCTACAGTAACTTACCCAGTTTAACATCAATGTAAGTAGATTCCTATGATACAAAATGTTTATTTTGACGTTCATTTTTATTCAACACTGGCACATTACTTTTTCTTCAGTTTATGCACATAATAGGATATATATTTATCCACAAGTTTACAAATTTATAGGCATTTGTCTCTCTATCAATCACTTCCTGCTTCAGAACACATGTATTCCTCCAGGTTTCCTGGCTGGACTTTTCATGAGACTTCTTTCCAAAGACATTATTTTCAATTTCTCTAATCATTTTGAAGCAAAACTCACACACTCTTCATGATAAACCATTACCCTAATATTACCATTAGATGTATAACGGGTTGGAATGAATGATTGTATATCAATATAAGATTTCCTGTATATTTTCAGATATCAATTCAATCCTTTATTTAAAGTTGGAAGTACTTATATTATTTATTCACAGTATGGTCTATTCATGCATTATCTCTATATTGATAGACAAACGTACACCTCTTTGTATCCCCAATACTAATTTATATGTCTTCAAAATATTGCACCCAGAAATGGTGGAAGAAATACTCATGTAACCTGATCTACATATCCATTTTATCACAGTAATATTCTGGACAAAACTACAAAGATCAAACTTATGTTTTTACCAAAGCCTAAATGGAAAGTGAGCATGGATTATGAAAAACATCTATTGCTCTCAAATGTCAATCCTATTGGTGACTACATATTTCTTTCTTCCTAAGATTATATATTCAACCTCAAGGCTGTTGAAAATGTCTAATCCTATCACTCACTTTATAATTGGCCTGATATCCTAAAATCACTATTGATATCTGCTTTCCTACATATTTTCCCCAGTTCAACATTGTGGCAGATTCTTCACATGTGCTAACATTTACATTCACTCTCTACCTGAAACCCTATTGCTAAAGAACTTTTGGTACAAATCCTATCCTCATTCTTCTTTCTAAACCTATTGAGTATCTTCCTAATCATATTGACTATCTCTTTTTTACTGGATGTTCTCTTCTACATTCAATCATCCAAGGTACAAGGACCTATGCCATTGTATATCGATTTATTGGAGACATTTTTGCAGAACATAATTCAAAGCTAAGTATCCCAATCAAGGGCCCCATGCCCTTCTGGTCTCCAAAGCTTACCTAGATTTCTGTTTACCTACTTATATTTCACCTATATATTCTAATAAATATCACAGGTCAGAATAACATTATTCATCCCGAAGAATGATTCCTAACCCAAATTGTACATGTTATTAACCCTAACCATACACTCTTTCCTCAATCTAACTTTACAGAAGAGGAGGTACAGAGTTGGTCTTATAATACAGGAATGGAGGGCATATTCCATCTACTGAGAACCTCAAAGTTCCATGCAGAATTTATCCCTGTAGAAGATGTAGGCTGCTGGGAAGGACCCGAGAGAGAAAAAGTCATCTTTCAAGGCAAACAACCTGGTAAGGATGAAGGGATATGTCTGAATCAACATCTATCTTTTTATTGTAGAGAAGATGGACTAAACCAGGTCTGTGTAGAGAGCTGTTCCTGGGGGACAATGGTTGATATACCATTCTAACTTGTGAAAGTGTCACAGAAAGTAGGGGCAGCCTCCATTTCATGCGAACCTTGGAAGCAACTGTTAGGGCAAAGTGGTTGCCAAGGCAGTGACCTAATACAGTTCCTGATGGAAGTAACCTACCTAACTTCCTTGGTGATGGAACTCTCTGAACATGGGATCCTGGAAGCCAAGCAAACAGAGCAAGTCCCAGTCCCAGTCCACGTGGGCTCACTTATTTGGATTTACCAACGACAGAGTCAGTCTTTCTTGGTACCTACTGATGTGAGGATGGCTAAAAGCCAGGAGAGCTCTGAAAAGGGACCTTTCCTGAGAAAGCAGGATGTGGCTCACTGCTGGATCCTGACAGAGTTGGCCAACGAGATCAGATCTGAGACAGGACAGGCCATTTTGGGGTAACATTGTATGGCTCACCAGTCAGAGGACATTCCGGACAGTCACAGACCTACTTTGGGGAAGGAGATGCCTTTGTGGGTGTGGGTGTGAGTTTGTAGTTTTTTCTCATGTTCTGAGAATAATTAGAAAAGGAGGTTTGTTTGTTTTGGAGTGGGCTGATCTAGTAAGTCATTTGAAAAGGTGAGTTTTTCCATGTCTGTCTATCCCATTGTGTCCATTGATGTAGACAGTAGAAAAGAGAATGCATCAATGGATGTGCCCTGTATAGTAGAATGCTTCCCAACATTCATCCTGCCCAATTTATGAATGGACTGTGGCTTGCCTTAGGGATGAGCAACACCTAATATGTTCCTAAGTTCCTGTTTTCTTCCTGAATTCTGGCCAATCTCCAGAATAGGCTCATGGTTTTGTACCACCTCCAAGCTCAGTGACATGGCCATGTTCTGGATAGCTGAAGGGAATGGCCAGCATGTCAGAAAACTCAGATATCAGTGTGACCAGAAATGACTCAGTTGAGAAACCCTGCTTTGGCCTTTTGCTTACATATAGTTCCGTTTCCCTGAATGTCAGGAAGGTCTTTTCTTCAGGCCAAACTTTTTTAAAGCCTAAAGAAAACAGTTTTCAAATGGAAATAAATGGGCATCACCTGTGGCTCTTTGCTTAATTGCTTTGGAAAAGGATGTGTCTGAATCAGCCTCTTGGTCCTGTGTGAGGCAGTGGGTTAGATTCTCAGCACCTGATGGATCTAAAGAAAGATCCCATGTGTGCATCCAAAACCAAAATGGCCAAAATTGCTGTCATTGTGGATGAAGTCTCTAGCCTTCTTCAGTAAGGTTCCTGACCTCCATCAAGAGAGAATAGGGATACATTGGGTCAAATGAGTTTTTCAAAGCCCTGCAGAGGATAGCCCATAGGTGCTTGGCTTTTATCATCACTCCAATTCACATAAAGAATCTAAACACCACAATCCGAAAGGCCTCAAATTGAAGAAGCAGAGTATTATTAACGGTAGGCCTATTTGATCACTCCTGGTTCACAGGAAGGGTGCCCATTCCACCCTGAAATCAGGCAAATGAGGGGCAAGGTAGCTTATTTTGTACACTGTCTAGGGCTGCGCCCCTCATCGAAAACTCCAGCCAGAGTTTATGATGAGTGTATATATGGACCTATTTGTATATAGGACCATGGTACATGGTCCTATGCCATTGTATATGGATTTATCTGAGACATCTGTGCAGAACATTATTCAAAGCTAAGTATCCCAATCAAGGGCCCAATGCCCTCTGGGCATCAAATAATACTTGGATTTATGTTTTCATACATATATTTCACCTCTATAGTCTTATACATATCGCAGTTCCCAATACCATTTTTCATCCAGTAGAATGATTCCTAACCCAAATTGAAAATGTTATTAATCCAAACCATACACTGTTCCCTCAACCTAACTTTACAGAAGAGCATGAACAGGGTTGGTTTTACAATACAGGAATGTATGGGATCTTTGACTTGCTGAGAACCTCAAAAGTCCATGCAGAAATGATCTCTGCACGAGATATAGTCAGCGATGAAGTACCTGAGTGAGCAAAAGTCTTCTTCCATGGCAAACAACTTGGTCAGGATGAAGAGTTGTGTCTGAATCTGCCTCTCTCTTCTTAATGTAAAGAAGATGGGCCAAATCAGGCCTGTGTGGAGAGCTCTATTTGGGTGCCTGTGGTTAATATATCATTCTAACTTGTGAAAGTGTCACAGGAAATATGGGCAGCCTCCATGGGACTCTGGAAGCAACTGTTAGGACAAATTGGTTGCCAAGGCAGTGTGTCCTCATTCAGTTTCTGAAGGAAGTGACTTCACCTCACTCCCTTGGTGATAGAAATCTCTGAACGTGGAATCCAGGAAGCCAGGAACACAGAGACAGTCCCAGTCCCAGTACCAGTGTTCTCACTTGTTTGGATTTACCAAGAACAGAGTCAGTCTTTCTTGGCACCTACCATTGTGAGAATGGCCAAATGCCAGGATAGCTCAGAAGAGGGGATTTCCTGAGAAAGCAGTTAGTGGCTCAATACTGGCTCCTCACAACTTCACACAGTTCGCCAAGGAGACCAGAACTGAGACAGGACAGTCCATTTCAGGGGAACATAGTATGGCCCACCAGTCTGAGGACACTGCGCCTAGTCACAGACCTACTTGGGGAAAGGAGGTGCCTTTGTGGGTGTGGATGTGGTTTTGTGGTTTTGTCTCATGTTCTGAGGATAGGAAAGGCGGTTTGTTTGGTTTAGAGTCAACTGTTTCTAGTAAGTCCTTTGGCAAGGCGAGTCTTTCTATGTCTGAATATCCCACTGTGTCTGTGGTTGTAGATATTAGAAAAGGAAATGCTTCAATGAATGTGTCCTGTCTTGTAGAACACTTCCCAGCATTCATCCTGCGTAATTTATCAATGGACTGCAGCTTGCCTTATCTTTGGGCAACACCTGCTATCTTTCTATGTTCTGGTTTTCTTCATAAATTCTAGCCACTCTCCAAAATAGGCTCATGGTATTGTGTCCAAGATGTGTACCACCTCCAAGCTCTGTGACATGGCCATGTACTGGATAGCTGAAGGGAATGGCCAGCATGTCAGAAAACTCAGATATCAGTGTGACCACACAAGTCTCAGGGAGAAACCCTGCTTTGGGCCTTTTGCTTACCTACTGATATGTTGACCTGAATGTCAGGAAAGTCTCTTGCCTCAGGCACACCCTTTGTGAACCATGAAGAAACACTTTTCAAATGGAAATGAGTGGGCATCACCTTTGTCTCTATGCTTAATTGCTTTGGAAAGGGATGTGTCTGAATCAGCCTCTTGGCCCTGTGTGAGGCTGTGGCTTAGATTCTCAGCACTTGATGGATCTGAAGAAAGATCCAAAGTGTGCATCCAAAACCAAAATGGCCAAAATTGCTGTCATTGTGGATGAAGTCTTAGCCTTCTTCAGAAAGGTTCCTGACCTCCATCAAGTGAGAATAGGGACCCTTTGGGTCAAATGGGTTCTTCAAATCCCGGAAGAGGCTAGCCCATTTATGCTTGGGTATTCTCATGACTCCAATTCACATAAAGAATCTCCACCTCACAGTCTGACCTTCTCCAGAAGTCTTCACCATGGCTGCCTATGGGACTTTCAGGAAAAGAGTCGCTATAAAAGACTTCAGTGTACATAAACTTTCTCTTTTTGTGTTGACCTGGTCTACTTGGCAACTGGCTAAAAAATCAGCACTCCTGAGCTAGACACACCCTCACTAGTTTTTCACAAAATATGTGAACAAGGCTCCTGGCCTTGAGCTGGGGCTTCACAGACATTGCTACATTTCTAAGATAAAGAAGTTACAAACTGGGCTCCATGGAAAAAGCTGGCAGGGGGAAAAAAGAAAGGGAAGAAAAAGCTCTCCCCCTCCCAGGTGTTTTTGAAAATTTAACTTGCCCAGACCTAAGGAAAAAACAGAAACAAAAACTGCCTTTTGTGAACTTCTGAAGACTATGAACTTCTGAGCCCCTTCCCTTTCATGTTGGGTACAAAATTCTGAAACTACATAAACTTAGGTTTCATGGGATTAATTGATTACAACAGAAGCAATGCTCTCTGAATCTGGTTGCAACCAAATAAGACCGTTTCCCTGTCTTTGGTGCTATCTTTGGTGCCTTGCCTTGTCCGTCCCTACAACAGTTTAATTCTATATACTTAAACATTGTTTGTGTTTTAATGAAATTGTCAACAGATGTGTTTAAATGTGTAATGGTGCGGATGTTTCCCAGAGTGCTCTATCATGACACAGATTCATTTGAAGTTCAAATAGGGGGGCATACAATCCGGTTCCTCTGAAAACATATATCCCTCACCTTAGCCATTCCATTGCAAATAGGAGTTGCTTCAGGGTTGGGCAGAGGAACCACTGCCGTGGTCCATGGGACACAACGAATGACCCAATTAGGAGCAGGAATATATAAAAACTTAAAGATATTAGTAACCTCCATCACAGCTTTGCAGGAATCTTTAACCTTTCTCTCTGAAGTTGTTTTACAGAACAGTAGAGGGTTGGATCTCTTTTTCACTAGAGAAGGGGGCCTTTGTGCTGCATTGAGGGAAGAATGTTTTTTTAATGTCGACCATAATGGAGTTGTAAAATAATCTATGAGTAAATTAAAAAGATGCCTTGAAGAGAGTCAAGGAGAGAGAGAGGCCCAAAAATGGTGGTTTGAGTCTTGGTTTACACAGTCCCCCTGGTTAACTACGTTTTTATCAACTCTGGCCCATCCAATAATAATCCTCATATTATTGCTAACTATAAAACCCTGTTTCCTCAACCATGTAATTTATTTTCTCCAAGCTCAAATTGGACAAGTTAAACTTATGGTAATACCCCACTAGCAAACATAGAATGTGACATCCCCCAATGATCATTTTTATGATTAAAAGTTGCCAGAAGAAGTGGGGAATGAAAGGTCAATAAAATATATACTTGTCACTTCCTGTTTTTCTGTACACTTAACAAAACACTGTTGAAATGTTGAGAAATGTTTCCTAATCTTGTCCCAGAATGTGCTGTCCCCAACGGCCAAACTGCAGAATGTACTCCCTCACCCGGTTGAATGCAAACCACCCACTCTCCCTGAACCATCAATAAACTTCCCTTTCTGCCCTCTCCAAGAAAAGTATATAAACTCTGCATAAGCTCTTCTCAGGGCACTCTGCTCTAATTAAGTGAGCTCTGAGCCCCAGCATGTTGGACCCCAAATAAACCCTTTGCTGTTGCATGATGTATTCTCTTGGTAGTCTCTTCCTCCGATGCTCGCACGACCTTTACTTGGATGATTGAATATAGAAGAGAACATCCATTCAAAAACTGATAGTCGGAAGGATTGGAAGAAGAGTGAATATAGAATTTGGAAAAAAAGTTCTTTAGCAATACGGTTTTGGTTAGACAGTGAATGTAAATGTCAACACAAGTTAAGAGTCAGTCACAATGATGAACAGGGGAAAATATGTAGGAAAGCAGATATCAATAGAGACATTATGAAATCAGGCTAAGTATAAAGTCAGTGAGAGGATTAGACATTTTCAACAGGGTTGAGTTTGAATACACAATCTTAGGAAGAAACAAATATGTACTCACCAATAGGACTGACATTTGAGAGCATTAGGCAACATCACATGGATGATTGTAGTAATCCTTTCTCACTTTCCATTTAGGCTTTGGTACAATCATAAGTGTGACCTTTGTATTTTGTGTCCAGAATATTACTCTGATAAAATGTATATGTAGATCAGGTGACATGAGTATTTCTTCCACCTTTTCTGAGGGCCATATTTTGAAGATGAATAAATTAGTATTGGGGGTACAGAGAGGTGTACACATTGTCTATGAATATAGAGATAATGTATGAATACACCATACAGTGAATAAATAATATAACTAGTTCTACTTTAAATAATGGATTGAATTGATATCTTAAAATATATAAGAAATCTTATATTGATATACAATCATTCATTCCAACGAGTTATAAATCTAATGGTAATATTAGAGTTATGTTTTCTCATGAAGGGTGTGTGAGTTTTGCTTCAAAACTGATTATGGATTTGGAAAATATTGTGTTTGGAAAGAAGTCTCATAAAAATACCAGTCAACAAACATAGAGGAATTCATGTGTTCTGAATAGGAAGTGATTGAAAGTGAAACAAATGCAAATAATTTTGCTAACTTGTGAATGAAATACATATCCGATGATATGCATAACCTGAAGAAATAGTAATGTACCAGGTTTGAATGAAAATGAACGTCAAAACATACATCATGTCCCATAGTAATCTACTTGGATTGATGTTAAACAGGGTCAGTTACTGTAGAATAATTAGGATTTGTATGCACCATTCACTGAAGTTAGTTTTCAGTACTAGAAAATAAATATGTATTTCAGGTGGATGAATAATTCTGAGAATAATCTTGTGAAAAGTTGATTATAAATCCACATACATGAATATGAGTGAATTTAGGGAGTGTAAAATAAGACATATATAATTCATATTTTGAAAAATCTGGAAAATATATATATATATATATATATATATATATATATATATATATATATATATATATATATATACACACACACACACACACACACATATATACAAAAGAACCCCACAGATATTAAAAGGTAGAAATATATGCAAATCGAAATTCATTATGAAATATATATCATCCACAGATGCAAAAATATTCATTTTACTGAACATGGATTTATGTATAATATTGTAATACTAGGAAGCTCACCCATAGGTTGTATTTTCAGTTCCAACTGCGTTTAGGAGGAGTGATCTCTTCTCATAAGTTGTATCTTCCATCAGCCACCTCACAAATTGTGCATGTGATACCATGTAGGAATCTAAATGTGCATATAAAAATACATGTGTTGAATTGGCTACAAAGCAAGGGAGACAGGAATTCACATATTTGTTTACTTTAAAAACACATGGAGAACTATTTCAATTAAAAATTGTCTATATATTTAACACCTACCGTTTATCATGCAAAAGGCAAGTCCAACTATACAGCATGCATCCTCTGAACTGCTTGTATTTCTATTCTGCTTGGGTTATATTTCTACATCATTTTAGGATTATTAGTCAGAGTCTAGTAGGGTATATGTTCATGTCAGGGATTCTGTATTTCAATGGAAAATAGGAAAATGAATCTATGAGTATGCAAATATGTGCTACACAAACATCTTCTCACTTTCATCCAGAACAAAGCCTTAACATTACCTTGGGCCCAAGTAAGACACAATGAGAGGGGAAGTGTTAGAAAATCTGTGAATACATATCTCGAATGGAAAATGCTCAGGAATTCACAAACTTGGAGGTGGTAGATGAGTTTCAAAAAGTAAGGGACAGGGTAAACTCTCCACAAACATGGAGCTCTGCTGGCCTAAAGACTTTTTGAGTAACTGCCTCTGAGGATGGGTCCTTGAAATATATGTTGTTGTCAGGAGCTTTAGCTTCCTTTGTAGTGAGACCATCAGAGCTGGATCTGCATCTATGTGACCTGGAGGACATGTTTTCTTATTTTCCAATGAACATGGTGCATCAGTGATGAGTTTTATTTTTGTAGTTAAACTATGGCCATTGGGGAAAAGTGTCTCCCCGTGTGGACTGTGAAGCCCTTTGGTCATCCTCCAATTTTCATTGTCTTTCTTGCTGCTGCATAGGGAGTTTGTTATTTGTTTAACAAAATACAAGGAGTTCAACTGGGACACGGTGCTGGAGGGAGTTCTGTCACGTGTGGTGGGTCAGGGTCTGCAGGAGAATGCACCAACAGGCTTCTATCCCACAGACATTGCCCCCTTGACCATAGCCACCTGATTCTGGACATTGCCCTGAAACTTCTCCATATAACAAGATGTCTTTACATATAAGGGACTCCTGGCTGCACCATGTCAGTCACAAGCCATTCAGAAGCCAATGGAAGATCCACATGGCCCCGCCACAGATGTTTTATTACACACCTGCACACCACTGCTCTAGGCCAACTACTCAGCAGGTTCCAAGTTACTGGAATCTCTGTTCTACACCATTTTCATGAAACCCAGTCAGTCAAGGCTCTGTCTGGTATACTCTTGATTAGCAACAGGACATCCACAGGTTCTCCAGTGCCACCTGGTCATGGGAAATTCAAAAATTCCCTGGTATTTATCTAGCCATTTTTCAATAATACAGTTCGAGGCTCTGTGGGTTTCAATTAATTCAGGAACCATTAAATGGTGAGGAAGCTCGTTTCAATGAAAATTCTGCAGAACTATCACAGGCAAGGCTTCCCAAAGAGTGCCCAAATGGTCACATGAATCCAGGCCCATTGAGGTCTACAATGTGAGCTCCATGTGTGTATTGACTCTCACCTATGGCTGCCAAGTCCTTAAGAATAAAATCATATGATATACTGGCTGAGATTCCCAGTGCTCTGTGCAAATCCACCCTGGGCGTAGATCTCAGTTTCCAAGGCGACTCTCATGTGTGGCCTCTTAAAATCCCAACACAATTCATGGCAATACTTCTCTGAGGTCAGTTCCAGAACTCAGTCTCTAAGGGGAATCACACCAGAGAACAAGCCCAGGTGGACCCAGTCATCTCTTCCCACCACCACACAAATGACCAAAATTAAAACCAAAATACTGCCACATGGCCCAAATCTTCTTCCATATCATAACCTTTGACTGGAGGTTACCATGAAGGGTGCAGCCCAAGTTGGTGTCCAAAATAAGCTCCCTTCCCCCTCATTCGCCTAAAGTCAGTGTGGCCTAAACACCATTCCTGTGAACCAAGAGTGATCAAATAGGCCTGCCGTTAATACTGCTCGACTTTTCCATGGGCCTGGTACACAGGAGGAAGACAGGGAAGCAGGGCTGAGAGCAGCTCCTTGGATCTGAGAATGAGGAAGGAGAGATGTAAAAGAATAATGGGCAAGGGTTTTGGGATTTTCCTAGCAACAAAAACATGAGCAGTAGAACATGTAGAACAGAGGGGGAAACGGGAGTGAGTATACCAAAAAGCCTGTGAGGGACTTTAAATTTTTAGTAACCGTTTTCAGTGATGACAAAGCAACATTAAAGGCCATTTTCATTACATCTTGGATACTGGTATGTGGGTTCTCCTCAGCTGGTTTGAGATTTTGTTTAGCTGGTAAGAGGACCTGTTGGGACCCAGTGCGGCCACTGACAAGAAAAGAGAGGAGTGAGTGAGTGGAGGGGTACCTCAGTAGCTGCTACCTCAGGAAGGGGGCAGTGGTCTGAGATCCAGCGGAGGTTTGGGTTTTTGATCTATTAATTGTAGGGGAGAAATCAAGTTGCTGATGTGGGAGTGACAGCAGAGAGTCTGGAGTAGAAGGCTGAGGGTGAGCATCTATTGGAGAAGCATAGTTCAGGATGTGA
This sequence comes from Callospermophilus lateralis, assembly GCF_048772815.1. Lineage (NCBI taxonomy): Eukaryota > Metazoa > Chordata > Mammalia > Rodentia > Sciuridae > Callospermophilus > Callospermophilus lateralis. The sequence goes on from NW_027514551.1 coordinate 5,073,556, forward strand.
GCAAAGGAGGGAAAAAGCCTCCACATAGGGGAATCTCCTTTCACCCTTTTGAGCACTTGTAGAAGTTAAAAAGGTCACACATAATTTGAGGATCTAGAGACCCCTCTGTGGGCCATCAGGTTTGGTTATCTAATTGGTAATAATGCCAATATTGTGTACAAAATGTGATGAGGAGTTTGGGTTCCATCTGGAAGTCCCTGTATGCTGACATCCCCATGACTTACAGAAGAAGTCGGCTTTCCCCCACACAGCTGTGACTGTTTATGGCTTTCACAGTCCGCCAGGCAAACATAGTAATCTAGGCTAGCCAACCTGCATGTGGCTCACGTGTCCCTACAAACATAATGTTTGTTTCCATTATCTATGTATGGAAGGGATTTAATGGAATTTTAGTGTAATCCTCTTCATCAGGGATATCCCAATAGATAAGACTTATAGCCAGCTGAGAAATGTCTGGGTGGAGAGATGGTCATCAGGTCCTTAAGGGGGATGTATGCAAGATAGACCATACTTCCGGTTTTCTTCCTAAATTCTGGCCACTCTCAAGAATAGGCTCATGGTTTGGTGTCCAAGATATGTACCACCTCCAAGCTCTGTGACATGGACATGCACTGGATAGCTGAAGGAAATGGCGAGCATCTTATAAAACTCAGATATCAGTGTGACCAGTAAAGTCTCAGTGGAGAAACCGTGCTTTAGGCCTTTTGCTTACCTTTTGTTCTGTTCCCCAGTAAGTCAGGAAGGTTGATGCCTCAGGCCACACCTCTGTGAAGCCTGAAGAAAATATTTTTCAAATGGAAATGAATAGGCCTCACCTGTGGCTCTCTGCTTAATTGCTTTGGAAAGGGGTGTGTCTGAATCAGCCTCTTGGCCCTATGTGAGGCTGTGGCTTACATTGTCAGCACCTGATGGATGTAAAGAAAGATCCCATGTGTGCATCCAAAACCAAAATGGCCAAAATAGCAGTTATTGTGGATGAACTCTCTCACCTTCCACTGTAAGGTTCCTTACCTCCATCAAGTGAGAATCTGTATCCTTTGGGTCAAATGAGTTCTTCAATGCCCTGCAGAGGCTAGCCTAGAGGTGCTTGTGTTTTCTCTGGGCTCCAATTCACATTAAGAATCTAAACCTCACAGTCAGAAGGCATCAAATTGGAGAAGCAGAGCAGTATTAACGGCACACCTATTTGATCACTCCTGGTTCACATGAAGGGTGTCCAGGCCACCCTGACTTAGGCCAATGAAGGGCAAGGGAGCTTATTGTGGACACTGTTTTGGGCTGCATCCCTCATGGACACCTACAGCTTGAAGTTAAGATGAGTGTCTATAAGGAATAAGATGAGGGTGATGTGGGAGTGTTTTGGTTTTAATTGTGGTCATTTGTGTGAGGGTTGGAAGAGAGGTGTAGGTAAACCTGGGCTGGAACTCTGGTGTGTTTCCCCTTAGAGACTGAGTTCTGGAACTGACCTCAGAGAAGTATTGCCATGAACTGTGTTATGATTTTAATGAGGCCACGCATGAGAGTCGCCCTTGGAAACTGAGATCTAGGCCCAGGGTGGCTTTCCACAGAGTACTAGGTATCTCAGCTAGGATATCACATGATTTTATTCTGAAAGACTTGGCAGCCATAGTTGAGAGTCAAAAGACACATAGACCTCACATTGTAGACCTCAATGGGCCTGGCTTCATGTGACATTTTTGCTACTCTTTGGGAAGACATTCATGTGAGTGTCCTCCAGAGATTTCACTGAAATGATGTTCCTCACCATTTAATGGTTCCTGAATAAATTGAAACATACAGTGCTTCCAACTTCAACCTTGAAAAATGGATAGATAAATACCATGAAATTTTTGAAATTCTAATGACCAGGTGGCACTGGAGAACCTTTGTATGACCTGTTGCTGATCATGAGTGTACCAGATAATGCCTTGATTTACTGGGTTTCATGAAAATGGTGTAGAACAGAGATGCCAGTAAGTTGTAGACTGCTCAATTGAGGGCACGAGCTGTGGTGTGCAGGTTTGTGATTAAACATTTGTGGTGGGGCCATGTGGATCTGCCATTGCTTCCAAATGGCTTGTGACTGACGTGCTGCAGCCCGTAATCCCTTATATGTTTGATCTCTTCATATAAAAGCATCTTGTTATATGGTGAGGTTTCAGGGCAATGTTCAGAATCAGGTTGCAATGGTCAAGGGGGCAAGCTATGTGAGATAGAAGCCTGGTTGATGTATTCTCCTGCAGACCCTGACCCACCACACCATTAAATTTTGAGGAAGCTCATTTCAATGAAAGCTCTGGATAACTCTCACAGGCAAGGCGTCCCAAAGAGTGCCTAAAAGGTCACATGAAGCTAGGTCCATTGAGGTCTACAATGTGAAGTCTATGTGTCTTTTGAATCTCAACTATGGCTGCCAAGTCTTTCAGAATAAAATCATGTGATATTCTGGCTGAGATACCGAGTGCTCTGTGGAAAGCCACACTGGGCCTAGATCTCAGTTTCCAAGGGCGACTCTCATGCATGGCCTCCTAAAATCCCAACAAAATTTATGGCAATACTTCTCTGAGTTCATTACCAGAACTCATTTTCTAAGGGAAATCACACCAGAGTTCAAGTGGGGAAGTTTTTGAACCCCTGTGGGAGTCTAATCCAGGTTTGTTGGCCAGATGTTCCTGTTTCTGGGTCTATCCACTCGAAAGCAAACAGCAACTGACTGTCCTTATGTAGTGGCAAGCAGAAGTAAGCATCTTTTAAGTCCAGCATAGTGTACCATTACCTCTCCGCATTCAGAGTGCTAAGCAAATTATGTGGATTGGGTACCGTGGGGTGAATGTCCTGCAGTCTGTTTTTGATCTCTTTTAGGTCTTGAACAGGACGGTAGTCCCCAGTTACTGGCTTTCTTACTGGTAGCAGGGGGGTATTCTAGGCCGATTGACAGGGCCTTAGGACCCCAAGAGCCAGGTATTTCAGAATATTGGGCCTTATCCCATCCTTAGCTTCTTTGATTAGAGGATATTGTTTAACACTGATTGGAGAGGTAGAGGCTTTTAATTCTACTACTATTGGAGGTTTTTTTATGGCTAGACCTAACCCAGCAGTTTCTGCCCAGGCATTAGGATAATCTTTTATCAATTTCTGGGATAGTTTTCCTGTTTGATCAGTTCTAGGGCGCGCGAAGAGTTGATGTTCATCTTCTACGGACATAGTCAAAGCCGTGACTATGGGAGTTTTTACTGAAGCGTTTAGAAACACCACTTGGGGACCATCAGTGTTAAAGGTTATTCTAGCCCCGAGTTTTTTAAGCAGATCCCTGCCCATCAACGGGGCCTGGCATTCTGGGATTACTAGAAAAGAGTGGTGGACTTTTCCATTTCCTAGGTCCATTGTCCTCTTAGTTGTCCAAGCTCATTATCTACTGTCATTAGCCCCTTGAACAAGCGACCATTTATTTGATAGGGGGCCCAGTGGGGTCTTAAAGGTTGAGTATACTGGTCCTGTTTTCACTTCAAAGTTCAATGGGGTTTCCTCCACTTAAAATGTTACCCTGAGCTTGCGGAGGAGATCCAAGTCCCGACTTCCCTATTCCTGTTCTAGAGTCAGCACGGCGGTCTGGCATCTCTGCTTTTTTGGGGGGCACTCTTTGGCCTAGTGTCCTCTTTCTTTACAGTAGGCACATTGACCTGAGGCCAGGGACAGCCTTTGGCATGGGCCCATGTATCCCTTCCTATCTCCGTGCTTTTTAACTTCTGGCCTATTTACTGCTCTGACCAGAACCTTAGCCAGTGCTTTAGTCTGCCTTTTGCTCCTTTCATCCTCCTTTTGTTCCCTTTCCTTCTGTCTCCTCTGTTCCCATTCCTCCTCAGTTTCTTTCTTATAATATATTTTCTCAGCTTCTCTGACTAAATCTCTTAAGGTCATATCTTGTAATCCATCTAGATGTTGCAACTTTCTCTTAATATCTAGGGCAGCCTGCTGGATAAAGGCCATTGCAACAGATGTCTTTTCGTACTCTGTCTGAGAATCAAAAGGAGTATATTTTCTAAATGCTTCCATAATTCTCTCCAAAATCATAGAGGGAGACTCATTAGGCCTTTGGATAATCTCTCTTACCATGGCCAAATTAGTCGGCCTTCTGGCGGTCACTCAGAGACCCGCTATTAGAGGCCGGTGATAAGTGGACAGATGCTACCTAACTTCAATGGTGTTGGGGTCCCAGTTTGGTCGGTTCATCGGCCCATAGGGATGGAGAGGGAGCATCACAGGGGTTTCTGAGTTTTTTATTATCTGTCACTGGCGGGTTCCTTTAGATGGCCCAGCTTCCACCAGAGGAGGAGGGGCTGCTGCTGCTGCTGCTGCGAAGTCCCCTGGAGGGCTTGGGACTGGCCCAATTGCCTCTAGTGGCGGAGAGGCTGTGTCAGCGGCAGGAGGATCATCTGGAACGTGTTCGGTGTTGGGGCGCCAGGGTAGAGGATAAGGAGGGGGAGGAGTGTCCAGTCTTGTGACTCAGGGAGAATGGAGGGAAGCGGGGGGAGCGGAAGGTTTGAATGATAGGATCCTGGGGAAGGGGTATATGGCTATTGATCTGGGTGGCCACGTGGTCCCGGCTGAAAGACAATATCTCTGATTTTCGGATTAGAGGGAAGCGGAAGGATCCTTCTGGGGGCCACCCGACTTTGAGAATGGGCCATTCTGAAGCACAGAGAGTCTGCCAGGTCCGGCATTTTACTGAAAAATAAAGATTCTGGGCCCTTGAGCAGACATCAGTCCAATGATCAACGGTCAGGGACAGAAGCATGGAAGTGATTTGTCCCATAATGGAGTTACTCAAAGAGAGACAGTGAAGACACAATTGCAACACAGACAAAGACAAACAGTAAACGTTTAACGTGTGTCCAAGACAAAGATTAGAACTGAGTAACTGGCAAAACCTGATGTGTTAGACAATAAAGACAGACAATAAACTCAACATGAGTTCAGGACAATGAACAAAATTGAGTAGCCGGCAAAACCTGATGGGCTGGCAAACCGAATTCTGAAGCAAAATATAACCTAGTTGAGGAAACTACTATTCCTTGATTTCCCTCGTCCCCTAGAGTGTCCCACAGGGACGTGGCCTGCAGCTCTGTGACACGTCTGTCAGCCACTATCAGAGAGAGCTAATGCTCTTCACCGACAGCCACTTTGCCAAGCCCTAACCTGAAACCCGAAACCAGAAAGAGGCGCCTTACTTACCCTGAGAGAAGTCCCTTGGGGTCTTTCATCCGCCACGCCAAATATCTCACCTGGGGCCTCCAGATGAAAAGGTGGGGTGAACATCGGAGGAAAAGACCATCAACAGGCTTTCTCATGCAATTCTAAAGGGTTTATTGGGGGTCCAGCATGCTGGAGCTCAGGACTCACTTCAGAGGAGCAAAGAACAAAGAGCCCCGAGAACAACTTGAGCACAGTTTATATACATTCTTTAGAGAGGGCAGGGACTTTACATACATCATAGCCTCCTTTAGCAAATCATCATATACCAAGAGAAAATCAAATAACAACTCTAAAACATGATTAGAACATTCATTGGCGGGAACAGGTCGGGCAGGGGGTGATTGATCAGCCCTAAGAAGGGGTATACATTTAAACTGATTGGTTGAAGCCCTGAGATGCATACGTGGTGAGCTGCACGGTTTCTGGGAAGGGGTTGTTAAGTACCTAGGTGGTCAGGGAAGATTTCAACACACACCTAATGTGCAGATCTGGAAATTGTCTTAACTGCCACCGGAATTTCAGGTGCTGAGTGCAGCTTGGAAACTTTAGGAAACCTGGTTCTTTACATTTTAATTTCAATTTCTTTTATTCTTTCAGAACCTTACAGAGAAAGGCGAGAGACTTCATCCACAATGACTGCTATTTTGGCCATTTTGGTTTTGGATGCACACATGGGATCTTTTTTTAGATCCATCTGGTGCTGATAATCTAAGCCACAGCCTCAAACAGGGCCAAGAGGCTGATTAAGTCATATTTATTTCCAAAGCAATTACTACTCTGAGGTCAGTTACAGAGCTCAGTCTCTGAGGAGAATCAAACCAGTGTTCTAGCGCAGATGAACCCAGTCATCTCTTCCAACAGCCACACAAGTGACCACAATTAGAACCAAACAATCCCACATGGTCCTCATCTTCTTCCATGTAGTCACTCATCATAACCTCTGCCTGGAGGTTTCCTTAAATGGCACAGCCCAAGAGAGTATCCAAAATAAGCTCCCTTGCCCTTCATTTGCCTAAACTCAGGGTGGCCTGGACACCCTTGAAGTGAACCAGGATTGATCACATAGTTCTGCCATTAATACTGCTCTTCTTCTACAATTTGAGGCCTACTGACTGTCAGGTATTGATTCCTTATTTGATTTGGAGTCATGATTAAACACAAGCACCTCTGCAGGGATTGGAAGAACTCATTTGACCCAAAAAATCCCTATACTCCCTTGATGGAGGTCAGGAATCTAATAGAGGAAGGCAAGAGACTTCATCCACAATGACTAATCTTTTTGCCATTTTGGTTTTGGATGCACACATTGGATCTTTCTTTAGATTCATCAGGTGCTGAGAATCTAAGCCACTGCCTCACACAGGGCCAGGAGGCTGATTCAGACACATCCCTTTCCAAAGCAATTAAGCAAAGTTATTGATCTGGGTGGCCACGTGGCCACTGGTGAGGCCCATTCATTTCCATTTGAAAACTGTTTTTTTCAGGCTTCACAAAGTGGTGGCCTGAGGCAAAGACCTTCCTGACATTCAGGGCAACAGAACAATATGTAAGCAAAAGGCCCAAAGCAGGGTTTCTCCACTGAGACTTTTCTGGTCACACTGATATCTGAGTTTTCTGAGATGCTTGCCATTCCCTTCAGCTATCCATTACATGGCCATGTCACAGAATTTAGAAGTGGTACATATTTTGGAAACAAAACCATGAGCCTATTCTGGCTAGTGGCCAGAATTCAGGAAGAAAACAGGAACTTAGGAAGATAGTAGGTGTTGCCCATCGATAAGACAAAAGGCAGTCCATTCCTATAATGGGTAGGATGAATGCTGGGAAGCTTTCTACTAGACAGGAAACATCAATTGATGCATTCTCTTTTCTAATGTCTACAACCACGGACACAGTGGGATACACAGACACAGAAACACTCGCCTTGTCAAAGGACTTTCTAAAAACAGTCCACTCCAAACCAAGCAAACCACCTTTTCTACCTATTCTCAGAACATGAGACAAAACCACAAACTCACACCCACACTCAAAAAGGCACCTCCTTCCCCCAAGTAAGTCTGTGACTATCCAGAGTCTCCTCTGACTGGTGGGCCATACTATGTTCCCCCAACGTGGCCTGTTCTGTCTCAGATCTGGTCTTTTTGTCAAACTCTGTGAAGTTGTCAGGAGCCTGCGCTGACCACTACATGCTTTCTCAGGGAAGGCTCTCCTCGCATCTGACCATCCTCACATCAGTAGGTACCAAAAAAGACACAATCTGTCCTTGGTAAATCCAAACAAGTTAGCCCACTGGTACTGGGACTGGGACTGGCTGTGTGTTCCTGTCTTCCTGGAACCCAAGTTAAGAGAGTTCCATCACCAAAGAAGTGAGGTAGGTCAATTCCTTCAGGAACTGAATGAAGTCAGTTCCTTGGCAAACACTATTTTATTAAATTTTCAAAATAATTATGAAAACAGAAATCAAGGTAAGATTTGAAGTCCAGAAGGGCCCTTGATTGGGATACTTAGCATTGAATTAGGTTCTGCACAGATGTCCGAGATAAATCAATATACAATGGCATAGGACCTTGTACCTTGGATGATTGAAGGTAGAAGAGAACTTCCTGTCTAAAAGGGATAGTCGGTAGGATTAGGAAGATAGTCGGTAGGTTCAGGAAAAAGAGTGAGTATAGGATTTAGACCAAAAGTTCTTTAGCAATCAAGTTTGGGTAGAGAGTGAACAAAATATCAGCACATGTGAAGAGTCAGTCACAATGATGAATGGGGGAAAACATGCAAGAATGCAGATATCAATAGAGACATGAAATCAGGCAAAGTATAAAGTGAGTGATAGGATTAGACATTTTCAACATGGTTGATGTTGAATATATAATCTTTGGAAGAAACAAATATGTAGTCACCAATAGGATTGACATTTGAGAGCATTAGGCAACCTGGACATGGTTGTTTTTGTAATCCAAGCTCACGTTCTATTTCGCTTTGGTGAAAGGTTAATAAAATAGGCACTTGTCACTTCCTGTTTTTCTGTATGCTTAACAAAACACTGTTGAAATCTGGAGAACTGTTTGCTAATTTTGTTCCCAGAATGTGCTGTCCCCAACTGCCAAACTGAGGATTGTACTCCCTCACCCGCTTGTACCAAACCTCCCACTTGCTCTGACCCATCGATAAGTTTCCCTCCCTGCCCACTCCAAGAAAAGTATATAAGGTCTGATTAAGCTGTTCTCAGGGCTCTCTGCCGAGAAAAAAACCATTGTGCAGATACCACCCCCATCTAACAAGAGACAACTCAAGAGAGTTTCTTGGGACTGCTGGCTTTTGCAGGTATGGATACCTGGGTTTGTGTTCTTAGCTTCTCCTTTATACCCGCTGTTAAATGAGGATGCCCAATTCCAATGGACCCTTTGAGCACCAGCAAGCTTTTGATAACATCTAAGGACACTGACATTGAATTCCTCAACTTCACTGAGCCCAGCCTTCAATTACAGAAAGCCCTACACTACTTTAAAAATGTACATCAACTCACTCACCTTGGTTAAAAGAAACTGCAGGCATTCCTGAAGGATCAAGAACAGAGTTTTCGATTAACCAACTCACAGCGAAAGGAAATATCTGAACGGGTAACAAAAGCCTGTCGGATATGTCAATTGGTTAATGCTTACCATTCCAAGCTTCCTGTAGGAAAGTACCTATGAGGAACCAGACCAGGACAATTCTGAGAAGTGGACTTTACTGAAATTAAGCCAGCATGGTATGGACTTAAATATCTCTTAGTCTTTGTAGATACATTTTCAGGATGGATTTAAGCCTTTCCCACAAAATAAAAATTAACGGCGCAAATGATGGTCAAGAATATCCTGAAAGATATTTTCCAAGATACGGCCGGCCTAAAGTAATAGGTTCTGATAATGGACCGGCGTTCATGGCCCAGGTAAGTCAGGGGTTAGCCAGGACCCTAGAAATTAATTGGAAGTTACATTGTGCTTGTAGACCCCAGAGCGCAGTACAGGTAAAAAATAAATAGAACCATTAAAGAGACCTTAAAGAAATTAAGCTTAGAGACCAGCATAAAAGATTGGACTATGCTCCAGCCTTATGCACTGTTTCATGCAAGAAATTCTCCCTCTGTTTCTTTGTGTAACCTCACCCCCTATGAAATTCTCAATGGTGTCCCTCCTCCAGTAAGGGACCTAACCCCAACTCTAAGACCGAACGATCCCTTCCACACCCCCTTGCTTGACAGACTAAAAGTTCTCGAAAGAACTCAGCGATACCTGTTGAAACACCTGGCCACTGCCTACCAACCTGCAGACGAGGGGACTCCACATCAATATCAAGAGACTTCATCTACATAAGATGACATCAGGTGTCATCCCTGGAACCCCGCTGGAAAGAACCATACCAGGTGCTACTTATAACACCTACAGCGGTAAAAGTAGACGGAATCACTTCCTGGATCCATGCCTCAAGTCTCAAGCCTGTGCCCTGTCCAGACTCTGGCTGGAAACTGGAAAAGACTGGTAACCCTTTCAAATTTTGTATTCGCCATACGGATATGGCTATAGACTCTCCCCTTGGCCACCAGTAGTCCTAACCCTCATCAGCCAGTTCAGCAGCGATTGCTGATCACAAATTCTACTAGACAAAAAGTATGGTCTATCTTGCATACAGCCCACTTAGGTACCTGGTGGCCTTCTCTCCATCCAGACATTTGTCAGCTGGCTATAGGTCTTTCCTATTGAGATATTCCTGATGAAGAGGATCCCACTAAAATTCCATTAAATACCTTCTGTAACATAGATAATGGAAACAAATATTATGGATATAGGGACACGCTAGCCAGATGCAGGTTGGCTAGCCTAGATTACTATGTTTGCCAGGCAGAGTATCAAAGCCACAAACAGCCATAGCTGTGTGGGGGAAAAGCTGACTTCTTCTGTAAGTCATGGGGATGTGAGCATACAGGGGGTGCCTGGTGGAAAACAACTGCTCATCAAATTAAGTACACAGCATTGACCATATTAACAAATAGAGAAAGAAAACTGATGGCCCACAGAGGGGCCTCTAGGTCCTCAAATTCTGTGTGACCTTTTTAACTTCTGCAAGTGCTCAAAAGAGTGAAAGAAGATTCCCCTATGTGGAAGCCTTTTCCCTCCTTTGCTCACATCCTGAACTATTCTTCTCCAATAGATTCATACCCTCAGCCTTCTGCTACAGACTTTCTGCTGTCACTCCCACCTCAGCAACCTGATTTCTCCCCTCCAATTACTAGATCCAAAACCCAAACCTCCGCCGGTTCTCAGACCATTGCCCCCTTGCTGAGGTAGCAGGCACTGAGGCACCCCTCCACCCACTCCCTCCTCTCTTCTCCTGTCAGTGCCTGCACCCCGTCCCACCAGGTCCTCTTACCAGCTAACCCAAAGCTCAAACCAGCTGAGGAGAACCCTCAGACCTTTATCCAAGATGTAATGAAAATGGCCTTTAAAGTTGCTTTGTCATCACTGAAAACAGTTTACTAAGAATTGAAAAGCCCTCACAGGCTTTTTGGGATACTCACTTCGGTCTTCCCCTTGGCACTATCTGTTCTACTGCTCAAGTTGTTGTTGCTAGGAAAATCACAAACCCCTTTCCTATTATTCTTTTATATCTCTCCTTCCTCATACTCAGATCCACCAACCGGGTCTTACCCCCCGCCTTTCCCATCTTCCCCCTCTGTACCAGGCCCACAGAAAAGTCTGAACTGAATTCTCCAGAAGTTTTCACCATGGCTAACTTTAGGACTTTCAGCAAAAGAGACCCTATAAAAGAGTTCAATGTAGATAAACTTCCTGTTTTCGTGTTGCCTGTTCTACTTGGGCACTGGCTTGAAAAATCAACACTCCTAAGCTAGACACCCCCATACTAGTTTTTAACAAAATACGTGAACAAGGCCCCTGTCCTTGAGCTGGGGCTTCAAAGAGATGGCTACATTTCTAAGATAAAGAAGTTACCAACTGGGCTCCATGGTAACAGCTGGCAGGTAGAAAAAAAAAGAGAGAAGAAAAAAGCTTAGGTGTCCTTAAAAATGTTACTTGCCCAGAACAGAGGGGAAAAAAAACAAATCTTCTTTTTGTGAAATTCTGCAGACTGTGAACTTCTGAGCCCCTTCCCTTACATGTTGGGTACAAAATTATGAAACTAACTAAACTTGAGGTTCAGGGGATTCATTGATTACAACAGAAGCAATGCCTTCTAAATCAGGTTGCAACTAAATATAACTGTTTCCCTGTCTTCCATTCTATCTTAGGTACCTTGCCTTTTCCATACCTAAAACAGTATAATTCTATATACTTAAACATTGTTTATGTTTTCATAAAATGGTCAAAAGATATGATTAATAATGTAATGATGCAGATGTTTCCCAGAGTGCTCTATCATGACACAGTATCATTTAAAGTTCAAATAGTGGGGCATACAACCCGGTTCTGCCAGGAACCTGTTTTCCTCACTTTAGCCATCCTTTTGGGAATAGGAATTGCTGCAGGGATGGGCACAGGAACCACTGCTCTAGTTCATGGGACACAAGAAATGACCCAATTAGAAGCAGCAGTATACAAAATCTTAAAGATAGAAAAAACCTCCATCGCAGCTTTACAGGAATCTTGAACCTCTCTCTCTAAAGTTGTTTAACAGAACAGGCGAGGGTTGGAACTCCTTTTCATGAGAAAAGGGGGCATTTATGCTACATTGAGGGAACAATGTTGTTTTTATGCCGACCATACTGGTTGTAAAAGAATATATGAGTAAATTAAGAAGACGCCTTGAAGAGCGTCAACGAAAGAGAGAGGCCCAAAAAGGGTGGTTTGAGTCTTCGTTAACATAGTCCCCCGGGTTAACTACGCTTTTATCAGCCCGGGCTGGTCCATTAATAATCCTCATTAATTGCTAACTGTAGGAACTTGCTTGCTCCACCATGTAGTTTCATTTCTTCAAGCTCAAATTGGACAAGTTAAACTTTTGGTAATCAGACAAAAATATACGCCACTAGCAGGCATAAAATATGACACCGTCCAATGATCACATTTATGATTAAAAGTAACGAGAAGAAGTGGGGAATGAAAGGTTAATAAAAAAGGTATTTGTCACTTCCTGTTTTTCTGTATGCTTAACAAAACACTGTTGAAATCTTGAGAGCTATTTGCTAATCTTATTCCCAGAATGTGCAGTCCCCAACTGCTAAACTGCAGATTGTTCTCCCTCACCCGGTTGCACGCAAACCGGCCACTCGCCCTGAACCATCAATAAACTTCCCTCCCTGACCTCTCCAAGGAAAGTAAATAAGCTCTGCTTAAGCTGTTCTCAGGGCTCTCTTCTCTATACAACTGAGCTCTGAGCCCCAGTAACTTAAGCTCTGCTTAAGCTGTTCTCAGGGCTCTCTTCTCTATACAACTGAGCTCTAACCCCCAATAAACCCTTTGCTGTTGCATGAGACAATCTTTTGGTGGTCTCTTCCTCCGATGCTCAAATGACCTTTACATTGGTACAATCATAAGTGTGATATTTGCTTTTTGTGTCCAGAATATTACTGTGATAAAATGTATATGTATATCATGTGACATGAGTATTTCTTCCACCATTTCTGGGAGCAATATTTTGAACATATATAAATTAGTATTGGGGGCACAAATAGGTGTACCCTGTGTCTATGAATATAGAGATATTGTATGAATAGACCATTCAGTGAATAAATAATATAACTAGGTCCAACTTTAAATAGTGGATTGAATTGATATCTGAAAAAATATAGAATATCTAATATTGATATATACATTCATACATTCATTACAAAAAGTTATACATAATTTAGTTTAAAAAGGAAGCTCACACATATGTTGAATTTTCATTTCCAACAGCATTTAGGAGGAGTGATCTCTTCTCACAATTTGTGTCTGAAAATTCAGCCACCTCCCAAGAATGTACGTGTGGGACCAGGTAGGATTCTATATGTGCATATAAAAATACATGTGCTGAATAGGCTACATAGAAAGGGAGACAGGAATTCACATATTTGTTAACTTTAAATTCACATGGAGAACTATTTCAACAAAAAATTGACTTGATTTATAACTTCTACCCTATATAATGCAAAAGGCCCGTCCAACTATACAACATGCCTCCTCTGAACTGCTAGTATTTCTATACTTTTTTGGGTAATTTTTCTCCATCTTATTAGGATTAGTAGTCAGAGTCTAATAGGGTAGGTTTTAGTGTCAGGGATTCAGTATTTTAAACTGTGGCCACTGGGGGCCTAGTGTCTCCCTGTGTAGACTGTGAAACCATTTGGTCATCATCCACTTTTCCTGGTGTTCCTTGCTCCTGCACTGAGAATTTGATATTTGCTTCACAAAATACAACGAGTTCAACTGGGACACAGTGCTGGAGGGAGTTCTGTCACTTGTGGTGTGTCAGGGTATGCATGAGCATGCACCAAACTGGCCTATATACCGCATAGCTTGCCCCCTTGACCATAGCAACCTGATTCTGTATATTACCCTGAAACCTCTCCATATAACAAGATGCCTTTACTTATAATGGTCTCCTGCCTGCACTATGTCCATCTCAAGACATTTGAAATCCAATGGCAGATCCACATGGCCCCACCAAAGATGTTTTATCACACACCTGCCCACCACTGCTCTAGGCCCGCTACTCAGCGGGCTCCATCTTACTGGCATCTCTGTTCTACACCATTTTCATGAAACCCAATGAATCAAGGCACTGTCTGGTACACTCATGATCAGCAATAGGACATCCAAAAGATCTGCAAGCCACCTGGTCATGTGAATTTCAAAAATTTAATGGTATTTTTCTAGCCATTTTTCAATAATGAAGTTGGATGCACTGTGGGTTTCTATTCATTCAGGAACCACTAAATGGTGAGGAAGCTCATTTCAATAAAAACTCTGCTGAACTCTCATAGGCAAGGCTTCCCAAAGAGAGTCCAAAAGGTCAAATGAGACCCGGCCCATTGAGGTCTACAATTGAGGTCCATGAGTGTTTTGATATCAACTTAGCCACCCTGGGACTATATCTCAGTATCCAAAGGCGACACTCATGCGTGGCCTCCTAAAATTCCAACACAATTCATGGCAATACTTCTCTGAGGTCAGTTCCAGAACTCACTGTCTAAGGGGAATCACACCAGAGTTCAAGCCCAGGTGGACCCAGTCATCTCTTCCAACTACAACACAAATGACTACAATTAAAACCAAAACACTCCCACATGGCCCTCATCTTCTTCCATATAGACACTTATCAAAACCTCTGGCTGGAGGTTTCCATAAGGGACACAGCCAAAAAAAGTATCCACAATAAGCTCCTTGGCCCCTCATTTGCCTAAAATCAGGGTGGCCTAAACACCCTTCCTGTGAACCAGGAGTTATTAAATGAGCCTGCTTTTTATACTGCTCTGTTTCTCCAATTTGAGGACTACTGACTGTCAGGTATAGACTTTTTATGTGATTTGGATTCATGAGAAAACCCAAGTACATCTGCAGGGCTTTGAAGAACTCATTTGACCCTAAAGAATCCCTATTCTCACTTGGAAGAGGTCAGGAACCTAACAGAGGAAGGAAAGAGTCTTTATCCACAATGACTGATCTTTTTTGCCATTTTGGTTTTGTATGCACACATGGGATTTTTCTTTAGATCCATCAGGCGCTGAGAATCTAAGTCACAGCCACACACAAGGCCAAGAGGCTAATTCAGACACACCCCTTTCCAAAGCATTAAGCAAAGAGCCACAGGTGATGCACATTAATGTCCATTTGAAAACTGTTTTCTTCAGGTTTCACAAAGGGGTGCCCTGAGGCAAAGACCTTTCTGACATTCAGTGCTACAGAACAATAGGGAAGCAAAAGGCCCAAAGCAGGGTTTCTCCACTGAGACTTTCCTGGTCACACTGATATCTGAGTTTTCTGAGATGCTCCCCATTCTCTTCAGCTCACCAGTACATGGACATGTCACAGAGCTTGGAGGTGGTACATATCTTGGACACAAAACCATGAGCCTATTCTGGAGAGTGGCCAGAATTCAGGAAGAAATCAGGAACTTAGGAAGATTGTAGGTGTTGCCCATCCACAAGTCAAGCCGCAGTCCATTCATAAATTGGGAAAGATTAATCCTGAGAAGCTTTCCACTAGACAGGACACATCCATTAATGCATTCTCTTTTCTAATGTCTACAACCACGGACACAGTGGTATACACAGACATAGAAACACTCGCCATGTCAAACGACTTACTAGAAACTCTCCACTGAATACCAAACAAACTGCCTTCCCTACCTATTCTCAGAACATGAGACAAAACCACAAACTTTCACCCACATCCACAAAGGCACATCCTTCCCCCAAATAGGTCTGTGACAATCCGAAGTGTCCTCTGACTTGTTGGCCATTCTATGTACCCATGAAATGGCCTGTCCTGTCTCAGATCTGATCTCTTTGTTCAAATCTGTGAAGTTGTCAGGAGCCAGTGGTGAGTCACTAACTGCTTTCTCAGGAACGTCTCCTCTTGAGAGCTCTCCTGGCATTTGGCCATCCTCACATCAGTAGGTACCAAGAGAGACTGACTCTGTCATTGGTAAATCCAAACATGTGAGTCCACTGGAATTGAGACTGAGACTGGTTCTGTGTGCCTGGCTTCCTGGATCCCAAATTCAGAGAGTTCCATCACCAAGGAAGTGAGGTAGGTCACTTCCTTCAAGAATTGAATGAAGTCACTACCTTGGCAACCACTTTGTCCTAACAGTTGCTTCCAAGGGTCCCATGAGATAGAGGATGCCCCTACTTTCTGTGACACTTTCATAAGTTAGAATGGAATATCAACCATAGGAAACCAGGAACAGCTCTCCCCAGAGTCCAGGTTTGGTCCATATTCTCTACATTAAAAAGAGAGAGGCTTATTCAGACACATTCCTTCATCCTGACAAGGTTCTCTGCAATGGAAGATGACTTTTGCTCTCTCAGGTCCTAAAAAGCTGCCTACAAGTTCTCCAGGGATCATTTCTGCTTGGACCATTGAGGTTCTCAGCAGGTTAAAGATGCTCTACATTCCTGTATTGTAAAACCAACTCTGTCCCTGGTCTTCTGTAAACGTAGATTGAGGGAACAGTGTATGGTTAGGGTTAATAACAGGTTCAATTTGGGTGAGGAGTCATTCTGCTGGATTAATAATGGCATTGGGAACCTACAATATTTACAAAAATATATAGGTAAAATATAAGTATGAAAACAGAAATCTATTTAGATTTGAAGCCCAGAAGGGCATTAGGCCCTTCATTTGGGATACTTAGCTTTGAATTATGTTCTGCACAGATGTCTCAGATTAATCGATATACAATGTTATAGGACCTTGTACCTTGGATGATTGAATGTCGAAGAGAACATCCAGGCAAAAAGGAATTGTCGGTAGTATTAGAAAGACAGTTGGTAAGTTTAGAAAGAAGAGTGAGTATAAGATTTGGACCAAAATTTCTTTAGCAATAGGTTTTCGGGTAGACAGTGAAGGTAAATGTCAGCACGTGTGAAGAGTCAGTCACAATTATGAACAGGGGAAAATATGTTAGAAAGCTAATATCGATAGAGACATTAGGAAATCAGGCAAAGTGTAAAGTGAGAGATAGGATAAGACATTTTCAATAGGATTGAGTTTGAATATATAATCTTAGAAAGAAACAAATATGTAGTCCCCAACAAGATTGACAAGTGGGAGCATTAGGCAACCTGCACATGGATGTTTTTAGTAAGCCATGTTCATTTTCCATTTAGGCTTTGGTACAATCATAAGTGTGATATTTGCATTTTCTGACCAGAATATTACTGTGATAAAATGTATATGTAGATCAGCTTTCATGAGTATTTCTTCCACCATTTCTTGGAGCAATATTTTGAATATGTATAAATTAGTATTGTGGGCAAAAATAGATGTACCCTGTGTCTATAAATATAGAGATAATGCATGAATAGGCCATACTGTGAATAAATAATGCGACTTCTTCCAACTTTAAGTAATGTATTGAGTTGATATCTGAAAATATTCAGGAAATCTTATATTGATATACATACATTCATTCCAACCAGTCATACATCTAATGTTAATACTAGGGTTATGGTTTATCCTGAAGGGTGTGTGAGTTTTGCTTTAATCTTACAATCGAACTAAAAAATATTATTTTTGGAAAGAAGTCTCATGAAAAGACCAGTCAAGAAACATGGAAGAATACATGTGTTCTGATGCAGGAAGTGATTGACAGTGAAACAAATGCCTACAAATTTGTGAACTTGTGGATGATATATATATATTCTATGATGTGCATAAACTGAAGAAATAGTAATGTACCAGTGTTGAAAAAAATGAACGTCAAAATACACATCATGTCCCATAGGAGTCTACTTGCATTGATGTTAAACTGGGTCAGTTACTCTAGAAATATTAGGATTCGTATGTACCTTTCACTGAAGTTAGTTTTCAGTACTTGGAAACAAATATATATTTCAGGTGTATAAATATTTCTGAGAATAATCTTGTGAAAAATTGATTATAAATCTAAATACATGAACATGGATGAATTTATGGAGTGTATATAAGACACATATATTTCATATTTCGAAAAATCTGGAGAGTGTATATATATATATATATATATATATATATATATATATATATACACAAAACACACACACAGACATTAAAAAGTAGCAATACATATGCTAATCGATATTCATCATGAAATATATATCATTCAAATATGCAAAAATATTTATTTTACTGAACATGCATTTATGTATAATGTTTTCAACTAGGAAGCTCACCCATAAGTTGAATTTTCAGTTTCAACAGTGGTTAGTAGGAGTGATCTCTTCTCACAAGTTGTATCTGCCAAGTCAGACAACACACAAAAATTAACCTGTGATACCAGGTAGGATTCTATATGTGCATATAAATACACATGTGCTGAGTAGTCTATAGCGAAAGGGAGACAGTAATTCACATATTTGATAATTTTAAAAACACATGGAGAACTATTTTAAGCAAAAATTGACTAGATTTATAACACCAACCCTTTATCATGCAAAAGGCAAGTCCAAATATCCACCATGCCTCCACTGAACTGCTTGTATTTCCATTCTGTTTCGGTTATTTTTCTCCATCATATTAGGATTAGTAGTCAGAGTCTAGTAGGGTAGGAGGAGTGATCTCTTCTCACAATTTGAATCTGCCAAGTCAGACAACACACAAAAATTAACCTGTGATACCAGGTAGGATTTTATATGTGCATGAAAAAATACATGTGCTAAATACTATATACAGAAAGGGAGACAGGAATTCACATATTTGTTAATTTAAAATCACATGAAAAATTGTTTTAAACAAAAATTTACTAGATTTATAACACCTACCCTTTATCATGCAAAAGGCAAGTCCAAATATATACCATGCGTCCACTAAAATGCTTGTATTTGGGTTTTCTTTCTCCATCATATTAGGATTAGTAGGGAGAGTCTAGTAGGGTACAGGTTAATGTCATGATTTCGGTATTTTGATTGGAAAATAGGAAAATGAATTCAATGTGTATGCAAATATGTGCCACAGAATAATATTCCAACTCTCATCCAGAACAATGCCATGACATTACCTTCGCCCCAATAAGACACAGTTATAGGAGGAGAGTTAGAAAATCTATGAATACATATCTGGAATGGAAGATGCTCAGGAGTTCACAACCTTGGAGTTGGTAGAGGAGTTTCCTAAGTAAGGATCAGTGTAAACACTCCACAAACATGGAGCTCTTCTTGTCTAAAGACTTCTTGAGAGACTGCCTCTGAGATTTGGCCCTTGAAATATATGTTCTTCTCTCTTTGTAGTGAGACCATCAAAGCTGGGTCTTCATCTATGTGACCTGGAGGACATGGTTTCTTATTTTATAATGAACATGAGGGAGCAGTTGCTGAATTCTCTCTTTGTAGGTAAACTGTGACCACTGGGGGCTAAGTGTCTCCCCGTGTGGACTGTGAAGCCATTTGGTCATCCTCCACTTTCTGTGGTGTTTCTTGCTGCTTCACTGGGAGTATGGTATTTACTTCACAAAATACAATGAGTTCAACTGGGACAAAGTGCTAGAGGGAGTTCTGTCAGGTGTGGTGGGTCAGGGTCTGCAGGAAAATGCACCAAAATGTCTTCTATTTCACGTAGCTTGTGCCCTTGACCATAGCAACCTTATTCCTAAAATTTCCCTTAAACCTCTCGATATAACAAGATGCCTTTACATATAAGGGTCTGTTGGCTACACTATGTCAGCCACAAGCCATTTGGAAGACAATGGAAGATCCACATGACCCCACCACAGATGTTTTATGACACACCTGCACACCACTGCTCTAGGCCAACTACTCAGCAGACTCCAACTTACTGGCATCTCTGTTCTACACCATTTTCATGAAACCCAGTCAATCCAGGCACTGTCTGGTACACTCATGATCAGCAACAGGACATCCAAATATTCTCCAGTGCCACCTGGTCATTGGAATTTCAAATATACCGTGGTATTTATCTAGAATTAGGAAGTTAGACGATAGGATTAAAAAGAAGAGTGAATAAAGGATTTGGACAAAATGTTCTGTGTTCCCAATTTGAGGCCTACTGTCATGCGTGGTCGAATCTCATGCTTCTCCTCCTAAAATCCCAACACAATTCATGGCAATACATCTCTAAGGTCATTTCCAAAACTCCATTTCTAAGGGGAATCACACCAGAGTTCAAGCCCAGGTGGACCCAGTCATCTCTTTCAACCACCGCACAAATGACCACATTTAAAACCAAAACAC
The DNA here is from genome assembly GCF_048772815.1 of Callospermophilus lateralis. Classification (NCBI taxonomy): domain Eukaryota; kingdom Metazoa; phylum Chordata; class Mammalia; order Rodentia; family Sciuridae; genus Callospermophilus; species Callospermophilus lateralis. Next base: position 5,093,675 of record NW_027514551.1, read on the forward strand.
TCCCACATGGCCCTCATCTTCTTCCATATAGACACTCATCATAACCTCTGGCTGGAGGTTTCCATGAGGGGCGCAGCGCAAGACAGTGTCCACAATAAGCTCCCTTGCACCTCATTTGCCTAAAGTCAGGGTGGCCTGGACACCCTTCCTGTGAACCAGGAGTGATCAAATAGGCCTTCAATTAATACTGCTCTGCTTCTCCAATTTGAGGCCTACTGACTGTAGGGTTTAGATTCTTTATGTGAATTGGAGTCATGAGACAACCCAAGCACCTCTGGGCTGCCCTCTGCAGGGCTTTGAAGAACACATTTGAGTGAGTCTAGGAGTTGGACCAAATGTTCTTTAGCAATACGGTTTTGGTGAGAGAGTGAATGTAAATGTCAGCACATTTGAAGGGACATTCCCAATGATGAACTGGAGAAAAGGTGTTTGAAAGCAGATATCAATGGAGACATTAGAAAATTAGGGAAAGTACAACGTGAGTTGTAGGATAAGACATTTTTAACAGGGTAATTGTTCAATATATAATCTTAGGAAGAAACAGATATGTCGTCACCAATAGGAATGATATTTGAGAGCATTAGGGAACCAGGACATGGATGTTGTTAGTAATGCATGCTCAAATTCAATTTAGGCTTTGGTACAATCATAAGTGTGACCCTTGCCTTTTGTGTCAGGAATATTACTGTGATGAAATGTATAAGTATATCAGGTGACTATAGTATTTCTTCCACCATTTCTGAAAGCAATATTTTAAAGACTTATAAATTAGTATTGGGGATACATTTAGGTGTACCCTGTATGTATGAATATAGAGATGATGCCTTAATAGACCATACTGTGAATAAATAATATAACTGGTTCCACTTTTAATAATAGATTGAATTGATATATGAAAATATATAAGAAATTTTATGTTCATATACAATCATTCATTCCAACAAGTTATACATCAAATGGTAATAATAGGGTTACGGTGTATCATGATGGGTGTGTGAGTTTGCTTCAAAAGTGATTATGGAAATCGAAAATAATGTGTTTGGAAAGATGTCTCATGAAAAAAACTATCAAGAAACCTGGAGGAATACATGTGTTCTGAAGCAGGAAGTGATTGAAAGTGAAACAAATGCCTATAAATTTGATAACTTGTGCAAGAAATATATATCCTATGATGTGCATAAAATGAAGAAAAAGTAATGTACCAGTGTTGAATAAATATGAACGTCAAAATAGACATCATGGAACATAGGAATGTACTTGCATTGATGTTAAGCTGGGTAAGTTACTGTAGAAATATTAGAATTTGTGTGCAACATTCACTGAATTTAGTTTTCAGTACTAGGAAACAAATATGTAATTCAGGTGGATGAATATTTCTGAGAATAATCTTGTGAAAAGTTGATTAGAAATCCACATAGATGAACATGAATGAATTTAGGCAGTGCATAATAAGACGCATATATTTCACGTTTTGAAAAATCTAGAGCATATATATATATATATATATATATATATATATATATATATATATACACACACACACACAAAACCCACACAGAGACATTAAAAAGTAGCAATATATATGACAATCAAAATTCATCATGATATATATATCGTCCAAAGATCCAAAAAATATTTATATTACTGAACATGGATTTATGTATAATGCTGTTTAACTAGGAAGCTCCCCCATAGGTTGAATTTTCAGTTCCAACAGCGATTAGGAGGAGTGATCTTTTCTCACAATTTGTATCTGCCAAGCTGGCCACCTCACAAGTGTATACGTGTGATACCAGGTAGGATTCTATATGTGCATATACAAAAGCATGTGCTGAATAGGCTACAGATAAACGGAGACAGGGATTCACCTATTTGTTAACTTTAAAAACACACTGAGAACTACTTCAATTAAAAATTGACTAGATTTATAACTCCTACCCTATATATTGCAAAAGGCAAGCCCAACTATACACCACCCCTCCTCTGAACTTCTTTTATTTCTATTCTGTTTGAGTTATTTTTCTCAATCATATTAGGATAAGCAGTCAGAGTCTAGTAGGGTATGGTTTAGTGTCAGGGATTCAGTATGTCGAATGGAAAATTGGAAAATTAATCCAAAGTGTATGCAAATATGTGGTACACAAAAATCTTCTTACTCTCATCCAGAACAATGCATTGTCATTACCTCCACCCCAAGTAATTCATAATGAGAAGAGAAGAGGTAGAAAATCTGTGAATACATATCTGGAATGGAATATGCTCAGGAGTTCACAACTTTGGAGGTGTTAGAGGAGTTACCCAAAGTAAGGGACAGGGTAAACTTTCCAAAAACATGGAGCTCTGGTGCCCTAAAGACTTCTTGAGAAACTGCCTATGAGGTTGGGCACTTGAAATATATGTTTTTGTAAGGAGCTTTTGCTTTCTCTCTAGTGAGCCCATCAAAGCTGGGTCTGCATCTATGTGACCTGGAGAACATGGTTTCTTATTTTCCAATGAACATGAGGCAGCAGTGCTGATTTCTCTCTTTGTAGGTCAATTGTGGCCAATGTGGGCTAAGTGTCTCCCCATGTGGACTGTGAAGCCATTTGGTCATCCTCCAATTTTCAAGGTGTTTCTTGTTGCTGCACTGGGAGTTTGGTATTTGCTTCATGATATACAAGGAGTTCAACTGGGACACAGTGCTGGAGGGAGTTTTGTCATGTGCGGTGGGTCAGGGTTCTCAGGAGAATGCACCAACCAGGCTTCTATCCCCCATAGCTTGCCCTCTTGTCAATAGCAACCTGGTTCTGAACATTGCCCTGAAACCTCTCCATATAAAAATATGCTTTTACATAGAACATTCTGCTGGTTGCACCATGTCAGTCACAAGCCATTTGGAAGTCAATGGCAGATTCACATTGGCCCACACAGATGTTTTATCATACACCTTCCCACCTCTGCTCTAGGCCCTCGAATCAGCAGGGTTCAACTTACTGGTATCGCTGTTCTACATCATTTTTATGAATCCCTGTCAATCAAGGCACTGCCTGATACACTCATGATCAGACGTAGGACATCCACAGGTTCCCCAGTGCGACCTGGTCATGGGAAATTCAAAAATTTCATGGTATTTATCTGGGCATTTTTCAAGATTGAAGTTGGAAGCACTGTCAGTTTCAATTCATTCTGGAACCATTAAATGGTGAGGAAGCTCAATTCAATGAAATCTTTGGAGAACACTAACAGGCAAGGCTTTCCAAAGAGTGGCAAAAAGGTCACATGAAGCCAGGCTTATCGAGTTCTACACTGTGAGGTCCATGTTTGTTTTGATTCTCAACTATGGCTGCCATGTTTTTAAGAATATAATCATGTATTATCCTGGCTGAGATTGCCAGTGCTCTGTGGAAAGGCACCTTGGGCCTATATCTCAGTTTCCATGGGCGACTCTCATGCGTGGCCTCCTAAAATCCCAACACAATTAATGGCAATACTTCTCTGAGGTGAGTTTCAGAACTCAGTCTCTATGGGGAATCACACGAGAGTTCAAGCCAAGGTGGACCAAGTCATCTCTTCCAACCGCCACACAAATGAACACAATTGAAACCAAAACACTCCCACATGGCCCTCATTTTCTTCCATATAGACACTCATCATAACTCTTGCTAGAGGTTTCCATGAGGGGCACAGTCCAAGACAGTGTCCAAAATAAGCTCTTTTGCCCCTCATTTGCCTAATGTTCGAGTGTCCTGACACCCTTCCTGTGAACCAGGAGTGATCCAATAGGCCTGCATTTGATACTGCTCCGCTTCTCCAATTTGAGGCCTACTGATTGTGGGGTTTAGATTCTTTATGTGTATTTGAGTCATGAGAAAAAGCAAGCCGCAATGGACTAGCCTCTGCAGACCTTTGAAGAACTCATTTGATCCAATGGATCCCTATTCTCACTTGATGGAGATCAGGAACCTTACAGAGAAAGGCGAGAGACTTCATCCACAATGACTGCTCTTTTGGCCATTTTGGTTTTGGATGCACACATGGGATCTTTCTTTACATCCATCAGGTGCTGACAATCTAAGTCACAGACTCACACAGGGCCAAGAGCCTGATTCAGACACATGCCTTTCCAAAGCAATTAAGCAAAGAGCCACAGGTGATGCCCATTCATTTCCATTTGAAAACTGTTTTCTTCAGGCTTCACAAAGGGTTGGCATGAGGCAAAGACCTTCCTGACTTTCAGGGCAAAAGAAGATTTTATAAGCAAAAGGCCCAAAGCAGGGTTTCTCCACTGAGAGGTTAGTAGTCACACTGATATCTACGTTTTCTGAGATGCTCACCATTTTCTTCAGCTATTCAGTACATAACCATGTGACAGAGCTTGGGGGTGGTACATATCTTGGACACAAAACCATGAGCCTATTCTGGAAAGTGGCCAGAATTCCAGAAGAAAACAGGAACTTAGGAAGATAGCAGATGTTGGCCATTGATAAGGCAAGCCCTGGTCCATTCATTAATTCATCAGGATAAATTCTGGGAAGCATTCTAGTAGACAGGACACATCCATTGATGCATTCTTTTTTCTAATGTCTACAACCACGGACACAGTGAGGTACACAGATATAGAATCACATGCCTTGTGAAACGACTTAGTAGAAATAGTTCACTGCAAACCAAACAAACTGCCACTGCTACCTATTCTCAGAACATGAGACAAAACCACAAACCCACACCCACACCCACAATGGCATCTCCTTTCCCCAAGTAGGTCTGTGACTATCCGGAGTGTCCTCTGACTTCTGGGCCATACTATGTTCCACCCAAATGGCCTGTCCTTTCTCAGATCTGGTCTCCTTGGCCAACTTTGTGAAGTAGTCAGAAGCCAGCAGTGAGCCACTACCTGCTTTCTCAGGAAAGGCCCCTCTCAGAGCTTTCCTGGCATTTGACCATCCTCACATCAGTACGTACCCAGAAAGAGTGACTCTGTCCTTGGTAAAACTAAACAAGTGATCCCACTGTGACTGTGACTGGGACTGGTTCTGGATGCCTGGCTTCTTGGATCCCAAGTTAAGAGAGTTCCATCACCAAGGAAGTGAGGTGAGGTCACTTCCTTCAGGAAGTGAATGAGGTCACTACCTTAGCAACCACTTTGTCCTAATAGTTGCTTCCATACTTCCTCTGACACTTTCACAAGTTAGATCGGTATATCAACCATAGGAACCCAGGAACAGCTCTCCAAACAGGCCTTCTTTGGTCCATCTTGTCTACATTAAGAAGAGAGAGCCTGAATGAGACACAGTTCTTCATCCTGACCAGGTAGTTTGCCATGGAAGATGACTTTTACTCTCCCAGGTCTTTCATAGCTGCCTACATGTTCTCCAGGGATCATTTCTGCATGGACCTTTGAGGTTTTCAGCAGGTGGAAGATCCACTACATTTCTGTATTGTAAGACCAACTCTGTCCCTCCTGTTCTGCAATGTTAGATTGAGGGAACAGTGTATGGTTAGGGTTAATAACATGTTTGATTTGGGGTAGGAATCATTCTGCTGGATGAATAATGGTATTGGGAACCTGTGATATGTATGAGAATATATAGGTGAAATATATGTATGAAAACAGAAATCTACGTAAGATTTGAAGCCCAGAAGAGCATTGGGCCCTTGATTGGGATACTTAGCTTTGAATTAGGTTCTGCACAGTTGTGTCAGATTAATCAATATACAATGGCATTGGACCTTGTACCTTGGATGATTGAATGTCGAAGGGAACATCCAGTCAAAAAGGGTTAGTCGGTAGTGAAAGGTTAATAAAATAGGTACTTGTCACTTCCTGGGAAGAATGTTGTGTTTATTCCGAGCATAATGGAGTTGTAAAAAAATTATGATTAAATTAAAAAGGCACCCTGAAGAGCGTCAATGAGAGAGTGAGAGGACAAAAAAGGGTGGTTTGAGTCTTGGTTCACATAGTCCCCCTGTTTGACTACTTTTTAACAACCCTGGCCTGTCCAAAATAATCTCCATAATATTGCTAACTATAAAACCCTCTTTGCTCAACCGTGTAATTTCTTTTCTCCAAGCTCAAATTGGACAAGTTAAACTTATGGTAATACTCCACTAGAAGACTTTGAATGTGACACCTCCCAATGATCACTTTTATGATTAAAAGTAGATAGAAGAAGAAGTGAGGAATGAAAGGTTAATAAAAGAGGTACTTGTCACTTTTTTTCTGTATGCTTAACAAAACACTCTTGAAATCTTGAGAACTGTTTGCTAATCTTGTTTCCAGAATGTCCTGTCCCCAACTGCTAAACTGCAGAATGTACTCCTTCACCCGGTTGAACGCAAACCGCCCACTCGCCCTTACCCATCAAAAAACTTCGCTCCCTGCCCTCCCCAAGGAAAGTAAATAAGCTCTGCTTAAGCTCTTCTCAGGGCACTCTGCTCTATTCAAGTTACCTCTGATCCCCCACATGCTGGACCCCCAATAAACCCTTTGCTGTTGCAGAAGATAGCCATTTTTCAAGGATGAAGTTGGAGGCACTGTGGGTTTCAATTCATTCAGGAACCATTAAATGGTGAGGAAGCTCATTTCAATGAAATCTCTGGAGAATGCTCACAGGCAAGTCTTCCCAAAGAGTGGCCAAAAGGTCACATGAAGCCAGGCACATTGAACTCTACAATGTGAGGTCCATTTGTGTTTTGGCTCTCCACTATGGCTGCCAAGTTTTTCATAATAAAATCAAGTGATATCCTGCCTGAGATTCCCAGTGCTCTGTGGAAAACCAACCTGGGACTAGATTTCCGAATCCAAGGGTGAATCTCATGCATGGCCTCCTAAAATCCCAACACAATTCATGGCAATACTTCTCTGAGGTCAGTTCCAGAACTCAGTCTATAAGGGGAATTACCCAAGAGTTCCAGCCCTGGCGGACCCACTCATCTCTTCCAACTGCCACAAAAATGACCACAATTATAGCCAAAACATTCCCACATGACCCTCATTTTCTTCCATATAGACACTGATCATAACTTCTGGCTAGAGGTTTCCATGAGTGATGCAGCTCAGGACAGTGTCCAATATAAGCTCCCTTGCCCCTCATTTGCCTAAAGTCAGTGTGGCCTGGACACCCTTCCTGTGAACCAGGAGTGATCAAATAGGCCTGCCATTATTACTGCTCTGCTTCTACTGTTTGAGGCCTACTGACTGTCAGGTATAGATTCTTTATGTGGTTTGTATTCATGGGAGAAAACTGGCACATCTGCAGGGCTTTGAAGAACTCATTTGACCCAAGGGTCCATATTCACACTTGATGGAGGTCAGGAACCTAACAGAGGAAGGTGAGAGACTTCATCCACAATGACTGATTTTTTGAATTTTGGTTATGGATGCAAACATGGGATCTTTCTTTAGATCCATCAGGTGCTGACAATCTAAGCCTCAGCTTCACACAGGGCCAAGAGGCTTATTCATTCACATCTCTTTCCAATTAAGCAAAGAGCCACAGGTGATCCCCATTCATTTCTATTTGAATACTGTTTTCTTCAGGCTTCACAAAGGGGTGGCCTGAGCCAAAGACTTTCCTTGCATTCAGGGCAACAGAAAAATAGGTAAGCAAAAGGCCCAAAGCAGGGTTTCCCCACTGAGACTTTCCTGGTCACCCGGATATCTGAGTTTTCTGAGATGCTCACCATTCCCTTCAGCTATCCAGTACATGGCCATGTGACAGAGCTTGGAGGTGGTACATATCTTGGACACAAAACCATGAGCCTATTCTGGAGAGTGTCCAGAATTCAGGAAGAAAACAGGAATTTAGGAAGACAGTAGGTTTTGCCCATTGATAAGGCTAGCCGCAGTCCATTCATAAATTGGCAGTATGAATGCAGGGAAGCTTTCTACTAGACAGAACACACCCATTGATGCATTCTTTTTCTAATACTACAACCACGGACAGAGTGGGATACACAGTAATAGAAACACTCACCTTGTCAGAGAACATACTAGAAACAGTCTTCTCCAAACCAAACAAATTGCCTTTGCTACCTATTCTCAGAACATGAGAGAAAACCACAAACTCACACCCACACTCAAAAAGGCACCTCCTTCCCCAAAGTAGGTCTGTGACAATCCGGAGTGTCCTCTGACGGGTGGGCCATACTATATTTCCCCGAAGTGGACTGTGCTGCCTCTGTTCTGGTCTCCTTGGCCAAATCTGTGAAGTTGTCAGAAGACAGTGGTGAGCCACTACCTTCTTTCTCAGGAAAGGCCCCTCTTCTTAGCTTTCCTGGCATTTGGCCATCCTCACATCACTAGGTACCAAGAAAGACTGACTCTGTCCTTGGTTAACCCAAACAAGTGAGACCACTGGGACTGGGACTGGGACTGGCTGTGGTTGCCTGACTTCCTGAATCCCAAATTTAGAGAGTTCCATCACCAAGGAAGTCATGTGAGGTAACTTCCTTCAGGAAGTTAATGAAGTCACTGCCTTGGCAACCACTTTGTCCTAACAGTTACTTCCAAGGGTCGCAAGAGGTGCAGGGTACCCCTACTTTCTGTGACATTTTCACAAGTTAGAATGGTATTTCACCATAGGCACCCGGGAACAGCTCTCCACACAAGCCTGGTTTGGTCCATCTTCTCTACATTAAGATGAAAGAGACTGATTCAGACACATCCTTTCATCCTGACCAGGTTGTTTACCATGGAAGTTTTCTGTTCCTCCCTCAGGTCCTTCATAGCTGCTTACAACTTCTCCAGGGATCATTTCTGCATGGACCTTTGAGGTTCTCAGAAGGTGGAATATCCCCTACACTCCTGTATTGTAAGACCAACTCTGTCCCTGCTTTTCTGTAAAGTTAGATTGAGGGAACAGTGTATGGTTAGGGTAATAACAGGTTAAATTTGGGTTAGAAATCATTCTGTGTGATGAATAATGGTATTGGGAACCTGTGATATTTACAAGAATATATAGGTGAAATATAAGTATAAACACAGAAGTCTGGGTAAGATTTGAAGCCCAGAAGAGCATTGGGCCCTTGATTGGGATACTTAGCTTTGAATTAGGTTCTGCACAGTTGTGTCAGATTAATCAATATACAATGGCATTGGACCTTGTACCTTGGATGATTGAATGTCGAAGGGAACATCCAGTCAAAAAGGGTTAGTCGGTAGTGAAAGGTTAATAAAATAGGTACTTGTCACTTCCTGGGAAGAATGTTGTGTTTATTCCGAGCATAATGGAGTTGTAAAAGAATTATGATTAAATTAAAAAGACACCCTGAAGAGCGTCAATGAGAGAGTGAGAGGACAAAAAAGGGTGGTTTGAGTCTTGGTTCACATAGTCCCCCTGTTTGACTACTTTTTAACAACCCTGGCCTGTCCAAAATAATCTCCATAATATTGCTAACTATAAAACCCTCTTTGCTCAACCGTGTAATTTCTTTTCTCCAAGCTCAAATTGGACAAGTTAAACTTATGGTAATACTCCACTAGAAGACATTGAATGTGACACCTCCCAATGATCACTTTTATGATTAAATTAGATAGAAGAAGAAGTGAGGAATGAAAGGTTAATAAAAGAGGTACTTGTCACTTTTTTTCTGTATGCTTAACAAAACACTCTTAAAATCTTGAGAACTGTTTGCTAATCTTGTTTCCAGAATGTCCTGTCCCCAACTGCTAAACTGCAGAATGTACTCCTTCACCCGGTTGAACTCAAACCGCCCACTCGCCCTTACCCATCAAAAAACTTCGCTCCCTGCCCTCCCCAAGGAAAGTAAATAAGCTCTGCTTAAGCTCTTCTCAGGGCACTCTGCTCTATTCAAGTTAGCTCTGATCCCCCACATGCTGGACCCCCAATAAACCCTTTGCTGTTGCAGGAGATAGCCATTTTTCAAGGATGAAGTTGGAGGCACTGTGGGTTTCAATTCATTCAGGAACCATTAAATGGTGAGGAAGCTCATTTCAATGAAATCTCTGGAGAACGCTCACAGGCAAGTCTTCCCAAAGAGTGGGCAAAAGGTCACATGAAGCTAGGCACATTGAACTCTACAATGTGAGGTCCATTTGTGTTTTGGCTCTCCACTATGGCTGCCAAGTTTTTCATAATAAAATCAAGTGATATCCTGCCTGAGATTCCCAGTGCTCTCTGGAAAACCAACCTGGGACTAGATTTCCGAATCCAAGGGTGAATCTCATGCGTGGCCTCCCAAAATCCCAACACAATTCATGGCAATACTTCTCTGAGGTCAGTTCCAGAACTCAGTCTATAAGGGGAATTACCCAAGAGTTCCAGCCCTGGCAGACCCACTCATCTCTTCCAACTGCCACAAAAATGACCACAATTATAGCCAAAACATTCCCACATGGCCCTCATTTTCTTCCATATAGACACTGATCATAACTTCTGGCTAGAGGTTTCCATGAGTGATGCAGCTCAGGACAGTGTCCAATATAAGCTCCCTTGCCCCTCATTTGCTAAAGTCAGTGTGGCCTGGACACCCTTCCTGTGAACCAGGAGTGATCAAATAGGCCTGCCATTATTACTGCTCTGCTTCTACTATTTGAGGCCTACTGACTGTCAGGTATAGATTCTTTATGTGGTTTGTATTCATGGGAGAAAACTGGCACATCTGCAGGGCTTTGAAGAACTCATTTGACCCAAGGGTCCATATTCACACTTGATGGAGGTCAGGAACCTAACAGAGGAAGGTGAGAGACTTCATCCACAATGACTGATTTTTTGAATTTTGGTTATGGATGCAAACATGGGATCTTTCTTTAGATCCATCAGGTGCTGACAATCTAAGCCTCAGCTTCACACAGGGCCAAGAGGCTTATTCATTCACATCTCTTTCCAATTAAGCAAAGAGCCACAGGTGATCCCCATTCATTTCTATTTGAATACTGTTTTCTTCAGGCTTCACAAAGGGGTGGCCTGAGCCAAAGACTTTCCTTGCATTCAGGGCAACAGAAAAATAGGTAAGCAAAAGGCCCAAAGCAGGGTTTCCCCACTGAGACTTTCCTGGTCACCCGGATATCTGAGTTTTCTGAGATGCTCACCATTCCCTTCAGCTATCCAGTACATGGCCATGTGACAGAGCTTGGAGGTGGTACATATCTTGGACACAAAACCATGAGCCTATTCTGGAGAGTGTCCAGAATTCAGGAAGAAAACAGGAATTTAGGAAGACAGTAGGTTTTGCCCATTGATAAGGCTAGCCGCAGTCCATTCATAAATTGGCAGTATGAATGCAGGGAAGCTTTCTACTAGACAGAACACACCCATTGATGCATTCTTTTTCTAATACTACAACCACGGACAGAGTGGGATACACAGTAATAGAAACACTCACCTTGTCAGAGAACATACTAGAAACAGTCTTCTCCAAACCAAACAAATTGCCTTTGCTACCTATTCTCAGAACATGAGAGAAAACCACAAACTCACACCCACACTCAAAAAGGCACCTCCTTCCCCAAAGTAGGTCTGTGACAATCCGGAGTGTCCTCTGACGGGTGGGCCATACTATATTTCCCCGAAGTGGACTGTGCTGCCTCTGTTCTGGTCTCCTTGGCCAAATCTGTGAAGTTGTCAGAAGACAGTGGTGAGCCACTACCTTCTTTCTCAGGAAAGGCCCCTCTTCTTAGCTTTCCTGGCATTTGGCCATCCTCACATCACTAGGTACCAAGAAAGACTGACTCTGTCCTTGGTTAACCCAAACAAGTGAGACCACTGGGACTGGGACTGGGACTGGCTGTGGTTGCCTGACTTCCTGAATCCCAAATTTAGAGAGTTCCATCACCAAGGAAGTCATGTGAGGTAACTTCCTTCAGGAAGTTAATGAAGTCACTGCCTTGGCAACCACTTTGTCCTAACAGTTACTTCCAAGGGTCGCAAGAGGTGCAGGGTACCCCTACTTTCTGTGACATTTTCACAAGTTAGAATGGTATTTCACCATAGGCACCCGGGAACAGCTCTCCACACAAGCCTGGTTTGGTCCATCTTCTCTACATTAAGATGAAAGAGACTGATTCAGACACATCCTTTCATCCTGACCAGGTTGTTTACCATGGAAGTTTTCTGTTCCTCCCTCAGGTCCTTCATAGCTGCTTACAACTTCTCCAGGGATCATTTCTGCATGGACCTTTGAGGTTCTCAGAAGGTGGAATATCCCCTACACTCCTGTATTGTAAGACCAACTCTGTCCCTGCTTTTCTGTAAAGTTAGATTGAGGGAACAGTGTATGGTTAGGGTAATAACAGGTTAAATTTGGGTTAGAAATCATTCTGTGTGATGAATAATGGTATTGGGAACCTGTGATATTTACAAGAATATATAGGTGAAATATAAGTATAAACACAGAAGTCTGGGTAAGATTTGAAGCCCAGAAGAGCATTGGGCCCTTGATTGGGATACTTAGCTTTGAATTAGGTTCTGCACAGTTGTGTCAGATTAATCAATATACAATGGCATTGGACCTTGTACCTTGGATGATTGAATGTCGAAGGGAACATCCAGTCAAAAAGGGTTAGTCGGTAGTGAAAGGTTAATAAAATAGGTACTTGTCACTTCCTGGGAAGAATGTTGTGTTTATTCCGAGCATAATGGAGTTGTAAAAGAATTATGATTAAATTAAAAAGACACCCTGAAGAGCGTCAATGAGAGAGTGAGAGGACAAAAAAGGGTGGTTTGAGTCTTGGTTCACATAGTCCCCCTGTTTGACTACTTTTTAACAACCCTGGCCTGTCCAAAATAATCTCCATAATATTGCTAACTATAAAACCCTCTTTGCTCAACCGTGTAATTTCTTTTCTCCAAGCTCAAATTGGACAAGTTAAACTTATGGTAATACTCCACTAGAAGACATTGAATGTGACACCTCCCAATGATCACTTTTATGATTAAATTAGATAGAAGAAGAAGTGAGGAATGAAAGGTTAATAAAAGAGGTACTTGTCACTTTTTTTCTGTATGCTTAACAAAACACTCTTAAAATCTTGAGAACTGTTTGCTAATCTTGTTTCCAGAATGTCCTGTCCCCAACTGCTAAACTGCAGAATGTACTCCTTCACCCGGTTGAACTCAAACCGCCCACTCGCCCTTACCCATCAAAAAACTTCGCTCCCTGCCCTCCCCAAGGAAAGTAAATAAGCTCTGCTTAAGCTCTTCTCAGGGCACTCTGCTCTATTCAAGTTAGCTCTGATCCCCCACATGCTGGACCCCCAATAAACCCTTTGCTGTTGCAGGAGATAGCCATTTTTCAAGGATGAAGTTGGAGGCACTGTGGGTTTCAATTCATTCAGGAACCATTAAATGGTGAGGAAGCTCATTTCAATGAAATCTCTGGAGAACGCTCACAGGCAAGTCTTCCCAAAGAGTGGGCAAAAGGTCACATGAAGCTAGGCACATTGAACTCTACAATGTGAGGTCCATTTGTGTTTTGGCTCTCCACTATGGCTGCCAAGTTTTTCATAATAAAATCAAGTGATATCCTGCCTGAGATTCCCAGTGCTCTCTGGAAAACCAACCTGGGACTAGATTTCCGAATCCAAGGGTGAATCTCATGCGTGGCCTCCCAAAATCCCAACACAATTCATGGCAATACTTCTCTGAGGTCAGTTCCAGAACTCAGTCTATAAGGGGAATTACCCAAGAGTTCCAGCCCTGGCAGACCCACTCATCTCTTCCAACTGCCACAAAAATGACCACAATTATAGCCAAAACATTCCCACATGGCCCTCATTTTCTTCCATATAGACACTGATCATAACTTCTGGCTAGAGGTTTCCATGAGTGATGCAGCTCAGGACAGTGTCCAATATAAGCTCCCTTGCCCCTCATTTGCTAAAGTCAGTGTGGCCTGGACACCCTTCCTGTGAACCAGGAGTGATCAAATAGGCCTGCCATTATTACTGCTCTGCTTCTACTATTTGAGGCCTACTGACTGTCAGGTATAGATTCTTTATGTGGTTTGTATTCATGGGAGAAAACTGGCACATCTGCAGGGCTTTGAAGAACTCATTTGACCCAAGGGTCCATATTCACACTTGATGGAGGTCAGGAACCTAACAGAGGAAGGTGAGAGACTTCATCCACAATGACTGATTTTTTGAATTTTGGTTATGGATGCAAACATGGGATCTTTCTTTAGATCCATCAGGTGCTGACAATCTAAGCCTCAGCTTCACACAGGGCCAAGAGGCTTATTCATTCACATCTCTTTCCAATTAAGCAAAGAGCCACAGGTGATCCCCATTCATTTCTATTTGAATACTGTTTTCTTCAGGCTTCACAAAGGGGTGGCCTGAGCCAAAGACTTTCCTTGCATTCAGGGCAACAGAAAAATAGGTAAGCAAAAGGCCCAAAGCAGGGTTTCCCCACTGAGACTTTCCTGGTCACCCGGATATCTGAGTTTTCTGAGATGCTCACCATTCCCTTCAGCTATCCAGTACATGGCCATGTGACAGAGCTTGGAGGTGGTACATATCTTGGACACAAAACCATGAGCCTATTCTGGAGAGTGTCCAGAATTCAGGAAGAAAACAGGAATTTAGGAAGACAGTAGGTTTTGCCCATTGATAAGGCTAGCCGCAGTCCATTCATAAATTGGCAGTATGAATGCAGGGAAGCTTTCTACTAGACAGAACACACCCATTGATGCATTCTTTTTCTAATACTACAACCACGGACAGAGTGGGATACACAGTAATAGAAACACTCACCTTGTCAGAGAACATACTAGAAACAGTCTTCTCCAAACCAAACAAATTGCCTTTGCTACCTATTCTCAGAACATGAGAGAAAACCACAAACTCACACCCACACTCAAAAAGGCACCTCCTTCCCCAAAGTAGGTCTGTGACAATCCGGAGTGTCCTCTGACGGGTGGGCCATACTATATTTCCCCGAAGTGGACTGTGCTGCCTCTGTTCTGGTCTCCTTGGCCAAATCTGTGAAGTTGTCAGAAGACAGTGGTGAGCCACTACCTTCTTTCTCAGGAAAGGCCCCTCTTCTTAGCTTTCCTGGCATTTGGCCATCCTCACATCACTAGGTACCAAGAAAGACTGACTGTCCTTGGTTAACCCAAACAAGTGAGACCACTGGGACTGGGACTGGGACTGGCTGTGGTTGCCTGACTTCCTGAATCCCAAATTTAGAGAGTTCCATCACCAAGGAAGTCATGTGAGGTAACTTCCTTCAGGAAGTTAATGAAGTCACTGCCTTGGCAACCACTTTGTCCTAACAGTTACTTCCAAGGGTCCCAAGAGGTGCAGGGTACCCCTACTTCCTGTGACATTTTCACAAGTTAGAATGGTATTTCACCATAGGCACCCGGGAACAGCTCTCCACACAAGCCTGGTTTGGTCCATCTTCTCTACATTAAGATGAAAGAGGCTGATTCAGACACATCCTTTCATCCTGACCAGGTTGTTTACCATGGAAGTTTTCTTTTCCTCCCTCAGGTCCTTCATAGCTGCTTACAACTTCTCCAGGGATCATATCTGCATGGACCTTTAAGGTTCTCAGAAGGTGGAATATCCCCTACACTCCTGTATTGTAAGACCAACTCTGTCCCTGCTTTTCTGTAAAGTTAGATTGAGGGAACAGTGTATGGTTAGGGTAATAACAGGTTAAATTTGGGTTAGGAATCATTCTGTGTGATGAATAATGGTATTGGGAACCTGTGATATTTACAAGAATATATAGGTGAAATATAAGTATAAACACAGAAGTCTGGGTAAGATTTGAAGCCCAGAAGAGCATTGGGCCCTTGATTGGGATACTTAGCTTTGAAATACCTTCTGCACAAATGTCTCAGATAAATTGATAAACAATGGCATAGGACCTTGTACCTTGGATGATTAAATGTAGAAGAAACCATCCACTCAAAAAGGGTAGTCGGTAGGATTAGAAAGATAGTCAGTAGGTTTAGGAAGAAGAGTGAGTATAGGATTTGGACCAAAAGTTCTTTAACAATAGGGTTTCCGGTAGAGAATGAACGTAAATGTCAGCACATGTGAAGAGTCAGTCACAATGATGAACTGGGGAAAATATATGGGAAGCAGATATGAATAGAGACATTAAGAAATCAGGCAATGTATAAATTGAGTGATAGGATTAGACATTTTCAACAGGGTAGAGGTTGAATACACAATCTTAGGGAGAAACAAATATTTAGCACCAATACGATTGACATTTGAGAGCATTAGGCAATCTGGACTTGGTTGTTTTTAGTAATCCATGCTCACTTTCCATTTAGGCTTTGGTACAATCATAAGTGTGAACTTTGCATTTTGTGTCCAGAATATTAGTGTGATAAAGTGTATATGTAGTTCAGGTGACATGAGTATTTCTTCCACTAATTCTGTGGGCAATATTTTGAAGTTGTATAAATTAGTATTGGGTGTACAAATAGGTATACCCTGTGTCTACGAAAATAGATAAAATGAATGAATAGACCATACTGTGAATAAATAATATAACTGGTTCCAACATTAAATAATGGATTGAATTGATATCTGAAAATATACAGGAAATCTTATATTTATATACATACATTTATTACAACCATTTATACATCTAATGGTAATATTAGGGTTATGGTTTGTCATGAAGAGTGTGTGAGTTTTGCTTCAAAAGTGATTATTGAAACCTAAAATAAAAAGAAGTCTCATGAAAAAATAGTCAAAAACATGTAGGAATACATGTGTACTGAAGCAGGAAGTGATAAAAAGTGAAACAAATGCCTATAAATTTGCAAACTTGTGAATGAAATATATATCCTATGATGTGCATAAACTGAAGAAATAGTCATGTAACAGTGTTCAATAAAAATGAACGTCAAAATACACATCATGTACCATAGTAATCTACTTGCATTGATGTTAAAGTGGGTCAGTTACTGTAGAAAAATTATGACTTCTATGCACCATTCACTGAATTTAGATTTCAGCACTAGGAAACAATATATATTGGAGGTGGATGAATATTTCTGAGAATTATTTTGTGAACATTTGATTATAAATCCACATGCATGAATATGAATGCATTTAGGGATTGTATAATAAGACACATATATTTTATATGCTGAAAAATCTGGAGAGTATATATATATATATATAATATACACACACACACACACACACACACACGCAAATGCACAGACATTAAATGGTAGCAATATATATGCCAATCGAAATTCATCATGAAATATATATCATCCACAGATCCAAAAATATTCATTTTACTGAACATGGATTTATGTATTATCTTGTTAAACTAGGAAGCTCACGCATAGTTCTAATTTTCAATTCCAAAAACGTTTAGGAGTAGTGATCTCTTTTCACAATTCGTATCTGCCAAGTCAGCCACCTCACAAAAATGTACATGTGATACCAGGTAGGATTCTATATGTGCATACAAAAATACATGTGCTGAATAGGCTACAGATACAGGGAGACAGGTATTCACATATTTGTTAACTTTAAAACACACGGAGAATTATTTCAATTTAATATTGACTAGATTAATAATACCTACCCTTTATCATACAAAAGGTAAATCCAGCTATACACCATGCCTCCTCCGAACTGCTTGTATTTCTATTCTGTTTTGGTTGTTTTTCTCCATCAATTTATGATTGCCACAGTCTGGCTGGGCACAATTCAGGAGCCACTTGTCAAATAAACTAACTTTATTTTTAGAACTACACACGCCAAAAAAATAGCTCCTCGGGAAATACCCTCAGAGCACAACTGCCACCACCAGCTTCCCACAAGCTCTCAACCTCTCCACTCCTCCTGCTCTTGAGTTCGATTGGCTGGGTCATTAGGGCAGAGCCAAAAAAGTCCCCCAATGAGCAGCTTGGTAGTTTGAAAGGGTGGGGAAACAGCCCAATGGGCATCACCGCAGAGTAGCCAATCAGCTAGATGTTGCTGGGGCTGCTGTGAGCAAACCATCAGCTGGCAGTCTGAAAGTTTTCTTTGGCCCCTCGGGCTGTGGCTCTCAACATCTCCCCCTCTCTGTTTAAACAACAAGCATGTGGCTTAGGGACCATGCCTGCCTTAGGTTGTCCAATAGTACATATGGTCCTTACCCATTATCGAATGAGCTGACCTCAAGGTGTCAGCCTCCAGTCTTAGGTTGGTACCATTGCAACTGGATCTTACCCGTCACTAACTACAGGTCCAGTATACAGCCACACCTATGGAGAGGACTTTGTACCAGTGGGGGGGTAAGGTTCTTTGTCTCATCTCTGTTGGACCCCAAATTTTAGCTGAACAACCATGACAAGCAGAAGGGAGGAAGATACACCAAGCCAATTGAGGGCTCCTTTTGGAAAAATTGTACCACCGATGACATCATCAGCAAAAATACCCCAACACTACCACAAGTCGATGCACCAACATATTGATCACAATGCATGCAGGTGAGTTCACAATGCATACAAGTGATACATAGTCCAGGCAAGTTCTGCAAGCAGTTCAGTGATGGCTTTTGCAGAAGCTGTAGATTGGTTTTATCTTTGTCTTCACAGGCACTGGGATGAAGATAGGAATTCTGGCAACAATGCCTAAAGAAAAAATTATGTAACATTCCAGAAAGCACTAAAAGAAAACAATTTTCTTAACAATTTACATTGTCTTGAAGAGATTTATTAAATATAATGAAAAGGAAAGGTGAAAGAAAGCAAACAGATCTGTTAACCTCCCTTTTTGTTCACATTTTAAAACAATCCTCAACGGGTGTTTACCCAATTTAAATTAAAATATTTACATCACGTGAATAAAAAAAAATATATTTGGATCCATTTTTTCATGAGCGCTCATCACATATGATATATGGTTATGTACATTCAAACATATAACACAAAACACAAGTGTGCACACATAATATAATACATACAACACATAACATAATAGTAAAGGCTTTATAACTTTTTACATGTGAAATCTCCATTGCAAAGTCTAAAAACTCTATAGTCCAAAAATAAAACTGATCAGCAAAACATTAACCTAGGTCTGTATGAGCTCAAAAAACAAAAAAGAACTTCATGATATGGGAAAGGGCAATAATAAAATAGATATTGAAAAAAAATCCTGGTTCTGTCACAGATGTAAGAATAGCCAAACTGGAGTTCTGGATATCAGCTGTAATTGATTTGAGCCAAATCATCTTCTTTTGGGTCTGTAGAAATCTCTTTAGTTAATCTCTCTGGAATCCAAATCGGCTCCTGTTTTCCCTGTGAAAACACACAAACAGGCCCCCGACTCCAGACAATTACTGGGTCAGGACCTTTCCATTGTCCTGTTAGAATATCCTTCCAAAGTACCTTGGGCTTATGTACATTTTTTGGACATATATGCCTTTCTGCAGCACTAAGCCCTGTTGAATCCAAATGTAAAAAGTTTAGAGTAAAAAGGGTTATTTTAAGTTTATCTTTGGGGAATATATACCCCTTCCCAATTCCTTCTTTTTGCTTTAGTAAGTGCGTTTTAATAGTTTGATGTGCTCTTTCAACTATACCTTGTCCCTGCTGATTGTATGGGACTCCTGTTATATGAGTGATGCCAAATGATGAGCAAAATTGTTTAAAAGAGGTAGAAGTATAACCAGGGGCATTATCTGTTTTTAACTGTTTTGGAACACCCACAGTGGCAAAATTTTGTAAGCAATGAGCTATAACATCTTTAGTTTTTTTCTCCGACAAGAAGGGAGCCCATCAAAAATCCAGAAGAAGTATCAACTGTAACATGCAAATATTTTAATTTTCCAAATTCTGGCAAGTTTGTGACGTTCATCTGCCAAATATGGTTAGGTATCAATCCTCTAGGATTGACTCGAAGATTAACGTGTGGTAAAAAGGTCACACAATTTTGACATTGTTTTATTATTTGTCTAGATTTTTCCTTAGTTATTTTAAAGCACTTTTGTAAACTATTAGGATTGACATGGAACTTTTTATGAAAATTTGTAGCTTCTTCTACTATAGAGAAAATATGTATGTCATGTGTAGTTTTATGTGCTAAATCATTGTCCAAACTAAGGGCTCCAGGCAATCCTGTATGTGTTCTGATATTTCCTATAAAGAACAGATCTTTTCTGTCCAAGATTAGACTTTGTATAGTGGAAAGCAAAGAGAAAACAGTAGAGGAAGGGGAAATCCTACCAGCATCTTCAAGGGATACTATAGCATTAACTATATTCTGAGTATCGGAAAATAAATTAATTACAGAATCTTTAAACATCACAAAAGCTTGTAATACTGCATTAAGCTCTACCTTTTGAGATGATTGTTGGGTACTAGAAATGTAAAAGTTTGATCAGGTGTAACTATTGCTGCTGTACCATTATTTGACCCATCAGTGAATATATTTGGAGCATTCATGATAGGTGTTTTTCTTGTCATTTTTGGAAAAATTACAGGATGAAATGATCAAAAAGACAATAAAGGATTAGATGGTAAGTGATTATCAAATGAAATATTAGATTTGCACATGATTATTGCCCAAGTATTTAACTCATTAGCTAACTCATCAATTTGATTCAGAGTATATGGAGTAATTATTTTTTGGGGAGAAATTCCAAACACTTCCTTTGCTGCTTTTGTTCTTTTCAGTATTAATTGTCCTACAGCCTCAGTATACCAAGTAAGAATATTGTTAGGGGAATAAGATAAATGCATCCATAATAATGGACCTTCTTGCCAAAATACTCCTGTAGGAATATTTTTTGTTGGTAGTACAATAAATAATAAAGACAAACTTAAATCAATTCTATCCAAATGCATATTTTCCATATATGTTTCAATAATTTTTAATGCCTTTCTTGTTTCAGGCGTTAACATGCGGGGTGAATTTGGATCTGATGGACCTTTTAGGATATCAAAAGAGTTCCAACTCTATTGTGCGTATACCTAGATAAGGCCTTATCCAATTTATGTCTCCTAATAACATTTGAAAGTCATTAAGTGATTTGAGTTGATCTATTCGTACTTGAATTTTTGGTGGACAGATCATGGTTGAGGATAATAGAACTCCTAAATAATTAATTGGAAAATTTAATTCTACTTTATCTATTGTTATCTCTAGTTTATATTTTTTAATATGTTTTTAAGTGTGGCATAACATTCTAGCAATGTGTTTTTAGCTTTGTGTGCTAATAATATATCATCCATATAGTGAAATATTTGTAGTTCAGGATTTTGATTTCTAAGTGGCTGGATTACTTTGTTAACATAAATTTGACACATAGTTGGGCTATTAGCCATCCTTTGAGGGAGTACTTTCCATTTGTATCTCTGATCAGGACCTTCATGATTCAGTGCAGGGTTAGTAAATGCAAAACATGGACTATCCTAAGGTTGAATTGGAAATGAAAAAAAAAATCTTTAATATCTATACATAAATCTTACCAAGTTTTGGCAAAGCAGATAATTGTGGAATCCCTGATTGAGCATGTCCCATAATAACCATCTCATTATTAATGCCTCTTAAATCTTGCAATAATCTCCATTTACCAGATTACTTTTTGATGACAAAACTGGGAGTATTATGGGGAGATACAGATGGTTTTATATGTCTTCTGCTAATTGTTGTTTGACCAGATCATGGGCTGCTGGTACCTTTTCTTTAGTCAGGGTCCACTGAGGAACCCATACTGGTCTTTCTTATTTCCAAGTAATTTTTATTGTTTAGTGTCTCTTTCTTTAAATCCAACCCATTTCTGTCTGTTCCTTGATCTATTAGTATTGGAGCTGCTATACCTTGATATTGTTTTTCTAATCTTTTTCCTATCCTAAAACCTTGTCTAACCATAATTGTGGGTATATTTTAATTGATGTTTTTTGTTAATTTCAAACCTAATTCATCTAGGACATCTCATCCCCATAAATTTACGTGAAGATGATCCATACATATGGCTATATAGTTCCTTCACATCCTTCAGGATCCTTCCAATCTAATACCATTGCTCTTCGATGGGGATTAGTCGCCAATTCTAGGCCTTGAAGTGTTTGAGTGGATGTTTGTAATGGCCAATATTTTGGCCATTCTGGACGAGAGATGATGCTAAATTCTGCATCTGTATCCAGTAGCCCATTTAATTCATGTCCTTGAATATTTAGTTTTAGTATGGGGCAAGAATCTAACTTTAGAGAAAACATAGCCAAATCTACATCTGTGCAGCCTAATCCCTTGGAACCTCTTTCTACAACATGACTGGAAAATTTATCATGTAAGTGTGGTATTATTAATAACTGTGCTATTCTGTCTCTTGGTGAAACTACTGATATACCCTTTGGAGAACTGGCTATAATTTTTATTTCACCTTCATAATTAGGGTCAATTACCCCAGGACTTATCATAAGTCCTTTTAGAGTAGAAGAGCTGCGTCCCAATAATAAGCCTACTGCTCCTTAGGGAAGAGGTTTTTTACCCCTGAGAGAATGATTTGAACTCCCATCTCTGGAGTTAGTACTGCTCTGACAGAGGTGCAGATGTCCAACCCTGCACTCCCTCTGGTTTGTCTGTTGAGGGCTCTGATGGACAATGTGTCTTTGGCACTACCCTGATGGGGTTGCTGGGTTCCTCCAGTGCTCCGTATATTTGTGGTTTGGGGCCCCAGAGCATTGGGTCCCCCTGTCCATTTTCTGGCAACGTAACCTGATGCCTTTCTCCATGATATCATGGATAAACACCTGGTCCCTGTTTGTTTTTTGATAATATACTACCCTCTATGGTGGTTTGAGAATGGCATTCATTAGTCCAATGTCTCCCTCTATGGCATCCTGGGCAAATACCCCATATTCTACTCCTTTGATACCTAGTTTTGTTAAACCCTCCTCTTATGGGACAATTCCTTTTAAAATGTCCTGTTTGTTCACAATTGTAGCATGTTCTTGTCCTGGCATCTAAATCCTATTTTACTGCAGCTGCCATGACTTGCCCTTGTTCTAAAGCCTGTTTTACTGCAGCTGCCATGACTTGCTCTTGTTCATTAATGTCTCTACATAATTTAATATATGGGAATTGGAGCATTTTAGAAAAATCAGACATCAGTGTGTCTTGTAAAGTCTCAGTAGAGAAACTCTACTTTGGCCCATTTGCTTACCTATTGTTAATTTGCCCAGAATGTCAGGAAGCTCTTTGTCTCAGGGCACACCTTTGTGAAGCCTGAAGCACACAGTTTTCAAATGGAAATGAATGGGCATCACCAGTGGGTATTTGCTAAATTGCTTTGGAAAGGGATGTGTCTGAATCAGCCTCTTTGATCTGTGTGAGGCTGTGGCTTACATTCTCATCACCTGATGGATCATTCCGTGTGTGAATCCATAACCAAAATGGCCAAAAGAGCAGTCCCTGTGCATGAAGTCTCTCACCTTCCTCTGTAAGGCTCCTGACCTCCATCAAGTGAGAATAGGGATTTTTTGTGTCAAATGAGTTCTTCAAAGCCCTGGAGAGTCTAGCACATAGGTTCTTGGGTTTTCTCATGACTCCAGTTCACATAAAAATATCTATACCTGACAGTCAGTAGGCCTCAAATTGGAGAAGCCTAGGCGTATTAAGGACAGGCCTATTTGATCACACCTGGTTCACAGGAAGGGTGTCCAGGCCACCATGACTTTAGGCAATGAGGGGCAAGGGAGCTTATTTTGGACACTCTCTTGGACTTCGCCGCTCATGGAAACCTCCAGACAGAGCTTAGAATGAGAGTGAATATATGGAAGAAGATGAGGGCCATGTGGGAGTGTTTTGATTTTAATTGTCATCATTTGTGTGGTAGTTGGAAGATATGACTGGGTACACCTGGGCTGAAATCTGGTGTGATTCCCCTTAGAGACTGGGTTCTGGAACTGACCTTAGAGAAGTATTATCATGAAATATGTTGGGATTTTAGTTGGCCACGCATGAGAGTCACCCTTGGAAACCGAGATCTAGGCCCAGGTTTGCTTTCCACAGAGCACTGGGAATCTCAGCCAGGATATCACATGGTTTTATTCTGAAAGACATGGCAGCCATAGATGAGAGTCAAAACACACATGGACCTCACATTGTAGACAGAAATAGGCCTGAGTTCATGTGACCTTTTGGCCACTCTTTGGGAAGCCTTGCCTCAGAGATTTCACCAGAGCTTTCATTCAAATGAGCTTCCTCACCATTGAATGATTCCTGAATGAATTTAAACCACAATGCCTCCAACATCAATCTTGAAAAATGGCTAGATAAATACCATGAAATTTTTGAAATTCCCATGACCATGAAAATGGTGTAAGAACAGAGATGCCAGTAAGTTGGGGCCTGATGAGAAGTGGGCCTAGAGAAGTTGTGTGCAGGTGTGTGAGAAAATATCTGTGGTGGGGCCATGTGGATCTGCCATTGGCTTCCAAATGGCTTGTAACTGACATGGTGCAGCCAGCATACCCTTCTATGTAAAGGCATCTTTTAATATGCAGAGTTTTCAGGGCAATGTTCAGAATCAAATTGCTATGGTCAAGGATGCAAGCTATGTGGGATTGAAGCCTGGGTGGTACATTATCCTGCAGACCCTGAAACACCGCACGTGACAGAACTCCCTTTAGCACTGTGTCCCAGTTGAATTCCTTGTATTGTGTGAAGCAAATACCAAGCTCGCATTGCAGCAGCAAGAAACACCATGACAAGTGGAGGATGACCGAATGGCTTTAGAGTCCACACAGAAAGAGTTAGCCCCCAGTCCCCACAGTTTACCTACAAAGAGAGAATTCAGCACTGCTGCCTCATGTTCATTAGAAAATAAGAAACCATGTCCTCCAGGTCACTTAGATACATACCCAGCTTTGATGGTCTCTCTACAAAGGAAGCTAAAGCTCCTGACAACAACAAATATTTCAAGTGCCCAAACTCAGAGGCAGTTTCTCAAGAAGTCTTTAGTCCAGCAGAGCTCCAATTTTGTCGAATATTTACCTGTTCCTAACTTTTGGAAACTCCTCTACCACCTTCAAGGTTGTGAACTCTTGAGCATATTTCATTCCAGATATGTATTCACAGTTTTTCTAACTCTTCTCCTCTAATTGTGTTTTACTTGGGGCGAAGGTAATGTCAAGGCATTATTCTGGATAAGAGTGGGAAGATTTTTGTGTAGCACATATTTACATACACATTGGATTTATTTTCCTATTTTCCATTCAAAATACTGAATCCCTGAAACTAACCCATACCGTACTAGACTCTGACTAATAATTCTAATATGATGGAGAAAAATAACCCAAAAAGAATAGAAATACAAGCAGTTCAGACAAGGCATAGTGTATAGTTGGACTTGCCTTTTGCATTATACAGGGTAGGAGTTATAAATCTAGTCAATTTTTTGTTGAAATAGTTCTCCATGTGTTTTTTTTATTGGTTATTCAAAATATTAAAAAACTCTTGACATCTTGTATTACATATATTAGATTCAAGTGGATTATGAACTCACATTTTTACTCCAAATACAGATTGCAGAATCACATCGGTTACACATCCACATTTTTACATAATGCCCTATTAGTATCTGTTGTATTCTGCTACCTTTCCTAGCCTCTACTATCCCCCCTCCCCTCCCCTCCCCTCCCATATTCTCTCTCTACTCCATCTTCTGTAATTCATTTTCCTACTTGTTTATTTTCCCCTTCCACTCACAACTTCTTATATATAATTTTGTAAAACATTGAGGGTCTCCCTCCATTTCCATGCAATTTCCCTTTTCTCTCCCTTTCCCTCCCACCTCATGTCTCTTATTAATGTTGACCTTTTCTTCCTGCTATTCCTTCCTGCTCTGTTCTTAGTTGCTCTCACTATATCAAAGAAGACATTTGGAATTTGTTTTTTTAGGGATTGTCTAGCTTCACTAAGCATAATCTACTCTAATACCATCCATTTCCCTGCAAATCCCATGATTTTGTCATTTTTTAGTGCTGCGTAATACTCCATGGTGTATAAATGCCACATTTTTAAAATTATTTTGAAAACCTATATTCCAATAAAATAGAAGAGAGTGAAGACATCGATAAATTTTTAAAATCCTATGATTTGCCCAGACTGAGTCTGGAGGATACACACAATTTGAACAGACCAGTATCAATGGATCAGATTGAAGAAGCAATCAAAAGACTACCAACCAAGAAAAGCCCAGGACCAGATGGGTATACAGCGGAGTTTTACAAAACCTTTAAAGAAGAATTAATACCAATACTTTTCAATTTATTTCAGGAAGTGGAAAAAGAGGGAGCTTTGCCAAATTCATTCTATGAGGCCAACATCACCCTGATTCCGAAACCAGACAATGACACCTCAAAGAAAGAAAACTACAGACCAATATCTCTGATAAAACTACATGCAAAAATCCTCAATAAAATTCTGGCGAATCAGACAAAAAGGCACATCAAAAAAATTGTGCACCATGATCAAGTAGGATTAATCCCTGGGATGCAAGGATGGTTCAATATACGGAAATCAATAAATGTGATTCACCACATAAATAGACTTAAAATAGGAACCATATGATCATCTCAATAGATGCAGAAAAAGCATTCGACAAAGTACAGCATTCCTTTATATTCAAAACATTAGAAAAACTAGGGATAACAGGAACTTTCCTCGAAATTGTGAAAGCTATCTATGCTAAGCCTCAGGCTAGCATCATTCTGAGTGGAGAAAAATTGAAGGCATTCCCTCTAAAATCAGGAACAAGACAGGGATGCCCTCTATCACCACTTCTATTCAATATAGTTCTCAAAACACTGGCCAGAGCAATTAGAAAGATGAAAGAAATTAAAGGCATAAAAATAGGAAAAGAAGAACTTAAATTATCACTGTTTGCGGATGACATGATTCTATACCTAGAAGACCCAAAAGGGTCTACAAAAAAACTACTAGAACTAATAAATGAATTCAGCAAAGTGGAAGGATAAAAGATCAACACGCACAAATCAAAGGCATTTTTGTATATCAGTAACAAAACTTCTGAATCGGAAATGAGGAAAAACACTCCATTCACAATATTTTAAAAAAAAAATAAAATACTTGGGAATCAACCTAACAAAAGAGGTGAAAGACTTATACAATGAAAACTACAGAACCATAAAGAGAGAAATAGAAGAAGATCCATGTGTTTTTAAAGGTAACAAATAGGTGAATTCCTCTCTGCCTTTCTCTGTAGCCAATTCAGCACATGTAATTTCATATGCACATATAGAATCCTACCTGTTATCACATGTACATTCTTGTGAGGTGGCTGACTTGGCAGATACAAATTGGGAGAAGAAATCACTCCTCCTAAACACAGTTAGAACTGAAAATTCAACCTATGGGTGAGCTTCTTAGATGAACAACATGATAAATAAAATCATATTCAGTATAATGAATATTTTTGGACCAGTGGATGATATACATTTCATGAAGAATTTCGATTAGCATATATGTTGCTACTTTTTAATGTGTGTGTATGTGTGTGTGTGTGTGTATATATATATATATATATATATATATATATATATATATATATATATACTCTCCAAATTTTTCAAAATATGAAATATATGTGTCTTATTGTACACTCCCTAAATTCATTCGTATTCATGTATGTGGATTTATAATCAAATTTTCAAAAGATTATTCTCAGAAATATTCATCCACCTGAAATACATATTTGTTTCCTAGAACTGAAAACTAACTTCAGTGAATGGTGCAAACGAATCCTAATATTTCTACAGTAACTGACCCAATGTCACATCAATGCAAGTAGATTATTATGGAACATGATATGTATTTTGATGTTCATTTTTAGTCAACACTGGTACATTAATATTTCTTCAGTTTATTCCCATTATAAGATATATATTTCATACACAAGTTAGCAAATTTATAGGCATTTGTTTCACTTTCAATAACTTCCTTCTTCAGAACACATGTATTCCTCCATGTTACTTGATAAGACTTTTCATGAGACTTCTTTCTAAACACATTATTTTTGATTTCCATAATCACTTTTGAAGCAAAACTCACACACTCGTCATGATAAAATATAACCCTAATATTACCATTAGAAGTATAACTGGTTGGAATGAATGATTGTATATCAATATAAGATTTCCTGTATATTTTCAGATATCAATTCAATCCGTTATTTAACGTTTACCAATTATATTATTTACTCTCAGTATGGTCTATTCTTGCATTATCTCTATATTCATAGAGAGATGGTACACCTCTTTGTACTCCCAATACTCATTTATACGTCTCCAAAATATTGCTCCCAGAAATGGTGGAAGAAATACTCATGTCACCTGACCTACATATACATTTTATCACAGTAATATTCTGGAAAATAAAGCAAAGGTCACACTTATAATTGTACCAAAGCCTAAATTTAAAGTGAGCATGGATTTCTGAAAACATCCATGACCAAGTTGCCTAATGCTCTCAAATGTCAATGTAATTGTTGACTACATATTTGTTTCTTTCTAAGATTATATATTCAAACTCAACCCTGTTGAAAATGTCTAATCCTATCACTCACTTTAAACTTTGCCTGATATCCTAATGTCTCTATTGATATCTCTTTTCCTTCATAATTTCCCAGTTCATCATTTTGACTGTGCATTTGTGCTGACATTTACATTCACTCTCTACCTGAAACCCAATTGCTAAACAACTTTTGGTCCAAATACTATACTCTCTCTTCTTTCTGAATCTACCGACTATCTCCCAACTCCTACTGACTATCCTTTTTAGAATGGATGTTCTCTTCAACATTCAATCATCCAAGGTACAAGGTCCGATGCCATTGTGTATTGATTCATCTGAGACATCTGTGCAGGACATAATTCAAAGCTAAGTCTCCCAATCAAGGGCCCAATCCCTTTCTGGGCTTCAAATCTTACTTAGATTTCTGTTTTCATACATATATTTGACCTCTATATTCTTATAAATATCGCAGGTTTTCAATACCATTATTCATCCAGCAAAATGATTCCTAACCCAAATCGAACATGTTATTAACCAAAACCATATACTGTTCCCACATTCTAACTTTATAGAAGAGCAGGGACAGTGTTTGTCTTACAATAAGGAATGTAGGGGATATAACACCTGCTGAAAACCTCAAAGTTCCATGCAGAAATAATCCCTGGAGAAGATGTAGGCAGCTATGAAGGACCAGAGAGTGCAAAAGTCTTCTTCCATGGAAAACAGCCTTGTCTGAATGAGGGGTTGTGTCTGAATCAGCCTCTCTGTTCCTAATGTACAGAAGATGGACAAATCCAGCCCTGTGTGGAGAGCTGTTCACGGGTGCCTATGGGTGATATACCATTCTAACTTGTGAAAGTGTCACGGGAAATAGGGGCAGCATCCATCTCATGGGACCCTTGGAAGCATCTGTTAGGACAAAGTGGTTGCAAAGGCAGTGAACTTATTCATTTCCTGAAGGAAGTGACCTCATCTCTATTCCTTGGTGATGGAACTCTCTGAACTTGCGATATAGGAAGCCAGGCACTCAGAGCCAGTCCCAGTCCCAGTCCCAGTGGGCTCACTTGTTTGGATATTCCAATGACAGAGACAGTCTTTTTTGGTATATACTGATGTGAGGATGGCCAAATGCCAGGAAAGCTTTGAAGACTGGCCTTTCCAGAGAAAGCAAGTAGTGGCTCACCGTGGGCTCCTGACATTTTCAGAGTTGGCCAAGGAGACCATATCTGAGACAGGACAGGCCATTTCAGAGGAACATAGTAAGGCTCACCAGTGAGAGTACACTCTGAATAGTCACAGACATACTTGGGGAAAGGAGATGCATTTGTGGTTTTAGTTGTGTGTTTGTGGTTTTGTCTCATGTTCTGAGAAAATGTAGGAAAGGCGGTTTGTTTGGTTTGGAGTGAACTGTTTCTAGTAAGTCGTTTGACAAGGCAAGTGTTTCTATGTCTGTGTTTCCCAGTGTGTCTGTGGTTGTAGACATTAGAAAAGAGAATGCATCAATGGATGTGTCCTGTCTAGTAGAAAGCTTCCCAGCATCAATCTTGCCCAATATATAAATGGACTGTGGCTTGCCTTATCTAAGGGCAACACCTTCAAACTTCCTAAGTTCTTGTTACCTTCCTGAATTCTGGCTACACTCCAGAATAGGCTCATGGTTTTCTGTCCAAGATATTTACCACCTCCAAGCTCTGTGATATGGGCATGTACTGGGTAGCTGAAGGGAATGGCGAGCATCTCAGAAAACTCAGATATCAGTGTGACCAGTAAAGTCTCAGTGGAGAAACTCTGCTTTGGGGCTTTTGCTTGCCTATTGTTCTTTTGCCCTGAATGTCAGGAAGGACTTTGCCTCAGGCCACCCCTTTGTGAAACCTGAAGTAACCAGTTTTCAAATGGATATAAATGGGCATTACCTGTGGCTCTTTACTTAACTGCTTTGGAAAGGGATGTGTCTGAATAAGTCTCTTGGCCCTGTGTGAGTCTATGGCTTAGATTCCCTACACCTGATGGATGTAAAGAAAAATCCCATGTGTGCATACAAAATCAAAATGGCAAAAATTACAGTCATTGTAGATAAAGTCTCTCGCCTTTCTCTGTAAGGTTTCTGACCTCCATCAAGTGAGAATAAGGATCCTTTGGGTCAAATGAATTCTTCAAAGCCATGGAGAGGCTAGCCCATAGGTGCTTCGGTTTTCTCTTGACTACAGTTCACATAAATAATCTAAATGCCACAGTTAAAAGGCCTAAAATTGAAGAAGTGGAAAAGTATTAATGGCAGACCTATTTGATCACTCCTGGTTTACGGTAAGGGTGTCCAGACCACCCTGACTTTAGGCAAATGAGGTTTAAGGGAGCTTATTTTGGACACTGTCTTGGGCTGCACCCCTTATGGAAAACTCCAGCCAAAGGATATGATGAGTGTCTATATGGAAGAAGATTAGGGCCGTGTGGAGTGTTTTGGTTTTAATTGTGGTCATTTGTGTGGTGGTTGGAAGAAATGACTGGGTCTACCTGTGCTTGAACTCTGGTGTGATTCCCCTTAGAGACTGAGTTCTAGAACTTACCTCAGAGAAGTATTGCCATGAATTGTTTTGGGATTTTAGGAAGCCACGCAATGAAAGTCGCCCTTGGAAACTGAGATCTAGGCCCAGGGTTGCTTTCCACAAAGCACTGGGAATCTCAGCCAGGATATCACTTGATTGTATTCTGAAAGACATGGCAGCCATAGTTCAGTGTCAAAAAACACATGGACCTCATATTGTAGACCTCAATAGGACTGGATTCAAGTGACCTTTTGGCCACTATTTTGGAAGCCTTGCCTTTGAGAGTTCTCCAGAGCTTTCATTGAAATGTGCATCTTCACCATTTAACGGTTCCTGAATATATTGAAACCCATAGTGCTTGCAACATCATCCTAGAAAAATGGCTAGAAAAATACCGTGAAATTTTTGAAATTCCCATGACCTGGTGGCACTGGAGAACCTTTGGATGTGCTGTTGCTGATCTTGAGTGTGCCAGACAGTGCCTTGATTGACTGGGTTTCATGAAAGTGGTGTAGAACAGAGATGCCAGTAATTTGGAGCCTGCTGATTAGTGGGCCTAGAACAGTGGTGGGAAGGTTTGTGATAAAACATGTAGTGGGGCAATGTGGATCTGCCCTTGGCTTCCAAATGGTTGTTACTGACATGGTGCAGCCAGCAGACCCTTCTTTGTAAAGGCATCTTGTTATATTGAGAGGTTTCAGGGCAATGTTCAGAATAAGGTTGCTATGGTCAAGGGGGAAAGCAATGTGGGATAGAAGCCTGGTTGGTGCATTATCCTGCAGACCCTGACCCACCACTCCCGACAGAAATCCCTCCAGCACTGTGTCCCAGTTGAACTCCATGTATTTTGTGAAGCAAATACCAAACTCCCAGTGCAGCAGCGAGAAAAACCACAAAAATTGGAGGATGTCCAAATGGCTTCACAGTCCACACGGGGATACACTTAGCCCCCAGTGGTCACAGGTTACCTACAAAGAGAGAATTCAGCACTGCTGCCTCATTTTCATTGGAAAATAAGAAACAATTTCCTCCATGTCACATAGATGCAGACCCAGCATTGATGGTCTCAGTACAAAGGAAGCTAAAGCTCCTGACAACCACATATAGTTCAAGGGCCCAACCTCAGAGGCAGTTTCTCAAGAAGTCTTTAGGCCAGCAGAACTCCATGTTTGTGGAGTGTTTACCCTGTCCCTTTCTTTTCGAAAATCATCTACCACCTCCAATTTTTCAAAACTGTGAGCATATTCCATTCCAGATATGTATTCACTGATTTTCTAATTCTTCTCCTCTAATGGTGTTTTAGTTGGAGCGAAGGTACTGTCAAGGCATTTTTCTGTATGAGAGTGGGAGGATATTTGTGGAGCACACATTTACAAACACATTGGATTCATTTTCCAATTTTTCTTTCGAAATACTGAATCCCCGACACTAACCCCTACCCTACTACACTCTGACTACTAATACTAATAAGATGGAGAAAAATAACTCAAACAGAATAAAAATACAAGCATTTCAGAGGAGGCATGGTGTGTAGTTGGACTTGCCTTTTGCATTATATATTGTGGGAGTTATAAATCTAGTCAACTTTTTGTTGAAGTCGTTCTCCATGTTTTTTTTAAAGTTAACCAATATGTGAATTCCTGTATCCCCTCTCTGTAGCCTATTCACCACCTGTATTTTTATATGCAAACATAGAATCCTACCTGGGACCACACGTCCATTCATGTGAGGTGGCTGACTTGACAGATACAAATTGTAAGGGATCACTCCTCCTAAATGATGTTGGAACTGAAAATTCAAATTATGGGTGAGCTTCCTACTTGATCAATATTATTCATAAATCCATGTTCAGTTAAATAAATATTTTTGGATCTGTCAATGATACATATTTCATTTTGAATTTTGATTGGCATATATATTGCTATTTTTAATGTCTGTGTGTGTGTGTGTGTACACACACACACACACACACACACACACACATATATAGATAGATAGATAGATAGATAGATAGATAGACTCTCCAGATTTTTCAAAATATGAAATATGTGTTTTATTTTACACTCACCAAATTCATTCATATTCATATATGTGAATTTATAATCAACTTTTCACAAGATTATTCTTAGAAATATTCATTTACCTGAAAAACATATTTCTTTCCTAGTACCGAAAAGGAACTTCAGTGAATGGTGCACACAAATCCTAATATTTCTACAGTACCTGACCCAGTTTAACATCAATGCAAGTAGATTCCAATTGGACATGATGTGTATTTTGACGTTCATTTTTATTCAACACTGGTAGATTACTATTTCTTTAATTTATGCACATCATAGGATATGTATTTCATCCACAAGTTAGGAAATTTATAGGCATTTGATTCACTATCAATCACTTCCTGCTTCAGAGCACATGCATTCCTCCATGTTTCTTGACTGGTCTTTTCATGAGAAAAGGGATGGACAATGCAAGGTAAGGCAACTAACATAGCACTGAACACACCGAAACAGTCCTATTTGGTTGCAACCGGATTTAGAGGGCATTGCTTCTATTGTAATCATTTGATCCCCTGAACTCCAAGTTTAGATTGTTTCAGAATTTTGTACACAACATGTAAGGGAGGCACTCATAAGTTCACAGTCTGCAGAAGTTCATTAAAAGCAGTTTTTGTTTCTGTTTTTTTTTTTTTTCTGTTCTGTGCAAGTTAATATTTCAAGGACACCTGGGAGGGGCAGAGCTTTTTTCTTCTCTTTTTTTTCTCCCTGCCAGCTTTTACCATGGAGCCCAGTTGGTAACTTCTTTAACTTAGAACTGTAGCCATCTCTGTCAAGCCCCAGCTCAAGGCCAGAGGCCTTGTTCACATATTGCCAGCATTGTGACTGACTCTTTCCAAACACATTATTTTCGATTACCATAATCACTTTTGTAGCAAAAATAACATATCTTCATGATAAACCATAACCCTAATATTGATATTAGATGTATAAATGGTTGGAATGAATGATTGTATATCAATATAAGATTTCTTATATATTTTCAGATATCAATTCAATCCGTTATTTAATGTGGAACCAGTTATATTATTTATTCACTTATGGTCTATTCATGCATTATCTCTATATTCATTGACACAGTGTATACCTCTTTGTACCCCCTATACCCATTTATATGTCTTCAAAAAATTGCTCCCAGAAATGGTGGAATTAACACTCATGTCACCAGATCTACATATACATATTATCACAGTAATATTCTGGACACAAATGCAAACGTCACACTTATGATTGTACCAAAACCTAAATGGAAAGTGAGCATGGATTACAAAAAACATCCATGTCACGGTTGCCTAATGCTCTCAAATGTCAATCCTATTGGTGACTACATATTTGTTTCTTCCTAAGATTATATATTCTAACTCAACCCTGTTGAAAATGTCTAATCGTATCACACACTTTATACTTTGCCTGATTTCGTAATGTCTTTATTGATATCTGCTTTCCTACGTTCTTTTCCCATTTCATTATTGTGACTGTTCACATGTGCTGACATTTACATTCACTCTCTAAACGAACCCCTATTGCTAAAGAGATTTTGTTCCAAATCCTATACTCACTCTTCTTCCTAAACCTACCGACTATCTTCTTAATCCTACCGACTATCCCTTTTTGACTGGATTTTCTCTTCTACATTCAATCATCCAAGTAATGTTCGTGCAAGCATCGGAGGAAGAGACCACCAGGAGAGTGTCTCATGCCACAGCAAGAGGTTTATTGGGGGTCCAGCATGCTGTGGCTCAGAGCTCACAAGAATAGAGCAGAGAGCCCTGAGAACAGCTTAAGCAGAGCTTATATACTTTCCTTGAAAAGGGTAGGGACGGAAATTTATTAATGGGTCAGAGCGAGTGGGCGGTTTGCGTGTAACCGGATGAGGGAATACATTCTGCAATTTCGAAGTTGGGGACAGCACAATCTGGGAACAAGGTTAGCAAACAGTTCTCAATATTTCAACAGTGTTTTGTTAAGCATACAAAAAAACAGGAAGTTCCAAATTCCTTTTTTATTAACCTTTCATTCCCCACTTCTTCTTCTGGCTAATTTTAATCATAATAGTGATTATTGGGGGGTGTCACATTCTATGTCTGCTAGTGGGGTATTACCATAAGTTTAACTTGTCCAATTTGAGCTTGGAAAAAAGAAATTACACGGTTGAGCAAACAGGGTTTTATAGTTAGCTATAATATGGAGATTATTATTGGACAGGCCAGGGGTGATTAAAGCGTAGATAAACAGGGGGACTGTGATAACCAAGACTCAAACCACCCTTTTGGGGCGTCTGTCTCTCATTGACACTCTTCAAGGCATCCTTTTATTTTACTCATAGGTTTTTTTACAACTTCATTATGGTCGGCATAAAAACAGCATTCTTACATCAATGCAGCACAAAGGCCCCCTTCTCTCATGAAGAGGAGGTCAAACCCTCGACTGTTGTGTAAAACAACTTCAGAGAGAGAGGTTAAAGATTCCTGAAAACTGTGATGGAGGTTTCTAATATCTTTAAGTTTTGGTCTATTGCTGCTTCTATTTGGGTCATTTGTTGTGTACCATGGACCAGGGCAGTGGTTCCTGTGACTACCCCTGCAGCAACTCCACTTCCTAATATGATAGGTAAAGTAAGAGATATATGTTCCCAGTGGAACTGGGTTGTATGCCCCCCTGTTTGAACTTCAAATGAACCTGGGTCATTATAGAGCAATCTGGGAAACATCTTCACCATTTCACAATTAATCACATCTGTTGACCATTTCATTAAAACATAAACAATGTTTAAGTATATAGAATTATACTGTTGTAGGGGCAGTCAAGGCAAGGCACCTAAGATAGCACAGAAGACAGGGAAACAGTCCTATTTGGTTGCAACCGGATTCAGCGGGCATTGCTTCTGCTGTAATCAATTAATTCCCTGAACCCCAAGTTTAGGTAGTTTCAGAATTTTGTACCCAACATGAAAGGGAAGGGACTAAGAAGTTCACAGTCTGCAGAACTTCACAAAAAGAAGTTTTTTCTGTTTTTTCCTCTTTGGTGGGCAAGTTAAACTTTCAAGGACACCTGGGAGGGGGAGAGCTTTTTCTTCCTTTTCTTTTATCCCCCTGCAGCTGTTACCATGGAGCCCAGTTGGTAATTTTATATCTTAAAAATATAGCCATCTCTATGAAGCCCCAGCTCAAGGCCAGAGGCCTTGTTCACATATTGTGTGAAAAACTATTAAAGGGGTGTCAAGCTTAGGAGTGCTGATTTTTGCAGCCAGTAGCCAAGTAGAGCAGGGCAACAGAAAAACAGGAAGTTTATCTACACTGAACTCTTTTATAGGGACTCTTTTGCTGAAAATCCTAAAGTCATGGTGAAGACTTCTGGAGAAGTTCATTTAAGATTTTTCTGTGGGCCTGGTACAGAGGGGGAAGACGGGGAAGGCGGAGGGTGAGAGCTGCTCCGTGGATCTGAGAATTAGGAAGGAGAGATATAAAAGAATAATGGGAAAGGGGTTTGGGATTTTCCTAGAAAAAAAAACTTGAGCAGTATAACCGGTAGAGCAGAGGGGAAGACGGAAGTGACTATCCCGAAAAGCCTGTGAGGCACTTTAAATTCTTAGTAACCTGTTTTCAGTGATCACAAAGCAACTTTAATGGTCATTTTCATTACATCTTCAATAGGGGTCTGAGGGATCTCCTAAGCTGGTTTGAGCTTTAGGTTAGCTGGTAAGAGGACCTGGTGCGACGCGGTGCGGGTACTGACAGAGGAAGAGACGAGTGAGTGGGTGGATGGGTACCTCAGTACCTGCTAACTCAGCAAGGGGGCAATGCTCTGAGAACCAGCGGAGGTTTGGGTTTTGGATCTAGTAATTGGAGGGGAGAAATAAGGTTGCTGACGTAGGACTGACAGCAGAGAGTCTGGAGCAGAAAGCTGAGGGTGAGGAACTATTGGAGAAGCATAGTTCAGGATATGAGGGAAACAGGGAAAAGGCCTCCACATAGGGGAATTTCCTTTCACCCTTTTGAGCACTTGCAGAAGGTAAAAAGGTCACACAGAATTTGAGGATCTAGAGACTCCTCTTGGCGCCATCTGTTTTAGATGTCTAAGTAGTAATATGGCCAATGCTGTGTACTGAATTTGATGAGGATTTTACATTCCACCAGGCAGACCCTGTATGCTCAAATCCCCATGACTTACAGAAGAAGTCATCTTTTCCCACACTCAGCCATGGCGGTTTGTGGCTTTGATAGTCTGCGGGGCAAACATACTAATATAGGCTAGCCAACCTGCATCTGGCTTGCCTGTCTATACAACCATAATGTTTGTTTCCATTATCTATGGTACGGAAATTATTTAATGGAATTTTAGTGGGATCCTCTTCATCAAGGATATCCTAATAGGAAAGACCTATATCCAGCTGACAAATGTCTGGGTGGAGAGATGGCCACCAGGTTCCTAAGGGGGCTGTATGCAAGATAGACCATACTTCTTGTCTTGTAGGATTTGTGATCAGCCATTGCTGCTTAACGGGCTAATGAGTGTTAGGTCTACTGGTGGCCAAGGGGAAAGTCTATAGCCTTATCTACGTGGCAAATACAAAATTTGAACGGGTTACCAGTCTTTTCCAGTTTCCAGCCAGAGTCTGGACAGGTTGCAGGCTTGAGATGAGAGGCATGGATCCAGGAAGTGATTCCGTCTACTTTTACCGCTGTAGGTGTTATAAGTAGCACCTGGTATGGTCCTTTCCAGCGGGGTTCCAGGGATGACACCTGATGTCCTCTAATGTAGAGGAATTCTCTTACTTGATATCGATGTGGAGTCCCCTCGTCCCCAGGTTGGAAGGCAGTGGCCAGCTGTTTCCACAGGTATAGCTGAGTTCTTTCAAGAGATTTAAGTCTGTCAAGCAAGGGTGTGTGGAAGGGATACTTAGGTCTTAGAGTTGGGGTTAGGTCCCTTACCAGAGGAGGGGCCCCATAGAGAATTTCATAGGGGGTGATGTTACACAAAGAAACAAAGGGAGTATTTCTTTCATGAAACAGTGCATAAGGCAGGAGCAGAGTCTACCCTTTTATGACGGTCTCTAAGCTTAATTTATTTAATGTCTCTTTAATGATTCTATTTATTTTTTCATGTGTCCTGAGCTTTGGGGTCTATAAGCACAATGTAACTTCCAATTAATCCCCAGGGTCCTGGCTAACCCCTGGTTTACCTGGCCCATGAACGCCGTTCAATTATCAGACCACATTACATTAGGCAGGATCTTTCAGGATCTTCTTGACCACGATTTGTGCCGGTTTTTTTTTTTTTTTTTTTTTTTTTTTTTTTTTTTTTTTTTTTTGTGGGAAAGGCTTCAATCCATCCTGAAAATGTATCTACAAAGACTAGGAGATATTTAAGTCCATATCTCGCTGGCTTAATTTAGGTAAAGTCCACTTCCCAGAATTGTCCTGGTCTGGTTCCTGGTACGTGCTTTCCTGCAGGAAGCTTGGAATGGTAAGCATTAACCAATTAACAGAACCGACAGGCTTTTGTTACCCATTCAGTTATTTCCATTCACTGTGAGTGAGTTAGTCTAAAACTCTGTTCTTGATCCTACAGGAATGGCTGCAGTTTCTTTGAACTAAGTTGATTGAGTTGATGTACATTTTTAACATAGTGTAGGGCTTTCTGAAATTGTAGGCTGGGCTCAGTGAAGTTGAGGTGTTCAGTGTTAGTGTTCTTAGATGTTATCAAAAGCTTGCTGGTGCTCAAAGGGTCCATTGGAATTGGGCATTCTCATTTAACAGCGGGTATAAAGGAGCAGCTATGAACACAAACCCAGGTCCATAACCTGCAAAAGCCAGCAGTTCCAAGAAACTCTCTATGTTGTCTCCTGTTAAATGAGGGTGGTATCTGCACAACGTTTTGTTTCCTGGGGTCAGTGAGCCATCATTTACAGTGCCTAAGGAAATACCCCAGGAAGATTACTTCTTGCTGGCAAATTTGGGCCTTTTTGGCCAAAGCTCTATACCTGAGTTGAGCAAGCTCAGATAATAGTGCTTGGGTCACAGACTCAAAGTTTTCCTTGGTGTTGGCTGCCAGGAGCAGGACATCCACATATTGAATCAGGGTGACTTCGGGGTGTGTAGTTCTGAAGTTGTTGAGATCTCTGTGAAGGGCTTCATCAAAGAGAGTGGGGGAGATTTTGAACCCCTGTGGGAGTCTAGTCCAAGTTAGTTGACAAGACATTCCTGTTTCTGGGTCTACCCACTCGAAAGAAAACAGCAACTGACTATCTTTATGCAGAGCCAAGCAAAAGAAAGCATCTTTTAAGTACAGAACAGTATACCATTTTCACTCAGCCACAGCAAAGTGTTTATTGGGGGTCCAGCATGCTGGGGCTCAGAGCTCACTTGAATAGAGCAAAGAGCCCTGAGAACAGCTTTAACAGAGCTTATATACTTTCCTTGGACAGGGCAGGGAGGGAAATTTATTTATGGGTCAGGGCGAGTGTGCAGTTTGCATGCAACTGGGTGAGGGAGTACATTCTGCAGTTTGGCAGTTGGGGATAGCACATTCTGGGAACCAAAATAGCAAAATGTTCTCAAGATTTCAACAGTGTTTTGTTAAGCATACAGAAAAACAGGAAGTGACAAGTGACTATTTTATTAACCTTTCACCAAAGCAAAATGGAAAGTGAGCATGGATTATTAAAAACAACCATGCCCAGGTTGCCTAATGCTCTAAAATATCAATCCTATTGATGACTACATATGTCTTTCTACCTAAGATTATATATTCATCCTCAACAATGTTGAAAATGTCTAACCCTATCACTCACATTATACTTTGCCTGTTTTCCTAATGTCTCTATTGATATCTGCTTTCCAACATATTTTTCCCAGTTCATCATTGTGACTGACTCTTCGTATGTGCTCATATTTACGTTCACTCTCTACCCGAAACCCTATTGCTAATGAACGTTTTGTCCAAATCCTATACTCACTCTTTTTTCAAAACCTACTGACTACCTTCCTAATCCTGCCGACTATTCCTTTTTGACTGGATGTTCTCTAAGACATTTATTCATCCAAGGTACAAGGTCCTCTGCCATTGCATATCGATTTATCTGAGACATCTGTGTAGAACATAATTCAAAGCTAAGTATCGCACTAAAGGGCCCAATTCCCTTCTGGGCTTCAAATCGTACCTAGATTTCAGGTTTTATACTTATATTTCACCTATATATTCTTGTGAATATCGCAGGTTCCTAATACCATTATTTATCCCACAGAATGTTTCCTAACCCAAATAAAATATATTATTAACCCTAACCATACACTGTTCCCTCAATCTAACTTTACAAAAGAGCAGGGACAGAGTAGGTCTTACAATACAGGAATGTAGGGAATCTTCCACCTGCTGAGAACCTCAAAGGTTGATGCAGAAATGATCCCTGGAGAAGATGTAGGCAGCTATGAAGGACCTGAGAGAGCAAAAGTCATCTTCCATGGCAAACAAGCTGGTCAGGATGAAGGTATGTGTCTGAATCAGCCTCTCTCCTTTTGATATAAAAAAGATGGACCAAAACAACCCTGTGTGGAGAGCTTCTCCTGGGTGTCTATGGTTGATATACCATTCTAACTTCTGAAAGTTTCACAGGAAGTAGGGGCAGCCTCCATCTCAAGGGACCTTTGGAAGCAACTGTAAGGACAAAGTGGTTGCCAAGGCAGTGACCTCATTCCCTTCCTTTAGGAATTGACCTACCTCACTTCTTTGGTGATGAAACTCTCTGAACTTGAGATCCAGGAAGCCAGGCATCCAGAGGCAGGCCCAGTCCCATTCCCAGTGGGCTCACTTGTTTGGATTTACCAAGGAGAGAGTCTGTCTCTCTTGGTACCTAATGCTTTAAGGATGACCAAATGCAAGTAGAGCTCTGAAGACGGGCATTTCCTGAGAAAGCAGGTAGTGGTCAGCACAGGCTCCATACAACTTCACAGAGATGGACAAAGAGACCAGATCTGAGACAGGACAGGCCATTTCGGGGGAACATACTATGGCCCACAAGTCAGAGGACACTCTGGATACTCACAGACTTACTTGCGGAAAGAGGTGCCTTTTTGAGAGTGGGTGTGAGTTTGTGGTTTTGTCTCATGTTCTGAGAATAGGTGGGAAAGGCGGTTTGTTTGGTTTAGAGTGGACTGTTTCTAGAAAGTCCTTTGACAAGGTGAGTGTTTCTGTGTCTGTGTATCCCACTGTGTTCTTGGTTGTACACATTAGAAAAAGGAATGCATCAATGGATGTATCTTGACTAGTAGAAAGCTTTCCAGCATTCATCCTGCCCATTTTAAAAAAGGACTGCTGGTTGCCTTTTCGATGGGCAACACCTACTAACTTTCTAAGTTCCTGTTTTCTTTCTGAATTCTGGCCACTCTCCAGAATAGGCTCATGGTTTTTTGTCCAAGATATATATACCACCTCCAAGCTCTGTGACATGGCCATGTACTGGATTGTTGAAGGGAATGACAAGCATCTCAGAAAACTCAGATATCATTGTGACTAGTATAGTCTCAGTGGAGAAACCCTGCATTGGGATTTGCTTACTTATTGTTATGTTGCTCTGAAGTCAGGAATGTCTCTGCCTCAGGCCACCCCTTTGTGAATCTTGAAGAAAACAGTTTTCAAATGGAAATGAATGGGCATCACCTGTGGCTCTTTGCTTAATTGCTTTGGAAAAGGATGTTCTGAATCAGCCTCGTGGCCCTGTGTGTGGCTGTGGCTTAGATTAGCAGCGCCTGATGGATATAAAGAAAGATCCAATGTGTGCATCCAAAACCAAAATGGCAAAAAGATCAGTGATAGTGGATGAAGTCTCTCGCCTTCCTCTGTAAGGTTCCTGACCTCCACCAAGTGACAATAGGTATCCTTTGGGTCAAATGAGTTTTTCCAAGCCTTGCAAATTTACTTTGGTTTCCTAATGACTCCAAATCACATAAAGAATCTATACCTGACAGTCAGTAGGCCTCAAATTGGAGAAGCAGAGCAGTATTACAGGAAGAACTATGTGATCAATCCTGGTTCACAGGAAGGGTGTTCAGGCCACCCTGAGGTTAGGCAAATGTGTTGCAAGGGAGCTTATTTTGGACACTCTCGTGGGCTGCGCCATTCATGGAAGCCTCTAGCCAAAGGTTATCATGAGTGTATGTATGTAAGAAGATGAGTGCCATGTGGGAGTGTTTTGGATTTAATTGTGGTCATATGTGTGGTGGTTGGAAGAATGACTGGGTCCACCTGGGCTTGAACACTGGTGTGATTCCTCTCAGAGACTGAGTTCTGTAACTGACCTCAGAGATGTAATTGCTTTGGAAAGGGATGTGTCTTAATCAGGCTCTTGGCCCTGTTTGAGGCTGTGGCTTAGATTATCAGCAACAGACGGATCTAAGAAAAGATCCCATGTGTGCATCCAAAACCAAAATGGCCAAAAGAGCAGTCATTGTGGATGAAGTCTCTCGCCTTCCACTGTAAGGTTCTGAAAGAATAAAACAAATTGAAATTGAAACCTAAACAACCAGGTTTTGTAAAGTTTCCAAGCTGCACTCAGAACCTAAAATTCCTGTGGCAGTTAAGACAATTCCTGAAACTGCCCATTAGATGTGTGTTGAAATCTTCCCTGAACACCTAGTTACTTAACAACCCCTTCCCAGAAACCGTGCAGCTCACCAC
The DNA here is from genome assembly GCF_048772815.1 of Callospermophilus lateralis. Lineage (NCBI taxonomy): Eukaryota > Metazoa > Chordata > Mammalia > Rodentia > Sciuridae > Callospermophilus > Callospermophilus lateralis. The sequence continues at coordinate 5,136,406 of NW_027514551.1, forward strand.
GTATACATCTCAGGGCTTCAACCAATAAATTTAAACGTATACCCCTTCTCAGGGCTGACCAATCACTCCCTGCCTGACCTTTTCCCACCAATGAATGTGCTAATCATGTTTAAGAGTTGTTATTTGATTTTACCGTGGTACATGATGATTTCCTAAAGGAGGCAATGATGTATGTAAATCCCTGCTCTCTCTAAAGAATGTATATATACTCTGCTCAAGTTGTTCTCGGGGCTCTTTGATTTTTGGTCCTCTGAAGTGAGCTCTGAGCCCCAGCATGCTGGACCCCCAATAAACCCTTTGCTGATGCATGAGAAAACCTCTTTGTTGTCTTTTCCTCTGACGTTCGCCGCACCTATTTATCTGGAGGCCCCAGGTGAGATATCCGGCAGCGGTGGACGAAAGACCTCAAGGGACTCCTCTCAGGGTTAGTAAGGAGCCTATTTCTGGTTTCGGATTTCAAGTCAGGGCATGGCAAAGTGGCTGTTGGTGAAGAGCATTAGCTCTCTCCTATGGTGTGACAGACCTGTCACAGAGCCCAAGGTCACGTTTCTGGGGGACACTCCGGAAGACTAGGGAAATCAAAGAATAGTAGTTTCCTCATCTCAGTTACATTTTGCTTCAGGATTCGGTTTGCCAGCCCATCAGGTTTTGCCGGATACTCAGTTTGGTTCATTGTCCCGAACTCATGTTGAGTTTACTGTCTGTCTTTATTGCCTAACCCATTAAGATTTACCAGTTACTCAGTTCTAATCTTTTTCTTGGAGTCATGTTAAACATTTACTGTTTGTCTTTTTCTGTGTTGTGTTTGTGTCTTCACTGTCCCTGTTTGAGTAATTCCCATTATGGGACAAAGCACATCCTATTCTCTGTCTCCGACCTTTGATCATTGGACTGATGTCCGCTCAAGGGCCCAGAATCTTTATTTTACAGTAAAACGCTGTACCTGGCAGACTCTCTGTGCTTCAGAATGGCCCATCCTCGAAGTTGGATGGCCCCCAGAAGGATCCTTCCACTTTCCTCTAATCCGTAAAGTCAGAGATATTGTCTTTCAGCTTTGGCCACGTGGACACCCAGATAAAGAGCCATATACCCCTTCCCCCATGATCCTATCATTCAAACCATCCACTCCTCCCCCTCTTCCTTCCATTCTCCCTGAGTCACAAGACTGGACACTCCTCCCCCTCCTTATCGTCTACTCTCCCTCCCCAACCCCCAACACAGTTCCTGATGATCCTCCAACCGCTGACTCAGCCTCTCCACTGCTATAGGCAATTGGGCCAGACCCAAGCCCTCCAGGGGACTTCTCTGCAGCAGCAGCAGCAGCCCCTCCTCCCCTGGAGGAAGCTGGGCAACCTAAAGAAACCCACCGGCGGCAGATAATAGAAAACTCAGAAGCCCCTGTGATACTCTCTTTCCGTCCCTATGGGCCCATGAACCGACCCAACTGGGACCCCAACACCTTTGAAGGTAAGAAGCACCTGTCCACTTATCGCCGGGCTCTAATAGCGCGTCTCCGAGTGGCCGCCAGAGGGCTGACCAATTTGGCCAAAGTAAGAGAGATTATCCAAGGGCCTAATGAGTCTCCCTCTATGTTTCTGGAGAGAATTATGGAAGAATATACTCCTTTTGATCCTCAGGCAGAGGACCAAAATGCATCTGTTACAATGGCCTGTATTGAGCAGGCTGCCCAAGATATTAAGAGAAAGTTACAATGTCTAGATGGATTACAAGATACGACCTTAAGAGATTTAGTCAGAGAAGCTGAGAAAGTATATTATAAGAGAGAAACTGAGGAGGAGAGGGAACAGAGGATAGAGAAGGAAAGGGAACAAAAGGGGCATGAAAGGAGCAAAAGGCAGACTAAAACATTGGCTAAGGTTTTGTTCACAGCAGCAAATATGCCAGAAGTTAAAAAGCTTGGAGTCAGGAAGGGATACTTGGGCCCATGCCAAAGGCTGCCCCTGGCCTCAGATCAATGTGCCTACTGTAAAGAAAAAGGACACTGAGCCAAAGAGTGCACCCAAAAGAAGCAACCACGCCAGCATGCCATGCTGACTCTAGAAGAGGACTAGGAATGTTGGGGCTCGGATCTCCT